>NC_085046.1:60082462-60708958 GCF_963662255.1 Cinclus cinclus
GAAAAATATTGCAGCAAGAATGAAAAAATATGACGAAATATGACATCAGAGCTTGGGGAAAGAAGGAGGGGAAGGGGATTTCCCCAGCACTACTACTCAAGTGTCTAAAATGAAGAAAGACGTACATTGGAAAAACATTTTATTTTTGGTCAAGTTAGGAGCACCATTCCAACAAAAGCCTGGCTTCATTTTGCACTAATGACATGCTCACAGCACTTACTGACCATACCATTCAAATAAAATTAGGAAAAGTCAGCTGCGGCTAGCTTGATACCAAAGCCATCCTGATGCAAATAGGTTAGCAGCATATTAATTCAGAAAATTTTGGCCAGGGTTCTTGTAGCAGAAACAGAAAACACTAAGAAAGATTACCTAATAACTAGCAGTTATTTTCAGACTTATTCTCAAGCAGAGAATGCAAAACGACACTCTAAAAAATGTATCTGCATGACTAAAGCTGGCCTAAGAGACAGGAAGAATAGGTTTCATTTAGAGACAGCTCTAAATGCTGTATATTTATATTGAGGGTAGAACAATAGCCTTGTTTATTTGAGTCTCTCTAATGTATTTACCAACTCTAAGGATTTCTGTGCACTGATTACAGGTCAAAAGGTTATCCTGGAGTATTATTTGGCAAGATTGCTCCTTATTATAATGAGCATTGAAGATGCACATCAATAAAGTGGCTATTTTTTAACACTTTTTAGTGCTTTTGAGACAAATACAGTTTTGAAAGCCTAAAATGTGTCGTGGTTCTTTGAAAAATCTGCTATTAGATACTAACATATTATTTTCTGTCAGCTCTTTGAATTCACATTATTTGCATTAATGCAATAAATTAATTAGCATTACCACTTTATTTGTTTTCACAGCTGCTTAGCTACAATGAATATTATTCTCTTAAATCATTCTGTCATAAAGTGTTAATTATAAATGTCTTTTATAATAATAATTGTTTCTATACTATTAATAAAACCCTTGCAAAGAGTCATTGCAGTAAATGTAAGATTATTAGACTATTTCCAAACAATGCCAAAATGGTTAGCAAAATTGTTGTTTCATTAGATTCTGTTGATGATTCATTTCTTGAGGATCCTTTAAGTATTTTAATGAATCTCCATCGGTATCCAGAAAGCTCTGTTAAAAGACAGGCATTTTTTGTATTTCAAATCCATATTGCCTGTTTAGAAAGTGTGCCTGTGCACCAATTTTTCTGATGTGGAGAGCCACCTCTTTGAAGCATTTAAAGCTGGTCCTGCAAATCTAATCCAGCCAACTGTCTTACAGATGTTGGACAGAGTTTTACTTCATTAAGGCCCAAACAAGGCTTTTTTTTTTTTTTTTTTTTTTTTTTTTTTTTTTTTACTTCCTTAAGGCTCATATTCTGTTACCTCTTTTTTTTTTTTCCACAAGAAATTCAAGAAATTTCTCCTGGTTTGTCTTCCACTGTCTCACTGCAGGAAGAAACTACTGGGTGACTTTAACTCCTTCTACAAGTTCTTGAATCTAAGTAATCTTAAGATGATCAAGGCAAACATACAATACTTGGACATCTACACATACAAATGGATATGAGTCTGTCCTCCTTCTATGAGTCTAATAATGACAGAAGAATACAGAAGTAGGTAAAAACTAGCTTAAAAATGAAGTTCCCTCTCAAGCAAATGTAACAGCTTTGAGCACCAGTGTGCTGGTAAGTGTGCAGTGTGTCAAATCTAACTTCCAAATGTCTCAAAGTAAATACTAATAACTATGGAAGATTCTTGACCACCATTATTTAGCTCATTATTCTTACAGTCATGAAAATAGGATTGGGATTTCTCCACTGAACATTTCTACTATGAGCAAAGTATGCTGTCAGGCCTTTTAACTTTAAAAATGCTTTTGCTATTGTATTTCTTCCTCAACCTGTTCAAACAATGGAGTAGATTTTGTCACAGTAAAAAATCTAGTTTCTTTCCTACTGTCACAATTGAAAAAAAATTGAAGATATTTTAAGTAAATTACATCCAAGAATTAGCTAATATAATTTTTTTTTCATTCTTATTTAAAAATACGCCAAGATCCAATCCACAATGTACTGAAAACACGAATAGTTCAAATTCCAAACTTGTCAGTCTTTCAGGAATACAACTAGTTGCTAAAATTAAGCATTTTCAGCCTCAGCTGCAAGCTTCTTCTCTTCCTTCAATGTAGTTCTCCCACTGCTTATTAGGAAGCCCACAACTCTACCATACATAAAATTGTCAAAAAAGGATGGAGTCTATATCAAAAAAATCAGCAGATAAAGGATTGGATTGAAGACAAGATAGGAAAAAAATCAGAAGTATACTGTGCAATGCTTGACCTTCTTTTAAGAATTTAATAATCATAGAGGTAAAGACAATATGCAAAAGTTTCACTGGAATGGAAACTGGGGAAGGGAAGGAAAGAAAGGGAGGAAAGAAGAAAAGGGAAAGAGAAGAGAAGAAAAGGGAAAGAGAAGAGAAGAGAAGAGAAGAGAAGAGAAGAGAAGAGAAGAGAAGAGAAGAGAAGAGAAGAGAAGAGAAGAGAAGAGAAGAGAAGAGAAGAGAAGAGAAGAGAAGAGAAGAGAAGAGAAGAGAAGAGAAGAGAAGATGAGTATTGTGTCTGTTCCCCTCCCTCCCCCCCAGTTCTTCTGCACAATTATAATAGCTACACCTTGGTGCAATCAACAAAGGAATGAGAGAAGAAAGAAAGAAATTTAGAAAATTTGCTGAACATCCAGGTTGTAAGGTTCGAAATTGAAAACCAAATAAGCAAGGATATTCTTGTAGCTTAATTCAGATATTGGATTAGGACTTTAGTTCAGAATCTCCTCTGCAAGAGATTACATGTGGGAAATTATGATCTGATTTTCTAAAAATACCACTGTGCTTAAAGGAGCACCTGCATGCATTAGCTGTGTGTCTGCCACTGGAATTTTCGAGATTATACACATACACTGTTTTGGTAGTTCTTCAAATTTTGCTAGTGCTTGTTTGTATATTATCTTATGCTGAGTGTATCTGTGTTTGAGCTTGGATGGGGAATGTGCTTTTGAGAGGAATCCCCCGACTGCACCCTCAGCAGGCCTCTGCCTGCATCCTGGAGTACTCCCTGAGCACAGGAATGAGGCCTCTTTCAGATGAAACTAAGCTTTAAGATGTGCTTGAAGAGGGCACCTCGTGTGTCTAAATGCAAATAGGATTTCAGCCCATGGGATTGTGACCAAAGCAAAAATACATCAAATGTGTACAGTACAGACATGAAATCCTCAGCACAAATTGTTTCACTCCACAGATACTAGTCCACGTCACTTACTACCATAATTTCAGGTCCATTTCTGTAACAGGACTTAGAAGCCTAATGAAGGATTTTGGATTAGGATGCAACAGCACACATAGTTAAAAGCCAGAGACCATCTGAGAGAAAGGTGCTCCTCTGTCCCTCACTCCTGATAGGTTTGCTTAGCTGCTACTCCCAGAGTATGACTAACATACAGCAAGTTCAGACTACCCAAAATACAGTGGAAGTTGTTTATTTTTTTCCAAAGCAGCAGAACTGATGTCTATTTCTAGTCTAAAGAGTAGCAGGAGGTGTTTTGGTCCAGATCTTTAAGACTCACATTCATATTTTGTCTTCTAGACATTAATCTGTAACTATCTTTTTAGTTGAATGTATTCTACTGTATACAGACTATGGCTGAAGAATATTGTGAAAAAAGGGTAAGAAAAAAAAACTGAGTGGAAAGAGCAGCATTTGATTAGTGACAAAGGAACACAGGTTATTATTTACTTACTGTTCTGTTTCTGCATTTTACATAAGACTTTCACTGGATATGTAATATGTAAAAAGTGTCAGTGATTGCTCACCAATTCTTTCATTAAACAGAGGGGCTCTGTGAAACAATGATATCAACATACTTTTCAGTCTCCTTTACTGACCTATGAATTTATTTAGATTTAGATTATTTAGATTACTGCAATAGCTAACTACTTAAAACCAGTATAATATAATCCTGTAGGATTCAGGTAACTTTTCATGGAGAGGAAGGCTACTTTTTTGAATTCCAGGTGAAGGAAGCAGAATCTGGTGTCCCTTAGAATACACTGGGTTTCAGGGAGTGCCTTTCGTTCCTGTTTAAATAGCAATGTGTGCTCAGAACAACATTTTAACCTTTCAAAATGTTGAAGTAGCTCTTCCTTCTCACCACCACCCCCCTTACAAACACACACAAACACACACACACACACACACAAAATGGTGACGCTGATAGTCTCTGGAGCAAGTGGTCTGGGAGGGAAACTGAGTTTTCTTCTGAAATCTGCAACTTCATAGTGGATGATACCTCAGCTGCTGAGCTGAGGTCCATACCAGGCAGAAGCCAGAGGACTAACAATCCTTACTCTTGCCCCTAACACCATCAAAATTTCCAGTCTAATGGAAATATCAGGAGCTCCAGGCTGACAGCACAGCTGTTCTGCTGCAGCTTCTGGCAGACAGGTAGAACACAGAAAGTTCCACGCTCCTGCAGCTGGATGGGAGGAGCTCTTTAAGGTGTGCTACTCCCTTTAAGAAGGAAGATGGATGAGCAGGGGAGATGCATGGCAGATGCTTCAGCCAAGACACATGGAACACCATGGACTGCAGCATGTCAGGAGCCTTGCCATTATAATACAGGTTTCTTAGTCCTGAGTAATTTTGGATTCAGGTGTCCACTTAAAACTACTGCAGTGCTGTGGCCCTGGTATACCAGTCACCTTCCCTAGAGGCAGAATTAATCTTTAGATTTGGACTTCAGCTCTGGCTCTCTTGAGAGCTGCTTGTGATACTGCCAAAAGATGCCAGGCCCAAAGCATGCCAGAACAAGAAAATAACTCAGTTAAATGGATCTGTACCAAGCCTTTCCTGGCCTTCATGCCCTGCTCAAGCTGTGAAAGCCCTGTTCCATTTCATTTACAAAACAGAAAACCAGCACTCTCTCCCTATCCCCTGAAAGACACAGTGCCAGGAGTCAGGGAGCCAGAACAGGATCTTTAAACAGGGCAATTCAACCCAAATCACGAAGAACTGGTAACCACTTCTGGCTTCATTTAAAAGACAAGCCTTGAGAAGCTGAAGTACTTAGATCACTGAACTGCTTGGGCCCAAAAGACCATTCAGGAAATAAATTTCACGTCTTATTTCCCCTGTACCTCTGATACCTTCTTCAAAGAGATCACAAGCAACTGGATGCTGCATAGTTGGAGCCTCCTGAATACAAGCTTGGCATGCAGTAACAGGAGGGAGTGGGAGACTCAGAAACTTAGATGCTCTCAGGGTCCCAGTTTAAACACAGCCTTTGTTTATAACACCATAGACTATAAACCTGCATTTAAATTTCTGGCTGAAAGGTTGTTTTGTGGCAGCTTTCTTTGAAAACATGTCACACTTAAAAGACCTGCAAGTCATTCCCTTGTTAACTCAGCATACTTCCAATTTATTTTTCACCGACTGCTACATCCCTAAATATTTCCATTTAATATACCATCTTAGAATTTACACAGTGAGCTTCCCCATGCTATGTAGATGAGAGGAAGTGCATACTGTGATGATTGCAGCTCATCCATGATGAAAAATATCTATCATTATATGCTGCCCCCCCCCCCCCCCCCCCCCCCAGTTCTTGTGCACAGTTATAATAGCTACACTTTGGTGCAATCAAAATGCTTTTTATAAAGAGCTTCCATATAATCAGGAAAGGAGGAAAAAAAAAGTAGATAGCTGTATATAAACATTGCCAAGGACTTAGTTCTGTTAGAAACCACAAGGCTGTTGAGGTGTGCCCTCTGCTCCTGTGAGCTCTTTGCTAATGAAGAGACCCCAGCAGATGTCAGAAAACACTGCACCTGAGTTATGACCCCACACACTGGTGCATTCCTGGCAGCACAGTGGGTTAAATCACATGTGCCTATTTGGGACACATGCTCTGTCAAAGGGCAAAGTTACAAGTGCAAAAGGTAAAAATGCACAGTGAAACAGTGAGAAAATGAATATAGTAAAGAATTAAAATTCAAAACATTTACAAGAGTAATTAATTATACTACAGGCAAAGGCATTATTGAAAGAAGACAGCAGCAAGAGGTACTCTGAAAACCATCAAACTGAATGGAAAAAGGGTACCCTCTGCATGTTTGAGCCATATCCCACTGAATCTACATGACTCCAAAATGGCTATGCCTCAGCCAGCTGGGATATGCTGCTCTTGTACTGCATCCTTTTAGAAAACCATCTGTTTGATTGCACCCAGTCTCCACACTGGAGGAAATTGGAGGAGTCACACTGTTTTCTCCTGCCTTACAAAACTGATATTTTAAATATAAACAGATTCTATTGAAAATGCAAAGGCTATTCTTTGCCAAGTTTTTACTAATCAAAAATAGTTCAACATGAATTTGCAAAATATCCCAGGCAACATGAATCTACATTTTGTGGAATTTTTTTTTTTGAAAAAAAAAAAAGATTACATGTAGCTCTAGAGTATATCTCTAAATTAAAAAAAAAAACAAAAACATGTGGGGGGAGAGTTTCAAATGGGACTGAAATGAAATTTGATGAACACATCCTTTTTCTCTCTCTCTTCCCTTGCCCACAGCATTTAAAGGCAGCAGGGCTTTGTGACAACACAGACAGCTAATTGCAAGGAAATGGATGTCTGATGCCATTAACACTACCCACTTTCCTTGGACATTTAAAATAAAAACAAAACACGCCACTAGGCACACAGTTCTCTCCCTGGGGTGGAGATGAGAGAGCGCCTGAACTACATGTGATAGATGTTAAGTCAGATTGCTTAATGCACTACTGGAGGGAGCTCAGATACACCTAAATGAGGATAGTATTTGAACCTAAGAACAGAATACTCACATCCTGCAGTGTAGATGTTCAGTCTTAATTTTAGGAAACAGTTATAAAACTTCCCCATTTGAACCCGCTGAAATTGTCATTTAAGCATTCTAAGTAATTAAAAATAGTATTGTCACCTACTGTATACTCAGGACATATATAAGGAATTTTTTACATGGACAAGAAGAAAGAAATAGAAATAAGTGTTTGTGGGGGAAAAAAAGCTATCTGAAAAGTAAGCTTTTGTTCTATACATGACAGTAGGAAACAGAGTGCCTGATGATCACTCATTTAGCATTGGTAGCAGGGAAAATGATACAAAACCATTTGTTGTTTCATTGGATGTTCAAACATAGGTATTACTCAAATGTAGAGTTACATGACAAACAGGAAGAGGAAAAAAAATTGAAATGACTGAAGAAATTTTTCAGAATCTCAGGAATGCTGTCTCCCACACAATCATAAGTGACAGATTTAAACTACTTTAAAAATTCAATGAATATATGTGTTTTAAAAATACACCTGCAAGACATCATCTTGTTTCCATTTTTGAACAGTTGTGCACTAAACCTCTGAAAATGTTTGGAAATAACAACTGATTGTTAATTACAGTGGCACTGTTAAGCACCATTAGAATTACTGCATTTACCTGACTAACATCTGCACTAACTTTCAACTTGAAATAATGACGATTTTATAATACAACATGAATTGTTTTAATACAGCATGAATTGTTTTAAACACTTATTATCACACAGTGAAATATGACCTTGACTAGATTTGGCTGTATCATTTTGAATAACTCATTTCCCCTTTATTTCAGTTAAGAAAACCATCTTGAAAACATCATGGCTAGAAGCCAGAATTTGAAGTTATAATATATAAACACAATAGATCATATTATTACTGAAAGATTTTTGTTGATAAGTTGGTCTACCATTCACTACATCGCCTTCTTTGGAGGAAAAATGAGTAGCTACTATTTACAATTTGGGCTACAATGTGAATTCACTGAAATCAGTGGGAGATTTTCCTATTAATTTTGGTAGCAGCAGGATTGGACAATTAATGTAATAAAATAGGTAGTGTAAAAAATTCCAAGCTCAAATCACTACTGAATTAGCAGCCTGCAATTAATTTGTACCATCTCAAGTTGCTGGATGAAATTTTAACACCTACAAATCTAGTTATGAAACATATATAAAGTAAAAATAGATAATAATTAAAAGGCTTACCTAACTAGTTATTCAATTACTACTTGATGTATCAACAAATCTTAATAAGTGCCATTAATTTAACACTAGTGATTGCCTAGAAAAAGCAGATAATATTTTTATAGCCAAAGTTTTTTCCGGTTTAACTCTTCAGTTTAACAACTTATGTTGTGCCTTTTGTAGCATATCTCTGAAATTATCTCAGCAGTAAATTGCTTGAGCTTGTCTGCTGATTGTGATGTGAAGAGGTTTGTTGGGCCAGCAGCTGAAGGGCTCTATTTATACACCTGGCTGGTTAGATTGAATGGACCTGCAGGAAGAACCAGCCCCATCAGAGCTTCTTCAATGGTCTCCATCTTGACCTTGAATTTGACCTTTGCTATGGTCCACTTACATCTCCATAAAAATGAGCTAAAGACTAGATTGTCATCTATTTGCTCTCTTCTGTTTTCCTGGGTTTGATGATATATTCCTAGAGCTGCCTAAACCAGATTAATTATCACCCTTTTTGTGAATCACAGGAAAAGAGTTTGCAGTGCACAAGTGAATAGGTGTATGTAATTCCTCACAATGCTGAATTGGCATTGTTATTCAAATCAGAAAATGCTGATTATTAGGGTAATATTGGGAAAGAGGTTCCCACCACAGAATTAAATGAAAGGTCAAACAGCTTAAGGGGATCAAACAAATATGCAAGATAAGCAATTTCCGTACTCTGACTGCTCTGATCTCAAGCTGAGGCTCTTCCCTCGCATTCACTCCCACTGTGAAGGTAGCACATACAATGAACAGCCACTTCACTGGTTTAGATACAACATATCATCTTACCAGAAGTGAAAATGAGAATTTCACTGATTACAGATGTTGTCCAGAATTTATCAGGGCAGGAACTTGATTTATCCATGGGTGCTCCTTTTGACTCTTTTGAAGGTAATTTAATAAAATGTGCACAGGTCCTGCTATCTATGTTTCAAGTAATTGTATTTTGTCCGTAAGAGGAAAAAGGATATTTATGTTTCATTTTTATTTTAATTGCTGGGTAGAGATTAAATAAACATGCCATAAATTTCAAATTAATATTGTAAAGAAAATGCAGCATATCAGCCTTGGGTATGAGTAGATAATTTCTCATTTATATAAGGCATAATTTTTTAGAATTACAATTTTTTTCCACGTACAGACACTATAGACAAAATTGTACAGCTCTTCTGAGCTACACACTCCATTAAGAAGCTAGTTTGGGTTTAGTAGCTAGTTTTGCGTTTAGCTAGCCAGGCTGTGTTTTGGCATTCATTAAGAGCTCATGAGTTTAATATCCTGACTAGGATCACTCCATCCTGCTGCTTTCTGATATGAGGTTCAAGTCGTTGGTGCTGGTGTTTAACTTCCACCAAAGGGGCAGTTCTAGCAGCAGGTACCAAGTACTGGAGAATTTTTAAATTTTTTTAATTTTATTTTATTTGTGTGGGTCACTAGAATGTTTAAAATTTTAATCTCAACATTACATAGTTTCAGGTTATGGTTTTGCTAATGCACTCACAAACAGAATATTAGGTCTAGATACACAGTTTGACTGCAATAAATATTACAGCAATTATTTGCTTTTCAGTTCTTTCTTCTTTTTAAAATCCCTATCATAAATTTGATTGCTTTTCTCAAGACAAATCTGCTATGGTTTATTGAGGTATTTTTAGCTACTCACTGATTTGAGCATGTTTGAAAAGCAAATTGCAGAAGTATCTGCATGAATAACTGTTGTAACAGATGGAAGAGTTGGTATAGAAAATACTTTTATAAGCACCCAGTAATGTGGAAGGGAAAGGATTACCCATTTCCTCAGACCATCCACAGTCACTACTCTGAGAAGTCACGGTGCCTTGGTTTGTTCACTGCTTCTGTGTGGCAGCCAAATAATGGATAGATTTTTGGCATTCTCATATAGTTTCTGAGGAGGATCAATGTGTAATGAGAGGAAAAGGAACAAAGTCCAAAGATGACAAGTAAAACAGCAGTCTATTTGGCCTTAGCAACACCTTTTTAATCACCAAAACTATTTGATTACTCATTAGGACTTCAGAAAAGTATTTAGTGACAGCTTCCTGTGTCAAATTCAGGTTGACTCAGCAGAAAGTATAATGTTCTCCGTTTTTATTCTGCCTCCTGTAAATTACCTTCAGAAGGAATTAAACAGTGGTAGCATTGTGGTGCAATGGCTTACTTGTCATTTGTTGTCAAGGGAAAGGTGCCCATTGCTGACTTCTGTACACTTTGCCATTAGATAAATAGACACACAAACTTCCGGCTATTCGCACCTTGCAATCCTTTATCCCCAAGAGAAAACCATTAATCTTTTGCATCAGAACATACATCAAAAACTAGAAGCAAGATACCCATGATTCCTTGTATTCTATTCCCTTGGGCTCTCTGGGAAAAGAGAGAAAGATTGATTTTTACTTTTTAGGGTGGATTTGCTCTTAAATTACCCCTTTTGTTTTTTTTGCAGCACTTCATTCTGTAAAATCACAGTGATGGAGAAAAAGCAGAACCAGCAATGCTAACTAGATGAAACATGGATTTTACACACATACACACGCACATGCGTGAGTTTAGGATTTTGAGAGGAATTCCAAGCAGGTGAAACTTTTTTGAGTCGGAAAGCTACAGGGGTTTAATGTTATGATAACCCTACCAAAAGCCCTGTAACTGTGATACCCCTGCAGCTTTCTCCTTCCTCTGGAAAGTGAAATCCTGCCTTGCAGAAGAAGTGGATACGGCCCCAGGCACCCAAAGGGGAAGGCGCGTGGCCAAGGGCTGCCACCTCGGAGTGAGCTGGGGGCACATGGAGCACACGGATCCATACACTCTGCCTCGCCATCAGCTGCTGGCTGGGCTCCAAGAAAAGCAAGGCTTGCTCAGCATAAGGCACAGGAGGAAGACTATTCACACGTGTTTACAGAAACAGCTGCGAGGGGAAGGCACGAGTTTACAGCCACGTCAAATACACGTGGTGGCTTCCAGACCCAAATGCCACGGTTCTGCCAGAAAAAGGGAAGGAAGACAGCAAATCAAAATTAAGTTCTTCATAAAAGATAATGTCCTTGGCAAACCTGAGAAAATTTTAACCTTGTATTTTTTGCACTTTTTTTTTTCCTCTCAATTCCAGACACAAAATATGTGAATGGGGAAGGAATTATGATCTGTAACCTCTACCCCATCTCTGCTCCTCTGAACCAACTTTCAGTTGTGTAAAAGTAAGCAAGCAAGCAAGAAATAAAATGACACCACAAAGCAACCTGGTTTTGGGACTGGACAACAAAGTATGTTCACAAATCACTCTCTTTCTGTTTGAATAAATTTATTTCTGCATGCGTTCCCCAGACGTTTTATTGTAAACCTGATACTGATGACCGTACTAGCCAAGAATTATCATTGAACTGTGAAGAAATATTTTTTTGCAGATTTTTTGTGGATTGTGCAATAAATTTGAATTTTTTTTTCTTTCTGTTTTTAAGATAGATTTTAATTCAGGGACACGACTCCTTTATATTTGTGATTTCATTGTGCTTTATTGTTTGGATACATGTAATGGCTGCTATTGCTGAAACACAGTTTTTCATCAGAACTACAGAATTTAAGTTATTTAATACAGTCTTTTAACACACTCATAATATACTAATTTAAAAGAGGAAAATAGATATGACAGTCTGGCCTTCAGGCCACAGGAACCAGTTGCTCAGTGAAAAGTCTGATCAGCTACGATCAACTTTTTACATCAGGAATAAATTCCCACAAATCTTATTGCAGAAAAATCTCCAAAATCCTTAATAACTCCTTTATGTAAGAGAGCAATTCTAGTGGACCAATGCTTTCTGGAAGCAAGAAGGACAGGTGAGAAAATCTTAATATTGTTAGTCATAAAATACTAGTAGTTTTCCATGCTTTAAAGTTTCATTCTTTTTTAGTGTGTCTCTGTACAGCGAGTAGTTGAGCGACCTGTTGCAAGAAATTCAGCCTTCTCACTCAGCATCTCCTGTGCTGCTTTGGATGTGAGTGAGTTGCAGAAGTTACTGCAGAGTCCTTAGAGTTCCCTTTGCAGCCAGGAGAAGGAGGTGACAGTAACATCTGCCATGCAGCAACCTGCTCCTGATCCTGCTGCTGTTGGAGAAAACATTCATAAAGGAGACAGAGAGAGGTTCATGGAACTGAGGAGTTGCTCAAGGTGTTGTGGAGAGTGCAAGGGACTTGAGCAAGCACATCTCAGTTTCAGGATGACCAGAAGTGCTAAAAAATGGAAAACTTTTCTTTCCTCACCCCAGAAGGTGATGAATCATTGCAAATAAAAGAGTGGGGCCTAAATGAAAAACATTTTAAATATCCAGCCATGCATCCATGTGGATGAGCTGCTCAAGCTTAAAAAATGGAAGAAAAGTTGATTAATGAAAAAAAAAAACAAACATATGTGCCAATTAATCCAATTCTGGTATTCAAGACTTTTGTTTCTTGATTTACAAAACCCTGAAAATACTTGAAATTATTGCAAGAAGGCATGAACTGACGAACATTATACAGCCATGCATAAACACTGAGGAAAAACATTGGTATCATTGTTTCAACCTGCACAGACCCAAGATTTGCTTTTGTTGGTGCATTGTCTCTACCTATACCACTAGTAAGGACCTCTGAGTTTTAGTAGAAACACTCACATTCTTACTAAGAAAACACCACTGCTGAGGCTTTTGGTTGTTAACATTAATATCCTTTGCTTGTTTATACCAGATTGCTGAAAGAACTCATAATCTCAATGCAAAATGTCCTTAAAAATAAGTTACCCACTAAGACCATGAGGAAACTTGACTTGTAACGTACTTGGAGTTGTTTTTAGTGTTTACAAATTCCATGTACAGTTTAAACTATAATAAGAAATAGTATTTGGCATATTTTAAACAGTTGATGCTCAGGCAGACGGAAAATATTTAAATATTCAAATAGCTCTGTCACATAAATCATTGTTTATAGCCACTGGGATCAGTTATGAATCCTGTGAAATGGGACTTGTTTTTACTCTCCAGGGACTCTGTCATTTAGCTTTTTTTTAACATCCTCACACTGCATGCATAATAGCTTTTTGCCAAAAAATGTCTGAGGGGTTTTATTCTGTGGGCCTGTATCAGGCATGCTTTAAACAGAATGGTCAAGCAATTTTAGAATCAAAGGTCTTAGAGACAAATTAGAGGCAAATTCTGCCTCTAATTCTGTTCTCTAATTGTAGCTGCACCACTCACACAGGTCAGCTCAGCTCTGAGTGACTAAACCTCAAATGTCACAACTAGATTTGTTCATATCTCCATTGTAATCATATATCCTGATTTACCACTTCACTGTCTGTATTAGTTCAGGCTTTGTGAAAAACCTCACAAAACTGATGAAATAATTAATTCATGTGCAGTTAGCTTGGAGAATCATCTTGCCAGGACATGACACATCACATTTGTGCACATTTATGCATGCCAATGTGTCACCTACTTTGATACTATACATAAGAGAGAGTTTTCAGTGAAAATAGGCAAGAATTTTGTAGTATGGCTTGAGTTTAACCATTATGTGTTATGCCTTCAATATTTTTAAACTCTGCCTGTGCCGTCATAGAATTCACAATGAAAGTTCAGGTCTTGAGTTATAAAGATTTTTATTTTTATACATTTAATCTTAGAACCAAATCAGTTTTCTTGTGGCAGAAATATTTTTTCTTCTCTCTAACTGAAAGACAAAACATTCTGTAGTACCCCAAGACTGTGTTCTGAGAATTACAAGATTTTACTTCAGAGAGGCTCAATTTCTTAAGGTTCACTGACTACTACATCCAGCCTAGGGAGGCAACTGAGTGCCAAAAGCCTCTTCAGCTTCTCCTGTCTCTTGAGCTTCAGAATGCATAAATCAAAAATAGCATCTTACCTTAAAATAGCTTTAATAATGAAAATTAATAGTCATCCCTATAAACATACTCACTTTCACAGAAAATCCCTGAAATTTAGGTGCCAACATGATATTGCCTAGTGAAATGTGACTGACTTAAGTGTAAACATCTTGACAGTTTGAGGATATACAACCCTAGTAAAGTCTTCAACCTAAATGGCAATTATTACTATCTTTTCAGAACAGTTAATAGAGTTAATCACATTAGCAGTCACTATGCCAGCGTTCATCAACTATAATAAGAAAGTGAGTACAGGGATAAGTCTTTCTTACTGCATAGAAAACCTGCCAGTTTTCAAAGCCCTGTCACTTTTTAATATTAACCTGTTCTTATGGAAGCACTGGATACTGAAATACGAAACTAGATTTAAAAAAAAAAAAAAAACAAAAAACCAAAACAACAAGCCCAAACAAACACACCTCTCATAAATAGTTTTTCAAATATCCAGCACTTATCCCAAAAAGTTATTGCAAAAATGCCAAGTCCCACACAGACACCTGAAAAACAGCAGACACATATCCTCTGTGCCATGTGTCTGTGTATCAAAAATATGGTCATAGAGCAAAAATCTGAAAAGTTTGTAAAATTATGTTCGAGTTCAGGCAAAGCAGGTAAGAAAGAAGCAGTACTCCTTATGCAGGGAAAACAGAAGCAGGTATAAGCAAGGAAGTCTGATGACAAAACTACCTTATTATGTAGCATATTAGTACTATGAAACAGAACTCATAAGCATGCTAGAGATGTTATTTCATTCATATGGTCCTTATGAGAAAACTAAGGTGTCTTCAAAGATTCAGATATTATTGTATTATGGAAATACCTTTATTTTACATCGCTTTTTTATGATATTTAAGGCATGATGAAGATATTATTCATGGAATAATTTAATCTCTGTTACATTTTGATACACAGAAAACAATAGATGAAAACAGCAATCTAAATCTGGGAGGATTTTTTTATGCTTTGGTTCTTTGAAAATTGCTCAACCGTTTCTTTGAGTGACCTATTTTTTGATCAATACTTTTAAAAACTTACTCTGTTCTAGATTTATAATATCTTCTTTCTCTTTAAGAAGTCTATTCCAAATTGAAGAGATTTATTCTATTCAGTACTCTCAGCACACGAGTATTTCCATATCTATACTATCCCTGTCATCTTTCCAGGTCTGTTCTCTAATTCTACTATACCTATTTTTAATAGGTAATGTTAGTCAACACAGAGGCTTAGTGACACTTCAGGTTTAGCTCTACTTCTTCCCCAAAAATTTCCTGCAGTTCTTGTTGATTTTTGTCTGACAATCAAACTGTTCTTTCAAAGACCTATCCACACTTCCCCCTTACTGCCTCCCTTAGCACCGAGTTGGAGACCAGCACTGCATTTATACACAGTTATGCTTCCAGAGGTACATTATTCTGCAACCTGTCTATCAGGTACAGTTTTCTGCTGGGTTGAGATACAATAAGTCAAGGACAAAACTTACTCCTGGTGCATATTTTCCATTCTGCCTCAGCACCTGTCACTTCTCAGCTGACCTTTGAGTGATAAAACTACAAGAAAACAAACTCTGTTCCAGGCACTTCTCCCACCTAACTACTGCACTTCATAGAGACTTTCCTCAATTAAAATATAACTGATCCTGAAGTTCTAGTCTTGAAGAGAAGCCTGCCTTATTTTCCTCTGAGGAGTCCCATCAGTAGAAGAAAGGGGTAGGATCTGTGGAGAGGAACCCAAGAAGCAGATTTGGGGTAGGTACCTCTCTGCAAGGAATGGATTACTGCTTGCACTGCAAAGCTGTGGCCTTGAGTGCTTAGAGGAGGGAGGAATAATCATGTCAATTTTTCCTTCTTCTTTTACAGAAAAACGGCTGGTAAAACAACAGGGCTCATTGGTGTTGTAGGAGTGTTGTGCTGGCCACAAAACACCTGCTGCTGCACTGATTTGCAGACCAGAGCAGATGGGTAAAATTCAAGATCTCCCATATCCAGGTGCCTCGGTTGGACACTGGGCATGCCCCAGGCTATTCAGTATGTGCTGCTGTTACTAAAAACTCTGTGTTGGATTTCTACAATGGGTGCTGAATGAACTGCAAAGCATTAGACATTGTTGCAAGGAAGGCGAGCTTGTCAAAACTGTGAGATCAGGCTGGCAAAGGAAATAACTCTATGATGGGTGTTTGTTAATAAACTTTGACTGCTTTTTTATTTTTTTCCCCTCCTTCCTGAGCAGGGGAAAAAAAAAAAAAAAAAAAAGGATCATTTTTATTGCAGATATTTGCAATCCAATTTGCCAGGCCAAATGATAGTCTGAATGATCTAATTCTCAATATACTACAGGACGGAGGTGAAGTACAAATCATCTTAGAGGGGCCAATAATTTTGTTTCAATTGACCAGCTTTTTAGGCAGTATCCTTTGGTATCCTTTTCAGATTAGTAAAGTAAATTAGGTTGAAAACAAAATGCTGGTTCCTGAAATGTGGATTTTACAATGTATTTTTGATCTGATAGGAGCTCAGTAACATTTCTTCTATCCGCTGGAGGCCCACTGAGCTGCACATACTGTACTCTATCAAAGCCCAGTTCTTTGCAGCTCAGTGAATAAAATACTGCAGTTTCTCCCATTGACTGACTGAAATAAAATAATCTATGATGCATGAACAAGTCTAAATGAAATAATAATATCCTTAGCAGTGAAAAACGGATTGGTAATACAGTAATTGAGCAGATTTATTGCCATCTCCTTGAGCTAGCCTGCTGAAACAGCCTGCTATTTTATTTAATCTCATATCAGAGGAATTACTGGCTGGTAATCCATTGTTAAACATCATTTAGAATGATGGATGAAAATGTCAGCTTTTCCAACATAATCAATTCATATCTCATTAGCACATATTATTTATGATTCTCATAATGGGACCTGCAGGGGTCTCCAGGGGGAAATGGAGACCTCAGCTGTTGTTGAAATGAGATGAGATATACTGTAGCTTATGAGTTAATAACTGCATATAAAAAATACTTCCCCACAGTATTGATTGTCCTTACCATTTTACAAATGAATTGAGTGTCTTGGCTTCCCCTCTTGCTGTGTATGGCAGCTCTTCCTTCTATTCATTTTGTTGCTCATAATTCAGTGAGAAAAATATTTAAAAAGTATATAAGAAAGACTATTTTACAAACAACTTTTAAGGCCCAGAGTAGGGGAACGGCAGGAGTCTTTGAATGTAAAGTAATAAGAAACACTTTACTGCTCTGTTGCTGTTTGCTAAGGACTTTGGGCACTTTTTTCCCCCTTGGTCCCTATGAAGACAAATCGACATATTTCTCCAGCTACAGCACAGTTGCATTTTAAGGATACTTTCTACCGTATGCTGCCTCAAAGACCAATGAAAAGCAAACCTTGATTCATGGATTTAATGCAGCTGATGGTGCAGCAGTAATCATGGTCACAGTGTCAACTGCTGCCTCAATTAAACTACATTTGAGAATCATTTTATGCTTCAGCTCATAAACATCAATAAAGGAAAATGAGTAATAAATGACTGTCTAGAGTACAAAGGACCAGCTCATATTTCAGATGAAAATGAAGACAAAATGTAGCTTTTATTTGCCTGTGGAATTCCCATTAACTGCATCACTGACAGGAGGGAGTTGGATCAATAGTTGGCTGGCCGCAGAAAACAGTTTCTGGCTGTTCAGCAGCCAATGCAAAAGGAAAACTGTCATATTGTGATCTTTATCAGGTAATCTTCATTACACCAGACCAATGATATATGTATATGCTGGTCAGCTAGGGGCACTTCTAATTCCTGCTTCTATTTGTGGTCTGAGCACAGTGTGCTCACAAATTATTTGTTTACAGCCATGAAAAACCTTCAATGTTCATCTCTTTTATTCTTTTTATAGGTAATCCATAACTGGGAACCTTCTGTCAAGACTACTTTATTCATTCAGAATTTTTAAGAAAGCAACCTCAGTATCTAAACTTATCTTTCTTCCTGTTTAAGAGGAATCTTCTGGTACCCTTTGTTTGTGGTTGCTGATGTTGAGGCTTGACTGAAAGATTTACTGGGTATCCTTCAGTAAGTTCTTGGGGGGTATTTCTGCCTTTATTGCAAACATTTCTGGGCTTATTTGAACAAAGGCAACTGCCAGCTATGAAGGGAAAAACAACACTCTCCATGAGCTGTTTGTTTTCCAGGTGGCAGGTTGCATGGATAGAAAACTATACATAAAACATGATCATGTCCTATTTTTCCCTATTCTAGACATGCAGAGCAGCAATATTCTGTTCCTTAATTCACAATAATTTGCTCTTTAATTCACAGAGCCTCATCCCAGTGTATGCAAAGTGTGGATCTGTATATGCAGGCCACCATATCTGGTTCAGTTGTTATGTGCCTCCTGGAAGTGCAGTTTCTGAGTACAGAAATCATGAAAACATCACCACTTACAAAAGTAAAATAAGAGAGGAAAAAGTCACTTCATCTTCACAAAATGATAACAGAAATCAAACTATTAAAACCTCTACCCTGATTTTAACATAACTCCATTTGTTTGTACTATTAGGTATTGTTTCTCTGTTTTACTTTGAAATTAAACTCTCCAGTATGGAACTTAATACCAATAATTCAAATAAATAAATAAATAAATAAACAATGGTTCATAGCTAAAGATTATATTTTCTTTTAAAATTTTCAAGTTATTACAGTGAACATATACTTTTACTATAATACACAATAATGCATAAATGCAAAGTATGCAAAGTATGCGTGTGCATTTTAGGATGATCATTAAAGCCAATGTTTGTATGCATAAAGGGGATCTTTCTGCTGTTACTAAAAGTTGCCTGCTCCTGCTCTTTCTCTCAGTCCTTGAATTCTGCCCTTCATCCTCATTCTTCTTATCCTATTACCTTTCCTTTAGCTTGTGCTTTATGTTTTCCCTCTTCCTCCCCAGTTTCTTCCCAGTCTCTGACAATAATGCTGCATCCCACCTTTCCTGCTACACATTTCCCTTCACTTTCACTTAATAAAGACAGCAATGCAGAATGATGACAATAAAATGCATGTATACTGTATGTAATCTTAATAAGTACCTACTAAAATATTTTCTTTCAATATCATGCCATTTCTTTTCAGTCTCCTCAGCAACCTTTATCTTCTCCTCATCCTGCATTCTTGCTCCTTACCGCAGGTAAACTCTAACTTTCACTACAAGGTATTTATTCTCCCAATGTGCTTATTTGTTCTAGTCTATTTCTACAAATTCTTAATTTCCTCTGTCTCTTCAGACTCTTTTTCACTCCACCTTTTCACGTCTCTCCTTTTATATTTCTCTTCGCTTCTTTAGATTTCTTCTGATTTCTATGTTTCCATGCATATCATAAATGCTTCTCTTCACTGCTTTAGATTTCTTCTGATTTTTATGTTTCCATGCATATCATAAATGTTTCTTCCAAAACTTGTCACAATTACTGATTTGCCCACTCTCCCATGTTGTATCCTGCTTGGAAAAAAAGCATGAAAATAATATTTGAGTAATGTGATTCTCATTCACCTCTCTCAAGGGAGGGAAAAGAGAATGAGAAGACACCATTTCTATTATGTTCTCTGCCATGGAACTTCATTTTTCTGGCTTGGTCATTCTCTTTCCTTAAAAATTTGCTTTGAGATCTCCATGATCTGTTTAGTTACAGCAACTGCGAGGCAGGTACTGCTCTTGGCAGGCTACATAAGACAGTTGCAAAAATGACATTGGATGTGCCATTGTACTTACCAAACTCTTTTTAGCAAGGACACACCACTGGAGACCATCTGCTTTTCCTACCAGTGAGAAATACATCACCAAGAGGAGAAGCACAGTCTAGCTTTTCCAGCAAGAAGAGTATTTTTCCTCAAATACTAAGATGTTTTATTTAAAGGAATGTTTTTAATTTCCCTGAATTTGATTTTGCTAGCATTCTAAAGATTTCCAAAAAACCTGATAGTTAGTCCAAGTTGATCCAAGTTGACCAAGACTCTTTAGCACAATTAGCCTAGAAGTATGAAATACAGCTTCAAAACTAGGAAAACCTTTTTGGTCTTATCCTTTCAGTCAAATTTCGTTTTCTTAGACTAAACAAAGAGAAAATAATTTAAAAAAAAAAACTACCACAGGGCTTGGTTTTCTGAAAGGAGAACCTGGTCAGCACTGGTCACAGCAAGACACTCATTAAACCCAAATTTTTATCAGCCACGAAGTCAGGGGGTGGGGGGGGGACAGGTTTTAAATTTGTACAAGCTGAAAATATGATTTAAAAAAAAGCAAAATGAGAAAAAAATGTTTTTCAATCAGCTGACATCAGTGGCTTGTTTTACTATGTGGTTTTATTTTGCTTTTAGTGCATGGAGTGTTATCTTTGTGGATAACCAAAATACATTCTTGAGGAAAGGTGGCACTAAGAAAGGGAAGTAACCTTGTTCACTGCAATGGAGGTAGATATAAGCTCCAAAGTGAGCCACCAAATACCATATTTGCAGTTCTAAATTGGATATATAGTCAGCAATTAAAAAGGGGTTGCTAAAACAAAAAACCCCAAAAACCCCAAAACCAACTAAACAAAACCACAAATAAACAAACAGCTAACAAAAGATTATAGGACACATTGCAATATGTGAGGGATGAGCAGTGGCAGTCTGACAGATGAAATGGAATAATATATTATTCCTTTGTGGGATGTGTTATGCTTTGATAAAGACTTCAGGGAATTGGTATTTTTCACAATTTGTTATATGGGATATAATTAACACTAGGCTATAGCTTTATCATTAGGCTGCAGAAATAAAGGAATGTCCTTTTATTTTGCATTAGCAGTTGATGATTTCATTAATTTTTGAAAAGTGGACGTGAACCTGATAGTGAGTTTTAAGAATACTAACCCATTGCCCTGAACATGCTCAATCCACACCCAGGTTGCAGATAAATGGTGTTTTAAGGCAAAGTTAATTTGATAAAGGTTTTATAAATGCTTTCCAGGTGGTTGGAGAATTCAGAAGCAATCTAATAAATATTGGTGGCTAAAATATTATTTTCTTCACTGAGATAAACAAACAATATAGCAACAGCCTTGACAATTATATTCATTAAATCCATTATCTGTATGAGTCCATGATCTAATACAGGAAAAGTGTCTTGTCTCACTGCCTTTGTAAATAAACATACTAAGCAAAACCTTGAAATATAAATATTTACTATGCTTTACTCTCTATATAAATTAGTTCCTGGCTTTCCCACCCCTTTTTGCACTTAGTGGATATGTAGTTTGTTATATTGAAAGAAAGAACAGGTATGCACTGCTTTATGATAAGAACTACGAATAGTGTGTACCTAATACATCATATTGAATGAAAGACTTCATAAATCAGTTATACAAGGGATCATACAATGCTTTTAGTGAATTTCCAAAGAGTCATAAAGACTATAAATCAATGGGGTTTTGATTAATCAACTCACAATATCAGCTTCTGGCAAGAGCTCTCTGTTGTGTCCTTATTGGGCACACACTAGGAAGACAGCTATCATCTGGAACACAGAGGTTTAAGCAAGGAAATAGGGGAAAAACTTGCTACATTGTTGTACATATCCACAGCTCTCAACTGCGTCTGCTGCAGATCTTCAAGACTTTCAACAATCTGACCTCTAGTCTAGAATACACAGTGGAAATAAGGCAAGTTTGAACTGAAGTAAAAGAGCAGGCAAACCTTAATTCTGCAAAAGTTTACGGAGTGTTAAACTTAAACTAACTTAAACATGCAGTCAAATCTTTCGACCATCTCAACATGTTCCTTAGATGAACTGAGCACTGGAGTGAATAACATAGCTCCCTTTTCTAGACCTAACACTATGTGGATATAAGGGAGCAGAATCAGATTTACCTGTGTCTTGAAGGCTACATGCCTGTATTTAGCAAGGGACCACTGCAGATTAATTTTTCCAAAGAAAATGCTGTTGAAGAGTGAAATCCCATGCACATCGTAAAAGACATCTGACATCAATATTTAATTTTATTAGTTATACCACAGGTACTCTAGGGAACCTGATGGAAAGCCTTCTTAGTATCGATTAGAATTCAGCAATCCCACTGCACGCTGTTCAAAAAATTATTCAATTACAATTAATTTTTCAAATCAGAATAATTTAAAATTTATTACAAAAAGTTAATAAAGTAGATAAATTTGGACCACACTGGGATTGAAAATTTGGAGATGGAAATATTAACTAGAAATTACTGTGATTTTTGATTTGCATAATCAATGCTTTTAATTCGTTCTAACTGCCTGTGCAAGATTATAGTAATGGTATAGGTTTAGCATTTTGTGAAAACTTCAGATATACCTTTTCATGTGAAAGATGCATATTAGTATCATGTGCTTTCCGACAAAAGAGGTTTAAATGCAACAGTAATGAACCAATTGTTAATCAAAATCCAATGAATACATTAAACCAAATATACCTAATTTTGAAAAAAAGAATTAACAATTTTGTCATGTCAGAAGCCTCTAGACATCTATCTTCTCTGTGTCATGAAGAGTATTCCTTTGGGCTATCCTCGACTTATAAATGTTACTTCCTTCATTATTTTCAATACAATCTGATTCCAAGAATCACCAAGAACAAAAGTGTCTGTGGAGACATTAGAATTCAAAGCATATAATAATGTTTATTTTAAAAGTATAATGAAATTAAAAGTGGAACAGATTACAAGTTCTTTTAGGAAAATGATGTTAAACTCGAGTAGCTGGATTTAACCAATTTATGTGAAAATAGGATTCTTTTTTACAACATGCAATGCTGGAGTGGCAGACTTAGAGCACTGTCACTGGCTCTGAGGCATTCAGTGCTGAGAAGAGTTGTTTGCCTTTGCTTATAGAAAGCACAAAGAAACATATTATTTGTGTATTGCTGGAAGTGGAAAGCTCTCTCAAGATTTACTCCTCTCACTTGTTTTGGGTAGCTCAGACAACAGATCAAGTGAGAAATCATACCAAGTGAAAAATGGCAACAATTCATAAGAGTCTTGCAGACTTCCAAAAAAGAATGCTAGGAGGAATTAGGAGGCTCTTACTGGACACCTCTAATTTTAAATTTTGTGTTATGAGTCGCACAGTACTCCATTGAAGATGCACACAAGCCCATACCAACATCAGCATTTAATTTGAGGATTAGAGTAATTGAGAATTCTCCCTATGGATCCTGCCCTGTCTCACTACTCAGGTCTCCTGGAACGGAGAGGAACTGTTCTTGGAAAACAGAAAAGAATTAAATGAAAATTTTATGCTGCCAAAGTAGCTGGTCCAAGACAAATGACAGAACAGAAAATGATGATTATGCAAAGCCTGTAAAACTTAGTCCAGGCCATGAAGGCAGACTGCATGCTAACTTGCAATACATGACCAAGATACTTGGGAAATTTGGATTCCAGTAACTCACCTTATTTAGGCAGCTCTATTATTTCTTTTTACTTCATTTTCAAAAGTGCTGATTTATAGACAGCAAGAAGTGAAACAAGAGAGTGAAGGATGAATGAATGATGCTTTCAAGGAAATAGTCACTTAAGATTTAAGTCACAACAGATTTAATAGGAGTAACTAAACAAAGAGCAGTAGGTGGTGAAGAACCATTGACCCATCTGCATATTCTATTGCAGCAGTTTGAAATTTCAGGCTTAAACTTTGTGTGCATCATTTTCAGACACTATAACTCTTAAGTCAAAACACAAAATTTTGATGACAAGATCTCAGGGAAGAAAAAAATCAACTAGGAACTGTGTTTTTCAAATGCTTTAAATTAACTTGGTTAAGATCCAGTCTAAATTAAATAAAATTATTACCAGATAATGTGAAGGATTCTATTGTTGTTTTAAGGGTATCCTCTAAAGACTCATTAATTAACTGGCAGCTGAAAAGAAAATGAGCAAATGTAGGCAGGAAATTGACTCGCTTTTAAGTCAGGGGCAGCAAATTGTTAGGAGGGTGCTCTTGGGGAGGGGAAGATATTTGAGGTTCTCTTTTTTCTTTTTTTTTTTTTCTTAATTTACATAAAGTGTGGAAAGTTTTTCAAAGCAATGTTTTGGATGAAGAATTTGCATAAACCTGTTAAGCAAGTAAAACCCTGGCATGCAGGTAGAAATCTGACCGAATGTTTGAAGAAGCAGCCTTGCATATCTGGTTATAAAACAGCGCAGACAAAAGCGCATATCAAACAGCGCAGTGGGGCAAGGATCTCAGAGTGCTATTCTTGCTGTGCACTGGACAGGGACTTCTCATTTCACACATCATCATTCACAGTTTGCTGCAGCCACTCAGCACAGTCAGAGCAAGTCAACAACACACAAAATGAAATATTTCAGCGTGGTTTTCCTTTGGAAAATGAGGGACGTGGGATTTTGGTTTCCATCACCTTATGATGAAGAACTGTGAAAAGAAGGAGTTGCGTCTCCTGGTTTGGCACTGACCAACCATACAAGAAGCATATCCTAAACCCAACTGTCAGCCAGGACATGAATAGGTATTTATGGGTAGAAAAAACACACATAATCAGACAGAAAGGTGAAAGTTATGGCCATCCTTACTCTTCCTCTGATATCCAATAATATACTGGGTTAAAAAAAAAAAGTTACTGTCCCATAATAAAAAATGATTTCTGGGCTGACAGCAATAAGCATGTTATTTCTTGCCATTTTCACCCAGAAAGTGTTGTTTAGATGAAGGAAAAAGATAATCGTGTAACAAAAATGGCAAAAATAACCTCTGGTCAGAGAAAAAAACAGGTTGTGTATTCTGAGCCTGAGCTCACTCTCTTCTCACCCCAATCCATCTCATTCAGTACCTGGTGTTTTTAAGAGTCAGAGTTGTCACTGTAACACATGGAAGAATGACACCAGATTTTGTGTAGCATTATCAGCCAGCCAAAGGCAAAGGACATTACACTATTGTCATGAAAAACAGGTGGAAGCACAAGCTTCTGGCAGAGCCCATATTTGAACTGGCGTTCCAACTTTAATGTGATTTTTAGTGAACTGTCCATATTAGTTGTGGCTGTAGCTGACTGCAGTACCTTTAAGGCTCTTTATGCCTTCTTAAGTCAGCTTTTGGAAGATATATATGAAACACTAAGAGGAAAAGGAAAAGTAACTTAACATGCACTATGATCATAATAATACACATTTGAACCATTGCCCAGTAGAAGATTATAGTAGACTAAAAAACCCCAAAACTCAAATCCAGAGAAAATTCTGGAATTTAATTTTTAAAATTTGCATTACAAATATTCTAGAAATGTTAAAAACAGTGCAAGAAACCACAATGTGCCAACCTCTAACTTGATTTGGAGCTGAAGTATCTGGAACATCATTGCAAGAATAAGGAGAGATCCAGGCAGTGAATGGCATTTTCTACAGAGTAAATCACGCCATGCATTGTTTTTAGGTTATTCTCAATGACAATTCAAGGAATATTGCTGGTAACCACAATGAGAACCTCCTCAGATATATTTTCCACATCACCTAATATCTACTACCCAAACTTTTTGATCGCTTAATCAACAGTAATTAATACTAAAATGGCTATTAAAGACGTTTTTGGTGTTTTGACGCACAATTACCTTCTGACCTGTTTTAAAATTGAAATTATTTTGTGGAAAATGGTAGTAAATGTTTGGTTCTGAATAATATTCTTACACAGTGTTTTTCTCCCATGTCAAAGAGGTCTTTTAAATAATTTCAAATATTAGGAATTAATTTTCACTTCTGTGAGTGAACAATAAGAAAGCTGATACACAGTGAGTTTGTTCTAATTTAGGCACTGAGTCACAGCAATTTTAAACTCAGACACTTTTTACTCTTGTTCCTATGTTCTACACAATAACCTAATTTCCTATCTGTTTAGCATGAGGAATGCCAATGAAACTGATAACTCGTTTAGGACTAGAATGCTTTTAAATTGCATATTTAATGGACATGTCCTAGGATTAATCCAAAAGAGAAACCTAAAAAGTACTGTCACTTTACCTTGTGAAAACCTCAGATCTCTACCCCCTTTCCTAAAGTAACTGCTTGTGCACGAGTCTAGTATTTCTTTATTTACCAATATTATTAATTTTAGACTGGCCACATGAAAGTGAAAAGCTGTTCTGTGACTGGACCATCAAGAAGGAACCTCTGGCCAATTCATACTTCAGTGTATGACTTATACAAGAGACATATAAACTGATATAACTCAAGAATCAATTGCTCTGGTATTATCTTCTCTCCTGATTTACTCTTTCTCCTTATAAAATACAGCATGAAGTGCAATGGGACAGAACACAATTCACTGGCATGTGGAATAACCCTAATCCCAAAGAAGTACTTTGGTGACACCATATTGTTCGGTTTAAAATTTAGTAATTTGATATGACTGGTAAGGTTAACATTTGGTTTATGGCATTTAAGCATTTAAGCTTAAATGCAGCATGACCTAGTGGTTTCAAGGAACCCCTTTTTCAAAATTATGTATGTGTGGTATGCTTCCTTTGACCCTTATTATAAAAATTAAAAGATGTTTTTATACATAATTTAACTACCCAAGAACATCCCAGAATATAAAAACATTTGACAGGAAACATGAGAGTCCCCTCTGTGTGTCTCCAACCCAAAATTCCTTAAATCTGAAAAGCAATGAAACACTTGCAATGCAAGTCAAGTAGCATGTGCTTCTTTCTCCTTTCCCCAAACAAATCCCATAAAATTCTCAAAAAATACATTCCTCTGTAATTCCAACAGATTTTAATTTGTATATACCTCCACAGATAAATTGCAAAAATTCATGAGAATTCACTTTATGTGCTGTATAATTTGACATTATTCCCTGTAGAGCCCTGTTTAGCGCAGCCCTACAAAGCTTTCCATGCATTTAAGACCATAAGCAAGGGAGGGCATGAGCTGATACCAAGAAATCCTCCTCCTGCTTCCACTTCCATGGGTTCTCAGCTCCAGAGTCCCACTCACCGAGAGGCAGGGATGTCACATATGAGCATATTGCTGAACTCTAGGGACAGAAGAATTCAAATAACAAATTCATTGTTTCAATCCTTCGTTTTTCTCTACAAGCTCAGGGTTGGTTTTACACTGCCCTCCCTTCAAAGAAAGGCATTGCACGTAAAAGCATTGCTGAGTGGATTTGAAAAGTACTTTCATACTCTCTTCAGCAAACTGAAAGTTAATCCAGTTCGAGAGGGAAGGAGGAAATTTTACATCATTTATCAGCTTATGAATGTTAAGAATAATGTAAGTGAATAAACCGGAATGTTCAATATTTATTTTATTTTATTTTACTCCTTACAAGAAAACAGCATTAAAATCTGAATTTTTAAAGAAATCATTGCTTGCCACACCAACAGGTGCCAAAGGTTAACAGTACTGTCTGCTGCTTGAAACACCTTGGAGACGTCAGAAACACTGAAGCCCTTGGAGATTTTGCATGCTTCCCCTTGAAAGTCTATATCTAAATAGTGATTAATAACTGGTTGTTTCAACAGTGGAAAAAAATCTACCCGTCACTTAATTAATAACTCTTACTGAAATACATGTATTAGCAGTAATTCATTTATACCATGTTCAATTTATCATTATAATTACTAGGGAAAATATTTTTCATCCAGTTATCAACTTTGCCTCAGTTTTAAACCCACACTGTATTCACAGCATGGCAAATATTTTCATTTCTTTCTATTATTTTCCACTGGGAAGAAAAATGCAGTGTTAAATCTGCTTGTGCTGTTTGCAGATTGTAGGAGCTCTTTTTTGGCTGTTGATCTTAGTGAGGTTTTTTTTAATTATTATTATTTTATTTTAAAAAATTGGAGAGAATTCCCTTTCAGCAGGTCTGCTCCTCTAGGTTGATACAATGCTGCCATCATATGGCCCAGATTTGGCACAGCACGTGGGAAGGGGGAGGTTTCCACCCTAACATCCTAAACTAGATTCCAATTCCAACCAAATACTCGCTTGTACAGAGCCTGACTACACACACAGATACTCGGCAGCTGGGTACTGCTGGTGACCATCATAAATCTAATAACACCCACTGTTTTCTCATGTCAACCTCTGATAATGCTGGATTTCGTATTTTATAAATTGAGAATGATTTCTCTTACAGCTGCTAAGGGGAACTTGTTAATGTTACAAAATACACATCCCAGGTACTGAAACTGAAACACGGAGGAAAAAGAAGTTTAATGAAAACAAACAAACAAGAAAATCAAAACAAGAAGGTTTTTTTTTTTAACTTACATTCCGTAACTTCGTGCTGACAGGGAGGCAGGGTTAATGAAGTTAGAGGGTCACAGACATGATAACAGGAACAGCCCTAGCATGAATATTTTCAAATATATCTAAATTTGAATAAACACCTCAGTTAATTTGTCTCAGCATGACCACCCGTGCCTTACTTTAAGTTGCACATCAGATTTTCTTTATTCATCCCAGAAATAAGGGAGAGATCAAATCAATAACCACAACTTTGTAAACCAATACTAAGTACTGTAAATATTAATAATCTTGAATCGACAGGGAGATTCCAGCCATAAGAAACTAACAGTGTACCTGTTTGAAATGATCCCCAAATCTCTCTAAAACCATTCACAGGACCACAGGCAACTACAGGAGGATGCATGCTACCGAACATTTATCCAGAAAGAAAAATGAAGAGTAACAAAACTGTAGACAGTCAACTCAGGTACCAAAAATGAGTATTGAATCAAATGTATCATATCCCCTATCTTTACACAAAATTAATTACAGAGCACATAAGGAGATATTGAAATGTCCCCAGTTTGTGCTTCATCTCTGATACTTGCCTTGCTAACATAGTTACCACAAAAGAATTTGTGCCTCTGTAAAAACACAAGTGAAGAAACACTGATGCAAGTAAGAAAAGTTGGTGTTTGATAATGGAGAGGTAAATTTGATACATGAATTGCAAAGTGTGCTTTACAGAGTGGTATTTTCTCAGTTACTCAGGGAATATCATCTGATGCAAGCCAACACAGAAACAGAAGGTTTAAGTATTTTTATCTTTAAAATAGAGCAAAGTTCTATGAGCTTTTCTTCTATGAGCAAAGTTTTCAAAATATTTTCTCTTCTTTTTTGTGTATGTTTTTGTGGTTTCTTCTGAAAGGATGATACTATTACAACAATAATGTTGGTTTTCACCTTTTCCAGCAGGACATATGACCAAAATTCACCAATAATTTTGTCTTTCCAGGACATACAGCTCCTATTTGAAATTAAACAACATTAAGGGTTTGGTTGAAAGAGACATTTTTCCCCTGTGACCACTGTTGCAGCAAAGCATAGAAATGCCAAGATGTTTCAAACAGTTGTTTGTTATTTTGAAGTTGAAAGAAATATAATCAGTTGGCTATTCAGCTATTTTGGAGGCAGCAGTTAAGCTGCAATAGGAATATCCAGGGAGGGAAAGGAGAGCTCTGTACCAAAATCAAATGGTTTGTACTTTAGCAATGTCCTATCATTTGCTCTCTGTATCAACAATGTTAATTTTCACACACATCACTCTGCCTGCAAGTTAATGGAAAATGAAAATTGTCCAGCATATCTATTGGAAACTGCAGCCACAAACATCTGTAATTGAAGGTCAAGCCACAAAGCTAACAAAAATTCCAGTCCCTTTTTCTAATCTGTCCCAAGACTTGTATCACTCTCAGAAGCTGTGAGTGATCCTATGCCATACCCAGCAGTGACTAGATCAAGAAGACATTTTCCAATACTACGAGTTGCTTTACATAGTTTTGCATCTGGCCAGTTTTCAAGTTTTTCACAGGTGATTATGAAAACAGGGGAGAAATGCTACTGAATGACTACTGTTTCTACTTTCTTCAGATTTTCTAATTTCTCCTTAAAATGTTCTGAATCTTAATTGCTTATAATCTGCACTTAGAAATCACTATAATGCACTTGTAAAGCTTGCATTACAATAAAGTACTCTTTTTTTCCTTACTGTAAATGTAAGCTATAAAAAGATACCACAAAGAAGCAGAAAAAAATCATCACGGATTTCATTACTGTTAAACACTTAACTGAATAGAAAATAGATACTGAAACTGTGTGAGAAGTTGTCCCAGGGCACATGGATAAGGAAAGGACCTGTTATTCCTGGTTCATTCCCCCCATTTTTTAAAAATTGGGTTACTTATTATGCCTATTCCTACCTCAAACAGAGCAGTGAAAATAACATTTTGTTATGTAAACAGACTGGATCATTACAGGAATCTTGCTAAATATTTGTTTTGCGAAGGCAGATGTTCAAGACAGTTGCTTGAATTGTATTATATTGTGACTTACATACTGATTTCAAAAACTTCAAGTGTAATGGTATGGTATGCATTAAAATATGCTTCATCTTATAATTATTATGACTGGAACTGGATTAAATTTCTGAGGGCAGGTGAAACATATTTTTGAGAGGAAAAATGGGTGATATTCCTCCCTAAAACACTCCTCAAACAAGCCTTACCCTCTATTTCCTTTTCTAAAACAAACCTTACCTATACCAAACATATAAGTAAATACAATGATCATCACATAAAGCATATTTTAGGTAATCAGGTGGCCCCCAGCATCCAGACACATTCATGTTTTTCCCCATAGTTTGGTGCTTCATCTTTGGGTCATGTGGTCATGTATACCAAACATTCTGTATTGGGGCCCTGGCCTTGTGTGGGGAGATAGAATAAATAGTCTGTTTCAGTCTTTCAGTGACTGGTCTTCTTTTATCAGATAAGCTCAGCCAGCAGGTGCATTGATAAGTGGCCTGAACCAAGCTCCATTCCTGCCTTCCTACTGTGAGGGGAGATAATAGATCCATTTTACTGTACTTACCCTGCACAGCCTAGCTTTAATTGGCCACAAGAAGTATAGATGATCTTATTCTTCCTCTTCTCTCTCTCTCTCTCTCTCTCTCTCTCTTTGATCTGATCCTGTCTTGTCTTAAAAAGTCACCTAAGTTCTCATCTTCCTGTAATAACAGCTATTGTCATAAACACAATGTTCTAAGCTAAAATATTAACTCATGATCAATGTGATTTTAGTTCATTTAGAGTAATGTAATTTTATCATGTGGGATAGCAAATCTGCTTGAATCTACTTGTAAATTAATTTTCCTGACTGGAAAATAGTACTTACATTAGTGCACTCTTTTTGGAAAAAGAATTGAGAAAACATATTTCATTTTTCTTTGGTATTACAACAAAAGGGAAAACATACAGAAAAATAATTAATGTAAATATGCAGAACCATTGTAACTACCCATCTTTACAAATGTTGTAGTTAAAGCAGTTTTCATGAAAGCTGTTCTCTCCACAGCACTACTTCAAAGAGCTGGGTTTCTTGCATGTATTCTCATCTTTATTCTGATACTGGATTTTTGTTGATTTAGATAAAGTCATACCATTAAAAAATGTAAAGCAACATTTGGATAGGGGGTTTAAATGTTTAATATATGCTCCCATCAGGTAAATGGACTTTCCATGTTTAAATATAGTAGCTTATAATGATTTTATTTTAATGTTTATATATATAATGTGGAATATGAATAAATATTCATCAGTCTTTATGTGTCTTTACCAGTTCTGCTTTCCCTCAAAGAATAATTTTAGAGTGGTCAGGATACCTATAGTATTTGAAGGTGAAGGAAACTTCAGTATTTAAATTCTCCAGTACCAGTTAGCATTGTACACACAGACAACACCATTTTCATTTTGGTACTCCATGACATCCAGACTTACATGATTGCTTTAAATAAACAAGCCTCCAAGAAAAGCCTATCAGTTCTGACTCGGACTAAACCAGATTGTAAGTCTTTGTGTGCTGTCTCTGTTTTAACACAATGCACTGCAACAAGGGCAGACTGCCTCCCTTTGGCAAATCTTAAGAAGCATCTGAAAGAGTAACTGATGGAAAACTGGAAAGTTGTGACTTCTGCCTTGAACTGAAAACTCTACATAGTGCTAAAGAGCTCTGTATAAAACAACTGTCATCTGTACAGAATCAAATCATGTTACTTCTGCTCCTGGAAACATTTTGAATGTTAAGCCTGTGATGAATTAAAAACTGATAATAGGAAATTTAACAGAAGCCTTGCCATAGGAGTAATTGAGAGGAACTCAATCCAGGAAACTTTCCACGTATCCAAGCATTTTCAGGAAGACACTACTGAGTAAGTGCTGTGTTATTTTCACTCATAAGAATGCAGAACAAATTCTCTTGTTCTAGGTCATAATCTTTAATGTAAGAATATTGTAGGAATATCATGTGCTTCCAGATATTCCAGGCATTCAAAGTTTTAAGTATTGCCTTTCTGTTCTTGACTTCCAGACACTGTCCTACAGGAATCAGATGTGAGGAAACTGGTAACATGCTCTTGCCGAGATTGTAAAATATTTAGAAAAAGAGTTTGAATTGTAGCAGTTTAAAAGACTTGACTGCAACTATTAAGTGCCACTCTGACTTAATCTGGTAACACTTTTTCAAAATAAGGATTTTGAGAAGGCTCTGTAATAGAATACATTGTCCTAATTTATGCAAGAATGAGGCAGCCTTTTTAATTGATAGTGATTGGGGAACTTTCTAAATCTGTTGAACTTTGCAGACTTAAAACTTCCAGTAAATACCAATGTCCATTTTTACACCACTGCTTTCACTTAAAAGAAAAGCAAATACATCACTCTGCAACTGCTGATGCTGCAAACAACCCCCAAAAAAGGTATTCTAGTCCACTTACCATGCCACAGGATTGTCTTCACACATCATTGCATGTGGACTAAGATTCAGGCTTTTTTATCTGGCCTGTTCCAACCAGAAAGACAAAAATAAATTTTTCGGGTGGTTTTTTTGTTTGTTTGGGTTTGGTTTGTTTTGTTTTGTTTTAATCAGAACATTATCTAGAGATCAACTATTTATCTCTGGCTAAAACCTTGACACAAACCTTTCTAAAGATCAGTGGTCTAACCAGACAAGAAGTGATGGAGGGTGAGAAGCAAGTTTTACCTACCTTTTCATTTTGCTGTCTGATTATGATCACTGCCTATTTTGTTTCTAACTGTGATTAAACACCTCTTGTGCGAGGTAAAGCAACTTCACCTGTTTCTAGCACAAGTTCTGGAAATTTGGAAGTTATGTACAAACAAATGATGATGCAGTTGTGCTCTCAGCTGGAGCATACTTACTAGGCTATAATAAATGTAGGGGAGCACACACAAAGAGCCCCAAGCACTGGCAGTCTGAACGAAGAATTCAGAGGGGAAACAGGTACATTGATGCAAAAGGCAGCTGGATTGGAGATTTTTGGTTCAAGTACTTATCTTGTCCATATCCTTATCTTTTTAAACCTTTCACCTTTAAACCATGTCACCTTTTTGTGAGAAAATTTACATCATCAGCCAGAGGAGCAAAGGTCCTCTTCAGAGCTGGATCAGGCTGCTCAGCCTCCAGCAGCTGTTTTAAATGGAATGGAGCTCTCTGTCCCTCCCCTTGGGCAAATTGTATCAGTGCGTAAACACTCCTAATACAGAGAAATTTCAGGTTAAATACAGATGAAACTTCTCTAGCTGTAGCTTGTGTCTGCTGCTTGTCCCGCCACTGAGAACCTCAGGCTCCACCCTATCTACAAGGGCCCAGAAGTTTGTATAAATATCAGTAATCTCTTCTTCTTGGCACCCTTGCTTCAGCCTGGAGAAATTCCATTCTCCCAGCCCCTGCTTGTGTGTTCTGTGCTCCAGCACTCTGACCTCCTCAGTGCTCCAGTTCTGCAGTTCGTCAAAATCCCTCCTGCACTGGGCCTGGGGCTGGAGGGTGTCCCCAAAGCATGGATTGTACTCCAAATGCATACCTCATAAGTGCTAAATTCATGGGTACTATCACTCTTCTCAACCAGTCAATCATTTGGGCCCACATGGTTATCCAAATTATTTTCTAAAATACTGTCTTCCAGCTAGTCAGATGCAATTTCTACTGTTGCAAGAGATTATTCCACCCCAGATGCAAACTTCTGCCTTTCTGAGGTTGCTGATAGCTCATTCTTCCATGAGATTCTTCCAATTCTCATTCTTCCAATAACAGATAATTTCTTTCTAAAATTTTATTTGCTTCCATCCTCTGCTCCAAATTATAACAAAACTAAACAACCTTTTAATTATGTCTCTTATCATCCAGACTTTTCTGTGAATTTGTATTACTTTATGAAACCAGCCATAGTAAATATGAAGATTAGCAGAGTTGTCATTCATATCAGCAGCATTTACAGATTCAAATGAAACTGCAGATCATGAAACCAAAACAATGACCTCCTTGATACAGGTTGAGTTTTATGGTATTTTCACATTCAGTCAGAAACTTCTTTATCTTAGAAATAATTTTGCTTGAAAATTATGGATTTTATCCACGCCATTGGCAGAAGTTGGACAATTCTACAATATTTTCAACTTTTTCCCTATATACTTTTTGGCTGAATAATCAGAAAAGTGTTTCTATATACAAATAATAATGCCTGTAGCCATACTGACTGATACTTATGTATTTCACATTTAAAAAATTCATAGTAAATGCAGATAACTCTCCTGTTCCACTTGAGAGCCTCACAAGTTTCTACAGAAATGTTTCTACAGAAATATTTCTACAGAAATCATAGCAATAAGTGAATAAGAGAACCTCACAAAAACACCACTGTGCACAGTGAGCACAAGCAGTGAGCAGTGGACATTCTATCTTGCCTGACTGACTCCAGGTTTCATGTCTTGAAGAGTTCATCTTTTGCAGGCACAGCTACTCTTAACAGGAACAGCTGACTCCTCAAGAAAATTGCAAGTCCTAAAAAAGAGTGTACAAAATTCTTTAAAATCTAACTCAAATTACTGAGGTATTTATGTCTTACAAAGCAGAAACTGAGAGCCTTAAAATTGGCAAAAGGATATCCTGGAAACACATTTTCACTTGGGAAGTGGAAGCCTGTAAAGCAATATTCAGGACCTGTGATAAGCTGAAGGAACAAACTATGTATGTTCAGAGCTTCATTACAGGAAGTTGTCTAATAAAAGTAGAAAGCAATTGAAAAAATCTAGTAATGGCAAGAATAAACTCTTATCAGAGAGTGTCTGCAGAATTGAAAAGAATTGAGTGTTCCAGCTTAAGTCCAGTCAGACTGAAAAAGTACAGATTTCCAAAAATAAAGCTGGAATCAGAAAATTCAACAAAACCTAGCTTAGCTTTGCATATGTCATCAGGAACTGCTGATGAAAACTGACAAGAGGGCAGTGAGTAAAACAGAAAATGCTGCAGGATGGTTCTAGGCTTCTCCAAAACCTAAAAGAAACTTACAAATGCAAAGTTAAGTGTTAGGAAAGAGAAAATGCGTGTGTGAACCTTTATCCCTCTTGTCTTTCCCTTTGCACCCTATGTACCTTTGGGTGAAAGAATAGATGATGGTTTGTTCTGAAGAAGCTGCTTTTGACTCACTTGAACCAGCCTGTGCCACAAGTCCCTGAACTAAAGGGGCTCAGAGGTGAAAGACGGAGCTGAACCTATCCCTTAATGCTGCTGGGAAATCAAACCCCAGAAGTGGATATCAGGAGAGTGGCTCACAGGGGTGGGTCCTCAAATCAGGATAAAAGGATCCCAAAGCACTCCTCACCCCTCAGTTTCCCAGTGTGCCCTTGGACCCCACAAAGTCATAGTTTTGCCTTTAGGAATAGCCATACACACCTTTTTGAAGAAGTTTTCGCTCATTATCTTCAGACAGGGCATTATCTCCAGAGGTTAATGAGCAAAAGTAAAAGGCATTTACCAGCCAAAATCCTGCTTCACCAGGAAAACTGAACCAGTCAGTGTCATGGGCATAGCATTGTTACTGAAAATATAAAATTCAAGCAGGACTGTAACCCGAGTTTCCACTGCTGGGTGCATTGCACAGTTTCAGTAAAGCCCAGTACATAAAACTGGTTGCTGAGGTAGTACTACAGAAACAGCAGCCATAGGAAGCTGTTTTTGGCAAGGGATCCAGCTGTTGGGTTAAAAATAATCTCAATAAAAGATAAAGAAAAAGTAGCAGGTTCCAAAGGAAGAAATCTGATAAAATTAAAGTGTAATAGACACTTCAAACTGTGTGATCTGACCTAATAAGTTATTAATAGGGAACCATTACTCTTCATACATTTTTTATGAGGAAGGCATTGCCTTTTTGTCAAGATTAGTGGATTATAAAATATTTGTGCTACACAATATAAATGACCCTATCTATTAATAAGTCTCTGGAAAGATATGCTTAAATTGAATTACATTAAGAAGAAAAGTGCCAACAGAAAATTAGGCATAATTAATGGGAACACATAAATAAACCAGAGATAGAGGGAAAAGGACATTCTTTCCATTGATCATTTTAAGGATTAATTGTTGATATGCTCTAATGACATGCCAACTATTACTGTTTTTATAAGGATCATTTCACAGAAGATGAAATCCATGTAACTATGAATATGTATTGTAATTTATTGCCAGAAGATAATTACACTGATCACATACATCTAATTAGTCAGTACAGTATTTAAAGCTAAAAGATACATCTTAAAATTTGGTATGTATAAAGGTTCATTATACTCTTCCAATAAAGCAGATTTATTTATTTTATTTCTCTTTTGCTGATGTTCAAATACTTAGCCTTTCCTGCATGTTTTCAGGACAAACAGTGCTGAAAATGAGGACATGAGCAGCACTGTGGTTATTTTCCATACCCTTTCAGAACAACAATACCTGGGAGATGCAGGAAATTATTTTTCACATCACATTCAAATAAGGGACAAAGTGAATGGAGTTTACGAGCACTCCAGTCTTCTCTATTTGCCAGCATATATAAGGTTTCATTGGATATCACAGCTCTGCCTCCAGTGTGTTCAACCACATTCTGGTTTTCACAGATTCACAGAAACTTTTGAAGGCTTTCATTATTAATCACTGAATGTAAAAGTGAAGTTGTATTGCTCAATCTTTTAAAAATTATATTAGAAATCATAAATAGGATAGCTGTTCTGCCCAAAAAGTCCTCAAAATATTTTTTTTCTACAAGTTAAATAAGGCCTTTTTTCCTAGGTGGAAGAAAAGAATGAGGACCCATTCATTAGAAATAATCCACCTGAAACAAAACACCTTACACTAATCCCCTAAAAACCTTATCTACTCCTTGACACTGTTGTAACAAACACTTCCAAAGTACTGTGCCAACATTGCTCATGTGTTCAGTGGATTTTAATTAGAGCTCTGAAAGCTTGGGAAAACTGTCCGAGCGAGCAAGCTGCTCTTTTCAAATGGCAGCACAACTGTCCTTTTACCCCTGTCCCAATCAGAGCATATGTTTAATTAAAACCAGTGCAAATAATGGAGACAGGAGAGAAAAATCTCCTTCCCACAAATTAGTGAGTAGAATATCATTAAGAAGGTGCACAGCAAGCAGAAGAAAGCAACCAGTGTTGTTCTGTAGTTGTACTCTGAACTGGATGTCTGTGGATAGATCTTGGGGAACCATTGCTTGTGAATAGCATGAATGGCTTAATATACAAGATTCTTTAAATGCTTTAGAGAGAACAGAGGTATTTAAGGATGAATAGCAAAAGGAAAACTAGAGCAAACAAGGGCACAGAGAGAGGCAGAGAGAGTTCTGACTTGTTCTGCTTTTCCAGTAGTAATCACCTCAAATATTTGTCAGATAATATTTATTTTTCTAATTCATCTTGAGAGAATGCCTACCCATCAGTCACCTGTACAAAGGCAAACCAATTCCTCACCAAGTGGGTTAGAGGATAGCTCCTACTCCTCCTACAGCATCAATCTCCCAGCCTAGTGAATACTCTCACTTTGTTCTGCTCTGGAATCCACCACAGAATAAGTGAGAATGAAACTCACAACCACTAGGGGAGGAGAGAAAGAGTCCAGTGGCACACAAATGATGCAGCAGCCAAGGAGGAAAACCTTGGGCCCATTGTGTTGTGATCACTCCAGACAGGAAATTCAAAGTCATTACAGAGAGAGACATAAGATGAAGAAGATCAACTGGACCACAGTATAGAAAACATATTAGTGAGCAGAAAGAATATGAGATAAGAATGAAGATTGAAAGAAAAGGAATGGCTGTGCAGGGTGCTTGTGTAAGAAGAAAAAATTAAGCACAAAACCAAGAAGGGTGACAGTCACAAGAGTAACCATAAATCAGTCACAGGTTATTGTGATGTCTAATTATTGAAGCAAGTTTGAATATGAAAAATATCAATAAAAGAAGGGACTTCCTCATGCAATCTTCCATCAGGACTTGAATCTGCACAAGAAATTTAACAATACTGAAGTTTTCGTAAAAGTTACCAATGCTGAGCCTAAACCTGTTGTTTTGCTCTTGAAAGTAAAAATATAGAAAGGTTGGTATTTCAGGAATACCAACCACATTCATTTTTATATATAATTATTCCTAAATTACAAAAATAAGAACTATAGAGAAAATAATAAATCAAAAATATCAAAATAAATGTAAAGATACCTAAACAGCTTGTGAAATGCTTCTAGAGAATCACTAATTAGCATGACCATGTCCTATTAAATCAGTATACAAGCAATCTCTACCTAAGAGCTGGGGTCAGGAGGGGCAGTCATGAGCATTTTTGAATGCTCAAAATATTTAAAAAGTGCTGAACATCAGTGCTAAATATGAAATAGTTTTCTGATTAGCTACTGTGCAGATGAAGAGAAAATTCAAGATCAACAATTTTTTTTTAATATATGCTGAAAAGTGAGGATGAGGTCTCATTGGGGCACAGAGTGAAATAACAAGGACACAAGAGTTTCTTACAATAGGCTCTCAGAGAGAGGCTCAGGAGTTGTATTCTTACAACATTATTTTTCAGACTGATGGCAAGATACATCTAGACTTCTCCGGGTAGTTGTAATTCTTTGATTTTTAGCTACAATTTACCAGATTAAAAAGAGAGTAAAATAGAGTTTGAGAGATTATAATGATGCTCAATAGCAGTCATTAAAAAGTACAACTCTTCAGGGTGAGGAGAGGGCAAAGTGTCTCCCGACCTTAAGGAGTAGCATATTATAATGAATATTTTCTTCACAATTTAAAGATTTCTCTGTTCTGCAAGGTCTACTGTAACTTTTTGTAACAACAACAACAACAAAAAATTAAAAACAAAAAATGGAGGAAGGGTTGTTCTAAATCTTTAGAGGAAAGCTGCCACCTGCAGTTTTTATGCCTATGAGACTGTAACAACCAGCATAGGAAGCAAATGTTTACTCATCAAGCCATTGGTTGAATTAGTAGGTGAAAGACTTTGTTGAAGTGCCTGGAGAGTTCAAAGCCATGTTTTCAAGAGCTGCGTTTATTGAGCTGCAGTAGCTTTACATGTTACCACTGGATAAACAGGTGTCAATGTTTTAAGCCCAGCTGGAGATGAAACACAGGCATACGCTTACAGAACACCCCTATTTATCCCCCTCTCCAGCGGAATGTGGAGTGGAATTGAAGCAAAATTTTTATTTATGTATGTTGATGTTGCAACAGTTTAATAACTGAAAATAAAGTTCAGTACAATTATAATGATAAATTTAAAAAAATAATTAAAAGGAAGAAAAACCAAAACAAAGGATGCACAACACAATTGCTCACTACTCACTCACCAAAGCCAGACCCCCTTTCCCAAACCCAGATCATCCATCCTTTTGACAATTTCCCCAGTTTATATACCAGACATGATGTTCCATGCTGTGGGGTGTCCATTTGGTCAATTCAGGCCACATGTCTCAGCTATGCTCCCTCCCAGTCTGGTTTCTTTGCATACCTCCTCACTGGCAGAGCGTGGGACAAGAAAACAAGGTCCCTGACTTAGAATAAACACAACTTACAGTGTGTTAATAACATTTCTGTCATTCCAAATATGAGACACAGCACTGTAACTGCTACTGAGAAGTTAACTCCACCCTAGCTGAAGTCAGGACATCAGGAATTAAAAATTATTTGCAAACCATTTCCTAAAAATTAGTTGCAAATCTTTTCAACTGTTTTTTGGGTTTCAGTTGGAAGCAGGATGGTTGCAGAGAGGTGGTAGGTACAACACATACACCTGGAGGCATCTATAAAAGAAAATTCACATCCCTAAGGGAGACTACTCTTAAATTAGTGCAAACTGCACTTGAAGTCATAATCATCTATAAATGTAATTCAGTGTTTACAAAGCATATTACTGATTTCTCAGCTTACAGCCTTATGGATACTACTTTACTTTTAGCCTTAGTCCTTTGGATTTCAATACTCATCAAACTGAAGGATTTCCCCCCCCCCCCAATACCGCATCCAAGGTATTTATGTCTTTGGCTCTCCAAAGCCTAGGGCAAACTAAAGAAACATGAGGCTTTGAGATGCTTCAAGGACTGCTTATACCCAAATCACTGCTGTTCCTAGAATACCCACTTTAAGAGACTGTGTTGCCGAACTGTGATTTGCATATGAATGCAGCTACAATTTGAAGGGGAAGCTACTAACCGGGGAAAAAGCATGAAGAAGTGGCAATCAGTAATGACACTGCCTCCATTTAACTGTCATTAGTACCAAGAAGTTGTGGTACTTAAAATGAGCAGAACTCAGATTATATTTCTGTACTCTCATTGGTTGACCCTGAAATTAGGTGTGGTAGAAAATTTCCAAAAGTCTGAGTATTTTCAACTTTGAGTCTTGAGTTGTCCCTGACTTTAAGATGAAGTGACTGCTGGCTATTTTTCAGATTTATATTGTTTTCAAGTTGTATGTTTCAAACACAGATAAGAAGCTGTGTCTTAAAAAATGCTATGAAAAATTGCAGAGAAAACACATTTTATAAGAAGCGTAAGATATCCAGTGTGACAATATTCAATAGGCTGTTTTGGTTGTCTAATTTCTGAAAAGCACTGTTCTTTGCAACTCTCACTCTGAATGACGAAGTTTTGGGATGCAGCTAAATAATGTTCTCTTCTATACCTAATCATTTATAAATAATTACCAATGTAATAATTACCAGTGTTCGGAGATTGGGTTGTTTATCATAGAGACTTTTTAAACCCACCTCATTATTCTCTCATGTTGTTCTACAACTCCCAAGCTCTGAAGTGCTTTAGTACTCACTGATTATAAATCCTAATGTCTGTCACAAGCAGCTCTGTTGAAGAAGAGGAGACACAAAAAGATTAAGAAAGACAGAAGGAAACTATAAATAGAAAACCTAATGTTGAAAATGATCAGCCAACTATTACCTAATTTACCTGATCTGGTGGCACTATCTGCATATCTAGCAGGAAAGTGGAGTATCATTAAACCAGTCATTTCCAATACCATTAACAGCAATGCTATGAGCTATGTCAAACACAGGAAATGCCCTCTGGATATTAATTCTAATTCCCATTTTCTATGGGTTAATCCTGTATATATCTTGCTTTTGCTGACTCCTTTCAGGTGATTAGGTTACGTATAAAAGTTCCTCACTTATATAACATGGTTTGGGATATTTCTTAAAATTTTAAAAGCATCTGCCAATAATTCTACTTTCTTTTTGGCACATCTTGTTCCCATCAAGGGCTGCAAGCCCCAGAGCTGCAAATGCTGTCATACAGAAGAAACAGCATAAGGAAGGAGGATTACCTTGATAGAATACATTGTCCTCTTAAACCACATGATGTATTCAGAGAATTAAAATTTCAACAAGTCATTTACTGATAGCCACTCTGCCACAGCTTAAGTTTCTTGTGGTTCCACAGGCATCTATAAGACATGCATTTGTTATGGAAAGATGCTATGTGGAAGCATTTTTGTTTGTCTTTCTCTGTCAAAGTTTGTTCTCACCAAACAAGGTCAGAGTTAATAACACACGCACACGCACACACACCCTAAATCCATTTAATAACTTTGCTTTTCAGTTTTCCTGGCAATTATGAAATGGCAACAGCCCTCATCACAGGGGAGAGGTGATTAAGCGAAGTGCATTCACTATTGATGGGCTGCAAGTGTAAATGAAACTGCAGCAGCTCAGTGCTGCGAGATTTTACAGCACATTTCTCACTGCCCAGCTTTTTTGAGATCGTTATCATTTCTCTGAAGTGAATACTCTTTGGTGGAACATTTCTTGCAACGGAATTTATTTACCATGCATGTGTAACAAGGTGGTATAAGTTCCACCAGGATGTAATATCATTAGCATTTTCCTTTCTGGGGATATCAGGTTTTCCTTTTCCTTTCTTCTTCTTCTTCTTCTTTTTCTTTCTTTTTTTTTTTTCCCTCTTCTTCTTCTTCTGGAGGGCAGGAGGAATTATAAATAGTCACTAAAAGAACAGAGGTCCCAGCTAATTCCAGGCTTTAGATCACCGCAGTTTTAGCTCAAAGACATAGCTAAAATTTTGTTCATCATTTCTCACTCAGCTTTACTCTAGTACAAATCACATATTTTCATCTAGGCCCTTCTTTCAGCAGTAACTGTATATTTAATACCAATAGCATAGCAAATACCATTCACACACTTTTTGAATTCTTCCCCAATTTCAGGCTTTCTGCCTCAAAGGGGGTTAAATGCTACTATGTGAAACTTGGTGCAGAGTCTCAGGGTTCTAGTAATATGAACCAAGGCAATGGTCTTTTGTGTTGAAAACTAACCACTCTACTTTTTATTTTTTCTTTTCATTTCTGAGACCCCAAGCAAAAATAATGTACAGGCTCTATGACAGGAAGAATTTTACCTAGATCTTAAGGAGCTTTCATTTACCTTATTAAACATATTGTAGATCTTCTCACTCTGAATTCTATTATTTTCCTTTTCACTCTCTGAGTATCTTTCTGACTTTGTACTACAGCTGTAGTTTAATGCAAGAACTGAAGTCTCTTACAGAAAATCTTTCATGTTATAGTTAAGATTATTCATGGAGTTGAAGTAGGATCTTTTGCAGAAGCTTGCTCAGTCTTTTGCAGAAGCTTGCTCTAGACGCCAGTGTCAACATTTTTCTTTTCACTTTTTATTCTTCATCCCTTTTTATTGGTTTGGTAACCTGAATAACCTGAGGAATCAGACAAGTCATCAGGAGTTAAGAAATTTATGGAAACTACCAAGCAGAGTGGCACTGACATTGTAAAAAGAGATATTAGGGGAGGGATGAAAAGGCAAACATAAGAAGGCTTCAGTTGGAATACAGGATGTAATTAAAAGCAAGCAGATTAAATCACCTCACACCACCAGCTGAGTGTAAGTATTTGCTAACTATCAGTAATTGAAGTTACATAGAAGTGAGACCCATGGAATAATCTTGAGGTTCATGAAATGAAGCATACCAGGTAGGGTTTATCAGGTTGCTACAAGGAATTGTTCTGTTGTATCATTCTGGAGTTGGACTGAAATTTGAGCTGTTTATTTCCATTATCTCTAAGTGGAGTGGAAGTGGTATTCTGCTCCGTGGAGAGAGGAAATGGAAAATATTTGCTACATATTAAAAGTGCTTCATGTAACCAATCTGCTACAGCACCATTCCAGTAATTGAGATTTGCATCAAAGGTTTTGTTGACCTCCCTTTTCTCCCCATCTCATCCTGTGACTGAACTGATGAACCATTTGTGATGAATATTAGTCACATTATTTAAGATGTCATTACTGAGTGTTCAGATGATAATAAAAGAAGCAAAATAGTGGAGAATAATATAATGAGTCTGCCCTAGATAGGGTCTGTGAGTAGCCTACAAGTCAAAGGACACTACTGTCCAGAAGACCGTTAACAAGACACGCACAGATTTGGAGTGGAGGAGTTCCTTGATCCCTTTCCTATTATCTCAAATAGTTCTTCTTTATGGCTGAAAAGTCTGCCAAGTGACAATTACATTCTGAATTGCTGTCTTGTGAAGTGAGAAGCGAACAGGCTTTATGCCATCTATAAAACAGGCCATGCAGTCCTCTTGGTGAAACGTCCCTTTGCTTACACAAGGTCAGGTGTAAAAGGTGCCATTTGATCACCCTGCTCCTGCTGTGCAAGACATCCGCCAGCGAATGGAGAGGAAACTGCTGCAGTGCTACCAATTATTAAACACTAATAGAGAGTCCACTTGATTAGAAGTAAAAGTCCTTCATTGCACATAAACCATTCCAGTTTTCAGAGGGCATTTTTAGTTCTGTCTTTCAACCCAATTCTTCTGATGGTACAATAAAAATGAGAACCCTGAGCACTCCATGACAGTTACCTTCTTCCCCAGTCATCTCCCTGGCCTGACCTTGACCTATGGATAGACTTTAGCATTTAATGATAATGTGGTTTGTGGTAGCAGTAACCGCAGAACAGGATCTTCCCAGTGGCTTCAAGCCAGAGTGTTACTCAGTAGCTAATGGTTGGAATGGAATGATAACAGATATGGGTGAAAAAATCTGAGATTTTGCATTTCTGTTAATTTGAAATAAGAAGAAAAACCTGCACTAGAAGTATCCTTAATCTTGTGAAGTGGTTTTGATTCTGCAAGGTGTTGCTTTGAGGAGTTACAATAAAGTGTATTCAAATGTTTCATCCATAGATCTCATCATTAATGGCTCAGTTGTGTAGACAGAGAAAAAATATCTACTCATAAAAAACTCAGTCATAAGTTCTAACTTTTTCCTAACACCATTTAATCACAAGAAAACCTTTATGCAATGTGAGGAGTCAAATCTACTACAGTAAATTTAATCATAAAAGCAAAAATTGAGAGCAAACTTTGACTCTTCCACAAAACAGTCTATCTTCTAGAAAGACGATAAACAAAATAGGTACTGAGTTTTCATCAAATTATACCCTTTAGTCATCATATTAGGTTCCATAACTTCCCAGGTAGGAGATACCATAAGGTTCACCTACACTGGATCATTTTAACCATGCAAAAACTCATTGTTGATATGGTGTTGACACCTGACACTTTTGGTGGAATAATGTAGCAATCTTATTTCCACAGTTAAATTTACGATCTGTTCATCATTCTCTGACAATATATTTTCATTATTATGTAGTAGCACTACATACAGATGATCCCAGCGTAGACCTCAGTGAGGCTAATTTAGTCCATCAGTGTTTTAATACACTGAAATCATTGATGATAAAATATTAGGCTAATGCTTATAAAAACTGTCTCAACTCTCATGCTCCTGCAAATTTGACAGTTCTTAAACTTCTACTGCCCCTTGCAACAAAACATAAAGTGGTCAGTCCAGCACATGATGGCATCTTCCTTTTACAGTAGGGTTGCCCAGTCAGAAGCTTCCCATTTCATGACTGGTATACTAGTTCAAAACAAGATTAATTCCCCTTAGTGATATATAACTACACTAATTTTTAACTGTAAAATATTTTGAAATTATTTGTTAAGTACTGACATAATGATAAAAAGTTAAATTACCACCAGGACATGAAAAAAGACTTTGATTAAATATTTTTGAAGGATTTTAATATGCTATAAAAGTTGTTCTTAGGCATTTTCTTTACCCATTATGCAAATACATCAACTCATTAATAATTCAAAATAGGCAATACATTAATAATTAGGATCCCCCATTACAAATCTGACCTTTAATTGAATTCTATAGAAAGAGACTGTGAAAAATGAGCCTCTTGATTTATGCTACGAATAAAGGTTAAAAAGCGTTTTCCTAGTAGATCTAAATTTTATCATTATTGCCGAAGCAGAAACATTGAGATAAGAATTTTTTTCCCAGTTAAAACTGGTCTATTGGAACGGCTACTTCTAGGAAAAAAAAATATTAGAAGGTATTTATTTATACAGAGTTTAGTAAGATGTGTCACTGGACAAGTGACATAGCAATCATAGGTACTTCAGCAGCCTGAAGTCAATGTTTTTCCTTCATTTCTCTTTGCCAAATGACCTGTGGGCTTTTGATAACATAATTCTTCACACTTAACTAATTCCTCTTCATAATTCTTCTTGTTAACTTCATCATAATGTTTAAAGGTAAAAACGTTAACTGACTGTATAAAAGAATGATTACTTCCAGTCATAGGAAAACTGACAATTAGATGCACTGTTGCAATGCTGCAAGGACACCACTGCTATGATTATTTTTCCTTCCATTCTCAGTCCTTCCTAAAAATCCATGTCTGCAATGAAATGGCAGATGTGCAGACACGTCATTTTCTTGTAAAGTTTGAGCAAAAACATACTTGAGAATGATTAGAATACCGGTAAGGAAAAGGAAGAAAGATAAGGAAAATGCCTAGGAACACATCAGAGAATGTCCCAACAGGACCAGAAGAACATTTCATCTATTTAAGAGAGTAATAATAAGCTTGGAAAAAATCTTTTATACATCCTTGTTGCAGACAAAATACATCAAGTCTAAATGCATATAGAGGGCTTTTGCCTGAAAGTTGTCATATATTACAAGTTTGGACTCCTTATTTTGTTTCATAGAGATCTGAGGTCCAATAAACACTTGACTGTCCCAGCAGAAAAGGTTTCACGTTGGTTGGCAAATCAAGTGCACTAGTTGGTGCTGTAGTGCACAGCTGAATCGATTATTGCTATACAAGGTACTACCTTGGTACAATGCCCTTTAAAAATGCTAATTTTGAGAAATAATAAATGCATCAAATGAACAGACATAATCAATTTGAAAAAGTTAATGTAGCATTGTTACAGACATGTACTTTGAATGTAATTAAAAGACCATAGCCCCACTATCCCTAAAAGGCATAAGAACCACCAAATACCCTGTTAACTCCCACTGGTGCTACGCACAGCTGGAATTGGAAACCATTTAGCTTTTGGCCAACTACAAACCCTTGTCGACACCCATTCTTGTAATTTTTTTCAAGTCTTCGATCTGAATACACAACAAACAACCCCAGCCATGACCATGCTGAGCAGCAGCTCCACAGACCTTTTGTTAATCCCACACACACAGTGTGAAGGAGTCACATGTCTGCATTTTCCTTGTGAGGAGTCAAAACCAACCGAGACAATACAGTGTTCAGTTTAACCCAGAAGTAGTTACATACAACAGTAACATGAATAATACTAGAATTTATCAGCTCCCATAAAAGTAAGCCCAAAAGGGCTGGCACTCCTGGGCTCACCTGCAACCAAATGCTGCTGGTTCTGTGCTTGCCTGAAGGGCTGCTGAGTCCATTCTTGCAGTAAAATAGACATTATATGGATCTAAACTGTCTGTTGCTTAAATGGCACTACAGCCAGAAGAGTTTCAATTATGGTGAAACTGAACTACAACTAATGTTATGAAAGGGACCAGCAGCTGCCTCATTAATGGACACAGCATGAAACTTCCTGCAGAGGATTTAAAAACATCACACTCCCAACGACACCAGAAGAGCTGGAAAGGGTGTTGGATATGCAATGGCCAACTTATTCCAATGTTTTAGCATACACACTGCACCTTAGCTTGATTTGGATATGTAGATCTCTGTATGGTTGTGGAATGTGGAGGACTTTTTAGTTCTTAAAGCCAAGGGCACCCGTGCTATGTTTCTAACAGCCACCAAGTTTATTGTGACTTATTTTAATTTCTGTAAGTGGAACAAATGGCAAAGCAGAATCACGGTGTTTTGCCCCTTCAAAATCTTCATTTTATTGGCTATCTGCTTAGCCTTAGGATAGAGTTTATAGGAGGAGCTCATCCATCACTCACCCTGGAGCACTTCCACTTGCCAGTGAAACCCCAAATAAGACACCTAAGTGCCAGAATTCACATCAGGGTCTTCCCTCCTGCAGCCAAATTCTGTGACAATGAACTCAAGCAATTAGCAAAAAAGCACTTCAGCACAAATTAGAGTTTTCTTTCCACTATTTCTACTCTTCACCATCATTAAGAAAATTGTTATTCATATATATGTTGAAATAAATTGAGAAAATACTCTGTTCTAGCCTAGAAACTGAAAAGCGCATGCTTACAAATATGTTATAATTTCCTGGCAATATTCCTAAAGCTTTCGGTCTGCTACCATGGGAATATACAGTCACTGATTCTATGTTTTCAAGGGTAAATTCCTGAAATTGTAGCATGACATCAAACATACCACTGCATTCCAAGACATCAGACCAAGACTTTTTTTCGACCATAACAGAACTTATTCTTACTTTTTCAGGTCTCTGCAGCCACTTAAGTTACAGCAGAACTGCAATGTATCCTGTTCCCCACAAGTACAAGAAGTTCTTTGGGGTGTCAGGGGAAAGACAGCATTAGAGTAATTGATTTATTTCATGGATGAGAAGAGTGTTTTCAATATATTTTGATTTTTCTCTAGCAATTCCCCCTTTCTATTTGATTGTACCTGTACCAGTTACAAGTGGCAAACACCACTTAAAAGGAAAAGGAGGAGTTGTGGGGGAGGGCTGTAATTGTCATTATTCTGCTCTGTTGCCACCTGCTCCATCTATGGAAGAAAAAAATCCCTTTCATTTCATTATAAAAAAGGTTGAAGAAGTGCAATTGATTTGGTTAAGAAGCAAAGACTCATTAATGTTCCGAAGACTGGAATTGTACTCATTCCCTTGGACTCCCTAGTTAACAAAGAAATAAAATTTTACCCAGCAATTCCTCCACCAGCAAAATTACTTGTAACTAAAGTAGATCATCCTTTAGAAAGGATGAAACCGAGTGGAAGTGCTTACCCAATTAAGACTTTTCTATGACTCTTAGAAACTTAGCCCATTACTTAATTATTTCCATTTTTTAAGAGAAACATTTTACTACCAGATTGAGAAATATGTATATGTAGATTTATTCTGTAGGGCTAGATATAATTACCATATTAAGTATTTGTTTATATTTTTCAAATGAGAAATGGCAAATTAAGTATGTCATTAAAATTTCATAAACAACATGGAAAAATGAAGCGATAAAATGCCCTCAATCTAATTGTACTGGGTCTCTATATTGAAGTACAGAATATGATTTTAGCAGGATTAGAGATCCAGCTATTCCCACATTACTGCCTCCATTATGGAAAAGTGGGCTGGCAGGGTTATTTGGTGGGGTTTTGGTTTGATTTGTTTGTTTTATTTGAAGATGCTTGCACTTGGACCAAATGACCAACTGTGGTCCCTTCCAACCTTACCCAATTTGTGGTTCTGTGATTCTGTAGTAAGGTTTAAAATTTTCCCTCAAGATATTTGTCCAATAAATAAAATAAGCCTTTCCCCCACAAAAAAAACAAAAAAAAAAAACCTAAAATTGTTTTACCCTGTGAATACAGTACTTCATTGTTATTAGGTGATGTCAAAGGTATTAGTCTTTTGAGCAGAACATTTTTTACTATGTGGCATAACATTCCCAGCCTTTCTCCACGATTTAAAGTAATGTATTTGAAATTTTCGAACTGCAAACAATTTCTGGGCTCTGTCTGTGACCTGTGGAGAAGATAAGGATGGCAGCAAGGAGGGAAGGAGAGCTGAATGGGCAGAAAGAAGATGCCTCAGGCCTGCAGCGTTTAAGCACTCACTCTCCAGCTATAATATTCCCTGTTTTACTGACCAGTGTGGGAATTGCACCTACAGCCAGCTGGGAGCTTCTAGATCCATTTGTTAGACAGGTGATAAGACGTCATACACACTGAAAGCAGGGATTGAAGTGCAAACTAATTCAGGGGCATAAAAGGTCAATATAATTAACTGAAATGAGAAACATGATCAGAAAATAAAAGACGTTTGAAATCTTAAAAGGATACTCAGTGCAGCATTTCATTTCAGGTCTTAAACAGTCAGAATGCTCTGCACCTTTCCTAAGAATATTTACTTTCACTGTAAAATGCTGTCATATCTCAAGATCAATTATGGAAATAGGTCATACAACACTAGCAATTCCTGTGGGGCATTTTCCAGTGCTACTGTTGCTTATTTTCAGGTGACTGTCTGTTCTCAGCCACTACAATGTAGAGCTAACATTTTTTAAAACTGCTTCATGGTCCTGTTAAATACAAACAAGTAGAAGCCCAGAAAATTAACTGGTCAATTTAGAATGGGTGGTTGAGATTAAAAAAAAAAAAAAAAAAGAGCAAAGATTAATATGAAAACTAACTAAGGCAATTTTCAGTACTTCAGCAACACTGAGACATAGAGGAAACTTCTGTTAATGTGACTCAAATAAATTAAAGAAATAGTTTTCTTTTTAGCCAGCAAATGTGGCTGATCACAGAAACATGTATTAATGGAATGCATTCTAGACACGGGACAGTCTGCTTTGAGAACCATACCCAGAAAACTAGCACTGATGGAGCTGAAATGGGTCTTTCAGAAAGCAACTTAAAATGCTCCTGTCCCTCTGTATCCATGACACTGCAGTTCCAGGCCGAGGAAAAGACAGATTTGACAATCTTTTGTGGCAGACATGACACAGCATGGGTCACAGCCAGAGCCACTATCCCTTACACCAGAAGATCCTAGTAGATGACTCCAGTTGCTCTTACACATCTGGAAAAGGAGCCAGTTGTCTCTGAAGGGACAATGTGACCACCAATTATTCTTTCCTCTGCCTTCTGGGATGCATGTCACTGATACTAAAATAATAGAGCAGGATGAACACAAGAGACCTGTTTCATCTCCATCACGCTACTCTGGGCAAAAAAATGTTTTTTTTTGTTTTTCAACTATTTCAGATATTCTTTCACAAAATAATTTCAGCCTACAACTAGTGAAAACTAATTCATCACAATCTCTATTCTTCACAAAAATCCCAAATAGGTTATTCTTCTCATCACTTGTGTGGGTTATTTTTCCCACTGTGCTTTGTGTTAATTATAAAACATCTGAAACAGAGTTGAAAGTCTTTTTTAAGGGAAAGAATTTTGCTCTGGCAAAAAACTTTGTTCTAAAACATGAAGAGGAGTCCAAAGGTAATCTTCAGCAAAGGAGCATTAGAAGCATTACAAAAGCATCTAAGAACCTTGCAGGTATGGAAAAAGCAGAGATACTAGGGACCACACTAAGACCATGGCAGCTCTGTGATTAATTACTCATAAAGGCTGAAAAGATAGAAGTGGATGAAGACTACAGCTGAGAAAGAAGAAGCTAAAATACTTGAACCTGGTGGGGAACCCAATAACACGATTCTGCATGAAGTTACACTCATGCCTCACTGCACTCAGTGCTCAATTCCAGCACTGCTGGGGTTTTTATTGTTTTCGGTTTTATTCCCCACTCTAATTATAATGAATACGGTAATGATTAATACTGCAAAGCAGACTGATATTCAGTTCTGACACAACATCAGCATGTGGGTCCCTAAATCTGCCAGTAAGGGGCATAGTAAAATACAAGAGATTGAATAGGCTGAAATAACAAGGATAAATTAAAACTTTAGAAATTGAATCAAAAGCAAAACCTGTGATACTAGACAGATTTATTACATGGTTAGCTTTTGAACAGCTAACTTGCAAGCCCTTCTCATGGCTGATCTCAGGTTTATAAAAGGTTAATCAAAATTATTAGGGACCTTTTAATATAGGCTGCAGGTTCTATGTTTCATTGCATGCATTTCACAGGATATTGCTAAGTAACAGCTCAGGAACTACTGCTCTATTTGGAGTAAGAAGACTCTTTTTTATCGAGTTATGTAAGGCCAGACTTTTCAGACCAAGTCTTAATACCTCCAAAGATGCAAGTCCTATCGCAAAAATTCTAATTTCTTTTACTAAAATCTTAATGATTTTTTGAATCTATTTTTTTCTCTCCTCCCCAGATTTACGCAGACTTCTCATGTTTTCCCATTCCTTCCAAATGGATGCTAATGAGCAACTCTATCCCTCAGGTTCTTGGGTTGCTAGAGTGGTCCTAGAATAAAAGAGTCCTTCAGGATGAGCAATTCTGTAACAGTTTTATTTATTTAATGAAGTTCTTGAATCATAATTGATAGTTTTATCTTGTGATGGCTTAGTCCTGTTTTTTCTTTTTTTTTATATACAGGCTCTAAGCTGTTCCATCTCTTCAGAATATGACTCAAACTAAAATAAATATTGTACCTGTTGCAGACATCTATGAGCTACAAAGATGTGTGCTACGAAAACTAATGAAACTACACATAGTGGTCTGAAAATCACATCTCAGCAAACACCTGTAAAATCTTGCAATTTTTTTGGAATCTCCTAGAATTCGCTGCTGTCTGAAATCTTAAACCACTAAAGATAGATAATTACATGGCTCTTCACTACCCATAATAAAACTTCTGTACCATGCTTATTGAAAAAAAAAAAAAATTTGAAAATCCTTTGAAAATACCAGTAAATCCTCAGAAAGCAAAAACACCTAGAATATAACCTCAGCTATGAACTCATGCCCTGGTATGTCAGACTGGGCTTTGCATGTTTGTCTTTTGTTGAAAGAGCTCTTTCTGAGATACCATGGAGACAGTAAAGAAGCGACTCTTGAAGATCAGGAAGCACTCTCAAAGTGGTTCTTCAGAAACTTTGCTCACTTTGTCACCTACCCCATTTATTTTAATGTCTTTAAACATGCTGTGAAATGTAGTCTCTCACACATCACATTTAGGTCCCAGACAAAATCCAGCAACCCTGTTTGTCCAGTGCCCCAGAACAACCATCCAGCCCTCAGTACCAGTGTTAGAGAAATAACAAAAACCTTTTAAAACATCCCTGTTCCTCCAGGTCCAGGGTATCCTTCAACTTCTCAAGCTATACATGACCACAACCAGCATGTCCTGCAGCTGTTACTTTGGCATTCTTTTATGTCATCAGCATTTAAAAGCATTCTTGAATAATGCAGCAGTTTAAGATGCATATGTCATTTCAATGGTTTGTGGCAAGGGAGTCAAGAACCACTGTAAGTCCTGGGAAAAACAATATGGTTATTCCTCTCCACTGCCTTCCTTCCCACACACATCCCTCCCTGTCCTATCCCCTAGACCCTTCAGCCACCACCCCAGACACAAGGTAGACTGGTTAGATCTCACCAGGGAAACTGGGCCACTGTGGCAACAGGAGATCACTCTCCCCTGCTGACTATGGATACTAATCCTCTTCTAGTGGTGGGCATGGCTGTATCCATGCAACATCTGCTGGGAAAAATAAACCCAAAGCCTGTTTTACAGGGCATTATACACCAGTGAAGGCTGCCTGTATTTCCTCAGCAGCAAGGAACAAGTGGGCCACTAGCCACACAACATTCAAGCAAGAAATTTTTTGAAGGTTTATGCATCTGTGATCAGAAATCAACATACAACTGGTGCATAGGGCAACCAAAATGTCACATGTGAAATAATTAGACTTATTCAGGCAGTCCGTGATTTTATAAGTTACCAGCAAGGGGCTCGCCCTGCTTCTGCATTTCTTGCAGTGACAGGATGTTCCTCTGCAGTCCTTAATGGTCCAATATGTGGGCAACAGAACATGCTTCATAGCTGCAGAGCTCTCCTAAGGTTGTTTTTCAGGAACAGGTAATTTGTGAGTGCATGAGTTGGCACTGGCCATCTGTTATTGCTGTACACGATTCTAGATCTTTTTTTTTTTTTCAACAGAGTCATCAGTTTGCTAACTGAGGAGAAGAAATTTTGTGGGAGGAGGACATCTAGTGATGTGATATATATTTACATGCTTAGCTGCTTCCATGCACAGTTAAGCTGGAGCACCAGTGAGTTTTAGAGGATTATAAGAGTTTTTAGTGTGCAAGTGTGCAGCCGACAGTGCTAGAAAATAGGGGATTTGACAGGACAGCATCCAAACCAACAAAACATACGAAACAATAGTGACAGAAATTTAACCACGTAATTCTGAAATCAACCATTATGAAATTAAATGTTGCAAAGACTTAGTGATATTGCCATATGTCTCACCATTAATGATCTCATGTCCAAATCTGTATTTATAGTGGCACTAATCACAACCTACTTGTGTAGAATGACCATTAAAAAAATAATGGTGATACACTTAGCAACAAAGGCTTCCCATTGCACTTCAAAATGCTCAGTGTAGGAGTAACTCTGAAATGTAATGATGGTTGTCCTTTTAAATTCTTTTCTTAAACACTTTTTAAAATTATCCCAAAAGCAATAATTATAACATTGCAAACTGATAAAAATCAAAGCTGTTATTCTGCATTGTAACTTGCTTCAACTAAGTTTCATCAGTGGAGCACAAGAAATTTAAAACTATAGGCAGAAAAATACAATAAAAATCAAAATAGTCATCACTTATACCAGCTATTAAATTTAATATTACTTGGGGGGAAAATGCTGTATATCATCAATATAAAACAAGTATCAGTATCAAACTCATGCAACATCATTCACATCTGCATTTATATAATTTCCAAACACAATACCAAAACGTCCCTTTTCACATTTTTCAGAACAAAACAAAGTCATTATGGCAAAATAATAAAAAATTTAGTGAAAGAGACAGTTAATGATTTTCAAGGAAAAATGTATTATCAAATATGTTATTTAAATAAGGAGCAGTACCTTTTTAAAGCCATACGAAGACTTGAGAAGGACATATGTTTGCTTTTTATTGTTGCTGTTGTTGTCATCTTTTTTTTTTCAGACCTAAAACTAGTTGCACCAGTAAATTTGTACATGCATATTGAACATGCCAGTTTTTCCCACTGTACACTGGTAGTATGACTAGCATGTCCCATAAAATCCACTTTCATACAGAAGGATACGGAAAGATATTGCCAAATGAACTGGCATTTTGAGGAAAAACAGAGTTGTTAATGGAGTTTGCTCCTTTCAGTGAGATGTGCAACAAGGAAAACACCCACAGGTGAGATGGTTTCTGATTTCAGTCCTTATCCATGTATATGTGGAAAAACACCTCCATAATTCGTATTATGAGCATTCCAGGAATAATTTATGTCACAGGGTATATCCAGAAGAATTAAAACATTTGTGTAAATCATATTAATTAATCATATTCCTGACTTTGGACTGTAATCCAACAGTTTGTATTAGTATTTGTAATTGTTTCTTTGTAAGAGTAGTTTATCTTGGCAAGCCCTATGCAGCACAAACACTGTAAAACAAGATATTGATGGAATTTTTCAGAAGTAATAAAAAGTAGCATCAAGACAAGAATTTCTCTGCTATTTACTTTGATAGTTAGCTGATTATTGTTTAGCTACAGACATCCACAAAAGATAATTCTTAGTATTTCAATGCAAACTTAACCCTACTGAGAAGCAAGACATGTTGGGAGAACTGCTTCAGTCTTCTTCATAAGAAGCATAAGCTAGTGGAATACTCCTCAGTTGTTTTCCACAACCTCTTAGAAAGTCTGTGTAGTAATCACAGTACTGAAATGACTGGTTTTTCTGGGCCAGTAATTCTATATTGCCTAATGGAGCTGCAAAAAGCTTTTTTATTTATCAAACTAGGAAAAAAACCCAAACACAGAAACAAACTATATTAATTTCATTTCTTTCCCTTGTTTCCTTTATTTCAATTATTTACACACTTCAGACAACTTTCACTAAGGGTCTGAAGGTGCTGACCCAGAACTGGGAACAGGATTTGAGGGAAGGCAAGTCCTAGCAGGGCTGAGCTGGCTGGGTTGAGCAGGGCAGGACACAGAAGAGCACAAACCTGATGCTGACAGCATCGTCAGCATTGTCAGTAGTACCATTGATTATGACAATATGGTAGCATTCCTGACCAAATTTCTGGGTCAGCTTGTATTGCAATAGAGTGAATACATACAAAGCTGTTTGCTTTTCAACATGTTATCAAATTCTTTCTACAGTTTTTAATTACTGTCTTCATATTCCGAATGTCCTGTTCTTATATTAAAAGCAAAAAATTTAACTGGAGGATATATGCTTGTATTTTGTATCAAGTCATACACTGAAAGAATAAGAAAATTCATCATCACTAGAAATTAGGTCAGAAAAAAATCAAACACCACCTTCTTTTATCACATTGCAGAGCTCAAATAATGTATTTCCTCAGTTTATGCTACTGGAATTTATAATCCTGGAGACTGCCTGAAGACATTCTTTAGGAAATCAATTGAGTTCTCTACTGTTGCCTATTATTGCATTTCCTCAATAATTAACACTGGAATACAAAGTATATGATGGCTTTATATAGAGAGAAAATTCCTCTAAATTTAATCTAAGCAACTAAAATTCTTTCATTTTAGCTGATATAGTCCACTGAAGTTGTCATCATCCAGAATACTGAGCAACTTTTTAAGGAAAAGTAATGCTAGGTGCCTTGCAGGCTCATTATCATAAATTACTCTTATACTCCATTGATGATTAAAATAACAGCCCATTTCCCTTATACATTGACAACTCCTTTCAGGAAAAGGGAAAGTTTCTCTGTCATGCAGAAAATTTTCATTCCAAAGTTTTCTAAACAAAATTGGCATTGACATTGCTGTGATTATTACAGTCAAGCTTCTGATTTTTTAATATTTTCAGCTTGACAGATTTATTTCTTCTCAAATAAAAAAAAAATCCTTCTTAGAATAAAAATATATAGCTTCCTTATATTTTCTGATTCTGAAAATTACCAGGTGCCAAGCTGTGAACATAAAGAAATTGAAGACCCTTGAGGGTGACCTTAAGAACCACAAAGGTGGGGAATTGTGATATAGTGGTTTAGGCAATTTCATTGCAGCTGCTTGGCTCTCGAAAAATGAGAAATGGGTTTTCTATTACTAAATATAATGAATTCCCTTTTTGTCCTGTCACAAATTGTCAAACTTCATTAATGAGAAGAAAGATGTGGCAAATACATATATAAAAAGTAATATGAATATACATATTTAAAATGGAGAAATGCTGCATATTGCTACAGGGGGATTATAACTCTGCATCAGATACTGCATAAATCTTTGTAAATAAGATATTTCAAAATTAGCCAACATTGCAATATAATTCCACTTCTGTCTTCAGAGCAATTTGCTATTATTCACAAAAGAAATGCCTACATGTTTTTCAAGTGCATAGATCCAGCTCAGTGGGTGTATTTCAGAATAATGTTTAAATCACATTTACCTTTAAAGCTGTGGGTATCCAATGGAACAAGGCACCTGCTTTTTGTTTGACTATTTTACTGAATGAGGGTGTAAAATATACCATCATTTAATGAAATGATTTGCACTTTTGTCTTTGCCACTACATTAAATTCATTGTGCCTCATTTTGATTTTGAGGACAGCAGTAGCTGTCTTTTATTCTCCTATGCAATATATGAATGAATGTACTGTCAACAGAAAATGCTCAGATTTTGCTTGATAGTCACTATAAAATACTTACCATTTAATTTGGAGTTACAGCAATAACAAAACAGAAGGAGTCCACTTCACACAAAATTTCCATTTACCCCAAGCCTGGGCTTTTGGTAGTTAGACTGTTCTGGGAATGAAGGGGATGAGTGGAGTCATGCAGGGTCCCTATATTTGCATACAGCTCAATGAACCCAGCAGATACCCTCAAGGACAAAACGAGATCCCTTTTATTTTATTAGCAGGATGAGTTACCCTGTTACTGACAACCCTCTCTGGCACAGCTCCCAACTTATATTTCTCTACTCCATTGAGAACTAATTATATCAAAACTTTCCAGAATGTAGAAGTAGTATTTAGATAATTAGTAATAGCAAGATTTCTACAACTACAGAAATGAAGTATGTTATGCTTCTATGATCCTTATTGACACGTAAAACACAAAACAAAAGAAAAAATATGCTGAAAGTCATTGAGTAACTTGAACATATCTAAAGTCATAGCAGAAAAAAATGCTGCACAGTAATTCAAAATATCCTGCTGATAGGAAAACTGAAACTGCAAGCACTGAACCAGAGGCAGCAGAGAAGTCTGACCATATGTGAAAGTGTTTTCTCTTCACTAGAGTAGACCAACACAGTATATTTGCAATATGTGCTCAAAAACCCTGCAGCCACAGGTCTTCTGCCACTGTATTCTGGTCACGTCCTTTACTCCAATAGACCCTGCTCACAGAGCACCAGCTCTTGAGGCTTGGTGAAAGTATCTGAAAGTGAGGACTTGTTTCTTTCCAAGCTGTTCTGCAATCACAGACTCCACGGGAGGTTGTGTCCCTGTATCTAACCTCTTTACTCACTACCCAAATCCTCCACAACATTAATTAGATTGATGCTGTATTAGAAAGGATTTTTCTTCTTGCCTTCTCTGCAGTTGCCTCAGAAGTGTCAGATCTACATCAAACCTGATCACTGGATGTGCTCCATGGCCTCCCTCAGGGCTCCCAAGGTCCATCTGTCCTCAGCCTACACATCCAACCTTCCTTCCAGTGGAAACCAAGGCAGAACAGGCACGGCAGGGAGTTGTTCAAATGCACCCAGCTGTTAGTTGTGCGCAAAGTCAGCGCAGCAGCCTTACCATTTAAACATAGCCAAAGGGTCTTTGCAAATTACTTATCCCTGAGAAATTTTGCTCTTGTACTTGTCCCTCTGTTATGTGCTTAGTGTATTACCCTGCCCCATTTATGCAGGGCATGCTCATTTCTGCTGCTTACTTAGCAATCTTGAATTTGACAGACAGCCTAGATAACATGATAAAGTTTTCATTTCTGGAAATTAAAACAGAAACAGAATATTTCCATGCAGTAATAAACAGGAAATCTAAATAAAGAGGAAGATTATTCCATCTTCCCAAAGTATACAGCAGTCCATTGCTACCTCTGCCCATACTCAACCTTACAATGCTCTTTTAAACAAAGCAGTCTTTATCTAAATAAATGTGAATTTTGGTAGTGTGTTAATGTCAGTTATTTCTCACAGATGGCTAACCATACTGGAGACATCACACAAACAAATGCAATTACAGAGATCTGAGAAAGGGAAGGACCAGTAAATCCAGTTCAAGTCAGCAGTAACTCTGCTAAAATTAACAGAATTAAAAAGTAGTGAAATTGGGATCTATAAGGAGTAAAGGATTTTTCTTAGGGTTAATATTCTTATGAAACCAAGGATGACTCACTATTAATTTTTAAGATTCTCTATTGTTTGGTCCTTCTGGTTTTCTCGGACTTTTGAAACTGAAATTAGTCCTTTTAACTGAAGACACCAGCTGAGAGCCTCACCTGGTGCAATATCACAGAAGAAAATCAGTCAGACTTATCAATATCGGGGGAATTGGATCTATTATGACTATTAAGTGTCTGTACAGCGTCTATCGTGCAAGCACTTGTCTGCACAGGAACAGCGACATCAGCAGCCCTGGCAGTGAGAGGATTTCACGTTTCCCGGCGTTATCTGCAAGAGACCTCTAGTGGGAAAGAGCAGCAAGGCTTCCATTTCTTCCCAGACCACAAAATCCCACTTCATTTTTTTAACTAACCCGCTAATCCATCCGCGCTCTGAACAAATCTCTGCTTTTTGGCATGGCGAATTCAAATACGAGTGAAAGGGGAGCACCAGGCGATGAGCAGAAGCCGACAGCTCGCACTTGGCAGGACAGAGATCACCTGGTGATGCACAGCTGGATCTCCCCAGCTGGGACTCTCCCGGTAGCCCATCCCACCGTGGTCTCACCTTCAGAGGCACCCACAGATTCCCAAGACAATTCAGCTACTCCCTGTCTGGTCACATCTGACCTGTGGTAAAACTTAGAATTAGTAGCGTGATAAATATATATTTTTCTTAGACTATAATATGGTGATGTAAAAAAGCTTTTGTTCATGTAACTCAGAGAATGGTAAAAAAAAAAAAAAAAAAAAAGATAATTCTCACATTCTGGATTATTGGACACCAGAATCCCAAGTGCCAGGGAAGGAATTTATTTTTTAAATGTTAGTTAACTGGGGGGGGCTGGTTTTGAATAAATGCATTAAGATCTAAGAATATGCAACATGTTGATGCATTTAGCAAAGTGTTTTCTGAGTTAGTGTGTGCTCTTGGCAGAAAGTCAAGCACCCAGCCATATAAACTTTTGCTTTATTGTTTGTCTCTTACTGTCTTTTATTAAACTTTTTAAATTTTACCAGGAAAGTGAACCTTGTTTTTCACATAGAGAATCCCTCATCCAGGAAAAGGGTTAGAAAGGCTTTTAGTCAGAAGACCGACTGATGAGGAGCAGGTCATGGCCAGAGAAGCACACATGCAAGCAACCTCTTAATCCCTCCTGCTTTCCCTGCTCTCATTCCTCCCCAAATCACCTAAATCTCTCCTTTTCCTCACTTTTGCTGTCTCCCCTAAGCATCCCATAATAAGTCCTGAGCAATCCCAAAATGCACTGCCTTGTTTCTCATAATGTGTGCCCTAGCTGACAGCTCAAAAGGTGCTCCAGAACTGACCCCCATCACAATATGTGTCATCCTAGCATACTGGGGTTGAGGCTTTCCTGAGGCTGCCCAGGGATGCACCAGGCAGGGTGTCCCCTACTCTGAATCCTCAATTTGGGCTCATGTCTGCCTTTGAGTATCCATGTGCTCCTCTGGGTTTGAGGAGACCAGCCCTGGATGGGCTGATGGCTCCTGTGAGGGCCTGGCAGGCTCTATTACCTGTCAGGGTAATATTTGGAGTCCCCTCCGCTCACGTCTTTCTGCTCCTTTGTAGGTAAGCACAAGGAGTTTTTATCACATAACCTGAAGGACAATACATTTAAAATTTTATTATGTTTAGAATTACTTATAAATTTCTATGCACTACACTTCCATGAACAGTTCAAAGGTCATCTCTGAACAATCTTGTGCACTCTACATCTTCCATTTGGCAGCCAAAGTACAATGAGAAATAACATCACTTTACTGAAAAGAGAAAATAACATGTTGGGACAGCCTGAAGCAATAAATTCCCTTGCTCTATGTAAATAATAACAGTGCCAATGAAGTTATAACTGTAAAAACATTAGCAAAAAACCTGAGAATGTATAGAGCAGTTTTGTACAAGATTCAAAGATAATAAGTCAACAAATAAATAAATTACTGCTGTACTTACTTAAATTGTATTTCATGTTTCCTAGGGGCATGGACATAATTTGGCTAACACTTACTGACTGACAGATGACAGGTTGTCTCTGTAGAATTATGAAAACAATCTTCTTCAAAATGCTGTTTACTACAGAAAAAGTAGTGCTTGAGCTAAAAGCTGATGGTCACTCTTCTTTTTGTTAAATTTCGCAGGTTTAACAATCCATGTCAAACACAATTAAAAATGAAACAAATAGTGTAAATGCAGAACTATAACTATGAAATATTTTTTTTATCAAGTAGTATGCTAAAAGGAAAGTACAGAAGACTGACCTTGTTTTCTGTCTGTTTCCATGGCAATGAAGAAAAAAATAAACTATTTTTGTCAAAGTATAATATAAGTCTGGGGAATCATGAATAAGAGCTCTATACAATATAAACTGCAACGTATAAGCAATAGACTATGTCGGAACCACCAGGCTGTATTTAAGATTTTATGATAAAGAAATATATTTTAACAAAATGGGATCTCACTAACCAGTAAATATTGAACAGAGCTGCTCAGCACACGCTTACACCCAAAATACCTTCAGACTCTGAAACAGCTTTCCTCAGCTGTCTCACCTCAGCAAGGGGGACTTTTTCAAGACCTGGGGTTACTCCAGCTGACCCAACAGGTAGATGTTCTTGGCTGCACCAAGAGTACAATATCATCTATTCCAAGTTAGAGGCAGTGAGAGGGCAGAAGTAGTTTCTTATAGGAACAATCAGGCACTGGAGAAACAAGACTGATGGCCAGTATTAACAATAAAGATAAACCCAAGGCAGGGTGCCAAACACTACAAAACTTGCATTTGGTAGCCCTGTCCCTGTGCTGTGGCCACTCAGATGCAGTTTATCTCTTACCACACACATGCAGTGCATTTTGACCAGGCAATATTTTATGTTTTTTTGCACATGTATTCAAAAAAAAATTCCCCAGGAGACAGTCAAAACTTTGGTTGGGAAGCATCCAACCTGAAGCGGCGATAAAATTGTAAGAAACTGGCAAAGCTGATGAAAACATCCCAGGTTTGTCTATGCCTCAGGCTAACATTTAAGAGAGCAAGCATAAGTGTTGGTGTCGTTCAAGACCAGGTATATGTATTAAACAGCTTATTCTAGTAGGTGGCTGTGCAGGGCCTTTAGGTTGGGCAGGATCTGTAGCTTGCTTTTAAAAGTGAGTTTTATACCCTTCAGGAAGAACTAAGGGTTTTTCCTGTATTTATTTTTTATGATCCTGAAATATAACCTATCCCTGATAACCCTGGTGCTAGGCAACTTCTTCATACTTGTCTCCTGATAATGAATCCTGCTCACCTGAGGAGACAGAAAAATATTCTTTGTTGTCATTCATAACAAAAATAGTCATAATTTTTGCTAGTTTAACAAATCCATATGTTCTCTCTTCGCAACTGATTTACAGGACGAACAAGCACATGGTATACACAGTAAGTATAAAAGAAAATGAGCAAATTAATCATCCTGTCACTCTATTTGGAGCCCTTCACAAAGAAGAAAAAAACTGAAGTGTGCAATAAAGTTATTACAAAATGCATCACACACACATACATATAGTGAATTATATGTTTGTATTATCACAGTACTTCAGTAAGCCCTAGCAATGAACCATGAGAAGCCACTTCAATCAGAGTGATATAAACAAACAAACAAGAAAAATTGCTCTTCTCCAAGGTAATTGCTCTGAGAAACATCTCAGATGTAGAGCGCAACAAGTGCTTACAAGCAGCTTCCCCACAGCTTAAATTACAGGAGTACAATTTTGCTGTACTTCCAGAATGATGTTAACCCACTGTTTAGAAGTCAATTACGAAAATGGTGAGGAATTGGATTATGGTATTGATAGGAAGCCATGTGTCACTTAGCCAACCTACAATAATTTCTGATCATTCTATATCTTACTAGCTAAGTCTCTTCTGATCTTGCAAGTCAAATTATTTCATTGTGTGGAAGTGACATGTCTTTGTCTCACATCCCAGAAGATGGCAGCAGTCTCACAGTATTTTATAGATTTAGAGCTGCTGTAGCTCTCAAGCCTTTCTTACAGCTTTCTCTATTTAACCACTAAAGAAGTAAATATTCCTAATCATCATATTGCTGTTAACATGGAGTTTGTACCTTGCAATTTACCGCCTATTCATGGTAGGGGGTTAAAGTAATTTTAAATGAGACTAAAACGAAACTAAACTCACTTGTATTACCTTATTAACAAGCTTCTACAAAGATAGGTACAAGGACTTAAAGAGCACAATTACCTGCCTCAAACTGTTAAGGCCACAGAAAGACACTGCCAGGAGATAAGTGATGCTTGGGTACTAACCCCAGTCCTGGCAGAGGTGAGATGTTGTTGGGGGTTGGTTCTCTCCCTTTTCCTTCTGTGGAATTTTCCCCATTGTCATGCTAAGATACCTGTTGACTGGGCCCTGGTGGCAAGGGGGAGAGGAGAGAAGAGGAAACCCCTCGATATCCAAACAGCCAGAAGAGGAAGCGGAAGGCTCTGGCTTGTCCCATTTCCCCCGCGGAGTTCGGACGAGAAGGACGATCGCCACCTCAGTCCCATCCCAGCTTCGGGAGCCATCCTCACTGCTGTCAGACCCTGCCCTGCTCCCTTCTCACTGTAACCTGCCACCATCCAGCACTCTGCTGAGCATCAGGACCCACACCGTGAGCAGAGAGCTCTCTCTCCATCTCTCTCTCCCCCTGGGACAGCGCTGCCATCACCCCCAGCCCTCCTGCGGCTCTGCGGGACCCGCCCGCCCCCAGCACCGGGAACTGCAGCTCAGGGAAAAGGGGCCTGCAGCCAAAAAACACTGGGACTGAGTTACTGTTCTGTTTGTGGGTAATTTCATAGCTGTTGTTGTTCTTGTTTGTCTTGTTAGATACACTGGTAAAGAACTGTTATTCCTATCCCCATATCTTTGCCTGAGAGCTCCCTTAATTCCAAAATAATAATCTGTAGGAAGGAAGGATCACATTTTTCAGTTCAAAGGGAGGCTTCTGCTTTCCTTAGCAAACACCTGTCTTTCAAACTAGGACAGATGTGGCTAATGCATCCAGGCAGAAATTCCTACTGTGCCTAAGTGTGTAAAAAAGTGCTTGTACACATATCACCAGTCAAAAAAAGATCACTTCGAACTGTGGGAGAGATTGCATCTGTGGCCCCTGAAGTGCCACCCCCCCCCCCCCCGCCAAATTTACCTTCCCTGATACCTGGAACCTGGTCTGTAAGTTAAGCCACCATACTGGGGTAAGAGATCTTTGAGATAAGATAGAGTTAGTCTGGATGTCATCTCACGCCTGCTGGGGGGTAACAAAGCTGGGGGAGATTAACAAAGCTGAGGAAGCAGAATGTATCACTGAAAATGGACACCGAGAATATAGAATTTATGGGCCACAAGAAAAGGCAACCCAGAAACTGTGCTGAAATCAGATCAGACTGGGTAAAATGTAATTCTGGCAGAGGGAGATTGCAAACACTGACTCACAACCCACCAACTCGAAAAAGCCACTGATCCAAAAGAAAAGAAAGACTGAGCATGGGACTAATTAGCATTAGAAATGAGGGACTCATTTAAGCAATAGAATAAGAGAACTATGTAGTCAGTGAGCATTAAATCCTTTGTTTCATAAAATGTGCAAATAGGAAAAGCTTTTAACAACCTGGGGACACCCACTACTGAGAAGTCAAGGGTGAAGAAGGACCAATGGGATGCAGTTGGATCCATGGGTGATGACTGTCTTCTCCTTGATCTCTCTCTTTCTCCCCCTCTTTCCCCTTCCTGTATTTTCTATGTCTTTCTATCTCCCTACCTCACACTTACTTTATTTTAAAGTCTGTATTATTGGCTTTGACATATCATCTTGTCTGGACCTTAATTCAGGCAGATACATCTCTCACTAACTGTATCATAACAACATGCAGTACTATTCATTTAGTGTTTACTGACACTGAGGACGTATAAAAAAATACTAAAAAATCTGGGCTCTTCTTAAATATTACAGTCTGTTTCTCCAGCTCTTTCATGGGGATTTAACAGAAGCCTGAAAAAGTTTTGAAAAAATAAATTTTAAAAACAGACAAACCAACAAACAAATAAATCCATAAGATATTTTCTCAGATTTGCAGTGAAAGTTCATCAATTCATTTAAACAAAGTTGGTTGATAATTTTTGCTTAAAAAGGAGTCATTTAGACAATAGCTACACTGAAGAACTTTTCATTCATTAAATTATACTTTTTATTCCATGAACGAAAGAAAAAAAGATGTTCATACCATCTATATAACCTGTAACTAATTATGACACTGAATTTCATCAGTGTTAAATGAATGCTACAGAATGAAAATTCAGTCTCAGGACAGTCTTTTGTCCTGAAATATCTTGCTAACAGGCCAGACTGGCAACAGAAGCTGATGAAACCCAGGACTACAAATGGATTTAGCATTAGAGACTAGAACTGCAACTGCTAACTTTATATTCTTTTCATCAATTTTAGGCCTAGAATCTAGGATCTCTTTGAGAATCTCTTCCTTGGTTTTATAAGGAGTCTCAGAACATCTTGGAATATTCAAGGCACAAAAACTAGACTGAGAAAGACTCCCAGGCTACTATGAAAATGATCTGTAAGAACTGAATAAAACTGAAAAAGTGAAGAAAAAGGTGGAAACTGGCAACTTAAATCACTGAAAACTCAGTCCTTACTAACTACCAACTATTAAAAAAAAAGTTAGGTAGAAATGCTTGCTATTTTCGGTGTGCAATAATGGTTTCTTGCAATGTTTCCCTTATAGAGATCAAGTATTTTAGAGCTTAGATTTTCAGTTTTCAGTTATATTTCAATTATTTAAGGAAATTCCTGGTCAAAATAAGTGTAGAGAAAAGTTTGAAAAACATAGTTTTAAAAATGGTACAAGGCAATCTTTGTAATGCTCTGGCATGACAGAACTTCTAGGCAACTTGTTATATTGGGTACTCACTGGCAGTTTTGAAAGCTCCAGCTTGGCAATGAATGAAGCAATCTGAATTCTTTCTTGGGACTGCAACCAGAACTATGAGTTTTGTGGTATTTATCACAGTCTTCCTTGACTTTTCTTCTTTTTGAGAACTTGAAGTGGCTACAGAACAAGCAATCAAAATCTAACACGCTTTAATGTTTGCTTCCAGTTTCTCCCTTCATTTCATAACTTCCCATAACACCTTCTAGTACACCTTTTAGAGTCCTGGTTCCTAAAATCTTGCTTATTAATTTTTTAATGCATTTCATATTAATTTTAACAATTTTCCCTTCACCCCCAATTTTTTTTTTGGTTTACTAAGGCAAACCCAAAAGATTAGTGGGGAAGAAGACAATGAAGAAATCATCTCCTATTAATTGCTGAGACAGGTACAACTATATTAATAAAAGTTATTAATGTTTATTAGGAAAACCCATGACAGCTATCTTCAAGTTGTTTAACGCACAATATATAAATAGTTCAATACTTTGCAATCAGAGAGAAAATTTTCTGAACCTCTCTGTGAAATCACCTAGCATTAGAGAAATGCTATTATCAACATAGAGAAATATTTGGCAGTCAGACCATAGCAATCTTCCTCATCACTTAGAAATGCTGGCATCATCATATATTAAAGTGTTACTTCACTATTAGGTATGATTAAAATATCAGTCATAGGGCTTAATATTAAATGTCTCTATAACCTAAATTACCCATGTATTATCAAACTGAAAGTCACACAAAAGAACTTCTTCTCTCCTGCTTACTCTAAAAAAAATTTACAATAAAGGTACCTTGCAAGTGATTTATCTACAAGATAATAGGGAAATGCTTCTACTTTGAAACATAGAGGCATGATAGGAACGAAGACAAATTTTAATAGTTAAAATGTTAATTTTAACACATGAAGGTGTTATTGTTTATATTATAAACAAGCACAGGTGTTATGAGAATAAAGGGAAGAACATGTTTAAAATAGTGAAAGCCAATAGAAACAGTATTTTTATAATGTTACCCATGGTAGCAAAGCCAGCATATGTAGTTCCTTCTCCTCAATCCTCTCAGCCCTGTCTCTTGTGACTCCATAAACTGTATCTACCAGATGTGCCCTTAGAGCTTCTATGGAGCACTTAATCACTGCAAAGATCTCCATAAAAGTAATAAGTCCTCACAAGAAAAAGTGTTACTTTAAGGTGGTATTTCCACTGGTCTTTTACATTAAAAAAAAACAAAACAGGAAGACTGGTGCAAATGAGGGAGAGCAAGAGACAGCAAACCAGGAGGTATCACAGGAAAAATTAGGTGACTGAAAAATGGCTATGCTGCAAAGAAAAACATGTCATGTGGCTGCATGTAATAGGTCATATTACCTCAGCAGCGAGAAACAGAAACAGCTTTCATCATCTGTTTTCTCAGGCAATAGCTCCAGTGAAGCCATCATAATTGAATTGGTGTGAAAATGGAGCTATTTAAAAATCATATAAACAGGACTATGTAAACGGGCAAAATCTGATCCTCTGAGAGATGTGCAAGCATATTCTGGCCCTGTGTACCTGTGGCTCAACAGGACACATTCTGCCACCCACTGATGCCAGCTAGAACAGCTGTACAGCTGCAAACAGGGGGAGCAGTTGTGATGATTCTCCAAGAAGAAGGCTTCTAGATACTGAAGACACCTCTATACCTTGCTAGCATCCTCTGAAAAACTGGGTTGGCAGATATGTCCAGTGTCTTATTCTACTACACTCCAGACTGAATGCGTGATCCTGACTATTCTTTCAAGTGCAAATCAAGTTAGTACTGCTGCATCTATTCCAGCCTTTACTCCCACAAGTAAATAAAAAAATTTAAACCATCCTTAACTGATTGTCAGAGAATAACCCACTGCCACACCTTATTTTAGTTGCTGATGGGCTGCATTCCTTGGCACATGCAGAAATAGAACTGTTTTGAATACATGGTCTCTTCATAACCTTAATATCTCAAAATGAAACAGTTCATATTTCAGCATAACTGCAAAATTCATCATGTATGTTAGACTTTTTTCCCAAACACTGATAAAATCATTAAGCAGCAGAAGTCAGAGAATTGATCTCTGCATGGTGTCATGAGAAACATACTCACTCAGTAATTTCTTATTTGTAATTACTATTGGAACTTGCCACTTAATCAGCCCTAAATTCATTAGTGCCGAGTTGATAATCATGCTGGATAATCGATCAAGATGCCATGAAACACTAAGTCAAATGACAAGAAAAAGTCTGCTACATCAAAAATATTACTTTTATCAACCAAATTTGCAGCCTCAGCAAAAAGTGGCTCCACAAGCACCTGTTCTATCACTTGGCCCAGAGGTCAATATCACAGCTGATGGATTAATCACTTTTTGTATTATCTTATTCACTCTTATTGACTCCGGTGCAGTGCTAGCTTCCTGCCAGCTCAGGGAGCTTCCTGGCCAGCTGCTTTAGCTCACCCAGGCATGTCTTTTCTCATTCAGAGACAGCTCTAAGCTTCTAGGAAGCCAAGTCCTTTTCTCCAGGACTGCCCTTTAGCTTTACTTCAGCATAAATAAAATTAAACTCTCATGTAAAATTCCACTACCTTGTTCCATTACAGGTAGTGGAACATCCCTAGTGTTACCTAATGAATATGACTAGCAGCAAAGAGGTTTTCAGAAAAGCAATTTTGTTTTTACTACTAATGAAATTTTTGCCATTTCATTTCAGATGAGTGAAAATTATCATCGAATGAATACTGCCCATGAGCTGTAAAAACAAAGTTCTTTTGTATTGGCAGATGCTCTTTTCAGCAATAATAACCACACAGGTTACAAGGAAAAATTATTCAATAATCTGTGTAGTCATCAAAATAGTCTTCTATAGCAGTAATGTTGGCATATGTCTTAAAATTCAACTGATCCTCTCTTGAAATCATTAAAACTTTCGGCCTCCACTACTGACTCCACTATCCCTGACTGTTTCACAATGCCAAATTGCTTCCTTAAAACAAAATAGAATAAAGAAGAATGGGTGAAAGAAGTGGGGTTAAAGAATCTGCTCTCTGCCAGTTTTCTTAGCTGCTCACTCATTTTTCCTTGGAACTCATGGATTTTTAGTTTATCTGCCTTAGCCTGTCATGTGCAACTTTGGTCATCAGAAGTTTGTAGTTTCCTACATTTGTAGGTAAATTTATATATTTGATTTCATAGAGCTTTGCTAGTATTTAAATGGTTTTTCAATTATAGACATAATTAAAATATTGTAACAAATACATCTGCTTAGTAATTTTGGTGTCTAACTATAGAAATACTATTTCACTCTCAAACTAGAGTTTTTTACAGGAATTCCTTTGCACCCCAGAAAGGAGGAAAACTCCCCATTACAGTAAACATTAATTCACAAGTGCAGATATCTCAGGGGGAGCATTTTGCTACTTCGCAGGTACAAAATGCTTTTGACACAGTCATCTCAATTTTTACAAATACAGGGAACTTCCCTATGTAGCAATAGAGGAGTTGTGCTTGGTTGAAAAGGGAAGCACAGTCGTTTTTCCCAGCTGACAGTGACAACTGATAGATCAGAGCATCTGAGTAGGGATTCCCACTTTGCTACAGGCTTGTTTAGTGCTGACAGCATGAGAAATTCCCCGAGTATTACATTAGGTAGTCTTGGGTGAGTATTTAATTTGTCAGCATCACAATTCCTTGATTATAAAATTGAAAAAGATGAAGCAATGTAAATCAAATAAAGATTAGAGTAGTTGTTTAGAATGAGGTAATTATTCAATGTTCATTTAGTTAATAAATAGTGTCTTGATCTTGATTTTCAAATAAATTACTAGGTTGCACATAGTGCTCTAATAATTTGGACTAGTTATTGTTTTCTATGTACTTTGTAAATACAATACAATTTGTACTGTATGCACATTACTTGTTTCAATTATCTGGTGAAAGTAAAGGAGTCCTTTTGATTTTTTGAAAGGGAAAGTAAAATTTAAATCTACTTGATTTTTTGTTTAGCTATTCTAGTCTATACACTATTAAGTTCTTAGTGCCATGAAGTACTAAATTAGAAAATCTCTCATTAAATAGCCACCTCTAATGAAATAGCAACACTGGATATTTCACAAAACAACCATTTTGCAACTTATTATCATGCCTAAATTAATGAAGGTTCTAAGGACAGATGAAGCAGCTTATATTTTTTACAATTACAAGGTCACATGCAAACTATTATTCCAGAGCAGTCATTTACAGCCACACTTTTCCAAGAGTAGTCTGGTTATCTACCGTAGCTTATCTACCATCACCATAGCTTCAGTAAATTGGCTCAGAAGCTTAGTTGCCCATAGGTGTAGAAGCTCAGTTTTCAATCATTTATGATGTAGTAATTCTATTAGAGACCCATCCTAGCAGTATTTTCTCTGTTCCTTCTGCTAACATGGATTACTTCCCCAGCCACTTTCTCCAGACTCTCATTTTCAGGAGTGACCCCTTTGCATGGCTGTGCTTTGGGAGTTTTCAAATGTGATCATAAGTTCCTAGTGAGAAAGGGTATCCAAAAAACACCCTTCACCTTCACCCCAGGAATAATAAAACTATTATTTCTCTGTTAGGCAAAGTAATTACATTTCTCTGTTGAGGTGCATATCTCCCCACCACCCTTTGGGCTGCTTTCCAATTTCAGGAATGCTTGTTAGGCCCAAGCCTTGATTAATCCCTCTTATGCAGTTAAGCTCTCCTTGAGATCATTGGAAACACTGGCTGCTCGCAGGAATTTCAGTTTTCTAATGAGCCTGTTTCCCAACAAAGAGCATCCCTAGTCTTCATGTCAGCCATTCTAGACTGATTCTGATTTTACTTTGTGTGCTTTATGCATATAGTAATAGAATGAACCTGATCATCAAACCTTGAGCTTTTGCAAATTTATATTAAACCTGCTTTTGTTGATATTTTGGTCAGTGTTCCTCTAAGTGACCTAGATCACTCATTCACAATGCTTTCTCTTACCTTTCACTTTTCAGACATTTCTTTCACCTTGCTTATGACCTTCATTGTTTCTTTCCCATAGTCACCTATTTAATTGAAAGACTTTTTAGCAGTTAATTTTACTTTAGACATCTCAGTATCTGATTTCTTGTTGTAAAAGTCCCTGAATGCAATTACCTTTCTATCCTTTGATTAAAGCAACTTTCATACCCTAAATCAGTGCTGGTGACTTCTTCTGCAATAAGTTCAATGACATCATGTATAAGTGTCATTTATTACAACACCTTCTCCTTTCCCTGCAATTACATTCCAAGGTTCTCCTACTGAGTATCTTCTATCAGCATTCTTTCCTTTCCCCTGATTTAATAAATCTGTCAGATACACTCTCTGAGCTGTTTCCTGACACCTTGAGATGAGCCTGGAGGAGTAAGTTAGCATGAATACATCTTCTACTGCTCTTACACTTCCTTTTTGGATGTAGTATCTGGACACTATGAGGCAGTTTCATAGATATAAGACTTCAGCTGCAAATGTAATAATCTCACTGAAGTACCCTCACTGCCCTTTACTTTGACCCTGCAATGTTCTCCCACCAAGCTCAGCAGTAAGGACTTCAGACCCATATAAAAGATGCAGCATGAGAATTCAAGAGGAAGAAAGAAAGGATCAAGCCTCCTGCACCAAGTCTTAGATCTCCTCTCCTCCATGCCAGTTTCTTCTCAAAGGATGCTGTGTTGTTTTTAGATAAAAGTACACTGTAAGAACTTCTTCTTTTTTTTTTTTTTTTTTTTTTTTTTTGCAGGGATTACACTGCCTTGCTTCCCACTGCAGTTACCCGAGTACAGCTGAAGCCAGTAACAGTTTTCTCCTGCAGCTCTAGAGAGCAGTCAAGACCAAACAGATCAGAGTATTTTCACAGACCTTCTTTCAAACAGTCTTTCCCCATTTCTCAGTCTTACTCAAACCAGCAACATAGATAGTTTTTCATTGTGAAAGTACTTCACATGATTTGACACTTGTTTCTTGAATGACATGGGAAAGTAAATATTTTATATCAAAAGAAAAATCAAGGCTAGTTCACAATTCAGTATGACATCTATAACAGATACTGACTAAACAATATCTTCACAGTGCAAGGATATTTTATTTGATGTAGGGGTGATCAGGAAGGAAAAGGCTACAGAAAGGTGATCTCATTTTCTTTATCATATGCTTTCTAAGTAGCTTTTAGCTTAATGTGTTGGAAACATAGAATCATAGAATAGCTTGGGTTGGAGAGACCTTAAAGAACTAGTTTCAACACTCAATGATAAAGATTACAATGATAAGACATATAATGATTACAATTACAATGATTATAATGATAAGACATAGCTCATTCCAAATTATTAATTTCAGGCCACTGTCTCCGGGTATTAAATATCAATTATTTCCTATTTTGTGCAGGTTGGTAGGTAGGTTAGATTGGTCAATTACCCATAAACATTGTTTTGGTTTCCATGGTTACTCAGGTGAGTCTGGCACTTTTCTTCCACACCAATGGTTGCCACGGATACAAGTTGTCATAAAATACAGCAGCTACAAGTCAAGATTGCAGGAGTATAGTCCTCCTGCATGCTGCACATGTATGCAATATATCTTGTTTGACACGGCATTTGAATCCTGAGGGCACAGTCAGTGATGTTCTTTGAGTTAACCAAGTTAATAAATTTGTTACAAAAGGAGAGAATGCTCTCCAAACATAAAATGGATATGACATGGCCACATTGCCTGAAGTGCATCACTGAGTACTTTCTGGCAAAAGATAGGAATATCCTGATCCTAACTGTATTATAGAATTCCAGCCCAGACCAACAGAAACTGAAACAGAGCAGAGTGCTGTCTACAGTGAAGGTCAATACTACCTTACCAACGGAGAAAATCTCCTGAACTGTACTATATGTACTTCTTAAAAGGAATCCACAGTATTGGCAAATGTCTGCTGCAATATGTAAACTGACAAAATGAGACCAAACAGCCTATAAATGTAAAAAGAGGTAGAATAGCAAATGCACCAAAGCGGGTTTATGTTTTTCTGCTCACAAAATTGCAAAAAGAGCTTTACGAGGGCATTGGTACCTCTAGGTGTCTAAACTACATGGAAATACACAGAAGACACAGTTAACCTGTGTTCAGAAACTGAGCCTTTAATGATCTCCATCAGACAGCATGTAAAAAATAGATGCTCTTTGTAATTTTGCAGTCCACATATATTAAAAAAAACTAAACCCCTGTATTTTCATTAGTACACAGTTTGTTAAGATCTAAATTTTGAAGTTATTTCAATTGGAAAAAAAAAACCTATACTTTTTCAGATGCAACAAACAACTTGCTGAAAATGAATGACTTCTAATCTTGTAAAAACTCAGAAATTGTTCCAGAATGCTGTAGCACGTTATTCATCCCACTTGCAGTAATATTTATTCTTTAAAAGACAGTGTAAAATATTATTTAGAAACCTTCCTAAACATTATCACTGTCTGAAATAACAGATCACCTTTCTGAAATAGAATGTGACTCTGAATAAAATACACCTTTCCCCCCATGAAAGAGAAAGGTTTAATTTTGTAATGGATGTTAACTACCTCCTGTAAGTTCTAGAAATCCTGAGAATTAAGTGTTGAAATAAAAGCTTGAATTATTTTTCTTGTCTTGATATTTTTGGGGATCTGTTCTTCTAAGTGGACATCTCTTTATTTCCTTGTCTAAGACACTATATTTAAATTATAAATACTTTTTTTTAATCCATACAGGAAATTTGTAGAACTTTCTTTCTAGTGTTAACTATTTTTCACAGTAACTTTTCAAATGTACAAAATGTGGGCAAAAAGTAGAAACGGCTTTCATTTCTGAAACATACACTATCCTTCTAAAGTTGGATAAAGTAATGGACAGTCTTATCATCTGCTTAGTAACATAAGAATAAATTTTAGACACCCAGAATCTGCTGTTTAAAATATTATATTGCAATTTTAGATGATTGACCATTCTTATACTAAGATATTACAGAATTTGTGTCAGGAGTCTGATTAGCCGCAGAAGAAGAAAGGCTGGGAGTTTTTTTAATATCATTAGTAATTCTTTTTGTTCTGGCAAGTTGCCTCCTATCCTCTCTTTTAAACAGATTTTAGCAACTTACATCAAATTTTGAGTTTTGAGTTTGCTAGCTGATTAAGAACACTAGTAGTTAGCTGAGTAAACACCTCCATGAAGAGATGTGCAAATTCAAAATTGTGCCTAATTTAGGACCAAATTAAATAACATTAACTGTACTTGAGGAATGACTTCTTAAGTTACCAGTGTTACAAACCAAAGGCATTAAAATTACATGCAGAATTCACTAGGATGCTGAAAGCTTTATGGGAAACCTGCTCCTCAAAACACTGCTAATCAAGCAGAAAACATTCTAGTAACACTGTCAAAAGTGTTGATGCAAAGTATGGAGCTAAATCTTTAGGCTTGACCTGAACACCAAAATGAAATTGGGATGTTTAGCTCAAACATTAGCAAGCTTTTGAGTCCATTATCTTCATGTGACTTTTGAGAACTGGCCAAAACCACCTTTCTAGGGGAGTTGCACTCTTATCCATGGAACATGTTTCTGTGCGCTGGAAAATAGATGCATGGAAACAGAAAAAAAAAAAATGTGCAAAGCAGTCATGTGATGCACAGTGCCTCTCTAGGGCAGGTTCAGGATATCAGACTTTTCTGATGCCTGTTCTAAGTCATTTGTTTGAGAATTCAACCTCCCTATGCTTTGAGTTTATTTGAGGATACCAAGCTGTAGGTATTTGAAGCCTTAGAGCTCCGTAACCTCTTACCACCAGATGGTATGTCAACTAAGAGCTAACAACACAGGGTCAGAGGGAACTTGGATGCTCATGGACTAGAAATACACAGGAATACCACGAGCACCGAAACAAAAACCAGCTGGATTCTGGACAAATATAAAAGCTACCAGGTATATTTTTCCCTAGCTGCCCGATTTTGGTGAAAAGATAGGATGGGGTACTGTGCCAAATGAAAATTTGGCTTGACTGTGCTTATGTAAGAAATCCTTGACATGTAATTTTAACAATCAGCTCTCCAACATAAAAGAGAGTAAGTATGTGTGTTACATGAAATTCTGCTCAAGAAAAAACTGCACTGTGAGATACAAAAATGCTTGAAGCTCGGCGTGGATAATTGGAAGTAGCCTGGATTTTCTGTTCTGAGCCCTACACATCTCCCTGTAACTATAAACAGTACAGTGATGTGGTTATAAAAATGGACCATGATGACACCATTTCTTTTTTTCAAAAGCCTTTATCTGCTTTTATTTCCCTGTTCCAGTCAGCTATTTCTTTTAGGAAGCCTGGTATTGCAGTACAATTTCCAGTTGAGTACCTTTGTCGCTGTGGGCCAAAAAGGCAGCAGGGCCAGTAATTTTATTCTAATTTGATGTGTGTAAACAATGCCAGTGTGTTTAGTTCCTCTGTTTTCTACACCTGACTTGTTTATAAGGACTGATTAATGCTATTGCAAGCAACAGTAATAAACTTTCAAAACACGAGGGGAAGACAGCTGCAGAGATCAGAGGGGTAAGAGCCCCTGTCACACCTCCTGTTTCCCCACACACCCTTTCCTCTCCTCTCACCACCCTGGGACCTGAAGGCCCTCCCTGGGGGCTGCTCTCTTGCCTTGCTGGGCATTGCACGGTGCCTTATGCTGGGGCAGGGGGCTCATCCTGCTCATGCAAGAGGGTGCTCATGGCCTACAGCCATGGTCATGGGCATGCCTCTCTGCTGCAGGAGGTCCTGGCATGACATGAAATCACTAAGGGCATTCAAATTGAGGAGAGAAATAGACAGTGAGAACTAGCCCTTCCTCTACGATCAGGAGTCACCCCTGAGCTGCCCAGGTGTAAAGAAACGTCACATATAAACACAGCCTTTCATTATTTTTGGCTAAATGAAGGGAAACCGTGATATGACAACTGAAATAAAATTTTAAAGGACCTATTCTTAACATACCCAGAAAGATTCTCAGGAGTAACTTGGCTTAGAAACATCACTGCAAAGTCTTATGACAGCTAAGTCAGAAAACTCAGTATTTGATTTATTCATTTATGTTCCCAAATAACTAAAAGCTTATCAAATCCTCAGGTACAAACTATTTTTTTATGGAACAGCTCTCAAAAAATATCAGCAACAGAGAGTATTTGTGGTTGAGGTTTTTTATGTTTTTGTTTTTGGTCTGTTTCCTTTTAATTTTGAAAAGCTTTGTGTTTGCTTAGACTTTCAAGGAAAATATGATGATAGAGAACGTTGTTTTTGGTTTTCACACATTGCCAAACTGGGTCTTTTATATTTGCCTTTTATACACCTTTAACCTATGTGGGGTTTTTTACAAGCAATGAATCTGATGTTAAATTAAATTACTCCCTCCATCTTAAGTGACTAGGAGCATTTCAGTACTAAGAACCGGGACTGTGATTTAATGATACCAGTGGTATGAAATTTGGAAATCTAATTTTTAGGGTCATATGATGCAGAAAAAGACAGTCTTGTTAAGACTCACAACCTCAGTTCATATTTGTTGGCATTTTTAATGCATTGCTTCTGCACCAGCTGTCCCTCTACATCTGTAACTTGGACAAAGCAAGTGTTCCCTGTTCTCCTACATCTGGTTGTGAGTGACAATGCCAGCACAAGCAAACAGCACTCAAAACTTTTTATTTGCTTTATGTTCTTTTCTTCCTCACTAAGAGGAAAGAAAAACCATGAGATTTGTTTTCATTGCTTGTTTCTCCTATCGCTCCCTGGGAGTTGCAGCCAAAGGATTCATGGGGAAGGTGAAGACAAGAGGTGGGAATTTAAGCTTCCTAAGGATCCCTGAGAAAAGGAAAGCACAATAAATTCATGCTTTGTCCAAGAAGCACCAGTTTACATGCCCTTCTACATGATGGCTACTTTTGCTTCTCTGTGTATCTTCTGGACTATTTTGAAAGAAAGGAAGATGCTATTAATGGCTGACATTGTAGGACAGGTTTTTAATTTGGAGAAAAAATAAAAGAAAAAAGAGGTTTCAGAACTTTGAGTGACTTAGCATCACGCTTATGCTACAGATCCATCTTTAGTGCTGACTAACTGCTCTCTCCTTTGATAAGTAGTGATCACCTTTGAAAGAGTGAGTGAGTGAGCGGGAATGTCATATTTTTATTAGATACAAGCAAAGTCATAACACTTTGCAAGAGACAATTCATTTTTCTAGTAGCAAAGACAGGCAAGAAGAAGACTATATTTGGTGCAATTAAGTGGTTAGTCATTCTTCCAGAATGAGAAAATCTTGCATACAGCCTTTAAAAATCTTTTTGAACTACAATAAAGCAATCATATTTTCTAAAAAAGGCACAAATACTAAATGTTTTACTGACTATTAAATACTAAGCAAGCACTACATCTTTAATTAAATACATTTTAAACCACTTAATAAGCACCAAAATCACTGACAGTCAAGTGACAGAACCTTTATATCAATTTACTTCCTACATTGATGTAAAAGGCAAAATAACTGCTGAGTATGAGTATTTATTAGGCTACAACTTGAAATTTGAATTATTTTCCTGAATCACTGATACAACATTATGGAAACTATCCGTCCCAAAGTATATACACAAACATGGAATATACGAAAATGCAGTGATAATCTCCTATTGATAATCAGTAATAACAATGGACCTTGATAAAATTCCATATGATCAGAAGTATTATTTTATTAATACTTTAATTTAAGTATCAAAAAAGCAACTTCTTCTGAGAATCCAGGCAAAGCTTTAAACATTTCTATGTGAAAATATCTTGAAATTATTAAACCAGAATGGATAAAACAAAATAAGGAAAAGTTAAACAACTGTGAGGTAAATAATAATTAGATGGATTTTTTTTTAAAGGGGGAGAAGCAAAACCACAGTCATAACAGGAAATCATTTTATCATAACATAAAAGTATACATCTAAAGAACATTTATGCTCTTAGCTATTTAAAATAATCTGATCTTAACTATAGAAGATAATCTGAAACCATAAGCAACAAAAATTTGTTTACAAAGAGGCTCTCAGTAAGGCTGAGAAAATGAGAGGCTTAAATGGAAAATGCAGTTGGCAGGAATGTTGTTACATTGCAATTGAAATGAAAGTAATGTTGCGTCTGCAACAACTCATGGTAAGATCATTACTCTGTCATTATTTATGGGTTCAAGCAAACTTGACAAGAAATGGACTTAATAATATACAGTAATGTTGTAAAACTACAGTTTTGATTAAGGAAAAGGGGAAAAGTATAGACTTGCCTCAATGAAATATAACATATTTCAACCACTGAAAGAAGGAAAGGATTACACCACGTCACTTTAATCTTTTGCACTCTTACTAGATTTCCTGATATTGTCACTGCTCGGCCAGAGAAGCCAAAAAAATCCTACTCAGGCACAATTTCTCAAGGCAGGAGCTTTACCTGGGCTGGCAGTAGAAATGACATGTAAGAACAACAGATACAGTAGATAAATGTGGCCAAGGGGAACTCATCTCATTCCAGTTTTCAAAAACTTTTACAATTATTGATTAATCAAAAAAAAAAAAAAGTCTGTCTCAGATGCCTCAAAGGTCGATACTACCCTCTTTTTCTGTGTTGATAGACTCTTCCTTGAACTGAAACAGATGAAGTTATTTTACCTGTTAAAATGGGAGGTGAGAAAAGGTTATTTTCAGAAAAATGCAACGCAATCTAATAAGGGTAAAGTAACGTGACATAAGTGGCATATGTCTCAAACCTCTTTCTTTTGAAACAGATGTCACAGGGATAACTTCAGAGCAGCTGGTTTAGCAAACCAGTTGAAAAGGGGGAAGAGAATAGGGTGCAGAGTGACTGGAAGGGTGGTGGGAGGAACCTTCAGTATGTTACATAATGTTGTGTTATGCCTCAGGTCAGGGCTTCCCTGAGACAGCAAGAAGCTGTTCATAAGGTCCACTTGGCAGTGATGCGTGTCAGAGGCAGACTCCAAAATGAACCTGGCTATCTGGTACTGAGTTAATTGTCCTGGGTAATGACAGCTTCATGAGACTTTTGTTTGATCAAATGAAAGCACTTACTGTGGGAAGGCAGCTGGAGGTAACCAGATCAACATTTACCTAGAAGACTACATTTTGAAGTTTTAATGATTTTCAGATAGCATTATAGCATGCTAAGACTATTATTTCAGGAGGATTAAGCCTATTAATTTATTGATTATATGAAACACAAGAACTGTCTCAGCAAGAAAATACCTTCTTAGCCTCAACCATCTGCAGCAGACCTGCCCTCATGATCTGTTTTGCCATTTCACAGCATTTTTGGAGTTTGCAGACTGGCAGCAGAACAAGCACCAGGTGCTGCTGCTGGCTTTCTCAAATGGGAGCTCTTTGCTCCAATTCCTTTGCGTTTGTATAGGAGTAGCTGCATCTTGATCATTCAGTGGAGACGACAATCTGGAAAGTCAAGGGCACTGGACCAGCTACCCCTGTGCAGGGAAAGCAAACAGGGACAGTTACTGCTTTCATCCTTTTCACCCTGTTTTAATTAAGATAATTGGAAGAACCTCAAGACAGGACATGCAGAAGACTTGTGTCCCTAAGCTTGTGCTGTGCTAAGGAGCCTTTTGCATACCTGCACAGATCCTTCAAAAAGCGCTAACATTGAATGAATAATCCTATCTTCAGAGAAAATAATAATAAAAAAAATTGTGCCACAGTAGCTGGTAGTAGTCAATAAAATTAGGATCACACAACCATATGAAGTATTGGAGGACAATTTTCTTCTCCCAGTGGGTAAATGTCCCAGTGCTGCCAGGAAGGCATCAAGGCATGAGGAACGGGGCTGCCACAAAGGAAAGATACCCAGGCTTCCTGTCTCTGCACACACATCCTCTTCCAAGTCAAGTAGACTTGGTCAATTAGTCTTTTCTTCCTTTTGTGTTGTTGTTAGAACATTTTTCAGGAATTCACATGATACCTTTTTACTTCAAATAAGTAGACTCGGTCTCCCTAAGATGGCCAAAACAGCCAACATGCAAAAATCATAGAAATCGTGGAATTGAAAAAAAAACCAAAAAAACGCAGCAGATAGCTCCTTTAGGCTCCTTCATATATATTCAAAACCAATCCATTATTATAGTTCCAAGGAATCATTCCTTACTTTAGAGAGCAAGCACATGAGTCACGACCTTCCCATACTGAGGAAGATGCAAGTAGCTTCAGGAAATATCATAACAGACCATTGCTGAAAACAATTGGTAGGGTGGGAATCAGATGAGGAGGTAAAAGCTGTTGTTCACTCAAGAGATGACATTTTTACATCTTTAAAACACTTTATTTTTTTCACTATCCCATAGTACCTGCAAAACACTATTTACTCCAAGTCAAGAACTGGCAATTCATTAAAGACTAAGAACTTGGCAATACAGTAGTGTTAGTACAGTAGTACTAACAGGTGGAACAGAGGATCTGGGACCTTGATAGGCTGGTGCAAAACAGCATGAAACCTTTGCAATTTTGAAATTCAGCGCTCATTTCGTTTTATTTCACTTAAAAGTGAAATTGCTTGTTCTACAATGTTGCTGAGGTGGATATACTTAAATCGCTTCTCTAGGCCACAGGGACTTTGGTGTTGAGTAGAAAAATGCCTCTTTTCAAATCAAATTGGTCTATTATTTTGGAGTGGAGCTGTAAAAATCAAAGAAGCAATCAAACCATTTCTGCACATTCTGACTGCAAACAGAAAATGGGAATGCAGCAAGAATAGAGCAAAATCAAAGACAGAGTAATGCTGAATATTTTGTTGAAAAGCTATGGGTTCTCTCGCAGAGGCTTCCGGCAGAAATACTTGTCATTGGGATGTGGGACTTAGCCAGATGAGCAGCATTGGCTTCCCAGTTTATCAGAGAACTGGAAAGGTAAGGATCGGAGGGAAGGTAGAATGAGGATGTGCGAGCTGGGGAGCATGGCTCAGCACAGCAGCTCATGCCCGACAGGTGCTGGCCTCTTGCTGCAGGCAGTCACCGTGGGACACCCCTACCAGCAGTCAGTGTCCCCAAAACACCGCACGTGGAAACAGCGGCGAAAAGCTGTGCAGGGGGCAAAAGTAGGGAGAACTGTACGCAGGGATCGGGTGCGGGATGGCACCTTCGAGGCCCCCTGGCAGACAAAGAGCAATGCCGTGCTCGCCTTTCGGACGCTGGTACCCACAAAGCGCCGTGAGGCAGAGGGCTCGGCTGCCCTCCCGCCACAGCGCCTTGGCTCAACACCTTCAGATCTTTGCTGAAGGTCCTCGGAGATTGGAGTCCTCTCGCTGCTCTATCTCCATGGAACAGTAAAAGCCCCGTCGGTGCAATCCCGTGGAAGGTGCCACGGCTCCATCACGGTCCCGCCGGGAGGGGAGTACAGCACCGGGAGGGGAGTACAGCACCGGGAGCGGGACGCTGCGCCTCACTCTCGCACCCTCCTCAAGATGGAGACATGGCACCTCCTGGGATGGAGCCGGACCGACCCCACCTCCCCGCCCGGGGGCGGCCCCCCACCCCTGCCCTGCCCTGCCCTGCCTTCCCCTCCCCTCCGCTTCCCCTCCCCTGCCGAGCCCAGGGCGGCCGTGGCTGCCCACAGGTGCGGCCCTTTCCCGCGGCGGGGGGTGCGTGCCCGGCGGGGTCTGTGGGCAGCGATCCTGCGCGGAACGCGGCTGCCGCCCCTCGGGAGCGGCGTGGAGGGACGGCGCCTGCTCCTGAGTCAGCAGCTGCGAGGAGGAGGAGGAGGAGGAGGCGGTGGCACCTCCCGCCCTGCCCAGCCCGGCTCGGCCCCGGCCCCACGCCCGTTCCGGGCGCCCGCGGCAGGGAGCGAGGGAGCGGCGGCGGGGCCGCGCCGGCTCCTGCTCTCCGCTAGGTAGGATGGCCCGGCGGTGGGATCGCCGCCGCGGCCTGGGCGAGGGTGGGGAAGGGGCAAGGGGTGAGGCGCTCCCCGGGCTGAGCGCTGGGCAGCTCGGGCTCCGCAGCTCCGGCGCGGCTGGGAACGCCGGGCTGGAAGGCTGCGGGACAGCGGCAGTGATGAGCCAGCCGGTCTTCCAGGGAGTTCTTCACTCCTTGACTCCCCCGTCTGCCTGTAGCAAAGTGTGTGTTCCGTGCGACCAGTTAGGCCGGGAGCGTGGGGAGAGATAACAGTGGGCTGCTGTGGGAAAACGTGTGTGTGTGTTGGTGTTTAGTTGGCAGATAGATGTATTTATTCATGTATGTGTAGAAAGACAAGTATTTATGTATGTAGGATCAGTTTTGATAGGATATTTCCTAGTTGTTCATGTGCATTTAGCTATGTCTGAGTCGAGATCAGAAATCACAGCTTCATGTTTTTCTCTGTGTGTGTATATTGATATTTATATATCCAAGGAAGGTAGGAATATTACTCTTGCCAAGCTGCCCTCCAGTCTTCTGTCAAAGTGTGTTTTGTTACAGCCCAGACATGTATTTATGTGTCTGCTTAGAATGATGCCAATGTGAAATGCTTTGTTAGATTGCATTTTGAACAGTAGAACAGAGCTTAAATGAGAGAAAGTGCTATATGTGATTTTTATATCACTGCAGCTTTGGGTGTTATCTGCATCAACATTGCTATACAGAAATATTTCCATCCTTCTGACTCCCTTCTTGTGCCTACTGCAGAATAGTCAGATAGTTGAGGGAACAAAATGAAATGCAAACTGCTTTGCCCTCTCTTCCTCCCTTATCTGTTTATGCTCTAGGAACACTTCATGTTCCTCACGCTGCATGACAAGATAGTGGAGATGATATATTAAACTCTTTGGGGTAGGTTCTCTATCTCTTTTTAGCTTTGCGATATCTTCTAGTTGGAGATTCATCCTCAGCGACACAATTTTGAGAGATGTTTGTTTCATGTAAGTATCCTTGTGTTTGACAAGATTTGACTGTTGTGGTTGATGTCACAGTTGCGCATTGCATTGAGCCGGATTTGAATCTCTAAAAACCTGGCATAATACAGAGTTAATAGGTGATATTGTCTGTACTCAATTTGGTAGCTTAGATGATGGGAGGTGAGCTGCTCAGCATGTTCTGGGTCTGAGTGGTGCAGGTAAAGGTGAGAGTGGTGTGTACAAGCTTCTTGGGCTGATGCTTTTCCCCTAAGCACAAGGCAGTGGAGAATGCAATATAGCCTGGATTTGACATTATTTAAGGTAAGGGGTATCATGGTCATGGTGGTCTGTGGAGGATGCTGTGCTCAGGGGTTGCTTGCCCAGTTTAGTCTTTTCCCCACCACTTCCTTTGGAGAATATTGTCACGGAGGGCTAGAGGAGTGCTTCTGTAACACCTCTGAAAACTTCAGGTTCCACAGAGAACATGCAGAACTATTAATCTGCTTCATCTTCACTAGCTGTGCATCAGTGAGCTGTAATTCTGCTGAGTTTAATGAACTGCATGGAGTGATGAAGTTGTGGTGACCTGGAGATGCTGTACTTTGGTTCAGCTTTGCACAGAGTTGACCTCTCACCACTCTGGTTTTGCATGCTCTTCTGAGCAGGCTGCTAATTCCAGTGGCATGGAGAGGTTACCTTGGATAGTTTTCTGAACCTGCTAGTGAAATCTCCATTAGGAATGCTTTAAAAACAGTTTTTCTCTCTCCTAACCATATGCAAAGACATGAGATCTGTTTCAGGTGGGGTATTTTTGACCCTTTTGAGCTGTACCTTCTGTAAAATTGGAGCAGGCTTTCTATGGGTTTCCACACATACCAGTGGTACAGACTTTGCTTATAGATCTTTCCTTTAAGAAAGTGTGTGGGAAAGGTTATGTTTGCTAGCTTTCATATGTTAGTATGCTGGGTACTATATGTATATCCTTAATGGAAAACTGGTGATTAAAGGTAGAGCTGTGAACAAGTGCTACATATCCAGCAGTCTCAAATTTCAAGATTGTGGAGAAAGCAAAAACCATTGTAATGGGTATTGTACCCATGGGGAGAAATCCTTCCTACTGTCAGGCAGTTAGTTTTCAATTTCTGTCACAAGGTGTCTTTCTGTACAAATTTATAATCTAATTTAACAGCAGATGTAGTTGCTTTTCCATTTAAGCATCTAATCTCTTCCTGAATGATGACAGGGTATTACCACTGTGTATTTTTCAGGATGATGTGACTTTGTACTGAGCAGATCGAAACTGAGTCAGTCCAGTTGGAGATGATACAAATTTTGCTAGTCTAATGCCAGTTTTCAGCTAGTTAATCTCGATGAAGAGGCAGTTCAAAGGCTGTTTCCTGTCCTGATGCATTTTCTTTGATAAATCCATCCTCTGTACAGTTTGTTAACTGTTTTGCATCTTGCAAGGATTTCCCCTAGTAAAATACAGATGGATTTTAGAGAAATAAAATGTGCTCAGTTATCTGTGATTGGGCTCCAGAAGTTTGCATTTTAGAGGAGTGTGTGTGCACACATGTGCTTTAGCTGTTTATTACAAGCAAGTGATTTTCTGTACAGCAGAGTTAATGAAAATTTCTGTAAAGGTGTATCTTGAAGTGAAAAACAGATTTTTTCATTGTCTTTCCCTGTACTTCTGCATTTTTTGCCATGTAGCTTCCTCTTTCCAGAGATTGGACTGATTTCATGACACCTGGGCTAGCATTTTCAATTAGGAAACTGGGTGGCATATTTTATGAGGTTTGAGCCTAAAGATGTTCAAATTGCAATTTTGCCTTCTCTGGCCTGGCTTATTTTACAAAAGTTATGAGAACTTAATTACTTTCTAGTAGTCCGTTCTTCTCTGGTTTAAATCTATGAATGTCTTAAAGAGTACATAAATGAAAAAAATCAGGCAAGATCAGGAGCACAGACTAACAATGGACATAAAAACTTGACATGGTCATGTGGGTCAAAAAACTTCTGCATGTCTAGAAATGGATTTGCAGCATCCAACTGACTAAAGCTCGTTTCTTGATGATGATAAAATAGCAATAAAAACTGAGGGAGTGTTTATGTACTTCATCTGGGAGATTTGGTCTTTTATCTGCTGTTGTACCTATGGCCCTTATGCAGGCTTTTTTTTCCTGCAGTTTGTCTTACTGTATCTCAGGCAGTCCCTGGGTGTTCAATACTCTAATCTCAGAAATGGTCAATTAACTTTGTTGACATTAATACTTACATTGCTTGATCCAGTCTTTGCCAGTCAATCTGTGAACAGCTTTGAAAGCTTTCATAAATTAGATGCACTTCTAAGTGTGATTTTATCAGACTGTAGCATGATACAAAAAACATTACCTGAAATCCTTGTGCATCCATTGGGCTTCAAGTGTCAGACTGTTATTTCTTCTACTGTATAGAAGATATACCATATACTGTATATACTTTGTTCATTAATGATGGTAGCAGTTATAACCTGAAGGCCATAAATTTGCATCTCATGTAAGGGGAGTGGGTTCAGAGAACTTCTACAGTAAAATTTTAATGTAGTAGTTTTGCATTGTCTTCCTCCACAGTATTTGCATTGTGAGTGCTGTTAGAGCTAGAGTGTCAAGTAGAACATAGTCATTAATTTAAGTGCAGCAAATTGCACTGGACAATAACATAGAAGTTTTTGCAATTCTTTCTGTAGCTAATGTTGCTTTTTCTGAGGTTATGAAGTTGGTTTGTTTGAGACAACCTCATGTTTTATGTGACAGCTATCTTCTACATTTCAAAGATAGAAAATGTCTGCAATTTCCTTTAAAGTGTGATCATCCCTGTGTTCAGCACTTCTGAGATCAGTGTCCATGGCTCCTGCATAGTATGTTTGCAAACTTGGCCTCCAGCCTGCAAGTACTAGCTTTGATGCTTAGGTAGAGATTGTATTACAAGAAGAGTCATCTTTAATTTATTTTTTTAAGTATTAGGTACTAAATAGCACTAATAACAATTGCAACAGTTCAAGTTATCATAAAAGAGATCTTCTAAATCCTAGCACTGACTTAAATGTGGTCATGACTTTGTCCCATTAAGTTGTGGGGTTTAAAAAAAAAAAAATAATGGGCAGTATTTAAAGTCTTGACCAGTCTATGAAAACTATGAATCTTGTGGGTTTAAATTGTGCATTTTTCTCTTCAGTAGAGAGAGATTTATTTCCTACTGAAGATTGATACTTTTTCAATCATTTCTGTAATTCAGGAAATGGCACTTTAAGAAAATTCGTCAAAATCCTAAGAACTGCAATTCAACAATGGTGTTTTGAATCAATTTTTTTTCCTTTGAATTGGAGGATGTAGAATATAAGTGGAAAAACATTGCTCTTAGTTTTAGCTCAATGCTATAGCAAAGCTTTTTGTAGCTTTAGTATAGTCATTTTTGACCTTGGGCAAGTACAAAATAAATATATTCTTGTGTTCTGTGCAATTACGTGATCCAGATTAAACTATCCATGTGAGAATCTTTCTTCAACCTCTCTTTGTAATTTCCTCAAGTTTCTCCAGAAGCATCAATCTGCACTTGCAGATTGTCCCTCTGCTGCACAGGGATGCCTCAGTACCAAGCTGTAGCATGCTGTGCAGTGCGGCTTGCTGTGTGTATTTGCTTTCTGCCAGAATGGCACTTGAAGGAACTAGGCAGTCGACTGACATCACATAACTTTGTCACACAGGCCTTCAGTGAGCAGTTGGGCAGTAGCAAATTTGGATTCTGCAAACTGAAGAAGGTTTCTACCACCTCTGTGGTGCAGTTTGCTAAATCTCTTTTTGCTTTTTCCATCCAAAGCTCAAAACTGATGTTATGTACACCCATTGGTTAGTTTTCTTCTGTGACCTGTTTTCCTGTTGGAAGAAATGTAGTTAAATACTAGAACATAGATAGATTGATTGATTTTTGGACTACCTTTTATGGCAATGTAATGACAGGCTAGATGAAAATCCAGAGGATGATGCAAGGTTGCTTTGTCTTGCCTCTGTGCTGTGGAAGGCACAAGATACCATCTTGTTCCTTCAAGCTCTCCCTTTGTGGGTCTCACTAATTTTCATTGTGGAGTATGTATTTGAAGTATGCCTCGCTTATCAGTTCTCTCTCTCCTCTATATCCTTGTGAAGATGGAAAACAAATGGAGACTGAGTCTAATGGTTTAGAGGAGTTGTCTAACAGTTTGACTGCCCTCTGAAGGTAGATACTTTGATGTGTCTGTCCTGTTGTGGAGAGAGAAAGTCTCTCAGGTGTCTAGTGATCTCACTCTCTGCTGCTAAATTTCCTAAGGGTTAGTTTTTGATTATCCTTCCCTCCTTGCTGGGCTGTCTGACCTCAGGGCTGTGCAAATGTCTTTATTAAAAATTAAGTAGCAACAGTCCTGGAACATGTCACTCCTGACGCTAATTATAGTGTTTTTATATCTCAGCAGAGCAGTTCCACCATTCATTGGTGGTTTTGAAATATTTCCTTCCTTGTCAATAGCTCTTGACCCCATATACCCCTGCTAACTTGCTCACCTCTAAGATTTCCACTATTGTTTGTGTACTGCACAGCAGTTGTAATGAAGGCTGCTGAAGTCTTGTAGAATAAAATAGCTTTTTCTATGTAGTGCTGCTCTTTTCTCTTTATCTGGCTGTTTGGTGTCACTTAGCAGTTCACAGAGGTGTGGTTACCAATGGAGCTAGTGGAGCACATATCCAATCCAACTTAACATGTCAGATTATTTTCAGCTATTCAGTTTGTTGTTTTATCACCATTAACTTGCTGTTTGTGCCCTGGACCTGACTGAGGAAATTGGTACAGAGCTGGGATGTAATACCAGTCTAATGTCAGCCTTCACTAAGACCTGCGGGAGACCCTCTTAATAAAGCAGAGAGACATTTGCAATTATAGCTATGTCCTGCAGCTGCAATAACATTCCATCAGAAGTCGTGGTTTTGTTTTCAAGCATAGATACCTATTGTTAGAAATTGTGTGAGAGGAAGGTGACTTTGACAGGTAATAAGCATTGATGACTCTGCAATATCTTCCACATCTGCTAAAAGGCTTGAAAATTATCCCCTTTATTTAGATGCCAAACTTATGACTGTTTTGATGATGTGTGTTGGTGTAGCATGTGTTATTGTTATAAGTCCTAGTGTCTGCACATGCCCTGAGTTTTTCTCTCCCTTACTAGAGAGAAAATGGCACAAGGTTTAATTTTCTTTCCTTCTGCAGTATTTATACAATGTTAATGCTGAGCTATTAAGTAACTGTTTCATGTATTAATGCAGGTACCATAACTGATAAAATAACTAATTTGAATTCTTCATGAGATGTGGATTTCGTGAAGGATTGTCTTGTATTACATTTAATAGAAATGCTGACAAATGCGTGTGTGTGTGTGTGTTCATTTACTCAGCCAGCCTGCTTTGTATTTTTTTAATATAAAAAAAGCCTTTTATTTTCCTTTTTTTCCTGTAATGTTCCCTAGCTGTGCTAATAACCAAAAGGGCAAAGGAGGCAAGTAGCTCCTACCTGCTTTTGCCACAAATGCCAGTGTGGCTGGGCCCAGGGCCCTCATTCTCCTGGAGGTTTCTGCTGTCTGGCAATGCTCTCAGACTGCCTTCATGACACCATTTGTCCCCTTCTCTGATTTTGTTGGCATGCAGGGATTCTGCTACAGCTTTTGTGGAGCACCATACTCCCTTATGCTCTGTTTGCGGTTTTGCAGCTGAAGGATTTGAACATATTCCCAGACACAGGTAATTCAGTCTGTACACGTTCTTACTGCTAATGAACCTGGCCTAATTATGTGTAGGAAGTGGCAATATAGTTCTGCTTGGCTGACCCCTTCTCTCTCTATGGGAGAAAATTACTTGAGTCTGCATTAAAATTAAGATGAACCAAAATCCAGAGTGAGAGTTGGGATGGAGGAGAGGAGGAATATAAATGTAATTCCTTTCCTTGGAAATCTATTGTACTTCATGTGTTATCTATGAAGAGATTTAGTGGTCCTGATCAGCAACTGCATATGTTTAAAAGGTCGTGAAGTCAAAGTGTTTGTTTAGAGGGATCAGTTCAGAATTCCTCCTTATCCTGTTGGTTAGGGCACTAACAAAAGCTGCCAGCTGGAACAGAAAAATATAGTTTTCAGAGTAAGGCAATATATGTATAATACATCCCTGTTTTCACCATACCTGCTGCTCAAGGCAGCACCCTCTTCTAGCTAAGAGTGCAAGTCAGACTTGAACTCTTAAGAGCGAAGAAATACCAAAGTAATTACCGGCAATGGTGTCTGCTTGTGTTGTTATAAGAATAAAAAACTTTGTGTTATATGTGAAGGATAGAGATTCAGCTAGCAAATTAATCTCATGGCCTTAGTTGTTTTTAACTGCTGGGATCTCAGGGCTGACCACCTTAAATTTTAATGTGTCTGGTGTTTGTGTGGTGAAACTTGCACTTGTGTGGAACAGAAGAGTATCATGAGGAAGATAGAGGAGTATTACATGCACACACTGCAGCACAGTTTACTATTTTAACAGTTTAAGAAGGCGTGCAGTGTCTGGTAGCTTTGTTTTCCTCTGTGGGTCAGAAGCTGTGCACTGAATTGTGACTGGGTGTGCTTTGTGTCTGAGTTTGATTCTAGCATCAGGAAGCACAAGCTAGTGTTGCAGTGAATGTGAGCTCTTTTATTATGTGGAAATTAAACATCAATAGATGTGGAGCCACAAAGGAGCATGGAGGAACACAGGGCTGCTTTTGTGCATTCACTGTATCCTCACATGGTGTGTCCCATCAGGATTCAATTGAAGAAGATTGCACATGTGGTCCAAAGTCTGGCATTTTGCAGCTCTGTTAAGTCATGTTTTCTTAATATAAGTTTATAAAACAAACAAAACAAAAACAACAAAGAAAAACCAAGAAAGAGCAAACAAACAAAAACCAAGAAACAGCAAACAAACAAAAACCAAACAAAAGACAAATCCATGACTGTCTGCTTCAAGAGCTTTTGTTTCTGAACCCAGGACAAGTAATGTTGAAAAACCTGGATCATTTGCACCATCTCTCAGTGGTTTTCTTAGTGTTGCTAAAAGTAATCATTTGGACTCCTCAGGGAGCTGTTCTGTAGGAAAGAGAAGCTGCTACTTGTCTCCTTTTAGTGACAGTGAGATTGTAAAGTTGGCCTTGAAGAGGAAAGGGCCTATAAAATAAATTATTTTTCTGCCTGTGGTTGTGGTTAATTTTGACCTCGTGATGTTCTGATACCAAGCCTGATGCATTTTTCCTTAGGCTAAAGAACTAAAAGTCTCTCTTAGGTGAATGGTCCATTTGACTGTTTCTGGGAATGGGTGCAAGTGCAACAATATCTCAGAAACCTGTAGTAAGTTCTTCTACAAATCATGGGGTTTTTTTGTGGCTAACAACTTTTCCAAGTCTAGAAGGATTTCCATAGAAACAAGAAAAAGGCAGTATGTGAAACTGTGGTCTTGCCATAATTATATCTCTTCTATCCCTCAAGGATGATGTATTTGGGGGTTTGTGCTAATAAGTTGGAAATATTTAGTAGGAACATATGGTCCTTCTGCTCCTCTGTTTTTTTCACAAAAGCCACAGGAACATTTCAAAAACCATTGAAAGGTGAAGTCTATAAAAACTGTATTCTCTATACATCTCTCTGGTTTAGTTTGAATGTTCTGAAATAAAACACCAGATAAAAATAATCATTTTGAGTATTGTGTTAGAATAAATATGCATGGGCAAGTGCATGCTGCTGAATTCAGCTTAGATCCCTGTCTGCATAACTGAGATCTGGATTAATAGACTTTCTCATGGTGAGGGTGACCATATACTGGCAGATTATCCAGGAAGGTTGTGGAGTTTCCATCCTTGGGTCTGTCTGGACATGGTCCTTGGTAGGCAGCTCCAGGCTGCCCCACTTGAGCTGCAGGGTAGACAAGCTGACTTCCAGAAGTCCCTTCTAACCTCAACCATTCTGTGTGTTAATCTCCATAGTTCAATTCAGTGTAAAATTAAACAATTCAGCTTGTTTCACCTTTACAGTGAAATCAGAAGACAAGGTCCTGTTGGACCTTCAGGACTGAATCTTTCCCTCTTGCACAAAAGTGCTAATTTCTCTTCAGTTGCCAATGGTCCTTTACCCTGAAACTGCTCAGTGGCTCTTTCAGTGGCTGCATAAGTAGAACATTTAGAATTACTTGGCTTTTGGTCTTTTTTGATCTGCTACAAAACTGATTGAGTTTATAGGTGATGGAAGGACAGAAGCGCAATTAGGTAATGCAAGACAACAAAAAATGGCCCTGTTGCTGAAAATTTTGTATCATAGAAGTAGTATCTGGAAGCATCCAGAAAACCTTTTGCTCTCTCTCTCAGGTCAAGCCTTACTAAATTTGCTACAGAGGAGCACAGCTATGTGTATAATGTCAGGAATTGCTTCCTGAGAGAACATTTAATTACAGATATTAAAATAGCATACTCTTAGAAGCAGTATAGTAAAATAGCATAATCTTAGACACAGTATAATGTTGTGTGTTTGATTTTTTTAATTTGTTTTTTGTGACCAGAGATAATTTTTCTAATTGTGCAGCATAGGAATAAATTGGGAGACCAGCTTACTCTTCACTAAGGCAGCTGTCTTAGGAAGGGGATTTTGTTTTATGTTGGACAGAACAAAGGTCACAGAAGTCAAGTATCAGGCTTTTGGAAAGTTAGTAATAGTCTCTCTGAGTTTTATGGGGACCTTGACCAAAGCCTTATCTTTTTGTACTTGGGACAGTCCTTGCTCTAGTCACATTCTGTTGTCATTTTATTTGTGTTTTGAGCAAAGTTAATACTTGTACTGGAGGAGAAATTGTCAGTATTCTTTGACCAGGCTCATTTATATATTCCATGTGTAGAGCATGCAATGTCTAATACCAGATTTAATCATTTGGAGATACTTACTGTGACATGGAATTTCTCATTTAGTGAAGCAGTACAAAATATACTAAAATCACTGTGCATATATCCATTCTACTTGGCAAATTGTAGCAGTGGCAATATACAATTGTCTCAATACCAATATGATTCCCATCACTGGTTTCTATAATCCCACCATCACAACACAGGGCATCTTCTGTCACTGGGGTGGAACATGAGGATTGAAGCTAGCTCAGGCCCATTGCTATCTTTGAAATTTGTTAGTTGTTTCATTTTTTGTACTCTGTATCTGCTTAAGCCACCTGTTCACTCGGCTCATTCTGGTCTGGCTTCTTCAGGGAGGCAGCCACACACTTTAATGAGCTAACTGAGAGAAATATTTACTCCATCAGTTGATCTACTCAGCTGTTGATAGAACTGCAAACATCTAAAAACAAACATCTGGTCCCCTTTGTCTTAAGATAAACATGTCTTGCTTTGGAAAAGCTGTGGTCAGTCACAGAAGTGCAAGCTGCAGATCAGGGTCCAGTTGTTCATGTGTTTTAGAGACATGCCACCAATAAAGGATCCCTTCTTGGAGAGCAAAAGTCCAACTGCTCAGCTGCTAGGTTTTCTACTCTAGCTCAGTCAGCCCTAGCTTGTGTAAGTAACTTACTTTTCCTTTTGCAAAGGAAAAGTCTTAGACAGTCTTTCAACATATAAAATTATGTGTGGCAAGGAACCTGCCAAGAGTAGCCAGTTAGCAGCATTTCTATCATATGTAGATATAGGCAGCTGAAATATGAAACTCATGTAATGAATGTTTGATACTCAGCCTTGAGAAGGGCTATCCATTGAAAAAAACACTGCCTGTGTTTTCATTTACAGAAGTGTTTCTTAGTCAAGCATCCATTTAGGATCCTTTGTGTGGGGGGAGTTTGGCTAAACTAGTTTTTTCCTTGCATGAGTCTTGCATGAGTAATGTTGCTTTGAACTATTCATTCCTTACATCTATTTGTTGCTTAGGATACCTTACTTGGAGAATTTAGTGTCCTGACAAAGAATATCTCCCTAAAAGTTTGGGAGTAGCATGTGCATGCATTGCCTTGATAGCTGGGAAAGAATAGCTTGAGCACTGCCTCAAAAGCTGGCTTAACACTACATGAATTTTAGCATGGCAAATGCTGTCTGTCAGTCCTCAGTTAAAAGTACCTGCTGGTTCAAAATAACAGCTAAACCAGGATCTGAATAACTGCAGACAGAGTATTTGTAGGGTTTGAGGTCCTGGAGCCCAAGACTGCAAATATTTCTGGGGTGTTTCTGTATCTCTAGAGAAAGAGATTTCCAGGTGGGTAGTTGGTTGTGTATCTTCAGTGTGCCTGATCTACTATGTCATCTATCAAGAAGTCTAGAAGTAATGATAAAGCCTGCATGTCACCTGTCTATTGTCTTTTACTATGACATTCTAATTAATGCTCACATCTGACCTATTTTTTCCTGTGCTGTCTGTTTCAGTGCTTGATGGCCACAGCAGGGCACTAAACAATATTAGAAAAAAAACCAGCATTAAGATCTATGACAACTGGCCGGAAAAGCAGCTGTCACTGCCTTCCTGGTGCAGCATGGCATTTAGACCTGGTGTTCTCTGCTTGTTCCTATGGACAATAACAGGTAGGAGTTTACTTCTACTGTGTCTGAGTCATCCAGACAGAACAAGTGAATTAAATGCTCCCGGAGTCTGTATACAGCTGTGAAATAAATATGAATGAGGCAAAAGCTAGGAAGTCTTGTGACTCCTCAGTGCAAAGTGCTTTGGTAAGTTGCAGCTTTGTAAGTTGCAATGGAGGAAGGCATTTGAGAGTATATGTTTGAAGGCATTTTCAGCAGGCTGTTTTAGGGGAGATGCATGGGGCAAGAGTGGGTGGTGGGAAGGTTCAGTTTTCCCTTTTTTTCTCTTGCAGAAGAGCAATTGAATAATGTGTTGCTGGCATTCTGAGCTACATTTTTGTTCTGAATTACCATGAGGTGTGGTTAATATATGAGTAGCATAAGTGCACTGTTCACATCTCTCACCTCATCATACTCTCTACTTATCTATCTTATCTATCCTTTCAAAACACACAGGAAAGTCCTGTAAGTTCTGCTTCAGCCACAGGAATAGGTAATTTATTTCCATAACCAGACAGATGAGGAATGATAGTTAATACTGCCTCTGTCAGAGAGAGACTTAATATGGAGCAGGTAGTTTTGATATGGTAACTGAAGAAAAATATATGAAGAAGTGAGTTTTATTTCCTTAATATGGTTGAATTCTCTCTGTGGTGAAATTGAGAAAATAATGCACCATTATCTGACTTTAATCTCTTTTAGTATAAACAGAATGGGCTGTTTCATGAGGGAGAGACTTGCTTAATGTGCTAAGGCTTAAACTGACTGCTGAATTTGGAAAAGTTTGATGAAAGGGGATGCATATTAGCCTACAGCTGAGAGTGATAGACATAAACTAGGTCTGAACTCAGAGATGGTCTGAGGTAGTCATCAAGATCACCATGAGGATCTCATAGCACCAAGCTTTTTGAAGAGAGCTTAGAGTCAAGTTTTTTGTTGGTGTGGTGAACAAGTATGCCTTTTGTCAATAAAATACTCTCCTGTGAAATACTGAGTACCTGCTGTAGGGTCTATGCTACTATCTTTAGAAAAATAAAACACAGCAACCTAAACAGAAGACAATAATGTGCAGTAAATACTGAAATTTGCCTGTAGAGAATGTCACAGTTTCATGCTTTTGATAGTACTGTTAATTGTTAGCAGATTAGAACATCTTCCACATGTATACAGATACCTGCTTTTAGTTGCAAATTTGCTATGCTCTCTTGGCTTGTCTGAGAACAAGACCTTTGCTCTCAAAATTCTGGATGTATTTCAAGCCTCTACCTGTATCTCAACTACCAGCTCACAGTGTTTAGAGGATAATATAATCGGATAGCTCATATTATTTTAGTAAAAATGTTAGTATTTATTTCCATCTCAATATTTTGCAATATTTTAATACAATTAATGTTTAATTAAACTGGGGGGTTCCTGCTAATTTCCAGGATATGTTTGCTACCAAGGTATCAGCAAATGCTCATCTTCTCTAAGTCAAAAGGACTTCTTTTTAGTACAAGCTTTAAGGTGAATTGGCTGAGAGTCAAGAATTTGCTAGATGATCATTCTGAAGTTTTTTTTCAGCACAAGAGCTTGTACTTTTAAAGGCTACCTTTTCTTAAAAAAAAAAAAAGTTATCTCAATACATGTTTTAATTTAAGATAATGAGAAGACTGATTTAATATAGGCAAGAAAGGCTTGACATTCCATCATTAAGAGAAGAGAGAAACAGCCTCATGGATTAATAATGTTGGAAGGATATTGAAGAATATGCTCTGGTTCATGAAAAGAGAATGAGGTGGGCTACTTTGTCCTGTCTAGGTGATGTTTATTTAGTTTTATTTTGTGCATGATGGTTTTTGACTAATAGTGTTTTACTGCTTTTAATTAATGTGTGGGTTGACCTTTGCTGGCTGCCAGGCACACAACAAGTCACTCTATCACTTCCCTTTCTCAACAATATGGGAGAGAAAAATAAGATTAAAAGCTCCATAGACCGAGATCGAGACAGGGAGGTCATGTCAGTTACCAGTTTCATACCCGTTACAGTCAAGAGCAGAGGAGACTTGACTTAGTGAAATTTATTTAATTTATTGCTGATTAAGGAGAGCAGGTTAATGAGAAGTAAGAACTACTATAAAAACACCTGCCTTCACTTCTCCCATCTTTCTATATCCAACTTTACTCCCGGTTCTTCTTTCTTCTTCCCCTGAGCAGCTCAGAGAGTCAGGGAATGAAGGTTGCAATTAGTTCATAATGCTTCCTCTCTGTTGCTTCTTTCTTCTCACACTCTTTCTCTACTACAGCATGGCTACTCCCTACTTCCCTACTCCCATGGGCTCAAATTCTTCAAGCACTACACCACTATGTGTCCTTTTCACATAAAAGTCCTTCAGGAACAGGCTGTTCCAATGTGGATCCCTTGTGGGGTCACAGGTCCTGCTAAGAGATGTGTTTCCATGTGGACTCCTCTTCATGGGGTTGCAGTTCAGATTAGGAGCCTGCTGCAGTCTGGGTTTTTCAAGTGTTCTCAACTTCTTCAGAGCTTACCCACCTGCTTTGAGGTGGAATCCTCCATGGGCTGCAGGGCTAGGTATGTGCTTCACTGTGGATCTCCATGGATGGCAGCAGGACAATGTGCTTTCACCATGATTTTCACCACAACTGCAGGGGAGTCCCTGCACTGGCACTGGAGCACTTCCTACCCCTTCTTCACTGACCTTGCTGTATACAGGATGGCTTTTCTCATATTTTCTTACTCCATTCTCCTGCCTGCTGTTGTTGTGTCAGACTCTTTGCCACCATCCCTGGCTGGCTTTGTTGTGAGTCAGTCTTGTAACAGGTTCTGTCCTGACATGGGGCATTTTCTGGTGTCTTCTCACAAAGACATTCCAGCAGTCTGTTTTCCTCAGCCCCAACTACCTAGATTTGCCACATCAACCTTATTGATACAGATATCCATCACTGACTAATGTTCATGCCTCTCAGGAGGTTTGAGAGGAGTGTACCGATAGCTATGAGTGTGTACCATGCCTCCATCACTCAACATCTCATGCATTTTGGGTGATTGATTTCCAAAATGTGGATGCAGCTCCTAATTTATCCATATAGATATTCCTTAGCATGCTTGTAATCTCATTTCACTTTTTTAAATCCATTCATTGATGAAAGCAGGCTATATTGAAATGCATTTCAATTATTCTGGCCATTAATTAGTGTTTTTCTGCTAATCTATCAATTTTTCTTTCCCTGTGAGAGAGAGGACATACTGTTTTCCAGCACAGAAAGATGAGTTTACTTTGCAACTGGGAGTCCAGTATCTTGGCAGCAATTAAGTCTAGCTCTCATCTTGAGCCCGCTTATTCTAATTTGGCATTCAAAGCAGACTTTGCAAATACTGCTGTTAAAATGCATTTCTGCAAATATTATGAATAGTGTTCTCATGGCTGACTCTCAGTTTTGTCATATTGTGTGTGTGTGTTGTGTGCTTTCATTTGAGATTAGCCACCCCAACAAAAATATAAACAGCGATTACCAGGTAATTGCAGTCATAGGTGTTGTGCTATCTAGTGTCCTGTTTTCAAGTCCACATAGCCTAGATGTAGATTATATGACCTCCCAGATTCTGTGACAGCCTTCACAAATGTCCTTTTCCTTACTCTAGCAGAAGGTGTTTCTAAATGCATTGCAAGCCCCCCATTTTCAACACATTTTACTACTACTGATCTTGGGCTTTGAAAAAGATTTTTTTTCCCACATGTCTAACATGAAGCCAAGGCCAGGAATGTCAAGGGACATTTTAAGATGTAGGAGTGCCTTTGAAATTACAGTGGAACCACTGCCCTGGGGTTGTGGTGCATTCTTTGTTACTTATACTACCATGCCTAGATGTTCTAGTGTCCTGGTTCACACAGGTCTTTCCAGGGATACAAGATGGTGTAGTGCTTGATTACAATCTCTGAGATTATAGTGAGTTATGCTGTGTGCCAGGTTAGTTCACATTGCCCATACCTCTGTCGGAATGGTCACAATTTCCTTGTAGAGGGACACAATAGTTGCAGCCGTGCATCTACCCTTCTTAGTTCTTTTTCTGTTGTTTTTTTTCCCCTTCTTTTTAAATAGCACTTAGTTGATTTATCAGCGACAAGTGGGGATGATGACAATTCAGGGAGTGAAAACAGTACTTGGAAAGGATCATCAGACCCACTGAAGTAATTATGATGTCTTGACAGATCCTGGACAAAAGAAGTGTAAAGACTGTTGTAATGGCCGTAAAGGCTTTGCAGATCGTTGTTTGCAAATGTAACTGAATTACGGTTGATAGCTTGTGTTGTGGATTTGCTTTTATGTAACTGAGAATTTGTTAAATCTGTTTGTTCTTCAGTGGCAACTTTACCAACACTAAAAAGGGTACTTTGTTATCACATAGGTATCTGTGTTTAAAGATCTGTGAGACCTCAGGGTCCAAACACCCTCAGGGCAGCCTGAAGTAAAATAATGAAAATGCTTTCATGTGTGCAGAGATGTTAGCTGCTGCTAGAGGAACCAATGCAGTGACATTTCAGATGATGAAATGTTCAGATGTCAGTGATACTGCTTTTTTTGGTTTCCAAGACAGTACCTTCTGTAGGGCATTACCAAAGCTGATGGAGTATAAGCCTTTTTCATAATTTATGATATGGAGTGTGCTTTGCAGGTTTATAGCTCTGCTGTGGAAATTCTCTCTGGCTTGAAATTTGGGATTTTAATTTCCCCTCTTAGGTGACTGTCACTGAAAGTAAAGCCTTATTTTAATTTTGCTTCCAGAACCTTATCAAAATTGTTTCAGTATGTTATTATGGTAGTAGAAAAAAAACAAAACTTATTTTTTACTGATACAATGTCTTTCATCTCAAAATTCACCAATGAGGTAAAAGTTACTTTGATGGATTAAAAAAAAAAACAAAAAAACCCACTAAGCCTAAAGCCAGAATAGAACTTGTTTGCTGCTAAAAGAGAGCAAATGGAGCATATGGCAAGAAAACGGGGCCAATCCTACTCTTCCTGTAGCAAAGTGCTATAGGATCCTCCATGCTCAGGTAGTTCAGAGGCTTTTAGGCTGTGAGAAGAATGTGCTGTAGGAGCTCTCAATGCTGTGCTGCCAGCAAAAAGGTAATGGGATTCTAGTCAAATGTGACTTTTCATTTGAATTTTCTAGTCAAATGTGACTTGATGCAAGGTCTGAGCTTTTCTCTATTACTGTACATTTCCTCTTGCCCCTTCTTTCTGCTGCTTCTTACAGTGCTTGCTGCTAGGGAAAGCAAACACATTGGATAGTTCTGCCCTTGCAGGGCTTCCTGCTGGGGTGATTAGCTGTGATGTCCTCCGTGTTAGTACAGCATCACAATTTGCTACTGACTGACTGAAGAATACTTGCTGCCAAGTCATTCAAGTGTTCATGGCTGTGTGAGCATGATGGAGAGCAGCTCTTAGTTTTCCATGTCCACTTGAGGAAAGATCTCCAGCCAACTGCAACAGGGGGACTGTTCCTGATGGGCTCTTGACATCAATGGACTCATGCTCCAGGATGTGAAGGAGCAGAAGTGTGAAGCTCAAAGACAGGTGTGGATTTTCCCTCATTAAAGGAGGAAATATCTTTAAAATGAAACTGTTTTCTACACTGACTCTGCTAGGATTTTGGTGGGGTATAGGTTGGGATTTTTTTTACAGTAACCAACTCTCCTGATTGTGTCTCTGGATATGTCAGTGTTGTCCTGCTGTAGATATAACAGGGTACAGCTAAGAGGAAGGGAAACACTTAGCTTGCAGAAGTTTTAGGCTATTGACTCATGTTCCAGAGGGCTTTCCCTTTTAATAAAGGGAATCGGTCTTCTCTCTGTGGCTGAAGATGCACCTGAATGTTGAGGGATGTTGACTCTGCAGTATGATAACTGATGTGTCAAACTGAAAGTGGTGGAGTGAGATTTGAAGCTGATTGAGGACTTGTAGTCTGGCCTCAGGTTAGAGCTGTGGAGTGTCCCAGCTGTATAGGCCTGTCTCTAAAACAGGAACTGTTTGTCATTCTGTTGTGAACAAATAAATAGTGAAACCTTCAGGGTGTTTTTTTTGGGGGGTGTTTTTGTGGGTTTTTTGGGGTTTTTTTTGGTGTTGTTTTTTCGTTTGTTTGTTTTGTTTTATTTATTTTTTTTTAACACACTCTTCACTATCTATTTCAGGAATAAGTTAAAGAAGGGGTGTGATGAAAACAGCCATTAAAGGAGCTTTTTGGCCCACATTGATAGTGCTGTTGCTAAAGTATTCATTGTAATGAGTTGTTGCTGATCTAATATTACACATTTGTACAAAGTCATGTTTCTGTTTTCCCTTTTTAATGGCCTCTACTGATTTATAGGATTAACTAAATGCATGAGTTGCAAAAAGACAGAATGGTTGAATGGGATACCTGACTCCTCTACTTCATTTAAAACCAGAGTTTTCCTGGCTCCCCTGTTCTAAGTTGTGCAGACAACTTAAAGGAAAGACTTGTGATGACAATTCCAAGTCTCTGCCAGGGTCTTGTGTTCTTGCAGGCAAAAGGGAATGTAGAGGAAATGTTTATATGCATTGTAGCAGAAAAAAAAAGTGGAGATCTTGAGCATCTTCTGGGTGTACATAAGGGTGCTTCATGTCTGGGCTGTGTAAGAACAGAATAGATTGTTTTAATTGCATGTTTCCCTGGATAGATTTTTTTTTTCACTGAAAATGTAAAGTGGAACAGTTGGCAGCATCCTAGCTCTGTTTGAAGGAGTAGCTGCAGTCAGGAAAATGATACTTGAAGATCTTTATTCTTTTTGTCAGCTTTCTACTCAGCTATACCTATTTGCAAGTCATCAATCTTCTTTAAAATTTGCTTTTGTTTCATGTTTTTCCTTACCCAACACAGCCAGCTCTGCAAAACCATCCTACCATCTTGTCCACTCTATCTCTCAGTATGTATGTGGTGCAATTTTTTTGTTTGTTTGATTTGGGTTTTTTTGCATTGAACTAACCTACCTTGCAAGCTTTACATTCTTCCCAGGCAATTTGATTCCCCACATGTATTTTGATAGCTGTATTCAGACCATGTATTGTAAAGGAGTGAGCTGCAGTTCAGCCCAGATGAGGTAGTGGGAACTGTAATGTGGTGTTGGTCACATTGCATGTGTTGGGGAATCTCTGCATCTCATATTCAGACCTAACCCCTATTGCCAGCCTATTCCTGCTCTTTGATTTCATTTTTCCTGACCTATACAATTGTGAATAATGAGGTGCAAAGCAAGCAAAGTCAGCTTTGTCTTCCATTCCTGTGTTAGCTCCACAGTGGGGGCATGTATGTTTTCATTCATTGAATTAGCAAGTCCAGTTAAAAACCAAAGAGAATAATTTTCTGGTTTTACTCAACTTTCTTGAAACATAATCAGATTTCAGGGAGAGGAATTGTGAAGAGCAGTTATAACCATGGAAAAAACACCTAGAAAAGATGTTAAAACCTGACTGAAATATATATGTTGATTCATGCTTTTTTTGGACCATTTCACACTTAGTCTGTAATGTGCCATGAAAATATTTCTGATGTCACATTAGAAGATTGCAGCTTTACTGCAAATGAAGGAAAGAGCTCCGTACTGGAGGAAGCTCTTGGTTTTCACATGAACTTGTGGGTAAAGCAGCAAAAGTTTGAGAAATTGGTCCAAGTTTTATATTAAGACCAGTAAGTATGTTGTACTGAGGAACTCTTCATGACATTTGGATGAGATGACAAATCTTTCTCCTGTTTAGAGTTTTGCTCCCTTTTCCCTCAACTGAAGCAATTACATGCTACAGCATCTTATTTGAGTTTTGTTTTAAAACATGTTCTTAAAGATCTGAGTAGGATCATTACTTCTGTGGAAGCAATGGAGGTACCCCTTTTTTTATTATTATTCTCTGCTCTGTTCTTGTTTTTAAGTATTGGCAACCTGCTTTCATCTCTATGTATTTGCATTTGTAGCACGGGAGTAAAATGTACTTCTGCAAAATATGTCAAGGTCCTACACTGAAAAATCCTCCAAAGTACAATTATTACTGCTAAGGGACATGCTTAAAAAAGGTAGTGGTGATGTTAGTGAAAGAAATTCATCTTTTTAAACGGTGTACCACCTGTTTCTATCTTGTAAGCCATTTATGGTCCCAGTAAGCTATATGATGGCTTGGTTGTAGTGCTGTGCCTTATGTTGGTGATGTTGTTACAGGTTCCAGTTGTGAACAGTGCAGAGAAGGAGCCACGTACTCAGGTGCAGTAATATCTCCCAACTTAGAAACCACTAAAATCATGCGGGTTCCTCACGCTTTGTCAGTGTCCGACTGCATCGCAGCGTGTTGTGACCTCTCTGGTTGTGACTTGTCCTGGATGTTTGAGCGACGCTGTTACATTGTGAACTGCCAACACAAGGACAATTGTGAGCCTAAAAAAATTGAAACTGTTAAGTCCTACCTTACCTTTGTGCTGAGGCCTTCTCAGAGGTCAGCTTCACTGCTAGGGTATGGACAAGTGATTCCAAGCATGGTCCACTCTGTGGGACTCCAGAATGACCCGTCAGAGGAACTGAGTAGCCTGAAGAAGCTGTCTCTAATTGGAAAAGATCCCAGCCTTGAGGAGATACCTGAATACATTGATGATTATAAAGAGTTGGAGCAGGATCCCTTTCAGGTGGCCATCAAACACCCACAGAAGGACAGTATGGATTATGCTGACTGGGGCTTGATGGTGGCAGGTGAAAATGGCCTCAACACTTCCATGGGTGATGATGGAGATAACCAGGAAGATTTTGCTGAAAAGAAAGGGGAAGCTGGGAAGGTGGAAAGCCATCTGAATAAAAACAGTTCTGAACTGACTTCGGTCAGTGAATACTCCACAGAGAGGTCATCCCTTCTGGAGATTACACCGCTCCCTGGGAAGACATTTGAAAGGGAAGCAGCTGTTCCACTTCTTGCACAAGCTGAAGATGCCCTGCAAAAAGAGGTATGTTTGCCCTTCACGAAGTAGACAGAGTGTGTGAGGCTACTTGGCAATCATTTTAGTTTTCAAATTTGAAAATCTTAGGTTATTGCTTTATAATATTACAACTCTCATATGACTTACAGTTGTGTTACCATGTAGAAGAGGCTGAAGTGAATAGGATTGTCTTAAGAGGCAGGTGAATCACTAAAGGACGTTTTTTTTTTTTATCAGTTGATAAGGAGTAAAGTTCCTTTTAGGGCACTGTGAGGTTTCCTTAAAAGTGTACAAATGAGTGAACCTGGACCTGGTGTAATAGTGTTACAGTAATAGTGTTACAGTTCACCTCTGACCTTTGGTGACTCACTGGAAGAAGTTAGCAGAGCAGTACCAGTAGATCTTCTGGTATCCAAAGGCCATAAGCTTTAAGCAGGGAACATAAGCTCCTCCATCAATAAAATTAAACCTGCTTCATGGGTTTCATGCTACTAATGCACAGCAGTATTACAGATGTAAGTGCTGAGTTAATTTTTATAATGGTTTTAAAACATGAGAGGGGCGTGGAATTTAAGGAGGGATGGTAGTGGTTTTAGACCATGATGTACAGCAGGATAAAGTGGATAAAGTGTTCTGTTCTGAGAATCCTTGAGTCTGATAATTAGAAAAAAAAGTTAATTACTTAAAATTGAATATATAAGTCAGTATAGGTAAGATGCACCTGTTCTCTATTTGTGCCAACTAGTTTGATCAGCTGAGACTAAAGGGGCCTTGGTTTCTTAAGAGCAGAGTGGGTACAGTTGGAAAGTTTAAACAGGCTATAAATTCAGCATTCCATGGGTTTGACTTCCCTTGCAGGAGGAAAGAGGAAATTGATCAATGTTAGTCAACTTGCTCTGGATTCCAGAAGATTTTGTAGCCAGCAAGTATCTCTTGCTGTAAAAATGGTAATTTATTGCTGTTGCTGTAGGGAAGAAAAATGCAAGCAGATAAGAAAGTTGTGTGAAATCTCTGCCAACTGCAGTTTTGGAAGGGGATGACTGATGTGTGGAGAGCAGCAAGTCATAAGAAACAGATAAAGAGTTCAGGTAACTGGAAGGAGCCTCCTATTAACAACCCTGGTCCTCATGGTGGATTTCAGACACCCCAATACCTACTGGGAGGGCAAGAGAGCAGGGCAAAAGCTGTGCAGCAAGTTTCTAAAGGTTTCTGAAAACTCCAATGAGGTTATTGCTTTGAGTTGCTTCCAGGAGGCTGAGAAGGAGAGAGACTCTGCTGGATCTCACCCTTGCAGGAAACAAGGGATTAGTTAGGGACGCAGGCATGAGGTAGAAGCTCCTAAGAAGGGCAAGAGTAAGTGAGGAAGCAGGGTCACAACCATGGGCTGCAGTAGAGCAGTCTTTCGCCTCTTGTGGGATCTGTTTGGAAGAATTGCAAGGAGGTTGCCCTGGAATTAAGTGGGGGCCATGACAGCAGGTTGCTTTTTGAGACCACCTCCTGCAGAGTTGAGGGAGCCTGTGACTTTTATGACTGCCTAGGTTTGTCTGGAGTATATTGGCACAAGTGAGAAGAGATTAGAACTTGTCTTCATGTGTAGGGAAGAACACTTGACAACAGAACAAGTGCTGTGGCAAGCTGAAAATTAGGTACTGCTTCTGCAAGCAAAGTTGATGATGGGAGACTTGTTTTTAAAAGTTCCTACCACGCACACCTCGAAATGAGCTTGATTAGCATGGGGGTTTAGGTGAGAGGAGTAGATAGATACTGGTTGTTTATTCCTTAGTATGCAAAAAGCATATATATATGTACATACGGAGAGTGTGATACCCAAGTAGGCTGTCCCTGCTAATAAACTTTAGAGTTACATTCTGTCATGCAGGGGTGCTGCAGTAAGTTCTAACACAGGGCAATAGCTGAGCTGTTCTTACAAAATTAAAATTAAGGACACCTAACCACTGCTATACTAAATTCATCTCCCATATTTCCTTCCATCTGCTGGGGGAAACTTGCAAGCATCTTTTAGTTACTGCCTGTGTAGTGTGATGGAAGTCATGCCGCACCAAGAACCTGCAGTAGTTCCGTGCTCCACCATATTTGTGCACTTTAGGTGTGCAGTAAGAGGTGAAACTTGTTCTCATTGAGTTTTGCTGTCTAATGGAAGACCTGTTAGTGTGGTGCTAATCTTTAGCCAATTGTCAGGATCCCTGCTGATTTAACTGCTTATGCCTTGTGCCTTAGAGGACTCATAAAACTGAGTTCACCTAAACTACATGTCAGGTCTAAGCAAGTTTGTTCCCTGTCTCTAAAGGATCATGTGAATACCATTTTATGAAAGTGGAGATTTCACATCCTGCAGCAGTGACAAATATATATGGCCAAGCCTACTTTGTAGATCTCTACTTTGATTTTTCCACCCCAGCCAGAATATAAAGATTTTGCTTTCTCTTTGTACACTGTCTGTAGATGGGATTTTATTGCAAAGTGAAATGGAGAGAAACCTATTTCTCACAACGACACAGAGGAGTCATTCTTTTGTCCTCTTTATATTATGCTAACATTATGCTAGCACAGCCAACTGAAATTCCAATAGAAAGGCTGAGGAGTGCGCTTGCTGCTTTCAGCGCAGAAGGGATGAAACTCCAAAGCTGGGTCAGTCTTTAGCCACAGCTAATAATGATGCTGAAGAACTGATAAGACAAGTGTAATTAGAAGGAGGTTGGAATGTGCTCTGTGAGCAGAGCTGTAGAATGCATGTTAATGGGATAACATCAAAAGCTGTTCGTGACAGGTATTGAGAAATGGCTCTAAAGTCTCTCTGTTAATGTAAAGAAAGAATCTGGGGAAGCAGAAGGCTTTCAGAAACTGCCAAAGCCTAAGCAACCTTTGTTTCCTAGGTGGGATTCCTTTGAATTTAGATGTGTGTGGAGAAATGGAGATGAGGAGCAGTTTTAGCAAATAGTTTTCCCTAGCCTTCTCTTCTCTAGGATCAGCTTCAGTCCTGACACATCTCCTCTCCCTTCCTAGTCTCCACTTCCTTTCACTGCAGATTACACTCAGTCACTTTGGTGGGGAAACAGGGTCACAGGAGGTTGGGGTCAGTGCATGCCAGTCTCCTTCTTGCCACTTGTCACTTCTCTTTTCTGCCACTGTTCCTTCGTTTTTGTTCCATCTGCACTGGTGTGGGCTTCTCTGTGGGCCTCTTTTCCCTGGGAGGTGGCATGGAGTGCATGTTTCCACGAGGGTGTCTCCAGCCCTGTGCACAATGTTTGCTTCCAGATGTTTCCTCCCATGTGTCCTGTTGTGCATCCCTCTACATCCTCCTGTGTCCCCTGCCCACAGTGGCTATTGCCCTTTTTTAACTAGGTTTGAGAGGTTAGTGTTGGTGCATGGTGGCTTGATTCCACCCACTGCCAAACTGACTGGGACCACCAGGGTGGCCCCTGCAGCCAGTCCTCTACTACTGAAGCCCTGGCACATATGCCTAACACAAATTTTCAGCTTGGTTTCAAGTTTTTCTGGTTTGGGAACTTTACTTGTGACCCTAGTGAAATAGAAGCTGTCTGTGATATATTCTGGGGATAGGATTTCCTTCTTTTCTTTCTCCAGCAAGTAGACATTTTCATCAAATCTCTTATGGATTGTTTAGCACATATTTGTGTTTCTTTCTAAAAAAAAAATGTTGGTTTTTGAAACCCAAATTTTATTATGAAGGAAATCTTAAATTGTTACACTGGATTAAAAATGCTGAGAGATCTCCAAATAGTTTTTTCATTGGTGTATATCCAAACAGCCTCTCAAACTGTAGTGTTTTTGTATAGGTTATAAAAATATGAAGGTCTTAAAATCATACTTGCTCCTAAGTTTAATGAATTGCCCTGTTTATTGCACATTATACAATGTTTTCCTATCATCCTCTCAATTCTGCCACAGCAGTTTTATATCTCTGTTCCTGGATCTGTGCTGACACACTCCCATCTGCACCTTCCAGACAAAGCTGTTTTGACAAGCCAGACTGAGCAAGGTGGCAAAAATGTGATTCCCTGCTTCTCTCCCTTCACAGGAGTCAGCAGGATGTGGTGTCCTCAGGTGCTGTGTTCTTTGAGCAAGGACCTGCACAGAGATTTTAAATTGAGAAACCAACCAAACACAGACCTCTGGAGTCTGTGCCCTTGGACCATCCTTGTCATAAATGCAGTCAGATGCAGGGAGTTTTCTGTATGTGATTTGGGAGAGAGAATATGAGGTTTGTCACTTAAGTGAGTCACCTGACTGTTGGGTTTACATCAGAGTTCAGAGGGATCTTATGGGCTGTCACTCTCTGTCAGCTCAGTAACATGGGTACATTCAGAAATCTGTACAGAGTGTATGCTGTCCAGCTGCCCAGAACAGAAATCTGCAGTGCTGCCCATCCTTGAAGTGAGATATCGGCAAAGAATTAATTTTCTGTTTAAAATATCCTGTTAACTGCTGATCTGCTAAGCCAGGAAAGGTTTTTCAGGTCTTAGTCAGAGTTCAGCTACTGCTAATGTTGATGCTGCAATATTCCAAACATATACTCAATAGCTAAGGCCTGACTTAATTCTTGTGCTTCTTGTATTTGCAGGGATAATTGTGCAGTCAAAATGCATAAATCTCTACCTAAGAAACCTTTAGATGGCAGACATTCTCTATGTGATGTTGAGCCTTTTAGTGTCTGATTGGCTTGCCTTCAGAATTCATATTTAGACACAGAACACAGTTGAATATCATAGATGTTCATCTCTTGGGTTTGAGTCTTGCAGAAGCTGAACAGTTCTGTTTGGTTAAAAATACATTGACTTGCTCTATAGAGGATTAATAAAACCCCTGAAAAATGTTTTGATATTTAGATTTACCTTTCTTTCTATTTTGAAGTCTGTAGCTCATGTTATATGATTGCTTTTATTTTCTGTTGGAATTCTCAAGATATTTGCACTCAAGTCAAACCCAGAGAACTGGAGGATGTGGGTTCTCATCATTGGTGTGTTTGTATCAAGCAATGGTGTCTGTAAAAAGGGTAAAAGCAAACAACCCACAAGGCCCCTACCAGCAGAATTGCCTATCGGACTCACTCCCAGAAATAATTCTTTTCTTTTCTTTAATTTTCACTTCCCAAGCTGGAATTTAGGTTAATTTTGCCCTCCACATCTGTTCCAGAAAATCTCTCAGTAATAGTTTCTATCTGAGAACTTAATTTCTGATACTATTCCTGCTCCAGTTGTCTGGTGTCTACTAACATTTCTAGTTTGTCTTTTTGGCTGTGACACTGCTTCAGATGTGACAGTGCCACAGGGCACCTTTTTTGGCTGCAGTGTCTTGCCTAGGCTTGCTGACTGAAGTGATGTTTGATGCCACTGCAGAAGAGGCACCCTGGAAAGGTACGTTTGAGGTGACTTTGTTCTCCATCTGTCCTACAAAGCCATAATAGCTGCTTTTCAGCTGCTGGATTGGCAAAGGATGAGAAGAGAGAAGCCAGAAGAAGCTCAGGAAGGTAGACCTCCCTCAAATTCAGAAAGCAAAGGAACGCCGTGGCTCTCCTAAGTGTGGGAAGAAAATCCTTTATGAAGATGAGAGGTGGAGTGAGTATGTAAAGGAAACGTATCTGGAGGAAAGACGTTATGTCAGGATACAAAGCAGGATGGGCTTGAGGCTCTCCCTGTACATAATGCTGTCAAGAATGAGATTGCTGAAGGCACTTTAGGGGAGCTGCAGTCCCTGATCCTGCTATCAGTGTCCAGCTGCTCAGAGAGCAGAGCATATGGAACAGAGCTGGAGGTGTGACTGCAAAGGTGTTTGTGTTGTCTGTGTTATGGACTCACCCAAAAGTGCAGCTCGGTGTTGTCCTCGACATCCTCAGGGGTGGGCAGCTGCACAGGGATCTTTCCTCTGTGTCCATTGTTGAAGGTTGAGATGGAGTTGCAGATGACTTCTGTGCTCTCTGTTTCCTTGCAGGCTGGGAAGGAATAATTCCTGGCATTGCTTTCACGTTCCCAGCTGCACAGGGAGCTTTTTCTCCTGTCCTGAAGGCAGGGCTGCTCTTATTTCCTAGGGACGCAAACTGCAAAGGGGAAGTAGAACACCTAAAATGCAAAGAATAGAGAATTGGGATTGTTCAGCCTTGAGCAGAAAAGTTCAGGGGATTTTACAGACGTGTATAAATAACTCTGATGGGTGTGAAGAAGATGGAGCCAGGCGCTTCTCAGTGCTGTTCAGTGGCAGAACAAGATACAATGGACACAAAATTAAATACAGGGAATTTTATTTAAACACTAAACCCCATCTTTTTTTCCTGTGAGGATGGCCAAACACTGGAGGTTTTCCAGAGAAGTGGATTCTCTGTCCTTGGAGATACTCATAACCTGACTGAACTTTGTTCTGAGCAGTCTGTTATAGCTGACCCTGCTTTGGGGGTGGGGGCTGAACTGAGCTATCTATAGTGGTCCCTTTCCACCTCAGCCATTTGTGATATAAGTGTACACTTTGCCAACCTTCATAATCCTATTTTTCAGTTAATAGATGATGTACAAATAATAGTATTTTGCTGTACCTTCACATGCCAAACACAGTATCCATAATTGGAAAAATGCTTTTCCCATAAATCAGAATTAAATCATTAAATCAGAAATAAATCTTAGGAATATTAAGGAAAACCTGCTGGCCCATTGAGGCTAATGTGTTTTTGAAAGGCAAGATTAACCCAGTGCTGAGTTATTCCTGCCACATTTGCCATGTGCTTAGGTGCAGTTCTGATTTACTTATAAGGTGAGGCAGTTTTGCTTGATGCCTGAAGTGGAGACATGTAGGGTGTTTTATTACTGTTGAGGAGATAAGAAGGCATGGGCATCTTGTGTACTGAGCAGAGGTGAGCAGAGGCAGTAAGAAGCAAGGACTCCCTTATGTTTGTGTGTGGCACAAAGACAGTAATACCACACAGATTTTCTGACATTGGCTTTTAAAGGTTTGTGACTGTATTTAGACCTCTCGTACTGATTTTTTTAATATTTTGATAACTGGTAGCCTTACTTGTATTCCAGGTTATCTCGTGACTGTTCTACATCTGAAACTTGGAAAATGATTAGCATTTGTTACAAAGCCTGTCTGGAAAAAAAAAACAAAAAAAAAAAACCAGTCCTTGTTCCAGGGGTATTCTATGCATGAATAAAATCTCCTAGTAACACAAATCACTAGAGTCATCCTACATGCTATTAAAAAAACAGCATGCTTCTAAATCTAGAAATATGAAAAATGTCTCACAGCAACTCTTTTCCTATAATTCCTTTTTTCAGGCTGCTACACCTTCCTCTTCTTCAGATAAACCAGGTTTCTCCCCAGGCGTGTCAGAGAAAACCCAGACTCCCACAGTGGCCCCAGAGAATGCCACTGAAGGTGGGATCATGCTACTTCCCACTAATACTGCACCGTCTGAGCCCATGCAGCAGTTCACATCACCTGCTACTGCTGCTAAAGCAGGTAATGTTTCAACATAGCTGGCAAGCTGAGTGGTACCTGCAGGTTGGACAGACTGGGGTTGGCTTTTCTACTGTCAGGTTTCCAACGTGTTGTTATAAGAGCTCATTGTTTATCTAAATGTTACATATAATCTCACTTTAAACCTGTAGACCTATAGTAGTACTGCAAACCCCAGACCCTGTAGTCACTTAATTCTGAGGCAAAACTGACTAAGTCCACCATTAGTGGGAAATAACAACTCGAGGAAATACAGCCATGTAAAAAGCAGAGATTAAGACCTGTTTTAAGTGATTTAGTTTTTTTTGTTTTGGTTTGGTTTTGGTTGTGGTTTTGTTTTGGTTGGGTTTTTTTTTGTTTTTTTTTTTGTTTTTTTGGTGTTTTTTTTGTTTTTTCTTTTTTGTTTGTTTTTTTTTTGCTTGGTAAGCAATACCTGAGGCTTTCAGCTTTCTGGGGTTTCAGAATAGTCTCTTCTAGCCATATTGTTATTTTTGGTGTGACTCCTCAGAACATTGTTCCCTCTCAGAAACTCTGCAGTAGAAGCCTATGTGTAGTTGCCAGATACCATACAGCAACGTAGGTGGGACCTGAGGAACCTCAGCCCTTAACAGTGGAGAACATGGCCTCCAAATCCTGAGAAAACAAAGATTTGCTCTAATTTCAAAACTTGGTGGAAGCTTATCACACTTGCAGCTGCAGAACAAATGGTTTTATTTTGAAAAGGACTTTTAAACACCATGTCCTCTGTAGTTGTGTTGAATTCTGTGTGTATGTTCGTGTATCTCCTGTCTTCTGCTGAGTTTCCTACCTCCCTGGGCACACTGACAAACGGTTATAAGGGCCACAAGAAGCAGAGAAGCACAGATATGTGTTCTTCTGTACTCCTGATGTATTGAGGGATGTGGAGAGCTAAGCTTCGTGGTAGAGAAAGTCTGGTTTGGGACATTCTTGACAGCTTCTACCAAAACGCAACCTGCCATCCAGGATAGAAATAGAAGGTAACAGGAAGAGAGAACCTACAAGACATTCCTCTCCAAGACAATGAATCAGAATTACCATTGAATGATGACAAGGCAGCTCTTTCTCCTCCTCCTCCTGTGAAGGGGAAGGTTGAAGAGGGCCCAAAAAGGAGTTTGAAAGAAGCCGAAGAGAAGGTTGTGATGAATCTCACTGTAGGTACTGCTTTATACAGGGATTGCCTAAAGTTTGTGTGTTCTCAGCCAGACTGTCTAGAAAGCCTCAATGACAGTCCCTCTTTCTCTCATTTGGCCATCACCCTCTTCTAGCCATTTTATCATCTCATGTGAAGGTCAAAGTGCAAACCTTCGCTGCACAGGTGTTTAGGGCAACTTCTGTGATCAGTTGTGAAGCCTTGGGTGAATTTAAGTAGCAGTGCCAGAAAGTGTGCTCTCAGTGTCTTCATTTCATCCATTTTTAGACCCATCAGCTGCCACTGCTGAGTAGCTTCTTTAGCATCTCTTCTGAGTTTGTAAGTTGGACATTTAGACACTAGTGAACGCTGCCTTTGGAGAACTTTTGTTCTGTGGTTTCCCATTATTAAAAGTAAGGTATTTAAAACATTTGAGATACAGGACTAAGCAAAGTTTCTCTAAGTTGTACTTTGGTATATTTCCGCTGGGGGCTGTTTTTCTGTATTTTGGCATTTTTTGAAAGAGAAAAGTTTTCACAGACAAGGACTGGATAGATAGCAAGTGGACTGAATGGGCAGTTCAGATAAGAAATAACCATTTGCCCTGCTGTGCAAGTGTATTTTTTAAAAGGAACATGGACATTGGAACCTGCTTTACAAGTGGCCCATGAACATAGAAGTAGTACTTCTTGGTGAAAGAAAGTGTGATATTAAAGTTCTACTATGATTTTTTTTGTCTTCTGTAACTGTATTTTTTTAATTCCTGCACTTCCAATTACAGAGAAAAATACATTACTCTTTATGCAGAGCATTATTACCTCCAATATAAATGAGAATGCTTTCCTCTGGAACAGAAGTAGGGAAAATGACACTTCATAGCTGGAGAAGGAAGGAAACTATAGTTTGGTAAAAACTGAGGGAATCATAGTCATGATTAAATAGATCATTATTTTATAGTGCATTAAGGATTTTTCTTTTTTAATTATCTCTGCCTGTTCTTTTTAGAGTGCTTGTCAAATTGTACTTAATCCATTGCAAAATTTATATCAGTTCCATCTGTTATGACATAGTATACTCATCCTGTCTTATATGCAGTTAAAGAACTTACTGTGTCTGCTGGAGATAACATACAAATAATGTTACCCAAAAATGAGGTTGAACTGAATGCCTTTGCTGTGCCACCACCATCTACAGGTGAGTTGAATACTTTGGTACACAAGGAGATGCACTCACTACCAACTTGTAAATGCAGACAAATTCTGAGTTATGTGAACATCCACCCTGGGATAAAACAATTTTTCTCATTTCTAATACTGCCTCTTTTGTGGCTCTAACTGCAGAGAGGATTTCCTCTGTTGGATTTTTAAGAGTAATCTTTTTCAGTGGCTTTTTACTTGAACTCACTAGCCAGATGGTTCAATAGAAAGCCTATAATCTCTACCAAAAGGTGATGTGGCCTAGTTTTTAGCATCTCACTGTAAAGCTCAGGGGAGGCAGGAAAGTAGGTTTTTAATGCAACATTTGGCTTAAAACTGCTGCCTTCTGAATTGCAGGAGTAAATAAAAGATGTTTCATAAGTAGCTATGTAAAATATGTTGGCTTCACATGAAGCTGTTTTTTTGTAAAGAAGTCGATTATTTGTGAAGTCCATTACATCCTTGCTGCTGTACCAAGTTACAGCACACTGCGGGTTTAACTTGTGGTCATACTGCTTCATTTTACAGGCTTAAGCAGTAGCAGTCATGATTTCATACTGCAGCATTTTATCTGATGAGTGGTGAACTTGATTTCTTTGTTTTCTGGGCTTATCTTGAACACAAAACTGATGGTTCTTATGCTGTTATTGCTCTCAGAAACAGCCTACACCTATGAGTGGAGCTTAATCAGTCACCCTGCTGACTACAGTGGGGAAATGGAGCACAGGCACAGCCAGACTTTGAAGCTCTCTCATGTAAGTGAGCTGTAAGCTCAGGCTCATTATGTTTGTGTGGTCCTTTGACAAAATTGTAACCTGTGGGGTACGGCACCTTTATTCAAGGAGTTCAAATGGCTTCAAGCCATCCTGAGTCTCTTCACTTGTTTGTGTCACCAAGTTTATGCCAGTATCTTAGAGTGCTCTAAAAAGACAGAATAAGACAAAGTAAAAATGCCTCAGTGTTTGCTTCATATTCTCCACTTCCAGGCAGTGACTAGTGGCCTTTTATGTCTGCGTTTATAGAAGTAGTTTGAGGATTCAGACATCCAGATTTATTCTTTTGTTATATGATTGTCATATTTAAGCATACTTTTGTGCAAATCAGTATGTAACCCTATTTGTTCTGTATTTGTCTCAGTTATCAGTGGGACTTTATGCCTTCAAAGTGACAGTTTCTGGTGGAAATGCCTTTGGTGAAGGTTTTGTAAATGTCACGGTCAAACCAGGTAAATCAGTTGACTGATATAATTAACGTCTTTGACACAAGTACAGCATAATTATCAAACATACCAAACATTGCTGTTAGTCAAGGACATCTTGCGGTCCAGTCATGCTGATGTGTTTCATACCTTGGTGTCTGTAAGGGTTTTTAAGGAAGTAGAACTAAGGGTCTTGCTCACTGTGTTTAAGTTCTCTCTAGTCTTTCCCTCTCCTCAGGCAAAGCCTGAGATATCGTCATGCCACCTTTCCTGCATTTCCTTTCCTTTCATGCACCTTAAAGTGCGTGGCTCTGATCTGAATTATAACATGTAGGAGCACTGCAGTGGAACACTGCTGTGTCAGCACGCTGCTCATCAGTAACCTCTTCTTTTCCTTGTCCAAAAAGGAGAGCAGATGCTGCAAGCTGTGATTCTTAGATTTAACCACTGGGGACTATTGATCTGTAGACTTAGCATTAGTTTTCTCTGGGCTTTCACTAATATTCTTTTTTCTTCCCCTTGTTTTCTTGCCCCCTATCTTTCTTACAGCAGTCAGAATTAACCAGCCACCTGTTGCTGTTGCTTCACCCAAAGTGCAAGAAGTTTCTTTGCCTACAACTTCTACCTTCATCGATGGCAGTCGTATGTACTGGTCCATTCTTTGCTTATATCCTATATTTTTAATATACAGTTACAACACTACTGTTTGTCACTTACAAGTGAAATTTCTTCTCAGTCTTTTCAGAAGTTCCCTAAATAATGATTTGTTTTGGGAATATGTGTCCAGTTATAAATTATTTTTAAAATTATGAAATACAACCTTGCACCTGGTGCTTGAGATGCAGTGTGTCAGAGACTGTTGCATCCAGACAGCAGCTACTATTACAGCTTCTTCCTGTCCTGCCCAGACAGCCTCTATGCCAGTACAGCTGGGGTCATAGTAGAGAGCTGTCAGATAGGGTGTGATGAGATGTTGTAATTATATTTATAATTACTGAGTGCAGACAAGTTAGAATGTGCAGAATCTGAGACTGATATAAATTTTTTTTTTAATTCATGTATGTGAAGAATTGTTCAGATAAATTATACCAAAGGCAACTTGGTATGACTCTGTGGTTCCTGAAGCTTATTCAGCTATACTTGTAGAGACAATTGCAGAAAATGAGTTAGGGATGACCTTATGAACAACTCAAGTATTTATTCCAGCAATTACTACAAGAAACTGATGTGTTTTTCTTTAATGACTGTAGAAAGCATAGATGATGTGAAGATAGTGAGTTACCACTGGGAGGAAATTAAAGGTCCCCTGCGAGAGCAGAAGGCATCTGCTGACACACCTGTCTTGCATTTGTCTAACCTTGTTCCTGGAAACTACACCTTCAGGTACCTGCATGATGATATTCTTGGGAGCTTATCTGTGATATCAGCTAAATGTTTGGTTTTTTCCTGTGCTCACGTAAATCTCCTCGAACAAAAAGCCTAATTTTTCTTCTGCATACTGCTACTCTTCATTTTGCACAGTGGAGAAACATACAGAGCAGTGTTATTAAAAAATGCTTGCAGTGATCCTTTATAAGACAAAATTACAGAAAAGAAAGTGTCGTAAATTAAATATGTCCCCACTTCCAGCGATAACTGTGACAGACTATTTTTTTTTTTCCTCAGCTTAGAAGTTGGCTAGTGCCCTGAATGAAACTATGAGTCAAGCTGTGAAAGTCATCCTCTGTAGGGTGGTGGCAGACAGAATAATATTGCCAGACTGATCCTCACAAGACATAGTTATGCACTTCTTTTACTAAGAATCATTCTGTACTTTGTAAAAGCATTTGCCTTGCTACTGGTCTCCTCCATTTATGCATTGCTGAAGCTGGGGGTTGCCCAGACAGTGGAAGCAATGTTTGTGGTTCAAGGTGCTTTTGTAAAAATCAGTTCTTTTTCTGAACTGCTTAACTTAAAGCCCAGTCTATACAAAGGCAGACTTCCCACTGAGCCAGCTTGGGTTCTTTGGTTGGTAGTGGGCTGCCTATTAGTCAGTATATTATATATCAGTGTAGCAGCAGCAGATTGTTGAAGCCAGCATACGTATGCATTAGCTTGGTGCTTCACCTAAGTTCCACCAAAAGTTTTACAGCTTGTACTTTAATTCTGTATTTTTATTGGAATTGTTCCATATCAGACAGTAGCAGAAATAAGTGTTAGTTTATTTCCATGTTAAAAAGGTCAGAGTGTTGCTTACAAGCAATGCTTCTGTGTTCCGAACCCTAGGGAATTAAGGAGTCAGTTGTTACGTCTCTGCACTTTCAGGGAGGCTGACTTACTGAACAGTAGAGCAGTGTGCTGAAGATTACAAGAAATTAGCTAGTCAAAAAAATCCAGTGCCCTTGATACACATGGATGTGCACTCATTGCAAAATGTACATGTTCCCTACTATCTGAGATAATGAGCACTAATTTTGTTCTTGCTCAGGTTCCCTTCCCTGTGGTCAGCTGTATGTGGTTTTCATAGCAGAGGTGGATCACCAGTGTGGTCACCACACTGCAGAGGGTAACTTTCATCCTTTTTGAAGTGCCTGCAGTAGTCTCATTTTAAGATGATTTTGTGCTTCTGGGTTTTTAAAATCCTGTAGATTTTTATTTTTGTAACTTGACATTGATATTAAGCTCCATTAAAATTAGTAATGGTGTGCCACAAATAAGATGTGACGATCTGCTGTTGTTGTATAAGCAGAACCTCTGAACATCCAGAGTAGTTTTAGATGTTTCACTCTACATTTTCCTTATAAGTGAAGAATAAAATCCCTGTTTTTTACTGAATAAATTTCTAAAAGAGTTTGTAGTGAATGGTGAAATTGCCATTGTCAGCAGGTAAAGGGTTTGATCTAGGATTCAGAATAACAAATTTTTTTTGTTTGTTTGTTTTTTGTTAAAGGTTGAAAATTGTGTTTGTAAAGTTTTCTGAATTTATTTCCTGCCTTAGTTGAGGGATATGTGTGTCTGAAGCAGAAGTTCATATCATATAACCAGTGGCTTTTTTTAGGTGGTGTTTGAAAAAGTGCCAGAAAAAAAATAGTATTTCAATTTAGAAGTTGGCAGAAGTTCATCTAAACAGATACTGTTTTTCCTGTTGTAGACTCACAGTCATTGATTCAGATGGAGCAGCCAACTCCACCATTGCATCTCTGACTGTCAACAAGCCAGTGGATTACCCACCTATTGCTAATGCAGGACCAAATCAGGCAGTCACTTTGCCTCAAAATTTCATCACATTGAATGGAAACCAAAGCAGTGATGACCATGAAATCATCAGCTATGAGTGGTCGCTTAGTCCCAAAAGTAAAGGCAAGGTTGTAGCAATGCAGGTATGTGTATTTCTCCTTGAACAGGATTGAAAAGCTCTTTTATCTTTACCTCTAACATGAGCAAACACATACCTAAGTAACTGCTCAGAAGTACTGAAATACCTAGAGTGATATTACTCTTTTTTTGTTTTTCTCTCAAATATATTCAGCTTTTATTTTAGATACTACTTTTAATTTCTTTTTTTTTTTTTTTTAATTCTTTGGGGCCAAACAAACTTGCTTGCTCCCTGGTGATTTGAAAAGACTTAAAGTTCACATTTTCTGTGCTTGAATACTAGAGGCTGTTTCACAGACTCCCATCTTCTGAGGTTCTGGGCAGGCTGAAAACTGGTTATAGGAGAATGTGGGGATAGTCAGAGTTTTCTTGAAACACTTCTGCCTGGAGAGAATAGAACTCAAATAGAAACTTAGTTTTCTGAGTGAAAGATGACAAGACTTTTGGGCAGTGTTTATGTAGCCATGCTCTATGGTGGATTTTTGTGCTCACTAAAACATGGGTTTCCAGTGAGGGCCTACTGATTTATTCTCTTATTTTCATGATTGTTTTTTTTGTTCTTGTTTTGGAGTTTTTTTAAATCTGAGAAGTTAATAAATATTTTCACTTGACTTGCATTCGGTAAGTTGGAGATTCTTACAGCTCTGTAGGTGGTTGTGATAATTAATGTAATGAATCCAGCTGAAACTAAGGAGCCATTTTTTTATGACTTGATTTCTGGCATGCTGTCAAATGCTTTAGACCTTCAGATCTGAAAAGAGATCACTGTAGATCTATTTATGAAAGAAGTAATATTATTAATGCAAGACTACACTGTAGAGGAAATCTAAAATTATGGAAGGTCTTATAGCCTAATGATTTTTTCAGATTGTTCACCAAGACAAAAACTTTTCAGAAGCACCCAAGCCAACTGAACTTGTAGTTTTTGAGAGCTGTTCTTAAGGCAACCTTTTTGAAGGAAGGGAATGACTGCTCGAGATGACCAATGGATTCACTGGGTATTTAATGTGGAAATGCAAGTGCATGTTGCAGTTTCTTTTCAACAGACTAGTTATCTTTATCTCTTTCGTGTGCCTGAAGCTGAGGATCATAGAATGGTTTGGGTTGGAAGGGACATTGAAGATCATCTTGTTCCAACACCTTGCCGTGGAATGTCACTGACTAGACCAGATTGTTCAGGGACCCATCCAATTTGGCCTTAAACAGTTCAGTGATGGAGTATCCACAGCTTTTCTGGGCAACCTGTGCCAGTGCTTCATCACCTTCTGAGTAAATAATTTCTTCTAATATGTAATGTAACCTTGCCCTCTTTCACTTTGAAACTAGTCTCTCTTGTCTTGTCACTGTCTGCCCGTATAAAAAGTCCCTCTCTCTCCTTTTAAGCCTCCTTTTATAAGCCCCCCTTTAGGTACTGGAAGACTGCAGTGAAGTCTCCCAGAGCGTTCTCTTCTCCAGGCTGAACAACCCCAGTTTTCTCAGCCTTTTTTTGGAGAGGTGCTCCAGCCCTCTGACCCATCTTCATGGCCCTTCTCTGGACCACTCTGGAGGATGCTGGTCTGTGGTATATTATATGATTTCCATTGTTAGAATGTAATGTAACAAGTACCTCTGCTGGTTATTTAATTGTTTATCAAGTCTCTTTGTTCTTATTGTCATCTTTATACAAAAGAAAAAAAAAGAGAGAGCCAAACCTGTTTGCATATGATTTGGTATTCCTCATATGAGAGGTGTCAAAAATGTTCATTTTATTAGAAAAAGGACCTATAGCTAGCTGGGCCTTGTCATTTTATGAGCTTCTAAGGTATTAGCAAATGCTGCTGGAAGAGTAAATTCAGGACAGAGTTACTTTCTTTAGTGTGGGTTTTTTTTTTTCCATAACCTTATTTGTCTGGGTTCAGGTCAAGCTTGGTTTTGCATTTAACAGTTTTTAGAAGTACAAAAGGATGTCACGATGTTTGGTTTTTAAAATACCACTAAGGAAATGGAATAAGCTGGAGGAATTGTCATCAGTGTTTCATTTCCTAATTGAGAACAGTAGTGTTTCATGTGTTTCATAATTATTGTTGTGGAGAAATAATGCCATGTTTATACCAACAAGAGAAATTAGGATTTATTGCCTATAGATATTTCTCTGGGTTGATGGGAACAATTGCAATAGTGAACACCTCTGTGCGCCAAATCTTAAGCCTCCTCTTTATCTGCAAGGTGCACAAACTCCTTGCTCAAACACTGTGTTTATGGCTTTAAGCGTTTCTTTTTCCTTACGTTTGCTCTGTAAGACCTTTCATTACCCTCAACTATTTCTGTTTCATCTGGCGCTCTGTCCTTCCCGACGCTGCGAAGGGAGTGCGGACGCCGTACCTGCAGCTCTCCGCAATGCAGGAAGGAGATTACACGTTCCAGCTGACTGTGACAGACTCGGCGCGGCAGCGCTCCACAGCCGAGGTCACACTCATCGTGCAGCCCGGTAAGTCAGTGCAGGCACGTCTGGGGTGTCCCTCAGGGCTGGCCCAGCCTGGTGCCTTGGCGCCGTTCTCCAACACCTCCTCTCCCTGCACTGCACCACTAATATGGCAGCCGCAGTGCCTGGTACTCCTGGATCAAGGACTCGTTTGTTTTCTGTCAAAGAGGCAGTTAAGTGTAGAATTGCATAAAATCCAGGTGCTGATCCTGAGGGTTCACACTAGCCTGGTTATGTAGGGCAACAGAGGTCTGCTTGAATGCGCTTCTAAAACCCAAATTGTAGCTCTTGAGTTTCATGTCCTACAGAGTCTATTTTGAAAGCTGCTCAGAGTTCTTCGCTCAGTTTTCTTATTGTTTTGCCATTCTCCTGCAAGAGTCCTTGTGTGATTTGAATTAATTCAAACGAATTGCTTTGTGTTTCCTAGGAAAAATTATCAACCAAGGACTTTTCAAAAGCTACATCTTTCAGATGTTTATTTAGGTTTGGGAGCCAAATCATGAATAAGCCCAAATTATTTGGACGTCATATGATTTTTAAATGCCTTTTTTTTTTTTTTGCACAGTATGTTTGCCTTTGCATCCACAGTGGCCTTTTCTGCCCATGTGCAGGTCACAAATTCCACCATGGGGAAATATTTTATCTTCCTGTTGCCACTTAATATGTATCATTTGTAGATGATCCCTTCTGGGGCAACTTTACTTCAGTCATTCACTGCAGAAATCAAGAACATGAATTGGGAGTGTGGTGTGTGGTGGTGCCTTTTACACTTGTTAGAGTGTGGAGTTAGGCAGATGCTATTGCTGAAGTCAGGCCCAAGGGTAAATAAATACCCAGGAAAATGGTAGTGTTGCCAGTTCTACCATTTCACAAAAGCAGAGGCTGAAAACAGAGTAATAGGTTATGTTTCTGCACTAAATTCCCAAAGGCTCTGATTTGGCATTGACTTAGTGGCCTTGAGCAGCAGACAGAATGGGTCAGTATCTTCTCTGAGAGCAAAAAATCATATTTGTGTGGGAGGTTTTGAAAGGAATGGACTGGTGGGACCAGGAGAATACCCCACCACTCATGTTTTGTGACATTTCATATAATGCATTGAGCACGCAGCAAGATTTTTGGGAGTGTGACTGTGCCTTCAGGTAGGACTATTAAAAAGGGAGTTCTTGCTGTGGGATTTGGTATCCCACTTGCTGTGGGATTTAGTTTGCTGCAGAGCTGACCTCTCCCACCCACTGGCTTGTGCATGTCATACTTGTGGTTTGTATTGTACCTTTTGAGCCAATCTATCACAAATTTCTTAAAATACCCTGTGTAAAATCTGATTGGCGAGCCTTGCCAGTGACTACCTAGAAAATGTCATACACTAAATAATAATTTTGCAGAAAATAACAGTCCTCCAGTAGCAGTGGCTGGCCCGGACAAGGAATTGACCTTCCCAGTAGAAAGTACTACACTGGATGGAAGCAAAAGCCAAGACGACCAAGGCATTGTCTTCTATCACTGGGAAAATATCAGGTAGCTAAAGATTTTACTAATCCTCAGTGAAATAGAGAAAAGTGAAAGTGATTTGATCTGGAGCCTCTTATCCAAACACATTGAATGATGAATTGTGAATTATGTTTGAGAATTGCTTTCAGGACAATCTCCCTTGGGTAGTAATAGCCTGAGAAATAGCAGTTTTAAGTTGAATTTGAAAAGCTCAGGCAGTCTCTGCCTGTGTTTTGCAATGTTTCATTTTGAGGCCTACTTTTATAAAATTAAGAGGAAATAGCAGGAACTTCTGTGTCTCCTGTTAAAAAGCAAGTAGCAGGCTTGGGTTGCATCCTGTAATATACAAGGTTTTTCCATCTGTGCTTAGAACTAGGGTTTCTCAGTCACTTGTTTATTGAACAGTAAAATGTCAGTCTCTTTGTCCTGAACTTCCAGTAATGGGGGACTAAATCAGTCTTGAATGATGATTGAAAATGTTTTACAAAAGCTTATAATTGTATGTTCATGTGCAAACCTAACTGATCCTTAATAGGTCAAGGTATTTTAGCTCATGCATACGTCATACCTGGTACAGGAAGAGGTCTTCTGGTGGCCTGTACAGGTTGTGATGGCTCTTAGAGCAATATCATTTACATGAAATAGCTAGTTGTTATAGTTTTATTTTCATGCTGTCATGAGGTTGAACTTCTGGGGGTAATTTCTACTCTTCTAATAGGTGGGGATGTGTGCTTGGGTGCTTTGAATGTCTTGAAAAAAGGCATTAATGAATTATTTAAACTAAACTCATGTCTGAAATAGTTCTTTAGCCGTCAGTGCTTATAGCAGTAGTAGAACTACACCACATAAAATCAAAAGACCTGAGCAATCTTGCTCAACTCACAGTTTGGCTGCCTGGGTGTGATTATTTTTGTGAGATGTTTTGTTTCAGTGGGCCGAGCTCTGTACAGATGGAAAATGATGACAAGGCAATAGCAACTGTGACTGGTCTCCAGGTTGGTACCTATCACTTCAGGCTGACTGTGAAAGACCAACAGGGCTTGAGCAGTGCATCTGTGCTCTCCATTACTGTGAAGGAAGGTAAGCCTGGCTTCTGCTTTTTGGGGCATGGTGGGCAGCTGGATAGTTCATTCAGTCACTGGTGAAATGTGAAAAACGTCTTTCTGCTCAATTGCAATATGCTCAGAGCCAGATTTTGTATGCCCACTCATCCTTTCCCTGTAGCTTTGACATGAGGTTGTGTTGTTACTGTCTGTAATCATCAGGTAAAAAATTGCAGTGTGGGTGTATTGGCAATGGCATATCACATATTTTGAAAGCAAATCCTTCTTCACTATTTTTATGGCTAGAAAACAACAGTCCACCCCGGGCACATGCTGGTGGGAAGCATGTTCTAGTGCTTCCAAACAACTCTATTACCTTGGATGGCTCGGGATCTGCTGATGACCAGGGGATTGTGTCATATTTGTGGATTCGGGATGGTCAAAGCCCAGCAGCTGGGGTAAGTTTCTTGAAGGTTGTAATGAAATTTGGCTTTTGTTACACACAAAACTGCAGCAGGAAGAGCAAGTATGACCCACAAGATGCTGTCAGGTGTGGTGCCTTCTTCTGCTTTGTCTCCCCTGCCTTCTGTAATGCTATGGTCAACAGGCTGGGGATATTTTCAGTACAGCTAGAGAATATAGCAACTAAGGACTGCAGCAATGCAGAGTAGTTGATGATAGTATGAAGCTAATGTGTTTGAGAGAAAAGAAAAACCAGAAATCCAGATATTCCAAAGGAGGAAGGGTCTGAGAAAGCAAGTACCAATAAAGATTAAGGAATCCTGCCTGGTGACTTAGGAGGTAAAACTTAAGGTAAAAATGATGTTTGGCATTACATGTGTAGGCACCTTCCCTGGCAGGCAGTGGTGATTAGCCTGGGGCATTAGGGCAGGGGATTCTGCTCTCTGAGTGGGACAGACAGCAGAAATACCTGAGGGTACACTTCAGTTATGTGTCAGCTAATAAAACTGGGATTTTTTTTTTTCCTTATTTTCAAAAAAGTGTTGTGGACAGCTCTTTGTTCTCAGGAAGATAGTGGTACATCAGCAAGTACCAGGAGAGGAGAAAAAGCACAGTCATAAAAAAACTTCTAGAAGCAATTCACATGAGGGTGTAAGGAAGAGGTTTAGCTTAAATATAGCTGGCAGAGTTGATAGTTGAAAATGCATGAACTCCAAGGAGAAGAGATTAGGAGTTAAGAAAACAGAACTAAGGATACTGGAATAAAATTAAGAAATAATAATGTAACTGGCTTGAATTTTCAAAAAGATGAATACTTCAGATTGTCAGCTGTTCTGTTTGGGTATTTTTAATGAAAATATCCATAATGTGCAGACATCCTCATTAAATTCTCTTCCAAATTTCATTTTTCTGCTATAAACGGTGGATAGGTCGCATTTGTCCCAAAAGTCAAAGCAACAACACATAGCATCATACCAGATAGCTGACTTGATAATGAAACCTGCATCTTTCTCTGAGGGTGTAACTGTTCTGGACCTGGTTTTGCAGGATGTGATCCATGGCTCAGACCACGAGGCATTACTGCAGCTAACTAATCTTGTGGAAGGAACCTATATTTTCCATTTGAAAGTGACGGATGCTAAGGGAGACTCAGATGTTGATTCAGCAACTGTTGAAGTTCGGCCTGGTATGACAATTGAAAGGTCATCGACATGTTGTGAATACCACATCTTTGTTCTCCTTTTCGCTTACTTATTCAGATGTTGATGAGAATCTTTCCAGTTAAAACACAGAGCAAACAAGTCTCTCTCTTTCTACCTTCTTACTGTTCTGTGCCTAGGCCCAAGTGTGTTAAAAGGTGACATCAGGAATCTGAACTACTGCAGTCACCATAGTTAGGACCATAAATAAAAATTATACTTACTAGTTAGTGTTTTCATTAGGCTTTTGTTGTTTCTTGTTCATTGTAGTTATTTTGTTTCTTCTCCTGGTTGTTAATAAGTTTGGCCAATACAACAAGAAGGGAGCTGACCATTAAATTTAAGTACAGATGCTGCTGTTTGATGGCTGAAAGTGTAGCTTTGTTTTTCTTCTTTCATCCTGAAAGACAAAGAATTTCAGGGGGTTGTAAGTGCAGGTGAAATAGCTAAACAATGGAAGTTGAAGCCTTGGAAAAATGTCTGAGATCTTGGGTCTGCCAGAGATACCTTGTTTATCTGGCTCCTGAGCAATGATTATATTTCTGTTCCTCAGTTTACTGTTGAATGTGATCATAGCAATTGGATTATGATTCTTATGGGAAGTTTACTTTGTTTGTGAGGCACTCTAGAATTCAAGCACCATATAAAAGAAACTTCAGTTTGTAAGGGTAGGCAGGATGAACACACCTGATATTTCTCAAATTTACGATGCTCATTTAGACTTGCTCACTGTCTTGCATGCTACAATACGATTCCATTTTGGCTCCCTTTTCCTGGGTGGTAGTCAGTAGCAGATAACTAGAAGGGAACTTCGTTATTGGACTCATCGAGTGCTTACCTCTGACTTTAAGATGGCAGCATTTAGGAGAGCAGAAGTTGCTCTTCTGCATGAAAATGTGTAAATGCTGAGAGTGCACCCTGAAGTACTTAATTTCTGTTGATAAGATGGGTTACTATCTTAGGACCCACTATGTTTCATAGAGAATTTGACAAAATAAGCTGAGTACTTGTCTAAGAAAACAAGAGTTGGCTTACCAGTGGTATGGGTTGTGCAGAAAACTACAGTATTAATAAATACTTTCAAGTACTGCATGCTGGTACTGAAATACTTGCCTGACTCTGAAGGAATAGCATGTTCTTCTTCTGTCAGATCCCAAAAGGAGTGGTCTGGTGGAGCTGATCCTGCAGGTTGGAGTGGGACAGCTAAGTGAGCAGCAGAAGGACACTCTGGTGAGACAATTGGCTGTACTGCTGAATGTTTTGGATTCAGATATCAAAGTTCAGAAGATACAAGCCTACTCAGATATAAGGTACAAAGATGCCCTGCTGTCCCAGGAAGAGTTGTGATTTTCTTTGCCTCTCTCACAGCTCATAATTAGTTGCAAAATAATCTTTCCTAAGATGACAAAAAATGCTATACTTCTCAACAGAATAAACTTTAAAGGGTGAATTTCTGCTGTGGTAGAAAATTGATGAAGTAAACTCTGTGGAGGCTCAGAACTGCAGTGTTTAGTTTTAAGAAATTCCACTTTTGAATATAAATTTTTAGTTTTTTTCCTTTAAAGAAAATGCATGCATATAAATTTCAGTGCTTTGTACCAAATGCTAGATGGAGTGAGATAAACAGCCTGTCTCACAGTGAAGCATGCATTGTATTTCAAAATACACTTCCAGCTCTATTTAATCAAACCTATTTTATTTCCCCTTTTTTTCCTACTTCGCCATGGTTTTTATATTCTTAATATTTTACAAACATTTTCCCAGGTAACTGTGATGAAAATCCATTTTTTGCACAGAAAACTTCACAGTGGATTCTCTTAAATGTAGTATTTTACTGTGAAGAAGAAATACTCCTCTTGTATTGCTTGGTATAGAGCACTAGAGATGGCTGTGTGTACCCAGAGAAACTTCTCAGCACGATTGGTAGAACCTGTTTACATGAGTTATCTTTAAATTACTTCTTGTCAACTACTAGGTAATTCAAAACCCATTTTGGTGTTTATTTAGCTCTCCGGGAACCTCTTAAACTTTAAAAACACAGTGTGGAAAGTCTACTATTTGTAACTATGATATTTTTAATAACAACTTTTCAAATTAAAGTGTTCTGATTAAAATGTTTCAAATTAAAAGTGTCTGATAGAGGGTGAGATGAACAACACCAAAACTTTTGGATGACAGGGCAGGAGGGCTTCCACATGAAGTTCTCTGCATCCCTTGCTTCTGAGCTTTTTCTCCTGTTAAATTCAGTTTCCTTAAGTTAGTGACATTTCTTCAGTGTTTTGTGACAGGCTCTATGTGAGAGTGGAGAAAGCATACTTCTTAAAGCAAAAGTCAGGAAGACGAGGAGGGAATTACATTTGCTGTTATCCTCCTCTGTCTTCTGTGAAATTGAGAATCCTGAAAACAGCTGGTGCTCCCAGCTCGGAATGAAGATCAGTTGACTGCTCCATGGACAGAGTTCCCTAATCTTTATCAGTGGTGACACTGGCTTTCCAGAAGCAAAATTTGTACTTTATAGCTGAATATATATTTTATATTTGAATCTATACTTTATAGCTGAATGCCGACAAAAATGATCTGTGACAGCAGTCCTGACCTTAGTTGTTGTTTCTGCAGCACCGCAGTTGTGTTCTACGTGCAGAATGGGCATCCTTCCACGGTGATCAAGGCATCAGATGTCTCACGGACTCTGCACATGCAGCTTTTGAAACAGAAGGCTGACTTCTTGCTTTTTAAAGTCCTGAGAGTTGACACGGCTGGTATGTTTTGGATTGTGCTTGCTCATCTCAGAACTTGTCAGACATTTGGCTAACACAGCACCTGGAAACACTGCATGAAGTCTTGCTGTCTGCCATCTGGTGTCTGGACTTGGTGGGTGTAGCTTTACAAAAGATAATGTTGAGGACAATACTTAAAATGCTACATGATTTGTGGTAGGTAGTCTGATGCCAGTCACTCTTAAAAGACATCACCTGTATCAGCAGGCAAAAAGCACATCTTAATCTGGTCTGCAATCAGGAAGGCCTGTGGAATGAGGGTAAAGATATCTTACATACTACTTTTTCTTAGAAGATGAGCAAAACTTAATGCAGCCATACAGTAAATATGTTTCATGTCTCTGCCTTCTTCAGGGATTTTAGAGTTTAGTAAATAGGCTTGTAATCTAACTTGTTCTCATCTGCCTGTATCAGGCAAAATGAGTGATAGCTGTGTTAGCACCTAGTCTTCTAATCTTTGTAATGTACACAGGCCACTGGGGTTTCCTATAATGAACTCTTGCCCAAAAAGATGCTTGAACTTCTAAGCTTATTTTAAGCTTCACTAGTAATGTCGACCTTTTATGATCCTTTGGTGTTTCAGACATGACTTCTCCATTATTTAAAATCGGGACACAACAATTCAAGTACAAACAAAGCAAGTTCTGTGATAAAATAGTCACTGATTGTGTAGTAAATTCTGTCTTTATTTATTGATTGAAAATACTGTACTAAAATATTATGAATATACTCTGATTACATTCTTTCTCCTCACAACCAGCAGACTGTAGATCTATTTGACACATAACCCCAGAGGAAATGGAGTTTCAAAATATACCACACTGTTACGAGCCACATGCTTTGCCATCAATCTAGTCTAACATTAAGAGGATGTCTGACAAGTTTTCCATTTACACAACTGATCCTGTGTTGGGTTCTGTTCTTAGCCTGTCTTTTGAAATGCTCTGGACATGGGCACTGTGACCCCATAACAAAGCGCTGCATTTGCTACCAGCTGTGGATGGAAAACCTGATTCATCGTTACCTAAATGACGGAGAGAGTAATTGTGGTGAGTTTGGGTGTTGAGGGGGGTCTTTCAAGAGTAGCTTGTTGTCACGTGAAACTGTTGATTATTTGTTCTCAGAATGGGGAATAAAGAAGTAGATGCTGAGGGAAGGCTAAAACAGTCTGTTTTCCAGCCCAATCACACCTTTCAGTAGAAAGATATTGGAATAATTTATTGAAATTATGTCTTGACAGTGGTAACCTAAGTTTTAAAGAGAATCACTATTTGATGAAAAAAAAAATGTGAAAACTTGGTCATGGGAGGGAGATGGTGCGACAGTTTGGGACCAGTTCAAGGGGTTGTTAAATACCATGGGCATTGCGAAGCTTTTGAGTAGGACTATTGCAAAGCTGGAAAAGAGGCAGCAATTTCAATTTCTCTGGGTGGATGGTTGATGCTTCTGTGCTAGAAGTATTTATGATCTGATCTAAGCAAAGAAAACATCAGTGTTCCAGACTGACCAATACTGACTTTTAGAACCTGGTAACACTGACAACTGTGAAAATACACATGTTGGAGTTCAAATTATCTCTCTGTATCCTTTCCTGTTTTCTTGGATTTACAAATATAAATGTGCAGGTAGAAGGGTGTACCTCTAATCAGCTCCTCTTTTGAAGTACTAAAGTGCTAGACCCAGGGTACCTCTGTTTATGTCAGTTTGGGGATGATAACTGAGGTGGTAACCATGACCCTTTGCAGGACTGTCAGTTCCCTCATAGACTTCAGATATCTTGGGATGGTAAAAGGTATTTGAGAGGGAGAAAATTTTCTAATGTGCATTTCTAATCTTAAAGCTTAAAGATTTTTAGGAATTCATCTAAGAATATGTTGGTGCTGAGTTTTCCTACACTCCTGTTGCCCCTCCCCATTCCTCAGGACTGGTTATTTTAATAGCATTGTATTAGAAATTATTCTATTCATATGACCTTACAAAGCACTGTTGTGTTTCTTTTTTCAGAGTGGAGCATACTCTATGTGACTGTATCTGTTTTTATTCTGATTGTGGTCATGGTAGGGCTTGCCTGGTTCTGCATCTGCTGCTGTAAAAGGTACATGATTTGTAGGGGCTTTTTTGATGGGATGTATGCAAAAATTGCACACAACTGCCATGTTTCAGTCCAGTCCATAGCACTAAACCACTGAGATCATTTTGGACATGTGAGTAGCTTCCTGTAGCTATTCCTGTAGACACACACTTCTTTTGAAAAAAAAGGAGTATCCATTTGTGCGACTGTGCTCTTCTGCATTATGAAAACCAAAAAGTTAATGTTGCAGTATCCTTCATGTTAAATGATAATTAATGTTAAAATGCTGAGAATATGCTGCAGATCTTCAGTCTCCCACTGAGTCCTGCAGGTACTCTATACTAAGAGAAAAACAGAGGCACCCTGAAGGTCACTGGTGTAGGAATGTTCTAGGCCATGGGAAAGGATCTTGTCACAATCTGGTTTCTCCCTTGGACAGGAAGGGTTCTTGACTGGGCTGCATGTGGCTTACAGGCAAGGAGTACTCTAGTGATCTCAGCCATGCTGACTTCTTGCTTTCTCTTTCCTTAAACAGGAGCATTCATACATACTACTGAATGTCATTTCCCTCCCTGCCTCCCCTCCAGTCTTTTCTAGTGAGCTGATAAGAAATTCTCTTACAAGTGACAAGCCTCTGCAAATTCTGTCACTAGAGCAATCTTTTTTTTGCTGCAGCTCAAACAGCTCAGCAAATAGATAGCTTGTTCGGGTGTTAGCAAAAATAAAATGTCATCAAAATCTTACTGTATTTTCATCTTTTTCTAGGGTGTCTTTGCAGTATGTAAAAATGTGTAGGAGTCAATACCAATTTTATTTTTATGGTTGAAGGAACAGCTGTTAGTAGAAAACTCTAAATAGTAAAGTGTGTCCCATTCCACTCCCACAGTGTGGGGTGGAGCTGCCCAGGCTTGTGTGTATTGGGTGATTATTTAAGGGATTTTTTATGAGTTCAGCTGCTTCTTTCCTTTGTCCTCATATGGCTTGTGCCTGAGACTGAGGGCTGGTTAATACAGATCCATGTGAAAAAGGTGGGAATTACAGCACGGGTCAGAATGTCAAGAGATTCCCTTTGCCTTGTGCAAACTACATGAAAAAAGCAGTGTAGACTCAAGATTTGGCTGGAGATTTGGAGTTTTTAAAAAGTTTGAGTTGCCAGATGAATTCTACAGAAGATCAGGGAGGGGAGGCCAAGGCTGGCTTTTTCTGTAATGCTGGTTGAGCAGTAAGATATCTTCTCTATTGTGAACTGTGGGGGCACGTGTATTAGCAATTGTAGTTACTGCATTGAAATTGAACAAACTGTGGCTTAGGAGAGCAAATCAATCTGCTTTGTTTTCTTCATCTTTCTGTATCAGTGAAAATTAACTATGCTATCTTGCCCATACTGTACAACTGCCTTATTCAGGTATAAACTGGAAATATTTTTAAGTGGGAGTGGAAAACTACAATGACATTCTGTGTATTTGGGGATGTATATGAAAAGGAAGGGGGGGCAGATTTATGTGTGTACATGAAAATGAAATTCAGTAAAAATTAAATGTATTTTTGGTTGCTATCTTTTTAGCCGGAAGAGGACAAAGATAAGAAAGAAAACAAAATATACCATCCTAGATAACATAGACGAACAGGAGAGAATGGAGCTACGGCCCAAATATGGTATGTGCTATATGGCAGCCTGGGAACTCACCCAGCAAGCTTGCAGCTAACGTCTGAATTGATACCTGTAGACAGGAGAAGCCCAGAAGTAGGCCTACAAGTTTGGCAATGGCAGAGACAAACAGAGAGTGAAGTGGTTGGGGGAGAATCAGTTAATTTCTTTAATAAAGCCTTGGGCTCAGCCTCTGCTCTGAACTTCTGAGTTTATATTAATTTAGGTCATTGAACTGCCCCACAGATTTCCTCCATGTAAGTCTTCCTCCTTTGCTCATGCTTTAATTTGGAGCTGGTTTTTTTGCTGTGCAGTAATTCCCTCCTGACTCATCAGTGCTCTGTTAGACACCAGCAGATTTCAGCTACCGTTTACGTATCTTTTAATTTACCTGATTTTCAGTTTTTAGCAGGGGAAATGTTCAAATCCAAGGAAATAAAATCATTCTGAGAAATTGCTGTCCTAGAAAGACAGAGATAATGTTTCTGTAGAAAACATGACCTTTCATTGCCACTCATGATAGTAAGGTCATTGAGTGGACAGTCTGATTTCCAGATTCAGGATATTAAAAATACTTTGGGTATATACCAAGATAATCTAGTTGTTTAAGTGTATTTAAATTTAAATATATATATTCACATTTCATAGTCATAAACTGCTGGGCCTGCAATGAAGTCATAAGAGTACCTGAAACGGTGTATGATAATTCTTAAGCCAGTTTTTGTATTGGTGTATGCTGTTACATTGCATTGCAGAGAATGTTTTCACTTACCTTTCATATCACAGCAGAGGAGAAGAAGGTTATATGTTACTAAAAACCCGATCCTTTCTAATGAGTTTGTTTTGTTTTTTTATTGTCAGGTATAAAACACAGAAGTACAGAACACAACTCCAGTCTGATGGTCTCTGAATCAGAGTTTGACAGTGATCAGGACACTATCTTCAGCAGAGAAAAGATTGAAAGAGAGAATTCTAGAACACTTATAAATGGGTCTGTCAGAAATGGAGTTTCCTTCAACTATAGCTCCAAAGACAGATAACTGAATGAGGGTAAAAGCACAGAACACACTGGTGTGACGCATTTGAAACATGTTGGCCCACCTCTGTTTTCCCAGAATCAAAATCTTCCTAAAATATCAACTAATTGCAGATTAAAGGGTAAATTTTTAGCACAGGTAGGGAAAGGCAGAAGGAGGGAAAAAGGATTAGATGGTCAGCTAACTCCTCTTGTCACCATTATAGGAACAAGAAAAAGCACATCTTACTTCTTGCATGTTCTGTGCTGAATGCTTGAACTTCAGAAGGCCTCTTTTTTTTATATATTACTGCTACAAAACTAGCCAGAGTTGTTCTGCTACAAACTATGGTAACTAGCAATGGCATACAGATTCATACGTGCTCCTAATGTTTTCTTTGAGAAGTGATGTGATTTACAGCAGCAAAAGCCAACATAGATGAAGTTTCTTACAACTATAGAGAGCAATATGTGGCCACAGGCTCCATCTTAATTTTCAGTTTAGGATGGAAACACAAAGGGCATTTTAGTGCATTGTCTTTATCCAGCTGTACTTTGTGACTTCCTTTTCTAGGGTAGTGTTCATTGGGTGGAAACATTCTTGTTTTTAGAGAAAGTTAACAACTAGAGCAGTTGCACTGGATCAGCTGTAATGTAACTTGATATATATGTGTCCTGTAGGATGCAGCATTCCCTGTATTCGCATAGGAGGTGTGATGTCTGCAGGGAAAGTCAGTCTTAGGTTGCTTCTGTAATGATCAAGTTGCTTTGGCTCCACCATGTCCATCCAGGAAACTGTAACAGGAAGGACTTGGTGCAATATGCCTTGAGAAGCATTTTGAGCACCCTAAACAACCTTTTTAGATCACTTTGAGGAGCTCTGGACCTTTTAAGACTGAATGCTCAGCAGAGGTGAGTTTTCAACTGTCAGCATCAAGTGCTCAATTAAAGAACGTCCTGGGCACTTGTACAGTGAAATGTTTGTGGCAAATACCTTGTGTGGAGCAGGAGGTTCATTATACTTGCATTGTTGTGGTAATCAGTACTGAGCAATGTTTTAGCTTGAACATGAGATTGATTGATTGACTTTTCCCTCCCTGTCCATGAGTGACTGGATGTGTTGGCCTGAAGAGATCCTTTTAGGTCTTTGGCAAGGGAAGGTGTATCACAATACTGACATTCTTGTTCACGACTTGGGTAATTTCTTCGCAGTCTGCTTGTTAGGCTTTGAAATCATGGCCCCAATACTGCTTTTGGAATCCCTAACTGAAGACCTGGCTCCTATACAGAGACCTCACTTGTGAGGGCATTTGTATCAGTGGTACTGTTTGGCCATGACATCAGCTTTTCCTGGGGGTCTTCTACTGATATACTGAAGTCTAGGGCTGAGATGGAGGAATTGTGTGCTTTGATGGAGAAAGCATTCATCTGGGAGCATTTTTGAAGAGTTTTTTTTAAAATGTTGGGATTTTGTTTTGCTGGTTTTTTTGTTTGCTTCTTTCTTTTTTTAATCCAGTGGTAGAGAACCTGTATCAGAGGATGGAGCAGTATAAAGATCTAGGGGAGCAGTTCAGAAGGGTTGGGGAGGGGATGTAGCCCATTTACATCATGAAGACTAATGTAGAGAATTTTGGGGTTTTCTCTATCCTTTCTTAGAAGTCTAACACAAAAGAGTAGCTGGGTTGAACACTGTGATTTCTGTGCTTGTTTTGTTAATGGACTTGGGCAACAGTCAGAACTGTCTAGGCTGGAAGAAATCAGTGGTCAAATGTTGCAGCAACGTATCATGCTTGTAACTTATTTTGTGTTTTTGATGCTCAAGTGCAGTCAGCAACAGTCCCTAAGGCTGCTAATTCATCACTGATGAGTATTGACCCTGTGTCCAGCCCTGCACTATTCTGGAGATCTTTGTGTAGCTGCAGGAGTCACTGTGGTGGGAGAGGCTGTGAAGAGCTAAAAAGGGCTAATACAGGTGTTGTCTATGTTTTTCCCATACACACCAGCAAAGTGCAGTATGTATGGTATGATTTGCTTTCTTCAGAAACCAAGTTTCAACTCTGTGTATGGGGGGTTTAGGCTATTTCTTGAAACAAATCTACTTTATCACACTCTCCCTCTTCTTGAGAGTGTGAATGTGTATATGTATATATTTTTAATTAACTTGGTCAACAAAAGCAAGGTCAGCTTCTGATGTCTTTCAGTTCCTGTTCCAGGAACTTATTTATTATGTGTTAACATAATAAAAGTAGTATTCACTTTAAAGCATTCCTGAAAAAAGTTAAAGCCCATTCAAAATAGTCATTTATTTCTTTCCTTTGAAATCCAAATGCTGGGCTTAATCCATTTTGAACAACTACACAACATATGCTAGCAGGAAATATTCTCTTGAAAACATGCATTTTTAAACAAGCCAATAAGTTGCTTAAATAATTTCAAGTTTGTACGTGCTGTGCTGCCATTGAGGCTTCTGCTAAATACTGTCTCCAGTGTGCCTTTATCTATAAGCTTACCTTCTAGGATATGTCAGTGCAGTCAGCAGCATTTGTGAAATTAGTGACATGTCTTTTGGGTTTATTCTATGTTTTTAAAGCCAGTGCTGAAACCTAGGATGTTCTTCTTTGAAGGTATTGAAATATCTTTAAAAAAAAAAAAAAAAACCAAAATAAAAAAACACCAAAATGAAAAACTGTTTCTCTAGTAAAACAACTCCAGGAGTCATAAACCTGCATTCCTTAATGCTACAGAATTTCCAGGACTTCTCCCCTGCCCATGGATGCACACTGGTGGGCCCAGATCTTTGGATCTCTGGTAAGTTCATGGGTCATGAGAATGGATGATTTGGCTGTTTCTCACTCTAACAAATAAGAAATAATAGACTAATTTCTAATTGTATAAGGCCCTAGCAAGTGGAAGTTGCTTGGTAAATTCTGTTTTCTAGATAGTACTTTGACATCTTTGTTGCTAACTATTTTAGCTATGTTTTCAAAGTTGAATATAGTTTAAATTTTTCACCTGCTTCTGATTCTACCAGTTTGATTATTCCACCTGCTTGGAAAAAGAAGTTATTCCTCTTTCCAAAAGAGCTTGCTTTTAATATGTGGTACTTGCACAGAAGCTGAAAGCAATAATTGCTGGCTCTGTGAATTTGTGGTATCACGTTTGTGTCACTTGGCCAAGCATGTCTGTGTCAGAAACTCAGGAGAGACTATAGCAAGCCTTGTATCTTGATTCAGTATGATTGTTACTTCTAGAACTACTGCTTTCTTGCAGAATGTCAGTTCATACCATGACTGAAAGGGTCAGAAAACTGGCACTGGTAATGGTGAAAACACAATGGCAGAATTTAGATTCTAAACCTTTAGTTTGGGTTATTATAGGTTCCAAACAGGTTCCCAGTCCTCACATTTACTTCTGCACACTGTTTTCCTTCACATACAGAAAGAGTACTGGCAACTGATTTGTAAAATAGGGATGGGGCTATTCCCAAAAGACTCATCTGCACTGAATAGCAGAGGAGACCAGATAGAGCTTGTCCTGTGTTGCTCAGTCTACTGAAAATAAAGAATAATTCAGTTTTCCACTGCTAACATATTGCCTCTTGTTGAAGGCAGACAGTGTGGTGATACTTGCAGTGCCTCATTGCCTTGAAGTGTAAGCACTGGATTTTTATTTGCTTCATGGTTTTACACGCACAAACAGGGATTGCATTTTAAGGAAGGAGTGTATTTTGGAAGAAATCTTCCTAAGAATTAAACAGGTTCAGTACCCAATTGTAGTGTTCAGTGCAGTACATACACGGCATGAAACTGCCATGGCTGCAAACAGGTAATTGTCTTGTGGTTTCTATTTTCGTAACCAAAATCGTACTGCATTATGAAACAAAATTTATCTTGGCAAATCTGTTGAGGTCCACATCCAGATTCTCTGTACTGTGGTTCAACCTGTCATATTAAGTAGAGAAAACAAAGCAAAATGCAAAATGTCTAATTACAAATAATTGTTTACTTGCATAGGGGGGAGAAAAGATTATTCTTGCTTTGTGTGTAAAAATAGATTATCAACTCTGTCCTTTTAGCAAGCGGTCTTACTTCTCCCTCTGTCAGCTGCACTCACTCTATCAGATAAAAGTACTGTTCAAGCATTTGTTTTGTGATGTCAGCTGTTTGCTTATATGATATCAGTTTTCCTTTCCTTGGTCTCCTATGGGCAAACAGAAGTTTGAACACACGTGCAGCGAACTTAACAGTGAGAGAGTGCATGCATGTGTTCTCTGTGCTGATACAAACTTTCCTCAGATAGTCTGATGTTCATTAAATAATTGAGTTCCTAGGCAAATGTTCTATTGCTGCTTTTAAACTCAAGTGAAACTAATTTTGTCCCCCAGCACACCAGTAACAGGCAGTAGTCAGGTGGAGCTTGAGGACAGTAATAATAAAATAACAGTACGTGTAGTCTTCTGACATTTGGGTGAGGTTTGAGAAGGAAAATGTTCCTCCAGGAGAAGGAAAATGGGAGAGAGGGGAGTTAGTTGCTTAATGTCAGTTATTGCTTGTCAGGGATCCCCAATGAATACTAATCCCATACTTCTGCAGCAAAGAAAAACCCATTTTATGTACCTTTTATATTGTTAACTCCCCAAGGCGAAGGAAGGAAATACAAAATCTAGAAATAAAATTTTAAGAAGGAGGCAATGAAGGCAAATGATTTTTGCACAGGCTATGAATCAGGTGCAGATGAGCTGCACATTCGTGTTTTGTCTCTGTATGAAAGTGCTTCTCCCTCTGGGTGATGGGTGAGCAATTACAGAATTTATATTAGGAATCTGTTTCTAGAAAATGTTATTTATTGCAAATGCTATTGTATTGTAACTGGAACCATTTCTGAGCTGAAATTGCTACATTTATGTAACTATTAATAAAGTTTTGTCTTTCCTTTTAGAAACTTGTCAGATACTCTTTTAAGCATGGTATTCTGTATTGGATCCAACACTCAGGCCAGGTTAATAGACATATGTTGTCTTCCTTAGCTTGTCTGTACTCAAACATAAGAGCACTGCAGTAGCTGATTCCTTCCCTGTCTACTGACAGAACCATCTTTTACGAGAGGTGACATAATTCAGTGGATCAGAGAGCAGAAAAAAAAGAATAATTTAATGCACTTTACAGTAAGTTTTCATGTGGTGCTTGCCCTTACTTGGTTTAATTAGCTATGTGGAAGTAATCACATGCTGTCATGCCAAGTGTAGTGGTTTCACAGGTGTTGTGGCTTACTCTCCAACAGATTCCACACTTCACTCAGCTGCTTAGCAGTAATCAGAGTCACAGATGTGTAGTATAACCCAAAATAGGCTGTTAGAGAGGGGTAGGTTATGCTGCTTTTTTCTGGGAAAAAAAAATCCTTTAATTGTGTATTAAGTTTGTGTGGAATAGTGATAATAAAAGGTGCTGTGAGATACAAGTGTCTTTCTGTAAGGAAAAGATCATACACCATGAAAGCAACTTTTTAAGTCTGTTTGGATACATGGTGCCACAGTCAAGGTGCCACCTCAAAGCATTGTCACTGGACTGCAAGGGAATACTGGCAGCGGGATGAGATGTGTCCTTTGTTGAAGGATGGAATCTGCCCCCTTGTTATTGCACTGTACATTTTGGTAATATCAGCAGCCTTCCCCCAACCCTGCCAGTATGTCGTGCAACAGAAGTTAATGGGCATGATTCCAAAACAACTTCAGCCAGTTATGCTAAGCAGCTTTGGCACTCACTGATGAAGTGACTAAACCACCAACTTCTCATCCTTGGAAGGACCTAAGCAGGAAGCCCTTTAAGCAAGCACTAAAATGTAACTTAGGGCTTCTGAAGGCCATATTTAAATCTTTAGCTAAATTGTTAATATCTGGTTGAACAAGTAAACAGTTTCTTGAGAGCTTGTTACACAGAGAAGACAGGCACTGGGGGTGGGGGGGGGTTGAAGGTATGTGTGTGAAACAGGTGTTTAAAGAGTAACTAAAGAAAATAAAATGGAAATTGGCCGTGAGTGTGTCAAGATGGAAATCAAAAGACAGTTTCTCAAGCTTCAAGACTGTATTAAATAAATACAAAAAGAGTTCCCAAAAACTCTATTTTAAAGCTTAATGAATGAAATAAAGAATTATGCAAAAAATAGCAGGGAAGACACTCGGCTCTATTTTGTGATAAAATGTTTGGCTCAGCATAACATAACATACTGGCATACAAAATGACTGATGGCATGTTACTATGCCCAGGTAGAGTCACCTATTTGATTTAGACTCGAGGGACTGTAATCAGGGGTACCAAAATCGTACACTGTATGAACATGTGTATGCAAAGAAGTGTTGTCTTTTCGAGTGATAAAGCTGTCAGAACAAAATCATCTGTGCAAATCTGAGACTGAACTTAATGTGGCTGCTGTCAATTTGTCAATTCAGCATTGAATAAGGTAATAAACCACAAAATCCAGTGCTTTACAGAAATTATTTATTAACGAAAAACACTTTTTTAATCACAGTTTTAATATCCAGAAATTGCTAAACTACTACAAGTGCAATCAATACAACTGAGGTGTGAGAATTCAAGTAAGTCTTTTGCTATGAAGACAACTTTGATTATTCTGTGCTAAATTGATGTAGACTTTACTGGCATGAGGATATTATGCTGGAATCCAACCACAATCCAATCTAGACAAAGGTATTTCCTAAGTTTCTTACAAACATTATTCTTTGTGCTTGTTATTAGGCATTGTAAAAGGTATTATTTGCTTTAAAAAAGTAAACACTCATTAGAAGTGCTATTATCCGAAAAGACATTAAGATTTTAAATGTACTAATGCATCAGATCAGTAACTTTGCAGTGAACAGAGCAGAGGTTAAATAATTTATCCTGCAACTGCACTGTCCCAGAAGTACACTCACATTAAATATTACACTGTCATACAGCTGTAAATAAGATGATTTTAATTTTGACCTTATACTGCAGTTCACAGGCAGACATAATTGAATTTCAGTGGCAGATATTCTACCTGTGTACAATACCTGTAACTATGTCTGCATCATTGTGCTGTGGAAGCCAGGAACCAAGGCATGACCTTCTTTTACCTAGTTGTTTTTTCCGATTAATAACAAACACATCAGTAGCCAAGGCGTGGCAGACAGCTTTCTCCCACAACACTGTATTCCCCAAATTCAGGCAGCCTGTGTGCTCAATAATGTAATAATAAGAAGAAGTTGGCTATAGGAAAATTTCTTGCAACTAGTGTATAACGAGGCCATCCTTTTTGTGTTCTTAACAACAAGCACAGGTAACAGTACTAAGTCCTCACTACCCCAAATAAACAGTTTTGGTGCATTGGGAATTACTGGAAGGGCTGTAAATGCCCTTTACTGCCCTTCGTTTGGCATGATGCACACAGTACTGACAGATAATGTGCTCCAGACTCACCTGTCTCAACTGCTACACAAATACAACCATAACAAAATATTTAAAAATAAGGAGTAGCAGTCAATGCTACTTCATGTGCGCTTTAATCAAAACCCTTTGAAACTCGGTTCCACCCTGCTTTCCCTCCCTCCCCAAGTCTTGTGTTATCTGTTACCTCTTTGCCTGATGGGATAAAATATTTTAAAATATTTCATTTCATAGGGTACAATCATTACTATATAAGAAGGGCTCTGTTGCCTTCTTTTATTTATTTTTAATGAACACAAGAAATAAAGTTTATTCCACTTCACTTCTGCTGTGCTGATTTATTCACCAAATTAATTATTGCACATTTTTTAAAATGCTTTGACTGCCATTACAGTAATGTTTAAACAACATTGTTTATTTCATACTGAGGAAGCCTTACATCATCTTTTGAAGATGACACAATAGTGAGGTGATGTGTCAATGCCTCATCTCTAACCACCATTATTTAAATCTTTATTAGGTCACGAATGAGCCATGTTCAAAGGTTTTTAAACCTTCCCCCTTAATGGATTGTCATCTGTGTAATCACAAATCCAATTCAAGACACTAAAGCCCAAAGGGATGGATATCTGCTTCTATTCTTTGAAGGGGGTGAGTTATTTTCCTTTAGACACAGCAATATTTATATAAGGGTAAATATTGTACTTCTACCCAAAGAGAGTCATGGTCTTTCCATGGAAGGGAGGGAGTTTATCTGTATCATCATGTCACTTGTGCTTTCTTCACACAGCCCTTATAGTCTCCGCTTAAAATTTTGCAAGTTGTTCCTGTGAGTACCTTGTCTTCCTCCTGCTTCTCACTAAGCCAGCTATGTCCTGAACTGTCCCATTCCCAGGACTGCTGGGGCTAACAGGCATCAAATAAGGGCTGTATTTCATCTTAGACATGCAAGCTGTTAGGCACAAGTACACCTCTCCTCAAAAATCTAAAGCTGAACAGACAGCAGCCCTATCTGTTAGGCTATGTGGATGCCTAGATATAGCTCAAAATTATTCCTCGCCTTTTGTAAGCAGCAGATTCTCCCACAATTAAAATTTAAAAAAAAAAAAAAGAAAAAAGAAACAAAACCCCCACATACACTTGCTTCTAAAGGAGGTTACATAACCACGGTAGAAAGTGTGAGTATTCACATAAAATTCTGAAGGAAGACTGCCATTCCAAAGCCTCCCTTATCCACACTGAAATACTAATGGTAGTAAAAAATGGTGGTCTAGTTTCCCTTGCCATAGGTTACAATCTGTTTTCATTATGCACAAGTCTCAAAGCTCTCCTAGTTACACAGGGATAATCTAAGAACAATAAATGTATATCCCTACTCATTACTAAAAATAATGGACATTGTGATCACATTGCTGAAAAACTGGATGTATAAACAAAGACCATGTAAAAATATTTGGCAGCATAGATTACTGTAGATATCTCTATACACACACAGGACAGGGTTGACTAGTTCTAAAGAAGGTAGAAGTTCATTCATACATTTCTGGCTCAAGAAGCTTATTAAAACAACAGCACCCTTTCCCATGTTGGGGGATTGTGCTGTTTGAAGGCTTTTATAATCCTCCAAAGCAGACATATTTTATTTCTAAGTATTCGTCAATGCCATATTTTGAACCTTCTCGCCCTAAGCCAGACTCCTTTACCCCACCAAAAGGACATTCCACTGACGAGATTATGCCTTCATTAACACCAACCATTCCAACTTCCAGCTGTTCTGCAACTCTCCAGACCTGAGCTAGATCTTGGGAGTAGAAATACCCTGTCATGCAGACACAGAGATAGAGGAGTGAAAATCAGTAAGAACAATTGCAGAAGACTGTGAAAAAGAGACTTAATGACATTCAAAATCATTACCCCATAGCACTAAAGCTCACAAAACCACAGAAATGCACTTATCTGAGAGAGAAGCATACCTGCTAAACCCACATTAGCTGCATTTGCTATAGCAACAGCTTCTGCTTCAGTGTCAAATCTGTCAATAGAAAGAGAAAAATAAAAATGAGGCCTGCAGTTCACCTGCTGTTTTGCTGACCTATCCACAAGAAGCAGTCCTACCGGGAATTACAATGTCAATTTATTTTTCCCAAAAGTGTACAATAAAAAGCTAATTTGACTTTCATTTTGACACACTGAAGTGTCTACCTCTTAACTACAGTTTAAGTTAAGATTGCCTTTATCCCCCCTAGGTAGCTGGATGCTACTGAGACATTTACTTCACATGGGTTAGCCTACCTATTTCCCAAACTATACAGCACGCTCAACTCTGAGAGAAACTGTATGTTCTTCCATCACATCCAACTGCTCTGGACAAAGGCAGGGAAGGCTTTAAGGAGAGCAGACAGCTTCAAGTCATCCTCTGTCAGAAAAGCTTAGGACTAGCAAATCACATGACAAACTCAAAAGTCCTGTTTCCTATGTCATACCACAGATCATGAAGCCAATGTAGGTTTTGCTGCTATCTAGCCTTGATTAACCATTGAGATACTTTAATTTTCAAAAGGTTGCTGAGATGATAAGATCAGGTCAAGAAAAAGAAACAAACAAGCCATATATCCAAAATATGTTTTCACATGTGTACCCCAGTCTTTTTACAAGACTTGTGTGATCATAGAAAATATTTTTTTGTCTTTCAATTCTTGTTTATTTAAAGTAATCTTTCATTGGTTTTTTAATTGTTAACTTTAATATGTAGAATTAATAATCTTACCTGATAACTGGTGCTAAAGGGCCAAATGTTTCCTCTTGGGTGCAAAGCATTTTTGTTGTAACATTAGTAAGTAATGTTGGCTCAAAGAAATTCTTCCCCAAGCTGTGTCGTTTCCCTCCAGCCACTATAGATGCTCCTTGAGAAACTGCATCCTTAATGTGTTTCTCTACCTGAGGTATGCATAACAAAAATCTTAAAATCAGCATTTAAGAATTATCAATAATACATTTTCCACTGAAGAAATAATACTCTCCCAATACTTAACAGAAAATTTTGAGGACAGGTTTACACTTTGCTGAGGATCATTTGCAATATTATCTAATTTCTCCTCAATTCTTATTTCTCTCAGTCTGACATAATTTCAGAGGGATAAATTATGAACGTAGTCTCCAGCCCAGTTTTCTGTAGAAATTAAAAACCTACACCTAATGTGAGAAAAAGACTTTGCAGGACTAAAAACTGAATCTTCTATCAGTGATCAAGCACTATGGAAAGGAAGTATATGACTGCCATGGAAAAAGAAACAACTCTCAAGATGGAACTGGCAAGAACATTTTCCTACATTTATGATTCTCTGTATCCCCTATATTTACAATTCATCTACAGACAACAAAGTAAGAAGAAAACTAAAGTAGCAATCTCCACCTAGAATACTGTCCTTTGAAATTGCAGAAATTACAGAAAGTGACTATATACAGCATTTGTTTATTTGTTTATATAGTTGTACCTAATACAGACACTACACTTTTGTGATGCAAGAAGGGAAGGCATGAAGGAAAGAAATTTAAGGACTGTATCCTTCGTCTCCCAAATAACTGAATATTTTCCCATTATTTTATAAAGAGAATCTGGCAGCATTCACGTTGAATGAATTCAAACCAAGCCTACATGCAAGTGAGCTGTAATATCTTAGTAAGTATGGTCCACTTGATTCAATAGTCTTTAACCTTAGGAAGAGTGAAATACTATAGAAGATGTGACTTATTAGGTTTTGTTAGAAAAGAAATACTCCTGGAGTTGCAGGTCACCCAGAACAGAAGACCCAAACCATGCACATGAAGTGTCAAGTGATTACAACAACCAGTGTTCTGGCATTTTTAACCCAAATAAATTATTCTGCCTAGCTTTTGTCAAAAAAATAAAAAAAAAACCCACCCAAACAAACAAAAAAAATCCACTGTTCCTCAAAAGAAATTGTCAATCACAGTGCTTCAGAACTGCAGGATCAATGTACAGCTCTCATAGTGTATCCAATTTCAGTGAATGGACTTAAGAACAGCTAGGGAGTAATCAGGAGGAATCAGTTTCTCCTAAAGGAGGCCTTGCTTTCCCTTACTGACAGGGGGATGATACATGAACTGTCCACATCTCTTTGTCTATAAGTACACAGGGACTTGGGGGACAGAACACATTTCTAGCCACACTGCAAATATGTTCTAATAAAACAAGGGAAAAAAGGTGAAACATAAATGTAAAGTTATTTTATGAATCATAAAAAGAAAATTAGGATGTTAAAATATTTACTTATACCTTCTCCACTGCTTTTTCATTTATTAATGGTCCTTGGGTAGTTTTTGCATCAAATCCATTTCCAACATGCAGTTCTTTCTCTATAGCTTTAGCAAACTTTTCCACAAATTCATCATGAATTCCTTTTTGTACCAGGAAACGGTTTGTGCAAACACAAGTCTGAAAACAAACAAGATAAGACAAGATCCTATTATTTTATATTGTTTTTAATCCATCCATTAATTCATGCTGGTCTTCATGCCACAGACTGATGTCCCCTGCCTCTCCTCCCTCATCCTAAGATGTTGCCCAGTTATGCTATTTCTGTCACCACCCATTTCACTTTAGAAATACAACTTCAACAAGCTGTCAGTGGATGCGTGAAATATGTCACACTGCTAAGTTACTTATGCTGGGGAAATGATTTGTGAGTTTTGTGGACTCAGATACATGGATCAGTCAAGGTCCAGAAGCTGCAAGAAATACCTTCTAATAAGACTGCAGAATGCTGGACTGAGCAGCAAAAAATGAAATCATGCTTAGTGGTCTGGGTTCTTTTTTTCTAACTCTGTTTCCTGAGTTGGAGTTTGTTTTCTTCCTGAAAGTTGTTTCCAAGTGCTTTCAATGGTCTATTTATTTGTGCTACCCCTCTGATCTGACTGCATCCTATTTTGATTGCTACAGTACGTGAAAAAGAACAGCTACTTATCTTTCTCTACAGCAGCAGAGATGCCTTTTATGACAGATCTTATCCAGTCTGGGTCTCATCCCTTAGTGGTCCTTGTTCACTTTTGCTTCTTTTCTTTCTTCCCAAGATTAGTCATGTCTTCTTATGTTATTCAAGTAAACTTTTCCCTACCAAATTACATCCCAGACCCACTGAAAATTTGGTGTTTCTCAAAAGCTGGGGTGCATCATCTTCATGTTCACATGTACCTGTAAGGCTGGAACAGTGTCCACAAGCCCTACTCAGCTGACTGTTCAGAAAAGTGATGCTCTTAAAACCTTTTTGGCTAAATGAAATATATTTGAAGCAATGCGCACTTGAATCTTGTCTATCAGTTTTTTAAAGCTACTCATTGTAGAAAAAAAAAATCTGTGAGTGTCTTAACAGACTGAAGCAAGACAGTGTCATTCATAGCTCCAGTTCTCCAATGAATTTGATGTTAGCAAAACATATGAAAAAATGCCTTATCACTTCTCAAGCTCTTGCAAGGAGTCCTAGAGAAGATCATCTTCTCTAGCAGTGATGCTACTGACTAGCACGTATGTTGTGAAAATATATGGGATTTCAGTATTGCTATTTAGACTTGCTAGTAATTGGCTTTAGTGCCCAGAGCCATGTGTGAGTGCATCACCTTTCTCTTCACAGTGAAGTGTTCTATGCTTTCCTTTTACATGAAATAGCTTATTTACAGCTTAAATTTTATGTACAGCTCTTCATTGTCTAGAAACATGCAAAAAAATTTCTCACCTGTCCTGAGTTTCTGTACTTAGAAGCAAGGGCTCCTGCAACAGCCCGATCTGCATTGGCGCTGTCAAACACAATAAAAGGAGCGTGTCCTCCAAGCTCCATGGAAACTCTCTTCACAGTGCCAGCTGCATGTTTCAGCAAGATCTGTAGGCAACAGAAGAGACACACACATCTGTACCTCTAACCGATGTGAACAGTGGAATCATGGATGCAAGGCAGTGAAAAATTAACTCTTGCAAGGAAATAATCTGCACCTTCTCTACAATGCTAGACCATCTCCTATGACAAAAACACCAATTTCATCCATTAAAATCCTTAAAGATGAAATTCTGGCCAAGGACTAATGCAGAGAAAGATTCTGATCGACTTCAGGTCAGATCATGCTTTTATACACTAATATTATCAACTTTTTTTTTTGTTTGTTCTATTATTTTTTGATAAAAAAATCTTGACTATTATGAAAGTTTTCCTAGACCCGACAGAATTTGGTATTATGATTTGCTTTGATACCAGACCTTTTCTTCGTTCTGCATAGAGCCATCCTAGAGAAGTCTGTCATTTTGTAGCCACATTCTGCTGTTTTACTGTTTCAATTAGAGATGGCAATAAGATTGCTTATTGACTAAGGTTGATTCCAGAGATTCCAGGGCCTCACTCCTCTTATACTTTCTCTCAACTGTTGAAGCCATTCTTGAATGGCACCTCTGAAACTCAGTTTCAGTGTTCTTACTAGTGTGTTGTCGCTTTATGATATAAACCAAGAACATCTTGTAAAGGACTGTTCACATTATAGTTTTATAAAGGACAGTTATCAAGAATTGCAGACAGCCATCCTTCTGTGAAGTACTGATGTGAAAAACATGTAAGCAGTATCTCAAGAGGTACACAATTATTTGGACAATCTGTGTACAGTAGCCAGAAAAGAAGGCTCTGTATAAAGGCACACACTTTCCCCCTACCTTTCAAGTATAACCACAGTAATAATCTTCAAGGATATTCTGCCCATGTATATACCTTTCCTGTTGCCGTAGAGCCAGTAAAAGATATTTTAGATACCAATGGATCAGTGCACAGAACTTCCCCTACAGCTGCTGTCTGTTGTCTGGAACAAGGGACAACATTGTACACTCCTGCTGGGATTCCAGCTTGGTTTGCAAGCTGCAACAAAAGAAAAACAAAATTTGCATCATTAGTGCATTTTGTAAGAGGAATACTCACTTAATGACCGTTCATTGTTTTGAAGAAAACATTCTGTAAGTCGACAGAAGCCAAAGGGGCTCAGCACAACTAGGATCAGGTGGCACAGGTGCTTGAGAGCAGCTTTGCTTCAGTTTAAGCTGTCTGTGTGTTCAAAAGAACCAAATTAAAGATATAAGGATATTTTGAGTATCAAAATGGCCCAATCCATGCCAAAGCTCTAAGACCATATCAGAGGCAATTTGCAAAGATTCTCACTAAACTAAAATACCTGCATCAAGTCAGTTTGTCTTTTCTTCACATACGAAGCTGGCCAGAGCTACCTTTCAAGCCGATCTGACTCCCTGTTTACAGTATCAGTTCATTGTTGAGGTAAAGCTTAGCACTGAAAGCTCACCTCCCCAAGAGCTAATGCTGATAAAGGTGTGTCCTCTGCAGGTTTCACCACCACTGTACAGCCAGCTGCCAGAGCTGCACCAACCTTCCGGGTAATCATAGCGCTGGGAAAATTCCACTAGGAAGAGAGAAAAATAATAGTACAATCAAAGTTGGGAAAATTTTGCCTCCTGTTATTGCAGAAGTGACATTTTGGACCGGGGGATGAGCTCAAAACCTTCACGTGACGCAGAAGAGTTCAGCTATGCTTACTGGGGTTATAATGGCTGCCACTCCTACTGGCTGCTTCAGCACCAGGACTCTTCTGTCCTTTGCAGATGCTGGAATAACATCACCATAAATCCGTCGAGCTTCCTCCGCAAACCACTCCAGAAACGAGGCTGAATACACGATTTCACCCTGCGCTTCTTTCAGAGGCTTCCCCTTTGATTAAATTAGATTGAAGATACATTGTAAATAGCAAATGGAGTATAAACAAATTCAAGTAGTTTTGGAGTTTCTCTTTATGATCCCCTCCCTCTGACAAGCACTGCAATCTCCAAGACTTATATGATTGCAGCAGTAATAGTTGTGTGGATTCAATATACCATCATTGTATAGTCAATAATTTGTATGCTGTGCCTGGATTCATGCCTGCCCAGGACAAGCAAATGGAGCATGCATTTATTTACAAACTCTGCATTAGCTGCTATTACCACTTTGAAGAAAGACACAAATAATGGCAAAACAGTTACAAGTTTACACCAGGATAATTTGTTTTGGGATTATTGCTTTGGACTACCCCCAGGGCTGAACCCTGTGGACTGAATGACTATTAACAGCCATGACACCACAAAGGAGATGCTGAAGTATTTTCCAGGAAGGGTTTATCCAAAAGGACACCAGTTTGTGAGCTCCCAGACTACTCAGTGATACAGACTGTGTGAATCCAACTTGGAGACTTGCAGGATTTTTCCCAGCCACAAACATTTTTGCCACGAGGACCTCGATTTAGGTGGATGTACATACGCTTTCGCATGCCATGAAGCACAACATGGGTCTGGTTTCCTCTGCTTAGGTACTATGTCATCAAACCAACGCACCTTATGTACGTCCAGATGAGGAACCTTTGAAACCTCACCCACTGACCTAGCAGAGCAATGGGAGCGCACAAGATGCCCCAAGTTATTAAAAAGGACGCGGTGGCTAAGTGGTGAAGCGCTCAGGGAGAGGGGGGGCCTGACGGCTGTCAGTTTTGCTCGGTGTCACTGTTCGCCTGCCTGTGCTGGGTTCCCCGGCGCGAGTGCCAGCACGGGGCTGTGCCCGTGCCCACCGCCGCCGTCCCACTCACGTTCTCGGCTGTGATGATCCGCGCCAGCTCCTCCTTGTTCTCCATCATCAGCTCGTACCATCTGCGGAGGCACGCGCTCCTCTCCTGGGAGGGAGAGACAAGGCTGCCGCGGCCGCCGCACGCAGGGACGGGGAAGCGAGGCCCCGGGAGACCCGACCGGACCGGACCGGACCGCCCCGGGGCCCCCTCGCCGCCACCTCCCGCGGCCGCTCACCTTGGCGGGGAGGCGGCCCCAGGCGGCGCCGGCTTCGTGCGCGGCCCGCACGGCCGCCCGCGCCTCGGCCGCCCCGCAGTCGGACACCCGGCACAGCTCCTCGCCGCTGGCCGGGTCCTGCACGGGGAAAGCGGCGGCCGTCTCCACCCACCGGCCGCCCACCAGGCCGCCCCGGCGCACCAGGGCGGCGGACAGGGCCCGGCTGGCGGCCCGCGCCGGCCTCGGGGCGAGCGGCGGGGGGCGCAGCAGGAGGCGGCGGCGGGCGGCGGCGGCGCCCCGTGGCAGGAGGGCTGTGGCCATGGCCGCGCTCCGGCGACAGGGCCCGGCACAGCCCCGGCACCGTGCACGGCCCGCCCGCGCCGCCCCGGAGGAGGAGCCGCTGCCGCCGAGGGGCCGGGCCAGAAGCGGCGTCTCGCTGGGGCACCGGGGGCGGGGGCACCGGGGCAGGGGATCCCGGTCTGCCCGGGCAAGGGTGGGAGGGGAGTTTCTGCTTCCCGGAGCTTCATTTCGCGCGCCACATAGAGACCCCCGCTTCGTAGGGAGAGGGGAGGCTTAAGGTCAAAAAATGTCCTCTGGTGTTGGAAGGAACCCGCAGGGATCATCGATGTCCAGCTCGAGTGTCACACCGTGTGCCTGAGGGCGTTGTCCAAATGCTTCTTGGGTTCTGTCAGGCTTGGTCTGACCGCTTCCTTGGGGAGCCTGTTCCAGTGCCCAGCCGCCCTCTGGGTGAAGAACCTTCCCCTAATTCCCAACCCAAACCACTACTGACACAGCTTCGTGCCACTCCCTCGGGTCCTGTCGCTGATCACCGCAGAGAAGAGATCAGTGTGTGTCCCTCCTCTTCCCTTGGTGAGGAAGTTGCAGACTGTGATAAGGTCTCAGGGCTCTCAGTCTGCTCATCTTCAACTTGTGCTTTACTTCAGGAGCACTGGCCCATGGGAGCCCGTGAGCCACTGGGCCCCATGACAGCTGGCCAGTCTCTGGCACAAGGGTCATGCAAATGCCCTGCCCAGTGCCACCATCTCGCTGAGGACTGGTGTGGCTGTTCCACATGCATGAACGGTGGCAGAGAAACACGGGGTGCCCAGCCTCTGCAGCCAGGAGTTCATAGCAGTACACTTCCAGGAGTACCTCCAGGAGTACTTCCATGAGTCTCCCACATATCAGCTGAGCTTTCAATACTGATCATAAAACCGAGACTTAAATGTGCAGTATCCTATCAGCTCACGGAAGGTTACAAATTTGTATTACCTGAAACTCAGGAGCTAGTGTTTTTCTATTCATTGCTTTGGCAATTGGCTATAATTTCTTTTGTGAAATGGGATGTAGCTGCTGTAAGGCAAGTGCACCACGAGCTGGACAAACTTGAAGAGGATACTCTGCTATGCTATTTGATTTAACAAAAATCTCACTCCTGCTGCGCAATGATGCACTGCTTACACTGCTCGAATCCCAGAGATATTACAGAAGTGGGGAGAATACCCACAGTTTATTTCTTTATTTATATAAATTACTTTATTTGCAGTAAAAGAAAGCATCAGTATAAAATAGCCTTTCAAATTTGGCAGTCGTTTGCTTGCTGTGTCAGCAATATGTGTGAAAGAAAAGGCATGCTCCGTAGCCTACATTTCAAAGGTCACAGTGCTACTGCTCCAGGCTTCTGAAAACCACAGTTGGAGCCAGCTGGCATCATGGTTGGTCTGAAGATTTGGTTTGTCTTGCTGGTTATACTCTACCATTTCTGTCAAAGATGTATTCCGTGTGGAATTTCAACACATGTTGAAATAGGTAAGACATGTTCAAAATGTTTTCTTGTGTTTTGAATTTCTTGTGAAGAGAAGTAAATTCAGCTTCAGCTGGAAAGCAGAGGGAGGAAATAACATTAAAGTAAAGAACAGTCTACATAATTTTAAAAATGTGAATAAGAGGATAAATGAGTATTTTGATTTTGGAGTTTGAAAGTTTACTGGTTTTGTAAGTAAAATGCTTGAAGTGACTTGAGTTGCGTATTTTTCCATCTCCTAAGACACAGGCGTTATGTAACTGGAATGTTTTTGTCTGTGAGTTGTAGGCAGAGTTTGGTTTGGAGGAAGAAAAGGAATGCTTTAGGCAGTTCATGGGATTGTTATATTTAAACTAAAGAATAACACAAGTCCTTTGTGGTAACTTTGTATTAATTATGCCATACCTCTACAAGTATATAAAATTCTGTAATGTGTTTCTATCTGTAACTAACATCATAAACATTTTGTTCTGTGTTTCTTCTGGTAGGTTGCTCTCTGTAGCCAGAACAGCCTAGACTTGTAGAGAATGAAAGAGTGAGCAGAGTGAACATCAAAATGGAGAAATATTTCTGTTTTGAATTTCTTGTTTGCCTGTGCTATTTTTAAAATCTGGTTTCTTCTGCAGTTATTGCAACCACAAACACAAGCAGTGTGAGGTTATTCTGAAACAGCTACTCATAATAATTTGCAGTTTTGATTGTTTGTTCTTCTGGTTTTGTTTCTAAACCCATTGTTCAAACACAGGGTAAAATGTAGGCTTTTGCTTTTATTCAGATAATTTTCTCAGATGAATACATGCAACTTTGAAAAAAATTTAAGACTGGGATTATTCATGGTGTTTGAGACTGGAGTGTGTTCACTTCCTGAGTGTTGGTCATGTTCAGCATCCTGCAACAATTTGCTTTTCCTAACAATGTGTCAAGAAACCCATAATAATCTGTAGGAGAAGTCATGCTGCCTGAGGTTAGGCAAATGCACACAGCTCTGCAGGCTCAAGGCTCTAATTAGTGAGTATGAGCTTCTGAGGACTTAACAGAATAGAGTGTGTTTGAAAAAAAAAAAAAGATCTGCAAGAGAAACAAGCTTACAGATCTTACAAAAATGACAAAGTAGTAATTTATTTTTCTTTTTCTCATCAAAGGAGCATGTTGCAGAAAGCTTGTGTTTATATAATATAAAGATCTTGGTTGTCTGAGTAGTTGTGTGTGCACTGAGCTGTTGGGTCATAGTTTACAACAAGTTTTGTCCATTTGTCAGAAAATTACATTAAACTGATCAGCTCTGATGTTGCTAAAATGAGTTCTCTTACAGCACATAAAAGTCTATGATGATAAGATGAAAGTACTTCCAAAATTCAAACACTGAGTGCTCCAGGAAAACAAAAACAAACAAACAAACAAACAAACAAATAAAACCAAAAAACAAACGAACAAAAACCAAAAAAAAAAAAAAAACCAAACAACAAGCCGTAGAAAGGAATTCCTCTCACTCAAAGCCAGCACCAAAGAAGTTCTGTACAGAGTTTTGAAAGTACTTTTAAAATGGAGAAAAGCTCTGCCTGTTCAGAATGCTGATGATGTTCAGTGTGCTCGGCAGAGCTGGGCTGTGTCCTACTTGCACGGCCGTGCCTGGAGGCAGGTCCGAGTGGGGACACCCTAGGGGTTCCTGTCAGACTTGTGAGGCTCTGTGGGACTGTGGGATCTGGCACAGAATTCCTTGTAAAGCTGGAGCTCTAGAACCTGGGCCCGATTGAGCAGTGAGAGAAGTGTGGGGGAGGTGTGAGGCAGAAAAAGCAAACTGCTGAACTGCAGCTCTCCCACACTGGAATCAGAGGTGTGTGTAGAAATGTCTGAGCCTTAAAATTTTAGATTATTGCCTATTATTTTGTTGTTGTTGTTGTTGTTGTTGTTTCTCTTCTTATACAAAGCTTGTCTTTAAGGTATCTTATTTGTAGAAGGATGATTAAATTACTGGGTGAAATTCAAAGTGAAAGATCATTCAAACCCGCACAGTTTTGTCTAGATCTTATTTCAGAATAGTGGTTGATTGTTTTGGATTTGGTGGGGGGAATTTTTTTGGGTTTTTTTGTTTGGTTTTGGTGTTTTTCTTTTTTTTGTTTTTTGTGATGTGATTTATTTGGTAAGGAACAAATTAACTTCAATCTTTGTAAATAGCTTTAGAGGAAATGTTGGGTATTTTTAGGATAATGTTGATAGATTATTCCTGGGATCTAATATTAATTAGGAGACCTCATTAAAGAAAAGGATGTCAGTTTGTTTCATCCACTTGTTATGCCAGCTAAATAAAGGTTTTGGCAATAAGAATATCTGCTGACTGGGTGAATAAATAGTGTTATTTTCCTTGCTGACTTTGGATTTTTGTTACTTTTCATGCATGTTAAAAATTAATCAAACTGTTAAACACCCGCATTGATTCCCAACATAGTTTTCTCACTCTTAAGGACAACAACGAAGGTTGAATACAGTCCAGGTAGAACTTTATGGTCTATGTTTTACATGTGCTGGGTTTGGTCCTGTCAGTTCACTGCTGTAACTCATTTCTGGACAGGGGGAGTTCATTTCCCTGTGATTTAAGCTTGGTTGGTCAGTTTGGGAGCTAGGGGCTAGAGAGAGACTGAAGATGTGCCACAGAGAGAGCACTTCCTTATTAACTCCCTAGGTGAGAAAACACACCCTCTCACAGGTAAACAGTTCTGTGAGAAATTGAGTTTTCTGCACATGGCACTTGGTTGAGGTATGAAAATATGGTGTCTTCTGCTTCTGCTAGTGCTTCTTACAAGATGTGGGCCTGGACACAATACCTATAAATCAACACTTCAATATATTGTTTTTCAGCACACAGAGCTCTGGAATTTTTCATTAAGCATGAAGGGAGTGTTAATTATAGACAGGTAGGAGGCATATTATTGCCTAATTTTGTCCACTTTTTTCTGAAAGTTTTCCTGTCTTGCCTTTCTTTACTATTCTCATCAATGTTGTGCCCAGACTGTATTTTAATCTATTTTTATTCAAAATAATTTGACTCCTTCTGCATATTATTACAGAAATATAACAATTATACCAATGTGTGTGTATATATATATATATATACATATACATATATATATATATACTTTTTGTGGTTTCTTTCATGTTTTCCTATCTTCTTTAGTCATACTCTATGTGAGCAGTTATATTAGAAGAATCAGTGGAAGACTTTGGGAAAGCAGATTTAACAAACCTAAGGACAGCAAAATGACTGCAAGGGTTTGTGCACCACATGGTGTATTTTACGAAGATAATACTTGTATTTAGAATGTATCTTTGATGTTGGCAGTAAAATGTGGTTTTGCGCTGTGCAATAACATTGTGATTCCTTTTCCTCCCCCATCCTTTCCCCAGTTATTACTAAATCACCAAGATGCTTTTCAAGCTGGGAGCATTTATCCTGATGCCTTTTATCCTCCAATCTGCAAACATGGTAAGAGAAGCTTTATAAGTCCAATGTTATAACAACTCCATTTTTATGTGAAAATCCTACAGAATTTAGTGGATTGAAAATGGTTACATTGTAAGAAATTAAGTGTGACCAAAAATGCTTTCTTGCTTTCCTGCAAAAAACTATCCACCATTTTTATTAGAGCCTTTTTTGAGATTTTAGAGATTTTATAATGAAATACCATATTTGAAGGTGTTTTAGAAAGTAGCTCTAGGGTAAATTTAACTGTTTAATTGGTAGGGCAATTTGATAGAAGGATGCTGTTTGAGTAAATTAGGTCAGATTACTGAATACAGAGAGGACAAAATGATCTTTTTTAATAAATCTTTGGAAAGGCCTAAAGCTATTTCTGTATTAAAAATTATTAGTTTCTGTTAGATCAGTCAAAAAGAGGATAGGAGAATCTAAAAATCCCTAAAATGTCTAAAAACAAAGTAGTATAGGACTTGCTGCAGGTGGGTGGGCAAGTGTTCATAACATCCCAGTTTAAAGCCTTTCCTTTCCAGAGTAAGTCTTTTGCCTTTTACGCTTCTTGTTGGAAATTAATGTCAGTCTTGATTTTGCTTCTTGCAGATCAAAAGGCTGCATTAAAAAATTGGCACCCTCTTGCAATAACTGTAAAAACTGTCTTGACTTTCAAGTGGCCCCCTGATTTTTCATCTCTGAAAGATCAGATCTTGATCATAATCAGCTTCTCCAGCAACATTAGAGCTATAAAACGGTCAGCTATGCCTTGCTGTAGGATATTTGCTATTGAAAAGGTAAATCTGGATAGTGAGGAGTTAAGAAATGGGTTAAAGAGCCTCCAGCTACAAATTATTAGGATGTTTAGGCAGGTACCAGGGACAGGGCAGTGATAAGTACTTTGTGTGAGGATATCTGGCCTTACTGGCTTCAATATTGTTGATATATTAGTCAAAGTTTAAATTATTTGAAGTAGGCTATTTTAGTGGGCCATGCAAATTCCATTAAATTTGAGGTGCACTTAGGATCTTTGGTTTAGAACAAAATCACACTGTTGCAGCTGAAATTCTCAGACAGGTTGTTGATGCTGCCTGTTGGTTATGCCAACTACAGGCTGCTTGGTTCATATCCTGGTGTGCTCAGTTCACATCCAGATCACCTCTCTGTTCTAGCATTTAATACTGGTTTTGTCTTCTGTCACTCATCAGGTCACTGGTCTCGGTTTTCTGCCCGGCTCTGCCAGCTCCTTGCCCCAAACTTCACTCTTGCTTTCCTTGTTTTCATGACTGATGTTCTCCTGGGATTTTTTTCAGTTCCTGCTTCTGCTTGGTTATATCTATCTGCCTCGTCTTACCCTTCTAACCCTTGACCTGTCTTATACCAGGTCAGAGCTTCTCTAGCTGCAGTATCCAATCTTCATTCCTTCACTAACATTGGAGTCTGTCTTTCCTTGTTAGAGTTGGACACCTCTTGTCAGTGGTCTCCTTAGTCATTATGGAAGCACTAGGTCCCTCTTCAGACCTGAGCTGTTTTAACTGTGTGACAAGATAAAGAATAAAGCCATCCGGACTGTGTCTTTGTACAAGAGACAAGCTTAGATGTAGAAGGCTGCTCTGATTTTGGCCAAGCAAGTACCATCCTTCTTTTATCTAGTTCAGCTGCACTGTGAAATGTCAAGAGGCCAACAGGTAACTGAATCATCCCCAAGCTCTGCTCTCCCAGTGTTTGATCTACCATTACATTGTGCCATTTCATTCTGCTGTGTCAACAAACATCCACTCTTCCTGCAAGAGTACTGATGATCTGAACAATCTCCTGCCTACCTTCTTTCCCCTTAGAGAATTCAACATTGTGTGCTGCTTGATCTCTTTATGTCAACATTCCTTTGCACTTAGCTTCATGTAAGTAAACAGAAGTTTTTAGGCAAGGTCACTATTATATCCTACACAATCTTTTCTGCCTAAATTCAGGTGAGAATAGTAATTGATTCTTCAAACAAAACCTGACTTTTCCTGCTTTCTTCCCTTTTCCTCCTTCTATACTGACTGTATCTTGGCTGGTTTACCTTTCTATTGAAAATGGTTGTGGTCATAATGATGACATAGCCCTCCACTGCTCTGTGGAAACTGATACTGCCAGAAAACATGACATTTTGAGTTGGCTGCCATTCCCTACAGCTTTTCTGTCATTCAAGTGGATGCATTAATTTAGTCAACATGTTCTCTGTCAGTTCTCTTTATCCTCTCTGCTTAGGGAGTCAGCTTTTCATTGTACTGAACCTACTCTCAGGCACAGGGAGAAGGAGCAGGCACAAAATTTTCAGATGCTTCAAACCTAAATCATAGATGGTAAATCACTAGTATCTGTTTTGATGGCATAAATCAGATAAAAATAAGTCTCTTTTGGCTCTTTTCATTAGCTGGAGTGAAAAAAATGTCCATCTGTCTGACATGAAATTGAACAAAGTCTGTGGGGTATTTAATAGTGAAAACTTTTTCTTTTTTTCTATTTCATTTTCCCACAAGGAATAAATCAAATATTGATATAATTTCATTGCAACAGGAATGTTCCATGATGTATCTGAAGACACTCACTGGTCACCATTTCTCAAAACAAGCATTGACTACATCAGAAGGAATTATCCTCAGCCTTGGGAAGAGGTAAGAAAACTGATTAGCTTTTGCCTGATTTACTTTGTTTTTCAACTGTTTTCTTCACCTTCACTAGTTGTAATTTCATGCTTTGTGAGGTATAGAAAAAACCCAACATTTTTATTTTAAAGTCTCTGCTTAGATAGGAACATTTGAAATCCTGTTTTAATCTTTACCATACAAAAAATTTACAGTTTCCATATAAAGTCTTTCAGTTATCTCCACTGTGGTCTGGTGCTTATGATAGATTTAATATGTCCAAACTACTTTTAAATATGATTGATGGTCCTGTGAGATCTGATTGAGGGTTTGTCATTTGAAAACCAGACACCTTTTAGACTTCTCACTTGTGAAATCTTGAATTTAGTCCAGATTTGGTCTTGTTAATGGTCTGTGAGCTATGTAGGAGGAAAAGAAAAATAATTTATCAAAAACGAGTGTACAGAGGAATGTATTTCTCTCCTCTGTCTGCCTACACAACAATCATGGTGGCAGAAGGAGTTCAGTCCTTGGAAGTGCAAGTGCTTTTCCTTGGTCCAGAAAAACAATTTAGTACATACTTAACTTGAAGTATGCAAATTACCTTCACATCAACCATGTAATTCTATGGTCTTGGACTGTGTAAATTGCTTAAAGCTTCTCAAGTTATAAAAGTTGGCCACAGCACCAAGCGATGGTCAGCACTTTGTCCTGGTAAACTCTTGGACTGTACGAGCTTCTCACCTGTATCCTTGCATAATGCACATACAGAAAATACTAACATTTTCTTATGTTAGTGATGACAGACAAATGACAGACAAATTGATTGTTGTTGTGTAGGCTACAGAGAAGCTGGTGGCTTTCCTGTTTGGAATTGCTTCACATATTGTGGCAGATGTTAGCTGGCATAGCCTGGGCATCGACCAAGGATTTCTAAAGGCCATGGGAGAAGTAAGCCTGTATTATTTATATATATTGATACAACTGGATTTTTTGGAATGGATAGATTCGCTTTGGACTGTGGTGGGGGGGAAAGAGAAAAGCTGGAACTCTGTTTCAGGAAGATTTTTGGATGGACACAATGTCACAAACTTCGTAAGAGTGAAGTTGGTCAGGTTTGGGACCTCTAAACATTGGTGTTGCTTGGAGAGTTTGTTTCTGCTCATATTAAAAGAAACAGGCAGTTTTCTTGTTTTTCTCTTTCTCCAGATTGATTTTCATGGTTCATACCCAGAAGCTCACAGTGTTGGAGATTTTGGTAATGTTTCTGTTTGCCAATCATAAATCCTTGTATTGGAATGACTAGTCCTCTTTAAAACCATGGTGATTGATTCTGGCTCTTGTCCTGGGCAACGCAAGAGTTAAGAATGGCATAAGGACACTGTATTCTTGTGCTCCCCCGTGGCTTGCAAAGCCCTTCTGTACCTGTCCTCAGATTTCATGAGATGTGATAAGGCATATGGACACTTGGATTAAAGCCTAAATGCAGACCAAAGGATGCTAAGATTTGGATGGAGTCACTACTGTGATTTTAAATTGTACATTGTTCTTGGGAGGTATAACATGCAGCATACTTCAGGTGAACTATTTGTGTATTCTAAACGTAGAGCTGGAAGATCTGCCGTATAAATGCATACAGAAGAGCCATACATAGCTTCAAGCACCCTGACAGATAAGAGATTTTGTTTGTTGGGTTATGTGGGGCTTTTTCCTTCTTTCATCCTCAGGAGGAGATGTAGTGAGTCAGTTTGAGCTGGACTTCAGTTACCTGGCATCAAGTTGGTAAGACAATGAGGTTGCTTCTTTAATATTTAAGGTTTATTTTTGTATAATCATATATAATAATATGACATATAATATCACATAATTCTGTATTAATATGTTTTAACAAAATGCTGCCCTTTATTTTTCTTCCAAAAGAAACCCTTGCAACTATGTAAAATGCTATGAGTTTGGTATTCTTTATATCCATATTTACTGTTCCCTGATGTGAAAAACTGGCAGGACAGAAGAGAGTTTTATGTATAGGAGCACAGCAGAGAAAAAAGAGCTATAAGTAGCTATATATAAAATAACTAGTGAAAATCTTTTCCTGGAATGTCCTAGCAGCTAGTTAAATAACTCAGTTAAATGGCCATCTCAGTGAGATTTATTTAAAATTTTGGAAGTTGAAGATGTTGAATTCAGACAGTTTTAAAAGCATAAAAATAAGCAGAAGATTTAGATACCCATTTTTCCTTTTTTTTTTTTTTTTCTCTAAGTTACATATGCAATCCTGGTATTTGTAAATCTTTATGACCTTATGTATTCTTTTGAAATTTGGAATATTTTATAGGCTTTTGTTATTACAAGAACTGCAATCTTATATTGGGTGATGTGGAACATCTATTGTTATAATACATTATTTTTGTTTCTAGGTATGTACCTGTCAAAGACCTAGCAGCTATCTATAAGGAATTTTATGGAAAAGAGATCATAACTGAAAGTGCAATTGCTGAATGTACTTATCTGCTGTTTTTTGAACTGTAAGTTGAATATCTCTGCCTGAGTTTTTATAAGTGAAATTTGTGTAGGAGAAATATGGTAGTTGTATTTGAAACACCTTACACATTGATGTAAGCAACAAAGACTCCCTCCTAGACCCCAAAATCACTGAACATCCGAATTTTTTTAATGACTAGGATTCAAATTTGGACAGCTTAATGGCTGTTAAATTAATTATTGCATCACAGATGGTGAATTTTAGCTATTTAAAGCATTTATACATTTAACGTATTTATGCCTATTTATTTGAGAATGTGTCTTTAAGTACCATTGCACTGTGGTGAGTTAGCAGTATAATTATCATGCACAGAAGGAGTCTCTAGATTAATGCATTGTCTAAACTTTATGTAGATGCCTTCAAGTCCAAAAATAATTCAAAAGAGACTTTGGATATCAGGCAGTGTCTGCTTTTGAATATCCTGAACAACTTAGCTGTATCCTGTATTTCAGTTAATTACCAAGTGTCACACAACATTTACAAAAACTCTGAATCCTTCAAAATTAGGGGCAATAAGGTTTATGTTGTTACTTTTTACATTACAACTTTAAAAATATATTTACAACCAACATGGAAATATAGTGACTTGCATAGTATTTACCATATAGAACTCTTGAAAAGACCTATTTAAATAATTAAGTATTAAATGAAGCAAGTTTTGTTTCTGATCTTTTTTTCAGGCATGGAGAAAGGCTTCTTGTTGGCAAGGTTGGCCTTCTGTTCTCTTTATAAAAATGAACATGTAGCATGGAGATGATGTGATCTATCTTACTGAGTATGTTGCCTATCTCAGCTTTTTCCAACATTTGCTAGTAAATCTTCATTTCTGGTGGAGAAATTCCATGAATATTTCCTTGGAGGAGTGGATGACATGGCATTCTGGACCAACAACATTTTTGAGCTGACCAGCCATATGCTAGAGAATGGAACCAGGTATAGTGTGTGTCCTGAATTTTGACATGCAGTAGTCAAGCGCTGTTACCCACTTAACTGTTCTTCTTAAGGCAGGATTTTTCCCTAGAAGAGGTGCTGAGCTTAGAGCCTCACTTGGACAAGCAGATTTCCACATCAACCTTTTACCTGAGTGCACAGGATTACTCAGGCCTTGAGTTCGTATCTTCATGTGTTCATGCTCTTTTCCCCTGCACGCCTCTGGCATGCGCAGGTGATATTTAGCAGGGAAAATCTGGGACATTCTTTAAGACATACTCAAGGGTTTGCTTAAATGTTGCATAGCCATACCCTGAGGTTGGACGGGCAACCTGAGCCTGCACTTTTTGGCTGTTGCCATCAGTCAGCAAAGATGTCCATTTTGAGGAGAGGTCAGATACTACCTTCAGACTCTGAAGGCAAATATCATTACAAAGAGTAGGAGTATATATTCTAGTGTTTAAACTTGGGCTACTACTCGCAATTTCATATTTTTATAGAAGTTTAATTTTGTACAGGTCTCTTACAAATACAACTTTTCTGTAAATACCTTTAGAAGACCAACAGTGGCAATCAATCCAAAAATTTATAAGGAAAATGTCACGGTTACTATCTTGGGAAATTATGTTTGAAATACAGAATGGCGCAATCTGTTACATTCTTTGTTCCAGAATGGCACTTTCCTTAAAAGTGCTTCAGATTCATACACATGCACGTTACAATAAGTTTCCTTCAAGAGCTCTATAAAGATGTGATATTCATACAGAACATAATCAAGGTCATAAAATAAATATCATAGGGGTTTCTAAGGGTTATGATGATGCTCTGATTTTTATTTTCTTGAGAAAACTGAGGACTTCTAACAAAGGAATCAGTAAGAATGAAAGTTATATTTTTAGTTTCACTTCCATTGTAGTAAAATCTTTGAAGTGCATTCTGTGTATTTCTCTTTAGTGACTGCTACCTGCCTGAAAACCCTCTGTTCATAAACTGCACAAAGGAGCACAAGGACAACCACATGTAAGTATAGATCTGATGGTTTAAAACTTCAGTGATAAGAGTCTTCTGCTAATGTGAGCAGTCAGCTACTGAAAATTAGAGATATTTTGGGTAATTTTTTGTGTATGAATTTGAGATTGTCTTAGCCTGAATAACTAAGTTTTGTATAAAGGAACTGTGCAGAACCTAAGAATGGCTTTTACCTCAAGTCACTGTTTCAGTTCTATTAATTCTTATCACTGCCTTCTTTATTTTAGCAGAAACAAACAATCAAAACATGACCATCACAAGAATACAACTTCTTTGCTTACAGAAACACTTGAGAAGAATATAAACTATACAGAGAGAGGAGTTCAATTCAACTTACAGCCTTGGGCAACAGTAAGTGAGAAGTAACAGATGTGTCAGGTAAAATTCATCTCTATATAAAATTGTTTTTATGTCTGTCTGAAATGCTGCGTGATGGAGCAGGGTCTCTGGATGTTAACTGTGACTTCGTGGACATTCCAGTACCATTGTTAATCTATATATGTACATCATAAATACTCTATTTTTAAACTTTACTCATTGTATAGTGAAGTTAGAACACATCCTGCAGTGCCAAAAAAGACTATATACATATACATATATATATATTTAGTATTTACATTTTTCAGACATATGATGCCTTTTTTGGGTTAAGAACTCCCAGTAAAGCATAGCAGTGAACAATTAGTAGTGCTCCCTTTAAAGCATACAGAATTTTGTCTTCCTAAAATGGTGCTTATGATCTGTGTCAGACTCCTCTTTAATCCATGCGGTGATTTCTGCTGTTGATGACTTGATTTTGGAGGTGTTCCGAAACATCCTAGAGTTTCAACCTGTGTTTTAACCACTGTTGTGTCCTTTTATCCTTTTCATTTCAGAAATCCCTTCGCTTGATAAACCGTGCTTTTAAAACCAATGTCTGGAGAGCGTTAGGAGCTACACATCAGAAATCTTCTAAGCGCATCTCCAAGCCAGCAGCTTCATATTTTCTGACTTCACCCTATGCAAGGCTTGGATGGTTGGTAATTTTTTCATCCCACCTTCCTCTTAATTTCTGAAAATCCAAAATATTATTATTGGTCCTTTGGATACTCTTTAAAGGTGACAGTGCAAATCAATTGGTGATACAGATCTGAGGGAATGGCTTATATTGTATGTCCAGAACAGAAAGTTAACACATCAGATTTTTCTTTCAGATGTTGATCAAGTTCAGAATGGAAAGAAACAACTTTAGAACTAACATTGGCTCTAATTCTGAACAATAAAGCTACCCTTTATTGGTTGTTGGATGATGTTTGTGCAAAATTAATCATCTGTCATGGGTTGATGACTAATGATGTCTAGCAAGACTTCTTGGAAATCCTCTAGACTAGTAGGGAATTCAAAGATGGACTCAGGACAGAGAGAGGCATATTCTCTCTCCTTGTCAATGAGGTTCTACTTTAACCTGCAACAGGGAAGATTAGTAAAACAAATTTGCATTACTACTTATCTTACTTCCCCTATTCTGTCTCAAAATTTGGATTTGATTCTTGAGTGTAATTCACTCTGGCTAAATTAACAGTAGCTAGTTATTTCCATGTTCCCTCTCTAAACTCCAACATGTTGCTGAGACCTGTGATTGTTTGCTTATCTCCTGTCAAGTCCAGCAATTAAATCAGATGTTCAATTTAAAAGATTTTTTTTTTGTATTCTTTGTCATATGCAAACAGCCTTTTTTCATGCTCCTTGCTCTGATTACCCTCAGGTGCCTAATGTTAGTAAAAATCAGTTCCTACAGATCTCAGCTGCATTGATGAAAGCTGATTCTTCTGATTTTACTTAATTCCAGAAAACACAAATAAATATATGATATAAGAAATGCTGTATAGGTGTTTACCAAAAAAATATGGGGAAACACAGGTCCCGGTTTATCTGAAATTATGTGTGGTTTATCCACTAATGTTGTGGTAGTCTGGAAACTAATGCTGATTTTGTTGACTCCCTTGCTGTACAGGGCACTGATCTCAGCTGACCTAAACCAGGATGGATATGAAGATCTGGTGGCTGGAGCACCAGGATACAGCACCATGGGCCATGTTCAAATAGGAAGGGTGTATGTGGTCTATGGCAACCAGACAGGTTTGCCACCAGAGAACATGGATCTGGATGCAAAAGCTGACCAAGTACTACAGGGTCAACAGGTAAGGGTTCAAGGCAGATACCTGTCACTTTTTTGTTTCTTCTTTTGTTTTCTTTTTTTTTTATTGCCTGAAAATTGTTGAATTTTGAAAGTGCCATGGTGTCATTAATGTGCATGAGCATTATTCCTGAAACACTCCTCTTGATGTCATATGGTGTCATATGGTTTTCAAGAAAAATAATCATTATTAAAGTCCCAGGAACAATTAAAGTGATGGTAATCTGTAGGTTCACTTCCAATACTGTGCCAGATAAGTGAGTATTAGACCATAAAGTACCCTTAAATAAAAATCAGGTTGTATCTCTGTAAGTCACAGTATAGCTCATTCTGGTCCCTGCGTTTAAGAAAATATTGTGTTTCCTGTCCTTTTTAATCTGAAATTTTTATCTTAATATGTTTTAATTCCTTTGAGGCTACACTTCTTCATTAATTGATAACTTCTCCCCAGATAATTTTGTCTGTAGTAAGAGTACTGAAAAAAGAAAACTCTGATTTGACATGATGGTGGTTTGTTTGTAACCAAGAAATACGAGCAAATGACCCTTTTGAGCGTTAAATACAATCCTCTGTAGAAAATACCTTTATTCACAAAGAAGATAACAGGGAGAAATTAGATACATTTCTTTTTAATTTGTTTCTGTGGTTACAAACTGTGTAGTAGCAGCTGCTGTCTTCTAACAGAGTGTTTTAGTGGTTCTCAGTCATAATGCTGTCAACAGGAAAGACATAACATGCACTGGATGCAGAAGAGAAAATAGCAAAGCAACAGCTTATTATATTCAGTTGTCCTTAATTTTAACACAGTTGACTTTGAATTAGTGTCTTGTCATGTTATTAATTAGAAGAAAAATAATTGTTTGGATAGACTTTTGTCATCTGTTTCCAGTTCTTCCCTGTGCAAGTGTACATTTGGTTTTCATGGTTTTGACTTGAAAACATGAGAGCAACCCCTTTTCTTTTAGCCTTCAGGAAGATTTGGTTCTGCCTTGGCAGTCTTGGACTTCAATGAGGATGGAGTGCCAGATCTGGCAATTGGAGCACCTTCTGTGGGATCTCAGTATCTTACTTACAAAGTAAGCAACAAGCATGGGTTTGTGGGTTTTTTTGACTCTCCAAACTGAATGTTTTTATTGATATGTATTTTTTTAAACACTGAAATGAAAAAGAGAATTTCTGTTGTAGCTCAGTGTGACACTGGAATTTAAACAGAATTTTTTAACCTTTGTGGGTACTTCGACTAGAGCAGTGACAGCTACCTATATTTCTCTTTCAGTGGCCTTTTTGCACATTAGAAATATGAACTACATTGCAGCACCGACATGCTAGAAATGTAAGGGGCCATTAATAAAATACAAATGTACCCTTTTTTTTTGTTTAGGAACAGAGAGTCTGGAAAACACCTCGTGGGTCAGTGACTTCTGTCATATGCTGTCACAAGGCCAACAAATGATATCTAATTTGTGATATGAACACAGAATAAATTGCTAAAATAATCAAGTTACAGAGGCTTTAATGACTTTCAGTTTACCAGATAAGTCTCTGTATAATGGTCCCTGAGTATTTTTAGGACATGAAACCGAGAGGTAAAATGTTTTGATTTAAACAATTTAGCATAAAACTCTTCAGAATTTTAGATACTAATTTAGCTATCTAAATAAAAAATTAAATTGTTTTTATTTAGACTCACCTCTTGGAAAATTGTGTGCATCTGTTGTGCTTGGCACTGTTTGCCATTGCATTAAATAATAATTATCAAAATTTGAGCCATCTGAACATGTGTATTATGAGTATAAATGTACACTATACTTCCCTTGTTCCTTACACGCAGTGTGATGAAAATGTACTTCTCTATTTTGTTGCTTGGTTACAGCAGTACCCATTACTCATGGGTATTCTTAGGTTTGGGGTGGGAAAGAAAGTATTACAGGAAGGCTCTGAGAGGGAAAATGAAGTTGTATGAATAGCCCTTGCAGAACTGTTCCACTCTTTGTGATTGGCCTTGGATTTAATACTTGATACTGACATGCAGGTGCTCTCATGTTTTATTTTCTTTTTCTGCTGTTTAGGGTGCTGTGTATATCTACTTTGGAACTGAAGGAAGAGGCTTGGCACCTCAGCCAAATGTTACCATAACTTGTCAGGTATATTGATAATGTAATGTCCTGTTTATACTATCCTGTTAGCCAGGCTAACACAGGACTACACAGGCAGAGATAAAAGGGGAAAGAGCTTATGGTCTTAAAATAAGAATGTTAAAATTCAACTTATCATTGCAATGAAATTTAGACTTATGGGGATGGAGCAAGCAGGTCCTTGCTTAGATAGATTGTATTTGGTAAAGACATTCATACCCCAGTGCAGGAATGCAGCAGGGTGAATAGAAAGGTGCATTACCCTCAAAACCAAAAAAAGCCACCAAAAAACCCTGACCCAAACCAAACAAAAAAACAAAGAAAACAAAATTGAATCCAAGGAGTGGGAGGGTAATTTTGTCAGAAGTAAAGTTAGCTCTTTAGAATTAAATTGTTCTATTTTGCTACAGAATTGATGGTTTCAGTTCTATTTCAGGCTTAAACTAACTGTTTATTGCAGTATTCCTACTGTAATTTTGGTTGGTCCCTCCTGGCAGCTGATGTTGATGGAAATGGAAATGCTGATCTGGTTGTGGGCTCTCCATATGCACCCGGTGGTGGGAAGCAGAGAGGATTTGTGGTTGCATTTTACTCTCATTTCAACAGGAGTGACCAAGGTAATATTTGTTGAGCAAATTAACCCTCCCATAGTTTATGTGACTGGTTATTTGTTCCTAATTAATCATGGCATAATTCAGGTCCGAAGTGATCTCAGAGAATGTCACTCCTACTCAATAAGCTGTGAAGTCAGACCAAATTGCTCAGGGCTTTGTCCAGTTGCATCTTAAAATCTCCAGTGACAGAAATTGCACAACCACTCTGGGCAGCTGTTCTACTTTTTGGCAGTCCTCATAGGGAAAAATATCTCTTGTTACAGCCAGAGTGAACCTTTCTTGTTTCAGTTTATGTTCATTGTCTATTGTCCTCCCACCATGCACAGTGCTCTTATAGGCACAGAAAACATGGAACACCCCTATTAAACTTGTTTCAGTTTGTCAACGTCTTTCCTGTTATGGAACAGCTTATTATAGGTGCGATCTAGGGAGCAATCACTTCTCTCAATCTCTTGCCATGCTCCTGCCTACATAGTCTGAGGCACTGTTGGTTGTCTGCTGTCAGAACCTCACACTCAGCTCTCTGTCCACCAGGATCTTCAGGGCCTTTTCCACACAGCAGCTCCTCAGCCAGTTTGTTCCCCAGCTGTATTTATCAGTACAAGGACATCTCTTTTCCCAGGCTTTGCATTCATCCTCACTGAATTTTGTGAGGTTTCTGTCAGCCTGTGTGACAGCTACAGCTGGTCTGAAACTGTATAGATAAATTTGGCTATAACAGAACTTAATTTGGTTTGTTTAGTTTGTTAAAGAGTAGAAGCCAACAAGTTGAGTGAGGTAACGATAGGTTAGATTTAAATTTAAGCTAGAGACTTTAGCTAATCTTATTTAATTTAGAATGTAGACATTTAGTTGGCTAGGGAGCTGGGTGCTGCTGAGACTTTGATTAATCGGGTGTTTAAGCATGGAAATTTTGAACTTTCTATAAGGGGTCATCCATGAATAAACATTAGCTGTTGTTGCATGATCTCAGCATGTTCAGTTGTGTGCCTACCTCCAAAACTGTGACCAAATGTAGCAAGCCTGTTACTTCAGTCTGCCTGGGTGCCTCTGAATGGGACCATCCCCCTGCAATCTCCTGTTATCTGCCAGCTTCACAAAAGGGCATCTTGTTGCCCTGTCTAAATAATTTATAATGAAGTGTCCAACAGGATGAGTCAAAAAATTGAACCCTGAAGTCACTCTACTTGTTCGGGCATTCAGAGAACAACACATGGTTCTCTTCTCTTGTCAGAGGGATCATCTCAACCAGGTCTTTCCTGTCTGTTTTTCTGTTCATCCATACTGCAGTGTCCCAGCTTGGATGCAAGAACAGTTGTGGGAAACTGTATTGGAAACCTTGCTAAAGCAATGGGTTCCAGCTATGGATTGTGAGTCCAGGGTAGGCTCACTGCTCTTTCTTGGAAAATTGCAAATGAACCTCAACAAATGAATCTTTATCATTGTGTATGTTCCTTCATGTGGCTAAAGAAGAATGCTACAAATGAATACAGTTAATGAGTACAGGTGATGAAGTTTCTAGTGAGTGATGGAGGAAATGTCATATTGGAACTAAATAGTAAAGCTTGGGCAGCTTTGTCGGAATCATGTAGTTAAGATTTACAATAATGCTTAATTGTTGCAGCTTATTCTAATTCATGTAAAATTAGAAACCACAAGAACATGGGTTTCAAAACACTGCTAACTGACATTTTTGTAAATCTAAAGCACAGAACAAATTATTTAAATAATAGCCAGAATGATCTGAAGCTCTCCCACCCAGCACCCTTGAAGAATTACAAGTTCTGATAGACAGTAAGTAGTTTAGGGCAGGCTCAAGTGGTAGCTTTCATGTACTTCATGTAGGCTATGGGAAGGATTGAGAAATTCTGTCAAATGAAAGCTTTCACCAGCCAGAAGGACTGCAGGGTGAGCAAGCAAAGTCAGCAACTACTGATACCGTGTCATGGACAGTGTAACTTCACACAGAGAAACTTGTTGTTGTAGGATGAATCAGTGGAGGATTGCAAATGGGTTTTTCAATGCAAGGACACACCAAGATTTAACTCTTTTTTTTTTTTCTGGTCTCTCAGGACTTCTGTCAATACAGGATGCCAACTGGATGGTGGAGGGGGAAGAAAACTATGCTTGGTTTGGATTTTCACTTGCCAGCTGCCAGCTGGAGAACGTGACATTACTGCTGATTGGTAGCCCGACATGGAAGACTTGTTCTAGGTGTGTTGCATGTGACAGCTTGCTGTCTTCACTCTGCTCTACTTCTGCAAAGTTTAAGATTTGCAATAGATTAGACTTACAGCTTTTTAGGAAGTTTTCTTTTTGTTCTGCTTAGAATGTTCTTATTAGATTAATATTCTTATGTTTTCACCCTTCCTTATGAAGACAAGTGTTTTTAGACCCTCTCTAGAGCAGGTCTTTGTTATTTAAAGGCATCCAAGAATTTCTTGTGTTTTCTTGGGGAGGGAGAGGAGTCACAAAAGTGCTGATGAGTAAATGTGCCTTAAATAACCATACAGAAAGCTCTTACTTCAAGATAGCATTTTAAAAAGCAAATTAAACACAAAGATGTATTGGATGATAAAAAAGTGGATAGACAGACCAAGTCTGCACTCTTAGTATTGTGTAATTAGTTAGAGCAAGTATAGGAATTACTGAAGTAGATTTCTAGAATCTGTCAGGCACTAATATTGCAAAGTAAAAGGGGATAACATGTACAATAATATATTGCATTTTAATTCAAGCTGCAATCCCCTCTTGCCGGATGTCAGACAGAGTGTTGGGAAGGTGTACGGGTATAACCCACCAAGTACAGAGCGCTGGTTTGAGATAACTGGAGACAAGGTAGGGCTGCTTCTTCAGTATGGGATCTTGAGAATAATTTGAAGTAAAGTGCTGTTCTGTAGAAATTTCATAGGTGTTTTAAAAATCTAACAGGAGATGGGAAGAATGGGTTTGTCTCTGGCCAGTGGTGTGCTGTCTGTGGCTGGGAACACAAGGAAAGTTTTGGTGGTGGGTGCACCTACTGCAGGTATGTCTTGAAAATTGGAGACCATTACTGCTTTAGGATATTTGTTTCTGCATGACTTGAAGAGAGATACAATGTTTAAGGGAAAAGGGACCTGTAAATTGCCATGTAATTAAAAAAATAATTAGAAATCACTGTAATCACCTGTATATGCTTTATATGTAGAGTCCTCTCTACTGTGGTTTTTTTTCTTAATACGGGCTTAACAGAATTCCTACTTTGCGTAATTTATGTAACAGTGGTTTTCAAGCACACTGCATATTTCTCAGAATTGAAACAAGACAGTATTTTATCCCTCACTCTGGCAGTAGACAGTAATGAATTGAGGATGTCAAACTGCAGAAGTCTAACTTGAATGCATTTCTGCCCTGGTACTATGACTAAAAGTTTTTTTTCCTATGCTCATTAATGTTAATCCCATGTAATTGTTGATGCTATTTGATAACATTATATTAATTTTGTCCATGTTATGTAACGCCAGTATTACCTATAATTGTAAATATTAAACCTGACTTTCTGTGTCTGGTGCTCAACATCTAGTTTGTTGTTGTTGTTGTTTTTCCAGACAGCCTGTCTAGGATTTTATTTATGTCTTCAGTGCTGCATCAAGCTGGATTGGCTCTGGTATATGACCTGTCAAACAGCACCAAACCTTCTCTACTCAGCACATTCAGTGGGGACAGGAGGTTTTCTCGTTTTGGAGGAGACATACACTTAAGTGATCTGGATAGCGATGGGCTAGGTAAAACTTGGTGAATCTAGACCAGAAGTGAAGTGTTTAGCTTTTGGCAACAGGAAAATTGGTCACCTACATATTCATACAAGTGCTAAACACAGTCTACTTTCTCAGTTGAATTATACCAGTATTTCATTGTGCCCTACATGGAGGCCTCTCTAAAATCCCAAGCACCTCAATCAGAAAGTGAAACATTTTAGTTGCCATCATTAATAGGAATGGTGTCATCTAGAAGCATGTAAATGCCAGCTCTCCTGTGTTTTGGTCTACCATTAATTCACTTCTGCTGTGTTATGTCCTCTTTGTAATATGTGCAGATGAAATGATTGTGGCATCCCCACTGCGAACTGATGGTGTCACCTCAATCCTGTCTGCTGGGGCTGCTGGCCGTGTTTATATTTACAATGGCAGACAGGCATCCTCAGGGAATGTGACAGGCCACTGCACATCATGGACATCTCCCTGTCCTGAGGACTGGGTAAGAATGTGAAATTCACACAAAAGTGAATTCTGGACATAAGTTTGGAATGACAACTAATTAATTACATCCAGTGAAAATACCAAGAGTGTTCTGCCTTGGTTCCAGAAAACAAAAGCTTTTCTCTGGTTTCTGAATCTCTGCAATTTGGTTTCTCCTGTTTGTCCTTAAATTACTTTCCTGTTTAGGAGCTAGGGTTATCATACTGGTCTTCTACTCTCTTCCACTGACTTTTCTTTTTTTTTTTTTTATTCTTTAGGCACAGTATGTCCTGGTTTCTCCTGAGGTAAGTAACCAGTAAACAAACTATTGAGAGAAAATAAAAAGTCCTACTTAAAAAAACATAGGACCATTATAAATAGCAATGTTGTTTTACAGGAACTATCAAGATTTGGGAGTTCCATTACCACTGTGAAATCTGAAAGAAAGGTGAGAAAAATTACTGTGGTTGGTTGTTTCCTAACATCCTTCTGCCTCACTAGCTAAAACCTCACAGGTATCTTACAAATTTTCAAGTCTTAAGTTCTTTACACAGTTAACTAAGTCACTCTCTGAACTGATTATTAAACCCATTTTATAGATTGAGGAGCTATGGAGTTGCCAAAACTTTGGCACCTAAATTAAAAAATTTTAATCACTTAAAGCAGCCTGAATTCTAAACTGCTTAGAAGTATACCAAAAGGTTTCATGGGAAATGCAGCGTAGGTGCCTCCCTGCTTTACTGTTCATGCCAACCTGGATAAAAAGTGAATGCTCAGCTGTGGAGCAAACCAGGCACCCAAAACTATCCCCCTCATTTAGTCTTTACAGACTTGCTGTCCTGGCTACCACCTGCAGTGAACGCCGATCATATGTCATGTGTTTCTAAGCACAGAGGTCCACTTCCTACCTGACTGATTTAGGATGTGTTTGTGTACCTGTTTCTCTTTGTTTCCCTCAGATGTTCATTCCTTTACCAAACACCAATTGCTACATTTGTATGATGCACTGAGGAACCTTTTTTTTTTTCAGCTGGAAGGTTGCTTAGTATTTGTTCAATGTTCTTAGTACTGAGTTCTAATGTTCTGCTCACTCTAGCATCACCACCATGAGAACTGGGGTTCTCTGTGTGAGTACAGAGGAAGCCTCAGTACCAGGCTGAGGAGGTCTTCAACAAATGGCGTTTGACTTCTTGTCTTAAAGCATGCAGTGGAGAAACACCTGGAAATCCTTCTCAGCTAGACTGGGGTGAATAATCCAACACCTGAAACATGGGCACTGCTAAGTGCAAGTGAGGCCATTCTCGAAACAGTTGTGTTCTCTTGCCACAGCACCATCACTCCCACTTCATCCCTATTGATCTTAGCCCTGAAAAGCAGTTTGTATGGGCAAGAGACACATTATTTGGTTCCAGCTTGCTCCAGTTCCTCAAATGAAGTAGTCTGTTTGCCAAACTATTTTCTTAACTGCTACTCTGACGAGGTGGGCTGCTCTCTCATCTCCCATCACATTTCTATGTGACATGAATGAGATGGTTAAAATCCATGAGGGAAGCTTAAGGCAGCCATGCACCTGCAGTTGCATTTTGCTAACCTTTGCTCTTTATGTCTGCAGAAAGAACTTGTAGTGGCAGCAGAGAGAAGTTCTGCGAAAGCTCGACTTGGTGGAAGACTTTTTGTCTATTCGCTCTAAAAGTTCACAGTAGCCTTAAAGACCAGGGCACACCTGGTCTTCTAGTGAAGAATCTCTGTAGTACTTATGCTACTTTCCTCAACCCACACAAACCAACGTACCACATCAACAAGCTTTTGCTGAAATCTGTGGTGGGCAGCAGCATTGTTTGTCTAGAACAAGCAAGCTGGTCTGAAAACCTTTTTGGAGGTTGAAATGAGCAGGCAGCTGCATTTTTGGTCATAGTATTTGGCTGTATAACAAATGTTCAGTGGCCACCTTCTTTACTGGCCAGTTTTGAGTATCTTCTTGACAAAACTAGGAAACTGCAGCACAGCATTTACAATCCCTTACATACTGTGATAAAGAAGGATTCTAAATTATGGAAAGTTACTGTCAAAATAACAAGCATGGAGCAGGGGTGGCTTTTGACTAACAGAAAGGTGGGTGCTGATCAACAGGACTGTCTCTCCCTCCTCTCTCTCAAATCTTGAGGCCTGCATTGAGGGTGTAATGCAGCTTGGATCTCCCAGGGACAAAAAGAACAAGCAAGACTGATGAAGATTTAGAAATTGCTTTTGCAATTTGGCCCATTACTGTGACATCCTTTCTGCTTTTTTGTAAAATTCCATGACCATGGTAACATAGAGTTGTTAATGGCTTTTATTGTTAACAGTATTGTCTTTAATTAACACTAATTTTGTATGCTGCAGGTTCAACAGTGTGCATCAATTATCTATTAAACAACTTGAGCAGCAGAATGTGTTGATACTATTATTATCAATGCTAGTCTGTAGACACATATGGGTGTTTTCTCTCTCGTCTCCTTCACAAAAGAAAAACATTATTATTTTAAATAAAACTGAATTCTAAAGATCATGATCCAAAACTAAACACCTCAACTTACCTTCCTAGCAATTCTCTTTCAAGAAATTGTTTTAAACAAATCAAAAAAAAGCAAGGTGAACATTAGCTTGATGTACACTGCATTCTGGTATCTATTTTGAGGACTTGCCCAAATACCAGAACACTTTAAAAAACAAGTTAAATCTGAGCTTCATGGAAGAATAACTGGATACAACTAGGATTGCAGTACTTACATGACAAATCTGTTAAATGTGGTATGAGGCAAAACAAACAGTGTGCTTTTAAGGGAGAATAAAGATTTTATCTTCAAATCAAAATTGAGAAAACGAGTATGTTCTGTAGCAATTCCCTTCTGAACATAAACACGCTGCACTGGTTTTTGTTTTTTCTACATATGACCTCCACATAATTTTATTCCACTTGACTGCACTTTGATTACTTTAATTGTAAGAAAAACTTTAATCATTTGCATATGTCTATAGAGATAAAAAGTAGTCTTGTAGAAGACGTGTCTTTTGCTCCATGTTTTTATTGCACTTTGAGTCTGTTATGTACAAGTGAAGAGTCAAAAGGAGTTCACAGAAGCCTCCCAGCAAAAAAGCTTACGAGAAAGCTTCTCAAACAGCTGCACCAACACATCAGTTCTGGCCTAAAGTAACTACAGCATATTTGAAAACATCAGCATCCATCTCCCTTCACACACTGAGATTCCTGGGGTTTGTCAGCCAAGGAATGTCACCCATTGTTTTTTTCCATTGGATTGCTCAGTTTGCAATCTACCTAAGATGAAAGGCTGCAAAAAAATCAACTAAAAAACTCAAAAGCATTACAAGCCCCATTATCTTTCTCACCTTCTCATGCCATTAGTATCTGTACTTAATGTCATGTACAGAAGAACTGTTGGAAAGTAACAATGTACAACTGACTTTAACCAAACCAGAATCACAGGTCTGGACAACTTTAATTTGTGAACCTTTTTATTTCCATCTTTGACTCATTAGTCCTGAGAAGAATGTTCACAGCTACAGCTACTGTCTTTTCAACCCCTGCCAGTATAATGATTTCTGTGGTGGCACCTAAGGAGCTGCTCGCTGCATTACAGATAGATTAAAAAATCCCAAAGAAGTGACATGATTCAGACAAAATTTCATGCTCCCTCTACAACCTGAGAGAAAGCAGTGGACAACTACAACCTTAAAGAGAAGTCCTAAGAACAACAGAAATAGTTGGCATAAGGCTTTTACTCCTTCCTTCAGCCTATCACAGGACATCAGGCTTCCACACCTTTAATTAACTTGGCTACTTATTATGGTGCAGGCTAGTCCATGCTTTTCTTGGAAGGAAGAGAGAAAGCAGAGCCCACATTAAGAAAAACCCATACATTGATTTTTAACAGAATCTGAATTATGGCAACTCAAGGAGTTGTTAAATTGCAGCTGTATCAACGTGTGTTGAAATAGTGTCAGATGGAAAATATAAGTGGGCATCATCCATAGGCCTGCTTGCCCCATTCCTAGAACTGCTGTTTTGGGCCTAAATTAATTGTTAAGGAATATTAGCAAGATTAGCAGCTAGCCACATTTCAAAGCCTTTTTATTACTCCTTTTTTCTCACTGCTGCCAATCTAGAAGTCATGCTTCATGAGATGGAGGCATGCTTTTTGCTTTGGAAAACCTGTTCTCTGCAATTAAATAGGGTCTTACAATCCATTAAAGAAGCCACTGTTGGGGTGGATTTTTCTTTAAAGTCGGATTCCTAAATCCGCAGTTCAGAACCAGAATTATTGGTCAGGGCTGACTGCTGTCTTTCTTTAAGCCAAAAATTCTGTTCTCTGTAAGAAAGGTCATTAAGCAAAGCAGTATTTGACAGAAACACTAAAAATGAGAATGCCCAAAAAGTAAGTACATGTATGTGATACAGAAAACTAAAGGCACATACACAGGTTGGAGGTGAAACTACTGTAGAAAGCCTTTTGATGTTTTCCATCGTGTTTCTCTCCTTGTGTGCGTGAGCATTAAAAATTTCATTGTAGGTTTTGGCACAAAATATATTAAATTATCAAGTTTAGAAGTTCTTGCAGTTTTCAGTAAGGAAGAACAAATACAAGGAAAGTGTCAGAAGTCCACCCTGTAACAACAAAAGTCTCTTCATTCCTGCTGTTCCTACTGGTTTGTTAACGTGCTTCTGCTCAGCCCAAATGTTTCTCCTTTAAGGCTGGTCTTTATCTCCACTCTTCCAGCTGCTGGTTGGGATTTTTTCAAAACTGCAGGAACCTAGGCAAGAAACAAAATAGCCTGTAATTACATGAGAAGCTGCTCTACATGTGGTAGAAGACAATAAGGCTCCACAGAGGCCTGAACACTGATTTTACTCCCCTTATTTTCAGAACAGTGTCTTTGGCTTCTCCCTCCCTAATACCTTCCAGTATCTTTCCCCAAGTCAGTCATTATGTGCTGGACTTGGTTTTGAGCTACACTTCAGGATATTCTAATTAATTGCAGCCATTGTCAACAGTCCACAACTACTTCCATCTGCTCCTTAACAGTGGAAGAGGAGAGGGAAGGGGAACTTATCTGAGCCTCCCTTTGCCATTTGCAGCAATTTAACTTTTGACTTTACTGATATGTCTGCTATAAATATTACAGTGCAGAGATATACTGCAGAGTATTGCAGACAATACTGTTCCACATGTCCTGGAAAGGGTAGTCAACAGACAAAATGACCCATATATGCTAATCTGAACATGATCTCTTTGGAAACCTTCCTACAGCTCGGTACTAACAATGAAAAAGGTAACTGCTGTGCATACGACCAACTATTAGAAACTTCAGACTGAGAGCTGGGACATCACAACCACAGCACCATTCTCAAGAGAGATGTTACAGCTAGTGCTTGTCCTCATCATCCTTTTAGCTTTGCTTATTCTTTTACAAGACAGGCACTACAGATCCAGAGTTAGTATGTGGGTGGGAAGATGATGACTGCTTCTATCATTAGCCTCAGCTTCCCTTGGGCTTCCAGGTGAAAGTAAATACAGCATTTCTCATGGAAAAGCCTGCAGCTTCACTTCTGCCCAGGGCCAGGGCTCCCCACCTCCTTCAATCCAGCTAGGGAGCACCTTCTCTGTCATGGAACAGACCCTGAGCTGAATTCTGCTGTGCTTTGTGGCCTACCCCTCTAAGCCATGTTATTTCCTGCCTTAGGAATGGACTGTACACCCAGAGTGCGAGGCAGGAGCTCCAGCTGGCCATACGTACGTGAGGAGGTAGCGGAGGATCCAGGTGTCGCCCAAGGAAGGAAAGCAAGCGCCGCCAGATCAGACCACTTCCCAGAAACATAATCCCTGTCACCAACCAAAATATCCTGGGGTCCTACCGACAGAACACTCCCATTAGTCATCCAACTATCTCTCCACAAAAGGCATTACCGAAAGATAATCTCTCACTCCCCACCAGTGTTTTCTTCCTTTATGGGAGGAAGCAGTAAATGCTTCATCATCAACAGCAAAGCCCTCCCTTGGGCAAAATAGCAAAGGATTTTATTTAGGATCACAGTAGTGTATTCTGTTACTGTTTCATGCAGTTTTCTTTCCTTCATTGGGAAGTTGGAAAACTCAACCCTTATATTTAAATGATTTGAAAAGGAACAAGTCATTGCTTTGTTTGTTTGTTTTAAAGGTGGCATGTGCAGCTCTGAAGTTGTACCCCCTAGCCTGTACCCCTTCCTCCCCAGTTTAAATACAATTACTGACAGTAGAGTACTTCCTCTGATGTGCTGGAAATGCCCTGGCTGCTTGACAGATACCCTTCTATCTGGAAGACAAAGCTGCTCTTATCAGAATAGATGATCATTAAAGAAACTTTAACACTACTTTATAATCAACTGCTTATACAACCAAAAATTTGTCTTCCCATTTCTTTTCCATGGACATGAGACAGAAAAAGGCTGCAATACTGTGCAGTTTGACATGCAGTAATTTCCTTACAAAAGTGACTATATGAACACATAAATCCCTGGAGTTTTGTCTATGGAAAGAATGAAGTTATACCAAATATGAAATAAACTGTAAGAGCAGGACCCACATTTTATAAATGCAGGACTTGCTCCTTACCTCTTCAAGAGATGACTCCAAGTTCATACCAAATGCAACTCCTATGAGTCCAAAGAGAGAGACAGAGAAAGTCCCCATGGTCAGCTGCAAGTTCAGCCTCATCATCACATTACGGTGGCTAAAGAAGGGAGAAACATCTGTAAGGGGAACCCAAACATTTATATGCTGCCTAAATTCTTAAATTCCATATAGCACGCACTAAAAACAAATAGTGAAAGAGAGGAAGTCATGCTGAAATTAGGTAACCCAGCTGCAAAGATCATGAAACAACAGTACAAAGAGACTTGTTTTGATGTTTCTACATCTGGGCACCTCTACAGACAGCTGGTTCTGCTTAACCATCATCAGACTTTCCAGCATTGCTCACTTCTCAGAGGCGTATATACGGAGTAACAGTAAATTTCTGCTGAAATCTGTGACCTCTCACCACCATCTGTCTGGAATTTCTATGTCTGTTTTCACAACGGACAAAAATTTATTGTTGCCTTGCAAATTAATACATTTTACCAAAAAAAAAATAAAATGGAGTTGCTAAATGCTGCAGATTAGAAACTTCAGTCCTTTTGGGTGAATTTTATATTCAAGTCTTCCACAAAAAGATTTTTGTGGTTTCCTGATATGGCATCCACTAAGTGCTTCTACAGGTAGCTCCCCAGTATAGAGGAGAAATAATATTAAACACCAGCCTCAGAGTGGCACATTCTTGCAAATGCAAGCTAAAACTCTTTTTCAGGAAGAAATCTGACTAGAACTGAAAAATGTAGCATACAGAGTGAAAGAGAAAACTTTCTCACAAGTTATTAATTTTTGTATCACTCTACAGACCAGTAATTTAACTTATACTGGAAACCTGAGTAGCCTAGCTGGTCTCGAGCTGTGCCAAGGGAGATACAGGTTGGATATTAGGAAGAAGTTTTTCACGGAAAGAATAATAAAGTATTGGAATGCTTTGTCTGGGAAGGTGGTGGAGTCACCATCCCTGGATGTGTTTAAAAGAAGACTGGATGTGACACTTGGTGCCATGGTCTAGTTGAGGTGTTAGAGCATGGGTTGGACTTGATGATTTTGGAGGTCTCTTCCAACCTAGTGATTCTGTAACTCTGGCTAGTAATCTTTGCTGAACAGAATTTTAATATGCTTTTCAATTTGCAGACATTTCCTGTATTGAATAGGTCCCCTAAAGGGTCTAGGAAAACCTGGTTTTCTCTGCTAGGGAAGACTGATGCCTAGCTACAGAGGTACATACTAATTGCACACACTAATTAGGCTATCTTCTTGCTTTGCTTTATCCAGTTCACAATTAGAAAAGCACAATGCAGCTGTGAATACAAGTCCATTCATCCCTCACTTAGAATTCTCCAACCTTCCTTGTGGTAAGATTTGAGAAAGGCTAGGCTAAGAAAGTCTAAATTCCACACAGTTTTTGGTAATCTAACAGATCATAGCTAACCTGTCCAGGTTGATAAAGATGATGCTTTCCGAGTCGTCAATCAGTACTCTGAGTTCACGAGCATCATTTAAAAGATCTTCTGCTTGTCTGTAATAATTCTCCAACAGCAGTTCCATTTCCTCTGCATGGTCAATCCCAGATGTACTCTCCTCACTGTGAGCAACAATTTATATATTCCCAGTTAGCTTCACATTGTATAGAAATGTATTACTGATGTGCTAAGGTACATAAGAGCTGTGGGGAACAAGAGTGCTGTTAGACCCTACACCACAAAATCCAACCTTTTTGTGAGGAGCCTCCATCAGTTCCAACAGCATAACATAAAAGAAATACTTTTATATTTATCAGCACCTCAGCATAGGCAGTCAGTTATTGTAAGTAACAAAGTTAACATCTGATGTGCTTGAAGTATACACACCACCACAAATCTTAGGTTTTTCAGACATTGCAAAGTTTAAAAGTTATAAAGATTTTATATTATATATTATTAAGTTATTATAAAACGCTATTTTGATAGATTAACTTTTTGGTGCCCTCAAGTGGTGAAAGCTGGTAACAGTGTAGCCAAAAACTCCCAACAATAAAACAACCAAAAGTCAAGACACAATTACACAGTGATGGAGATGGTTTAGGGTGTATTGAAATGGTTTAGTAGTAAAACACTTGAGCTATACACAGCAATTTCTGCAAAGCATTTTTCAATCCCGAAGTAGCCAAAAAGTGACCATCTTAATAAAAGATGCTCCACTCTGAGACTTTTACTTCAGTATGCTACTGCTGGTGCATTAGCCTTCCTCTGAAACACCTTTCAGGCATTATACAGATGAAACTGGGGCACTTGAGGTCCACAAGAGCTTGGAAACTAAGCAGCAAAGCCAGGAAGATTGGTCATAATTTTTTGTTTTGTAGTATGATCTCATTTCTCTAGAGACACTGAAGTTTTTAATGAATCTCCTCCTGGCATTATTGACTGCTAAAGGAACATCTCAGAAATGGTTTTCCACAAAAATAAGTGGCATGTCTTACAAATCAACTCATGTAAGCTCCCCGAGGACCTTTAACAGAGTACCTAGTTTCTCTCTTCTGGGGCAGAAACTGAGTTAGCCAATCTGATTTGAGAACCCTCCAGACCTTGAGGTTTTCACTGCACGGAGATGAGAGGAGTTGCAGACTTGGAAGTCTTAGAGCACTATCTGCAGTATTACAGATTCAGCTCAAGGTCATACTTGATGAATGTCTTTACATTTACATCAGCTCCTCTGGGGATATACAAAATAAAGACATCCATAAAGACATGAAAGTAACTGCCACTGGATGTGCTTTCATTAACTAGCCTCCATCTGTCTAATAGCTCTTCCACATTCTGATGTTCCTTCACAGAGAGTTAAGAGGTCTTGTCTCTCTGAGCAAGTTCACCATTCTGCTGCAAAAGATCTCTGACAGCACCTATTTGCCTATCTGGGCTCCTCCATATCCTTTCAGGCTTCCTGAGTTCATGAAACACCACCAATCAGTGCATCAATCCTGGATCAAAATAGAGCTGTTCACACACAGCCAATGTGCCTGCAAATGTGTTGTCATGGCTTGTGCTTCCCGGTGTGCCCCATGCACAGACTGCGTCACTGCATGCTGCAGCACAGCTCTTCACACAACCTCCTGCTATCTCTCCTACCCCTGTGCAATGGTGCCTGGAAGAAGGGATGCCTGCAGGTTTCTCTTGACATGAATGTAAGGTGACATTGGGATCTTTCCTAGATCTCCCACACACTGTCTACTGAGAGGCAACAAAGGCTTTGCCAGCAGACTGTATTAAGTCTAAAGGAAGGCTGTGAGCAAAATCGGGAAAAAGACCAGCTGCTGACTCCAAAGAAGCTGGAATTTAGAGCTACATCTGATACTGCTCCAGATGATGCCTTAGAAATGCAAACTATGTCCCTCTTCTGGAACACTGAGTTTCTGATGCACATTTAGATTAAGCTCTGCAGGACAATACTTCAAACCCACACTACCACGTGAACGGTATTAATACGTACATGCAATGCAGTTAGACAGAAGTATCATCCCAGCAACTTCACAAAGTACCCTGGAAGGTAACTTCTCTTGTCTGCTTATATATAAACACATCTCCATGCCCAAGATTTAAATACAATTCAGCCCAAAATATATTTGGAAATAGTATACATTATCTTTCAGTTTTTATTAAAGTGACCAGTGCTGCTGTTGCTGTGTGCTGTCCCTCACCAGAACCCCAGAGTGCAAAAGGATTGTTTCTGCACATACATCTCCAGGAATGCTGTTCTCCAGCTGCCCAAGATTGCTCTAAGGCCTCTTTCCTTCAGGTTCTGCTGGTGAGCAAAAACCTAGGAACAAGGCACTCAGAACACTTCTAGTAAAGGAAGTGTGGAGTCTGATCTATTCAAGACAAGCTTTAAAACCTGCCTCTGGTTTTTATTTTGGTGAAACTGAGGGAAATTCTCCCAGAATGTGTTGAAAAGTAACATTTGTTTTCTCTGCCATCCTGCTGCCATCCCATGCCATGCTAGATGAGCTGGCCTGTTATGTCAAGAACTATTTCTAACTGTGTAACAGTGGAGTTCCTCTCCAAAATGGCAACTAAATTGGTTTTCTGCAGTAGCAAGCATTAGGGTTTAAAAAAAAAAATAGGAAGACTTTTCTTTCTGGTTTTTAGCAGTAAATGTCCAGTTTAGTGTTCAAGTTCTCCTCAAACAAAACACACTGTTAAAAAATATACGTGGTTTCAAAATATACATACAATATTTGTGGATCAGTCCATTTAGACAGACAAAGTTCTTCTATTAGTTCTTCTTCATCTAAGATCTCCAGAATTGTTTCTTTGAAAACTTTAACATCTGTTTCCAGTTCTGACAAGCTGAAGGAAGAACAGGCAAAAGGTCAAGTAATCCCCAGTGTCACCAGAGCCCAAAGGTAATCTCTACATGAGTTTGCCAGCCAGCACCCTCGCCAGATGGAGTGGCCAGGGAAGACTTCCTTGCAGGGTTATAAGAGTTCCTTCAAAACATGCTCTACAAGCCACACACTTAGTTGTAGCAGTGATCTGTCTGGGGACCAGTGTGGTACAGACACACACTAGAAGGCATCCAGATGTGTTTCTGGATGTATCTGTAACCAAGAAAAAACAAGCACTCTTTGAGCACATAGCAAGCACACGTTTGCAGTGTCTTCATATGAGAGAGGCCAATACATGAAGGTAGCACTGTACTAGTAACCTCAAAGCACAGATTTACATAGATTTACAAAGGTTTACATTAAGGGAAACATTCTCACACGGTCTGATTCTCTTAGGTATTATTTTGTTTTGTCGGATGCTATTTAAGAAGCATGACAGTATTTCTGACAATTCAGAATTTCCTTCCCTTCTCCCCCCTATCACTAGGTAATTTGTATACTGATTTGTCCATTTCCAAATAACATGCACTACCCAGCATTACAGTAATCTAAAAAATTAATATCAGATACCATTTTTCTAACACTTTTAATGCATGCCATTTTCTATGGTCATCTTCTAGGGTCTTTACATCTTATTCTTAGTTACCTCTTGCCATTTTGCAGAAGAATGTGTAGTTTACTCCTATCCACAGATAAAAGCTTGGGATCCACTAGGGCTTCCAGTGTCTCAAGGATCTGAGGCTGCAAAGTGTTAAGTCTTCCCTGCAGTTTGCTGATCTAGATAACAACATGATCCTTCATAAGAATTAAAATAATTCATTTAGAATGATTTGGGCAACTGACTCCTGTCTCTCAACACAGAACTCACAGTAATAGGTAGTTAATACAACCTGCTTTCCAATGCCTGGGACATACTTCCTGTATGGATGCTCCATAAACACAAAGCCAGTGCACAATACAGCATTTAATAAAAAGTGAACTGAAACCCAGTGACAAACACACCAATAAGGCAGATAAAACTAAATTTAAAACACTATTGTCTATAAATATTATATTAGACTTAGCAAGCACAGATTTCTAATGATGGCTAGAAATCTTATCTGACTCCTGCTTCAAGAGGACAAAACCTCAGCACTTTTGTGTGATTTTTCACTTCAGCCACAGTATGTCTCTAGAAAGGAATTTTGACTTGCATTTTAATTATCCAGATGGTGGTGAAGCCATCATATCCAGATAGCACTTTACTGGAAAGGGAATGAAAACACACATACACACAAACCGAAAGAACTAAAGAAACAAGGGTCAAAACAAAAAACAAAAAAGTGCAGAATACATTTAAAAATATGTACGTGTAAATATTAACACAAAACTAAAGTCATACTGCCCTTTCTGTGTAGCAAGAACTTTCCAAACATTTTGAAAAACATGAGATAGCTCACCCAGTACTGCAGGATTGCTTCTATGGCTCGGAATTCAAAGGGCAGGGAATATGTGACTAGTTGACCTTCCCCAGCCAGCTGAGATGCTAGTTCATTGAGGAGCCAGTGTTCCAGACTTAAATTACGATAATCTAGTATCAGAAGAAACTCTGGTGTTATGACAGCCTTCAAGAACTGAAAAAGACAGTACATGTAAGGAGTTGAAAAAAAACTCGCTTGAGATTTCTCAAAACTCTGTAGCACATTTGATGACTTGGGCTATGATAAAACCACTCTTCAAATGTAATTTCAGGTAGGAAAGTAGGAAAATAACAAAATCTCATGCTAATTGCAAAGAGGTTTAGACACAGCACTGCGCCAGGGATAGAGAAGAGGCTCCCTACAAGCCTTTACTTCTGTGACAATATTAGTAATGTTTCTCCTGTGCTCAACCAGGAAGATGGTCACTGATGTGTACAGTTGGTGAACTCACACTCTGCTTGCTAGGCAGAGCTCCAAAGAAACATTTACTGCTAGAATGCACGGCACAGAAAGCTGCTGTTTTCTTGCCATGCAAGAAAATCCAAGTGCAAAGATGAGACAGGGTTAAAACGAAACCATTACCTCCATTCTCATAATGATCCGGTTGTTCCTGGTTGCAATGCTCATCACATGTTGAAATCTTAGATCTCGAGCTTGAAGACCCAACTCCTGGTACAATTCTGTTTTCTTCTTTTCTATCATGGTAACGTTTTTAGATGAAGACATTTAGAGGACAAGCATGTATGTTCCAAAATTACATCCTAGTGTGTTACCAAGTCCCAGAACAAAGCAACCCAGCCATTCTTAAAGGTTTTCCTCCCACTGACTCCTCAATCTAAGTAATTTTCTACAAAATTTAAAGACTGTATCTTGAACAGAAAAATTCTAGATATAAGTGAAAAAGTTGGCCACGACAATTAACTTCACACGAGAAACAAGTGACTCCTTTGAGAAAGCAAATGTAATCCTACATGGACAGACAAGGCAGGAAAAGTAGCATGCTGGTCAAAAAGAAAGAAAAAAGCAAATCAAAAATTACCTTCCTGGGGGAGTTGGTAACATTTTTTTCAAAATATTACTTAAAAATGTACAAAAACTGTAACAATAAAAATGCTATGAAGGCCCAATGGAAGGCAGCAAAACAGAATTTTTTTTTAACCAAGTAGATTTCCAACTGGGCTTTTTTCTATTAGACAAAGAAAAAACTCAAACAAACCCAAACAAAACTACAATGAAAACTTACCAAAATAGGTAGTATTTCCCTTTTTGTCAAACTTCATCTGGAGGAACGGGAAAAAAAAATACCTTTTTTTCACAGAACCACTATAAAACAAGAAATCAATTTCTAAAATTATCTGCACTTCCCTAGCAGCCAAAGATATTAAGAAAACCACATAATGAAGAGAAAGCAACTTTTATGCTCTCTATTCACAATTAAGCAAAGTAATTGCTTGAAATGGCCACATTTCACTGTGTTGGCGACCAGCATCATCTGCATGGCCGTGTTCCTACACAAAACTTGTTAAGGTGATTTACAGAGGATCTCAGAAACTTAGAACAGACTATTTCTGTTGGAAGAGATCTACAATGATCAGAGTCCAGCTGCTTGACCAGTTCAGGGCTGACCAGAAATTAAAGCCTGATATTAAGGATACTGTCCAAATACCTCAAATGCTCACAGGCTTGGGATATTAACCACCTCTCCTGGAAGCCTGCTCCCTTCTTGGTAAAGAACTGCTTCCTAATTCCTCCAGTCTAAACCTCCCCTGGCACAGCTTTGAGATATTCCCATGCATCCTATCACTGGATCTCAGAGAGGAGACCAGCAGGGCATTTACAACTGGGATTAAAAAAGTCAGCTATTTGCTCTGAAACACTCTGAAAAATTTACAAATAAAACTTGAAAAGAGTACCATACATTGTACTGTTAGGCTTTGTGCCCACATCAAATATTGCAAAGACATGCTATTTAGCTTGCAGCCTGCACCTAAATACCTCTTGTCTTAGCATCTCTCATTCATATTGTTCATTTAACACTTGTATTTCCTAGTAAAATTATTTTCTTGGATAGACTGCCATGTCGGGATTAATCATGAAATTTATTGTTTTGCTCATAAACCATGTACTTAATTCAACATTACTAACTTTTAAACTGACTTTCAGTGAATTAAGCCTACCTAAGCATGTATTCCAGTAGAGCTACAGTGAGGGTTACATGGCACTTTGCTGCAGAATGACTGCTTTTCATTATCAACAAGGAGACCACACATTCCTTCACTGGCACTAACAGTGTGATTTTTCATAACATATATATTTAAAATAGATATATAATGTGCAAACCAAGCAGCTTGCAAATGGCTTTCAGTCTCCTTAAAAAAGATGACAAAGAGAGGGTTTTTCACCAAGTCCTATGTTTGCTTAGAAATGCAGCTATCAAGACACAGGACTAATATTTCTAAAATGTATTAGCAAGCCTTGATAAACTTAAGAAGAAACTTCTGAATGCAGCACTTCCAAGAGTTGACTTGCCTTCACAATTAGAGCCAGAGAACTTTCCAGCAGATGCTGGGCCTTTGAAAAGTATCTTCATCAAACATTATGTACTCTAGAACTGGTCCTCATATCAGAGTCGCTCAAAGCAACAATTTAGAGCTAGGGGTGTTATCCGAGACACAAATCCCTCTGGTTTTTGACGCCTTAAGGTTAAAAACCAACCAACCAACCAACCAACCAAGCAGCAGGGAACAAGCACCATCATCTCGCACCAGCTGCCCTCCCTGGCAGAAATGCCTGCAGGCACTTACCACTGCAAAAACAGGAGACACGCTGGCTAGGGTGGCTTGGGAGGTCTCAGTGGGGACATGTTGGTAAAATCTACCTGCGGAAAGAGAACACGGCTCTACCGACAGCTCACCGCCCTCGGCCTCGAGCTGCTCGGCGCTCCGTTCTCAGGCTCCGGCACACAACGTCACGAAGCGCCGGTCACGACAAGGCCCCGACGAACCCGACACCGCCCGGCCCGGCCCGGCCACTCCCAGAGCGGCTCCCCCGCCCGGGCGTCCCGGGGCCCGCCCGACACGACCGCTCACCGGCCCAGCGCAGCCCTCGGGAGCCCGGCGGCACCGCCGCCACGGCCTCGGGCCGGTGCCAGGCGCGGCCCGGCGGCGGCCCCGGGGCTGCCCGCGGGCGGGAGCCGCCGCCCGCCGCGCCCGCCCAGCCGCGGGCCGCGCGGCAGCCGCAGCAGCCGCCGCTCAGGGCGCGGGGCAGCAGCGCGGCCCCGCGCAACATCGACCCCGCTCGGCCCCTCGGCCCGGCACCGCTCCCGGCGCGCAGCCCCGGCGAGGGACGAGCCCGAGCGGTGACGGGAGGGGAGGAGCCCGGCGGGGTGACGGGGAGCCCCGGCGCTGCCTGGGTACGGCGCGGCCACGGCGGCGCCGCAATGGGGGGAGCCCCGGGAGGCGGGACCTGCCCGCCCGCTTCTGTGTCTCTAAACCCTCTGAGACAGCTCAGAGGCGGCCGGGAAGTTCGTAGCCGTTGTTTTGTATATACGCAGGACCTTCACACCACCTTCTCAACTCGGCTGTGTTCAACCCCACTGAAATTAACTGGATTTTGTGCGTGGTGATTTGTGAGAATGGGGAAAAAAAAAAAAAACAAACAAAAAAACTTCAAGAACCCCATAAAGCTCACCTTAGCTCTTCTAATGAGGTAGGTCCAAATTGAAAATCCAATGAAATGGATAACTCCTCCCAAAGACATAAGCGTTCTTAAAATCCCAGCTCTGCAGTGCTCATAGTGCAAGCACACCTTACTGTGGCTGGGATTTTCCCTGCCGCATTCAGCCACTTCCTGATGATCTTCTAAAACACGGGGTGTTTTTTCTCAAGTGAAGTACAGTTTTGTCCCCAGCAAATGTCTTGGAATTAAACTTCCTTGCCCTATTTCTGTATCTAAGATAGAGACAACCTGGGTGGTTGAGATGTAAAAGTTTCATTAGTAGCATATCAGCCTCCACTGTTACGTATTCTTTTGAAACTGCAGCTCTCATGTGCAAAAAGACCATGCAGGTAGCAGGGGGTATCCTTCCTTTGGCTAGTCCTGTTGAAGTGTGTAAATAGGCCTGGAGGTGAAGCCTGCGTCCAAGCCTTGCAGCAGGACGTGTTATCAGAAAGTACTTAGAGTACTCATTAATCCTTAGCGGGGGAAGTAGAAAAGGAAGTGATTAATGAAATGATCCGTGCAGCGTGGCTGCTCCAAGAGGAAGGCACAAACCAAAACACTGGGCTGAATTTTGAAAACAAGGGTGTCACCAAAACAGGACAAAAGAAACTTACCCAACACCAATTTGATGTGAATAAGCAGACACTTCCTTATTTTTGGCACTTGGAACAGGCAGGAGTACTCCTATAAACGTGTTCAGCTTATTAAACAAAATCCATCCATTTTATATATTTTTTTCTACCAAGCTATCATTACGTAAGATGTTTTATGTACTATGCATAATACATCCGCTCTTAAATTTAATCTTTACAATAATTGTTTTTGCTAGTTATGTAACTTCAGTAATATTCCTACCCTAAGACAATCATTGATCATCTCTACTGAGCTCTGCTGACTGGAATCCTTGACATTCAAATCAAGATGGGAAGGGTAGGGGGCTTCCGAGCAGCATAATTGTGTCCATGATGGTCTCCATAGTTTCTTGAAAAAAAAATAAGAAATCCAGTGACTTCTTGATGAAGTTTCTATGGTTGCATATTTTAAACACAGCACTCCTAACGTTGGAATATAACCTTATACTTTACCATTTCCTACCTGTAATCATAACTAAACCTTTTGTAGCTATAAATCAGTTATTAACAACACTGTCCTTTTCTTTCCTGTACCAGATAACCTGTCCATTTGTATGTTTGTGTGTACATACATACAGTAACATACATAGATTAGCCTTTGTTCCAATTGGATGGACATGCACAGAATCAGAAGGATGGTTTATGCACACCTTGCATAAAGGGGAATTACATCACAAGGAAGTAATTTAATGAAAAAGTTCGTCAGTAGTTATGAACAGAATGTATATGTAGACTGAAGCCATCAGAAGTTTTCAGTTTCAGGGTAACCATGCCTGTCTGCAAATGTCCCTATTCATACTTGATAAAAAGCTGAAATCTACTCTAAATGGATGTCCTGGTTTACAATACAACATACATATTCTGTTACCATCTGAGAAGGGTGATCATCCTTATCTCTGTGGGAAATGTCTTCTGTTGATGGGCCATAACTGATAAGGGTGATCATCCTTATCTCTGTGGGAAGTATCTTCTGTTGATGGGCCATTGAGTCCTACTGTATAACTGATAAGATTACATCATCCCATTGGGAGATGCTCCAGCCAGGAGGACGAGCCAAGCCTTTCCTACCTAGATAAAAACTGAGGTTTAGAACGCCAAAGGCAGCCTTTTCCCACTGGATTCCAGAGGAAGAACCAGGTTTTTATCCACATCATCGCTGGACCCTTTGGAGGAAAACTGCATCAGCACCCTGACTGACAGGGTATCAGGTTGTATTCTGACTCTGTCAGTGGTTTTATTTTTATTATTGCATGTATTTTGTTTTGTTTTTTTTTCTTTCTCTTTCCTATTAAAATTTGTATTACTGACTTGAAGTCTCACTGGTTTTGCTTTTCAAACCAGTACAATGGAGTATTTTAGCTCTAGTTTTGGTTAATCTCAGCAGGTGGCAGTATGTGTGACACTAATTTAACCTCTTTGGATGTCAAAGATACTTAACATTTGGAAATATCAGACAGCACAAAAAATACCTCAGGAAGGCAGAGAACCAGTGCACACCACTGCTGGCAATTAATGGCAGCTTATGTTGGCTCTGCTTGTTGAAGTGCAAAAACTAGGGAAGCATTTAAAGTGTAGCAATGGAGAACAAAGACACACGGACCCTTTATGCATCCAAAGGAAATCTCTTTATTGTAAAAGTCACTTGTCTTTTATACTTTTAACTTCCACGCAACATAACCAAAACTTAACAGAGGAAGGGCACCCATTGGCTGCTCAGCTGCAGCCTGCTGTCCATGTGTCCCACCATCCAATCAGCTTCCCATTTATCTGCTGTCCATGCATTCCTCCTCATTTGGTTGCCTCTCACCACCCCCCTTCCACTGGCTTCCAACCATCCAGGCTGCAGCTGTGCCTTCCTACGGGGCTTTCTGGTAAACATAAGCCTTAACAACTTTAACAGTTTTAACCCCATATCCCTCACTAAAGGATATTTGCCAGAAATTGTAATTTAATCAATGTGCAGTATGTCTTACACAGCTGACATTTCACACTCTTCAGTAATAAAGGAAAAGCTGCTGGGTTTATCTATTTGTTTTCCTTTGGCTGCTAAGACAACAGAAGTGTTGGAAATGAGATGATGTAACTTTACACTGAATCTGAACTGATACAAAGTCTGCTGTGTAGGATCCAACAGGCCAAAGTATCCCTAAGCATTGGCACTGTATCTCATTACAGCTGCAGTATCAGCCACCACTGCAACTGTCTGGAAGGGCAGACAATAACCAAGTGTCACCTCTGTCTTCAGAGGTGAAGGTAGCACATCGGTGTGCACTGGCAGCCAGGGTCAAGTCATAAAGCAAACACACAGTATCTGACTTTACACTGCTGCTGGGAAAAGATGACTGGAGATCTAGAACTGGCATCTGTTTATTGTAGCTCTGAATACCAATGAGCTGCTTGTTGATTCTGCTGTAGGCACATGTCAGGTGTCCATCCTGCAGTGCCAACCTCTGGGAGCTCATCTGCTGTTTGTTGAAGAGGCTCACTGACAAGGACAGTCATGATGTCTGTTCTTCATTCAGCCAAAAAGAAAGGATAGCTCCAGCACAGGCTTGCTTGGTCATGAAGCTGCCATCCAAAGCAGAAGCTATTTGTGAGATTGAATGACACGAGCAACTAGTTTCACTGCCAGCTGAATGTCAGCGCACTACTGGGGGACTGCTCTGACTGCAACTGGGCTTTGTGCAAAGGAGCAGAAGCACCAAGGAAAAACACACAGAAACAGAAGGAAACTGTAACTATCATCAGAGGGGTCCTTATAAATCTCTGCTGAAGAAACGCTCAGAGAACATTTTGGTAAAATTATGGTAAAAAGACATCTTGGTCTACAGACAATTTTCAGTGTATAATTTGTCCATTTGGTCAATCCTTTTTTTAGATACAAATCTGCGTCCTGTTTCTTCTCCTAAAAGAAATGTGCAGTTTTATTCACATTGAGAAAAAATAAAAACCAGAACAACAAACAACAAACAAAAAGCCAGATTAACAAAAACCCCACAGTTGCTACCAGACAGTACGTGTTCAGTGGATGATAAGTGAAGCTGCACAAGAAGAGAGAGATAGAAAAGACCCCATAGAAAACTTACCAAGAAAACCCACTCACATTTACAGTAATTGCTCTTACATTAATAAATTAGGAATACCCAATTGATAATCTCAGGTCCCTTGGTCAAAGGTACCTGCACTAACATACTGATAAATCTTTGCTCAAGAATTACTTCACTTTCATTACTCTATACCAAGACCACATTGAAGGTATCTTTTGACCATTTCCTTACTTAAGGTAAGCCACTGGAATTTGTTTTTCCATGGAGAAACATTTCCTTTTGTGCCTCTAAGGGTTTGCAAAAGCCTTTTCCCTATGTAATCCTTCAGCATTTTGGGTGTCTCAAGAATACTGTTGGACAGGACCTGCATGATCAAAAGCTGTAGCTTACACAGTGATTGTCTAAGGTGTTTTTTAAAGCAAAAATACTTGATGATAGTATTCTAAGGAGTTTTTGATCTGGCAATTGAACAAGCAGATGGATTTGCTATAACATGGGCTTTAAAATTTACAACTGCATTGGTATTTTACTTCTAGTGTGTGCATGTGAGCTGAACCACTTGGTATTTATGTGCTTTAAACTGCCAGTGCAGACAGTCTGGCTACTCCAGACTTACAGCTGGGAATAAAGTAGCTTCTATTGCTTAGTCTGATTTTCTGATAAGATGCACAGAGTTATTAAGTGTTTTTCTCAGCATTGTGTGCAAGAGAATAAGCTGAATTTTATTCTGTGTTTAGAAACTTTATCCTTTTCCCTTCTGTCCATTTTGATGGTCTTTTCTTCAGCACTAGGACATTTCTGTCTTCATGACGACATGTTTTGCTGTCACTGAGCATAGCTGGCAAGGCCTTGCAACAAGCTGCAAAATCTTTCCTGGTTCTGAAATGGCAGACACCTCATGGCATTCTGGTGCAGAAGAAGTGACCCTGTTTGATGCTACACTGTGAACCATGGCTCTGCTGTCATCACGTCCCACAACATTATGGTATGTTATGCTCCTCGTGTGACCTCAGGGGATCCCGACACACGACCTGACATACATCATGTCATGCACCAACCTCATGTAAGATGAGAGGTCTGATGTTGCTCCATTATAAAGAGATTATGTGTCTCTTCATTCATCTTAATCATGTCAGTGGGCTCAGCAGCTTGTCTGCTTGCTGTTGAGAATGTGATAGGAGATTGCTTACAAAGTGAAACAATAGTTTCACTAATAGGGAATAAAAGGTCAGACCTTGGAAAAGCTAGGAGGAGCAAATTGTTATGGTTCAAGGCACTGCTATTATGGACTGAAGTGTCTATTATTTTCTTAGCTTTGGGTCAGCAGTTGTACTTAGGTGAGATGGAAAACAAAGATTTTTGTCCACCAATTTTAGACTGCTTTAAGGCTAGCAGTGCTCTAGTACCATTTAAGGGATATTTTATTGCAATCCATAAAGTGATTGTAACAAATGTGGCCATAGGTAGAGACCAACAGTATTTTGAAGCATCTGAAGTGTCAATAAAATGTTCAGTGCCTTGCTCCTATGTCAAAGATGTTGTGTGACTACAAATTAGGCCCAAGATCACTAAATATGGTGGAATCTGGTATAAAATAGCAGCTAGTTGTCATATCACCGCTTGAATGCAGAGCAGGGTGAGGGTCATCAACATTTTTGGTTTTTACTCAAAATCATATCTTTAATAACAAAAATTTCCTTTCAGATTACAGTAGTTCAATGTTAAACAGTATTAATTCGAGGACGGTAAATACTTGGTTCTCCCCGTTATTAGGTGGAAGGAGAACAGCAGCAAGTGGGGAAGTTTAGCTGTTAACCAGTAACAGTAGCATGTTTGACTGCCCTCACCCTGAAATCGCTCTTTTTGTAATGGTTAACTGCTCTAACTCACAGCAGGGGGTGATTTTCCCATCAAAGGAGGTAAGATAAAAGGATAGAAAATTCCTTCCACCCCGCGTGTTAAAATCCCTTTGAAAAACCAATCATTACTTTACACAAATTCAGGTAGGAAGGTCTAGTGCATTTTTAGACTTGAGACTACTGGCGGGGAAAAGAGGTTGTTAAAGGAATTATATTCGAATTGAAGGCGCTCACATTTTACTTCCCGTCAGGTTTCACGGCTCCTTGTCCGCAGGGTGTGCCAGAGCGCGATGGGAGCGCCGCGTTCCTCCGCCGCCGGCCGGGCAGGAGGAGGCAGAGCGGGGATCTCCCTCTCTTCCTCGTCCGGATCCCGTTTCCTTCGCCCGCCTCTGGGCACGCCGCCCCCCGCGCTCCTTCCCGCGCTGGCTCTGGGCCGGGCAGGTCCCGCCCGGCTGCCCGCGGGGAGGCCGAGCACACTCGGGGTAGCGTTTCCCGAGAAAAGCAAGGCGGTAGGGATTCCCGTCATGGCAGAGCCGGAGGATAAAGGCCCCCGAGGCCGCGCGTCCCCGGCAGTCCGTGTCCGTGCTGTGCCGGCCGGAGTGCCAGGCCGCGTTGTTCCGCCTGGGCCGGCGCTCCCCGCACCAAGCTCCCCCGCGGCCGCAGCAGCGCTCTGGTTGCCGGGGAGGAGCCGCTGTGCACAGGCCAGGCGGGGCCGTGCCCGGGCCCCGGCGAGCCGGGATCGCTCCCCGGGAGGTGTGCCCGTGTACCCGGCGTGGGCGGTGTCATGGCCAGAGGGGATCCCGGGCAGGAGTCTCTCCTGAGCAAACAGGTGCGGGCGGCTCTGGCGGCGCGGGACGCACGGAGCCAGCAGCATGACTAGTCCTGGCACCAAGGCGTCCTGGCTCTCGCAGCCGGCCGTGAAGAGCGTGCTGGTGTATCGCAACGGGGACCCTTTCTTCCCGGGGCGCCGCATCGTCATCCACGAGAAGAAAGTGTCCAACTTTGATGTGTTCCTGAAAGAGGTGACGGGCGGCGTGCAGGCGCCCTTTGGAGCCGTGCGGAACATCTATACCCCCCGGGGTGGGCACCGTGTCCGGCAGCTGGAGGAGCTCCAGAGTGGGGAGCAGTATGTGGCTGGTGGCAGGGAGGCCTTCAAGAAACTCAAGTGAGTGGGTGAAATGTTACATTCATACAGAAATGAATATCAGCGTTTGGGTTTTGGCACTGTGGCAGTGCTTCGGACGACCCCTCACCATGTCCCTTTTATTAGTCATTGAGGAAAGAGAACTCGGAAGTTATGACCCAGGGCAAAAGGGAAAGAGCTTTAGAGGTGAGCCCCGGAAAGGGTATTCTTACCATGAGTCACATAGTGACAACTCCTTGACATGACAGTAGAAAAGAAGAAATAGCCCTTTAACCTGAAGGACATGCAGGAATGGTGTGTTGTGATGTCTGTGCTTAGCTGAAGGGCCAGTATTTGTGCTCAGGGGTAACAGGGTGAAAGCAGTAAAAGGTGAAGTGTTGACACCTTGCCACAAAGTTGATGAGCATGAGAATTCAATTACCAATGCTTCCTTTCTTGTTTATTTTTTAAAATTCTGAAGTATTCTACCCAACTATCCGCATCTCCATCACATCTGTTCATTTTGGGTACATAGATAGCCTTTTTATGTCCCTCCTGTTATTCAGAAGATGACCATTCACATTCTTTGTCCTACATGGGCATCAAGAATTAAGCTGCCAGTTTGTCTGTTTTCTATTGAGTCACTGGGAGAATTAATGTGAAGGAGGTCCGGGATTTTAGGTGTGTTTCCAGAGTGGTTCTACATGTGATCAGTAACTATTCTTAATTCTGTCAGTGAATTTCATGGTCTCAAATGACTTTTTTATCTTTTGCTCTGTGGGTATTTTTTCCTACAGTTGAATTTATGGAAATAAATCTCAAAATTAACAATCCATTTCTGGAAATGTTTGAGAATTTATATCATCAACTACCACATCTACAATGTCTTCCTCATCTTGCTTCTGTAGAGTTGAGGACACTATATTTTTGCAGGAGAACTCATTATGTTTCAGGACAAAACTCTCTGTGTAATGAACAGGATCTCTGTCATCACTCTTAGCACTTCTGTCACTAGCTGCTTCTAAAGGTTTATTGAAGCTTTTTGCACTTCACTAGGAAAGCCAGAGAGAAAGATGTATGACAAGCTAAATATAAGTCCTTTTTCAACAGTTCTTTTCTGTGTCAAATGTGGTGCTCAACACTAAGAGAGATGTACCATTTCTTTTTGATCTTAAATCCTGTGATTCTGTCGATGGCTTAAAGTTATTAGTTATCAGCACATCATATTACACCTCCCAAAATGTGTTTTGTGTTTGATAGGCTACAAGTAAGTAAACGTTTGGCATTAGCACATGCTGTTTAGAGAATTGGGCACTCTGGATTTATATTGTGTGGGGAAAAGTATTTTTGTCAGTTCACGCTTTATGGTCAGAGTTTTATGGTGAGATTTTTCAGACTTATGGTTGAAACATGCAAGGAGGTGCCTAGTTATTTAAGGCCAACAAAGAGAATAGTTTAAGAAAAGCTAACGTAAGGGACTGGGTAAAACTAGTCTGTTTTATATATCCCTTGATAATATGTCCCAATCCTGTGCTGTAGAGAAGATAAATGGGATGACTTGAGATCCCTTCCATTTCTGCATTCAGAATTGGAGTTGTTCACCTCTTAGTATTTGTTTATATAGTGCTGGAAACGTTGGCAGTGCTTTTATGAGCATTACAGACAAGCGTAGGAGCTTAATGTTGAAGTTGTTCTTAACTGGGTTGTACACAGAGTGGTAATTAAGGAGACATCTTTGGAAGAAAAATTAGAGGAGAGGTAGGGTTAATTGGAAGGAAGTAAAATAATTAAAGAAGAGTGTGTATGTTTGTGTAACATGTCACAGGTAAGCAGTTACGGTGTGACAGATCAAAGCATCTGCCTTAAAGAATCTGAATCTGGTCTGATGGCAGCAAGAAGTTTGATGTCTTTTTTTTTTTTTTTAATTTTATTTCCTTCCCCCCCCAGTGATTCTTACTGGACATAATTATTTCTATAATAGATTACCCAGGGCTGAATTTTGAAATGGAGCCTTGTGGCACTGATGTGTGGGAGCTGTAATGAAGAAAGTATCCAAGGAATAGCAGAAGTTGCAAGTGTCATTGTTGAGCTTCAAGCAGTGCATTTGTTCCTTCTCAGATACTTTACACTGAGAAGTGAATCTATTTCTTTCCTGTCCATGGTGAATTCAAAACTAAATTGTGCTCACCTTTAGCACATGAACCAAATCCTGACACTTAGTATTTTGAGACTGGTAGTTCTGAGGGCATATATGCTAGATAAATTGCTGAATATTTTTTAAATGAAATAAAATAATTAGCATTTTGAAATTCTGATTTTAGAAAAAAAATTAGAAATTTCCTTTAATTGGGGAATTTTTGGTCAATGTCAGTAATTTTTGTAACATACAACAAGTTTTCCAGCTTGTTTTGTCATTTAGAGGTGTGCTAAGTTAACACAGCCTTTGTTGGTGTATATGTGGTAAGGTGTGTTGGTATATTGTTGTTGAAGTGGTGAGTGAGAATGTACATGTAGGCTGCACCTCTGTGGAGTTCTTCTCCAGCTCTCAGCTTCCTGGAGGAAGACTGTCTTTGCTGAAGCTGGTTTTGATTTTTAGCTTTTTTTTTTGGCATGCTGCTTCTCCATCCTCCTTCCTTTGCCCATTTACCTGTATTGGTGCTCATTTATCAATGGTAGATTATCCTCTCTCCAGCTGTGTCTTTCTAAACAATGCTATAGTTTCATTGCTGACTTGGCTAGCCATGGGTTGGAAGCATTTCTGCTTTCTTAGTAAGTGAAAATAGTTTTGTAAATTTTTTAGTCTGATATATTATTGTGTTCCATCATCATCAAAAAAAAAAAAAAAAGCCTTTGCTCTTATTTAGAAATTTTTAGATTTGCAGATCCTTGAAATTTGATGACTGAATGCCCAGACTTCTGCACAGTGAATTTAAGCCTTTTATTATGTATTTGCTTTTCTTTGTCACTTTTCTTAGTTCTTCGTGAAGTAATTCACTGGTAAACAAGAACCACAGTCAGCAGGTCTTGTTACATGCTGTTGGAACCATTTTGCCTGAGGCACTTCTTTTCAATCTTACAGGCTGTAAGACTTCTTGGTTTTGATCTAAAGAGAACTCATTCCTTTTTATACTGAGAGCTTGATACAGTTGCTACTATTTGTTTTTAAATATGAGGCTTTTAGAAACATTATCCTATGTTGCTATACTTGCTGTTTTCAAAGCATTGGCATGTACTTTCAAGCATGGCCTGGCAGCTTTGCTGTGTCTTACTGTCCCCTCACAATGAAGCCTTGAAATCTCTGTGATCATTCTGAGGTACCTTGATAAATGATTGTCATTCCTTCAGAGAAAGAATGATGCTTTTTCTTTCTCTCTCTTCTTTTTTTTTTCTTATTCCTCTTCACTGTTTTTGCACCTTCATTCAAGTCCCATGAATTCTTAACTTTGGCCAAGTAGGAGAGTTTCTTCTGGCAAATGAATCTGATCCCAGTCACTGACTACAGAGTGTGACATTACTGAAGGGCTACAGATGTATTGCAAGATCAGAGGTCTTTTGGTGAGCCAGTGCTGATGCTTGGCTCTAGGGATACCTGACTTCTCAAATAAGATCTTCTAGTCTGAAATGCCTGGTAAAGCACCTTCCCACTGGAAGATCAGGCAACATCACAAGGATAACATAATTTTGTCCAAATAGATGTATTTTGTTTGCTTGTCCAGTTGAGGCTTGTATTTAATCCATAAAATGATTATGAAGCTACAATTGGTTCATCCAGCCACCAGAAATGAGTGTTCAGATGTGTCCACATTCTTTTGAAACCCAAGTAGTGTAGATCCTTTTAAACTTCAGCTGATGCCCTGAGTTAGACTTAGAAAACTTTGAATCTGTCGGACACTTACTGTGAGAAATTAAGAGGCAAGGTGATGACTTTGAAAACTCTGGTAAGGTGATATTGTGCTGAGAGTTATTGATCCACCTCACAGATGAATATGAGCTTCTTTCTGATAAGGGGGTCATTGATGGTCTGCGGTGACTTGAATGTAGGTGGTTGGTTCTCCCCTGTATTTTATATTAGTCCAGAGGGCTAGCCTGGATACTTATAGTAAAGAGTTAATTAATATTAATAATTACTTACTTTTTCTGTTGTTCTGAAGCATAACAAATTTTAAAACCTTCATGTATGAAAAAATGTATAGAATATTTGTACTGTGTGAGTTAGATGCGCCTGTAAATAATCAAACCTGTTTTCTTTCCACAGCTATTTGGACATTGGAGAAACAAAGAAAAAACCTTCTGAAGTCAATAATGAGGTAGGATGGCTGAAATATTGAAGAAGTAAACCTGCAGTTTGTTAGTGACATGCCTGCATTTATGCTTGATTTTTTAAATACATATTTATTTTATTTAATTTTATAATAATATAGTTATCTATAATTCTGTACCTATTTCTTCAGTGATCATTACTCTGGTTGCTCTGAGCATGATATATTGACTGTCTTCTGCTCAGGTTTCTAAATTTCCATATCCAGTGAAAAACTCAGTAAGAAAAAAGATCTCCTGTTGTCTTTCATTGAATCTGGTCGTAAACCTAAGGGAGATTTGTGCTGGCAGAAAAAAATGGTAGGAATGAGAATTTTGGGAGTTTTAGACCAGCAAATTTTCTTCAAAATGTGGTATTTCCTCTGAAGAAGGGACATTTTTATTTGAAAAATGCCGGTGTAAACTTCTAACTATTCTAGTCCATAATTTGCCAAGATCTTCAACAGTGCTTATGCCGTAGTCGGAGGAGATAACTGCAAGCTTCAAAAAGCATCACATATGGATTTGTGTGAGATGTGTGGCTCTGAATTATTTTTACTGTTTTATTATGTTTGGAGGTAGCAGTGACTCCTAACAAACATTTGAATTCCAGCTTCTGCCTCACAGGAAGCATCAGCTCACTTGTTTTTCAATCTCTTTTTCCTTGTGCTCTCAGGCCACGTTTTCAGTGATTCAGTGGTTTGTGTGGCAGGTGTCTTCAGACAGTAGGACACCTTGTACTAGAAGATCCTCAAAATTGCCCTGGTGACCTTTACTTGATACTCAGATACTTCTTATTCAGAGGCTATGAAATACAACAGTTTTGTAATTGAACATAACTTGTTACCTGTATTTTTTTGAATGGGCTCACTGAACAGGAAAATCAAATTCAAGTTGAAGATTTGATATGCTGCTATAACTACCCTGAAAATTTACTCTTGGTTGGATAGTTATCAGTATAACTATAGCCTTGCTTTTTAAGGGCTGGTTTTAAGGCTGATTATTTTGCTGCAAATCCTCAGTAGATTTTTGATTTAACAGAAAGTCTGTGCAGTTGTAGAAAGTTGTGAATTTTTTTACTTACAGTTGCATGTTTGATAAAAGAGGCTTTTGTTATTTTGTCTGGAATCAGTGCTCATTGTATATTACCTTAACACTTTCAGCCATGTCTCAGAGCTTTGAAGTAACCCAATATAAACCCTGCATTATCTCAGCATTCTTCTTCACATCTGACTTGTTTGCAATCTCCACTGTCTCCCTGTGGAAAGCTTAAATCCCTGTGCTGAATTTAACATGATGGATTTATTTGGGGAGAGGAGTCATAAAAATGAGATGAAACATTGATAGTCTACAGATTTTTATCTGGTCTTATGAATAACACAATTGTCTTCATGCCCTAATAATTTAATCCTGGGCATGAACTTTCAGGGGACTAATAACAGAAATTTTAATGCCTTAATTAGTTTTTGCTAAAGTAATATGAGGCAGCAAGTCCTGGTTTTACTTTTTTTCAGAAGCTCACTTAGAAATCAAAACCCTAGCTTTGTTGTAGGACCAAGAGAGGCAGCAATATTCCTTTCATGGAATAAATTAATCCTTTCAAGGATATAAATCCTGATTGCATCAAGCATATGTAATTTGGCATTTTCTCCACTAAAACAATTACAAATATCTATGTCTGATTCTGGTTAGTGTTCAGGGAGTCAAAATGAAGAAAACTTTATTCAGCAGCTGTAGACTGTGTATTTGTATTCAGCGGTATGTTTTCTTGTGTTAGTTGAACTGCCAAATGCTTGACTTCTGCTTTTGGGAGCACTTTAATGTTGTTCTTCCAAAGCAACATCTCAATTACTTTAAATTTTCAAATAACTAGAAAATGTGTGTCGGACTGGAAAGAAGCAAGAAAAAAAATCGGTGTTCAAGATACAGTGTAAATCCTCTGTCAGGGTCATCATGCTGTAATAATACATCTCAAAATTTTAACAGCTGTGTTACTGGTAGGCAAAATAGTAAAAATATTTCATCCTGACCCAAGTTAAACCTTTGTTACAAACTCTTTCTCAGGTATGTTTCCATTCATTACTTCTTTTGGCAACCAAGCTTCTTGTTTTGCAAGAGAGATAGATCCCTTTTGTACCAAAGCTGATGTGCAAGTCCAAATACACCTTAAATGATGTGCTTGAGGTATCTAACAATTAATCTCTTGAGAAAATACGGACCAACAGAGTTACCAGTTGTTTATTACAAACTTAATTGTTTTTAAAAGGTACTGAATGTTATTTTCCAATTATAATGTGGAAAGTATGGACATTTATATTTCTCTAGGCACTGTCTGGTCTAAATGGTCTCTCCCTCTGCATTCAAAAAGATGAATTTTGCTTGTCATTGGGGCTGGGCAAGCTGAAGAAGAATCAACTGAATTTTTGTATTTGCAAGTCCTGTAGGCAGCTATTTATTTTAAACTCTCTTTGCTTAATAAAAATATGTTCAGCTGGAACCTACTTTCTTCTTTGACTTATGACTAACTACTCTTTGAACACACTGCAATAAATGAACTTTGCCATGTGATCTTGTAACAGCAAAGAATTACAGGTACCCAAGAAAAGCAGAAGTATTTAGATATTGAAGAACCAGTCTCTTGCAACTGAGAGAAAAAGGAAGGTTATACTGTCTGTATGAAACAGCATCTGTTGACAGAAGGCCATAGTTGGCCTACAGTAAGCTACTCTATTGTTGATACATTTGCCCTTGGTCAACCTTCTTAGGTAGTAAGAACATTTGAGGTTTTTTGTCTGCACTTCAATTTTTCTCCTGGACTTCTAGGACAAGGTGGTTGTGTGGGCAGCTCTGACACAACTATGTCACATTTTCCCAGTGGTAAATAATTTTTTCACTGTTTTACATAAACTTCTTTCATTATTCTAGAACTCCTTTTTGATTGCAACTTCTTGTTTTATCATTTGGTTTAGGTGTGGTCAATTTGTAGGAGTATTTGCTGAATGGAATAATCAATATTTTTACGAGTAATTCTTCAGAGGGTTACTAAAGATTCCTTCGAGCTTTCCTACATGTATGACCTGCATATTTGTATCTGCATACACCTCCAGAACATCTCTCCCTAGTGAAAACACTTGCTAATCACAAGGATTTGAGTGACTGTCAGAACATTTTTAAAATTTAAAACTTGTTTTTCTGATCCAGTGCTTATCAGTTGTCATGTTGGGCACATTCTGGATGTTACAGACATGGGCTATGACATGGAGTAAAGCACTTTTTCTTGCTAGGCAGCTTTCCCAGAACATGTTTGTGCTTGTGATGAAGTGTGATTGCAGAGTGAAAATGTGACTGGAAGAATGTCTTCTACTGGTGGCCTTCAGGTACAGCCCATCACTTAGCAGCTGCTGGGGGGTCTTGTGCACCAGACATAGCTGTTTGGCAAATCCCAGTGCAGGTCAATTGGCCACTGTGTTCTTGGTGAGGTCCTGGAACAGGAAAGGTTCCCTGTTGTCCAGTGTGGACAAGAGAGGTGAGCATCGTGACAGAGGAGTGTGAAGTAGAAAATAAAATATATGAGACTTGGTAGATATGAACTTAGTACTAAAATTTTCCCCAAAAGCATCTAAGATGATGCTATAAGTATTTTGAAGACTAGTGAATTCTACTTTTCCCTCTGTTCCTCCATATTTCAAAATTAAATTATTCTGGTGTCATTTATGGCAATTGTTTTTCTTCATCCTTTGTTGCTTGACAAAGTCACTGCTCTTCTCTCAGCAGTAGTATGATTGGACTCACCTGTCAAAATTACATTTTGGAAGTTAATGATGTTGTCTTGGTTTCGCAAATAATTTTGGTGTATTCATACTGGATGTACCTTGTATTTAACTTGACATGAGTAATTCTTTTTCAGGTACCTGCTCATGAAAAATCACAGTAGTTATAATTATTTTTTATTTCAAAATTACCGTTTATCATGTTTGACAACATACATGTTTAATCATGAGGAAAATCTTCTCATTTTTCAGTTACTGGGCTCTTGATTCACTTTCACATCTGTCAGTTGGAAATGGTTCATGGATATTTTCTCTGTACAGAGGATAGTTTTGTAAAAGGGATGAATAGATAATGGAAATAATCCCAGTCTGCAAATTACCAAACTTTTGATGTCAAAACAATGTAACTATGTAAAATATTCTTTCCGGTTTCTTTCCTAGGGATTAAAAAACCTCAAACGCTATTTGTGCTACCCAAAATTTCTAAACATAAAACACTCTATGGCTGGTAAGAAGTTGTGTATAAAGGTCCACTTCATATTCCTTTGCCAGAATGCAAAACTAAACCTCTTACTGCTCCATAGCTGACACATTTGATTTCTTCTACTGCTGGTGTCACAGGCTGGGCAAGAATTTTCTCATTTTCTCATGCTAAATTAATTAGTGATTCTGCTGTAAGTGTATTTTAAGAAATAAGAGTATTATAATGCAAAATTTAAAAAAATGTGATATATCTCTCTAATCTCCGGAGCAACATCTTTAATAGTTAAATGTGATATTCCATTGTTTGGTATTTAGTATCCTGGTAACATAATTAGCACAACAACAAATACAAAACAAACATTCTTCCTGAGTGTTCACAGCCTAATACCAGGAGGAATCAGAGAAGAAATGCCCAGATACCCAGTTAGAAGATAAGCTGTGCCCTTTTTTTCCCCTTATTTGAACTATGGATGCATAAAACTTCACTTTATATACTTCTGTATTACCTGAATTGTGCAGTTTCAAGTAATTTGATTAGAAGCTTGCTTACAAATGAATGAGTTTTTAATCAGCAGAAAGACTTAGGTTCATGTTGCTGGAGAATTCCATGCTCTGTATTGAGTTTGATCTGAAATTTGAAAGTTGTTCTCTTCCTTGATTAACAGCTGCCTTGCTCGGTAGGGTAACTGGTCTTCTTAGCCTGTGAGGAGGCTGGGAGTGAGTGAAGAAGTGCCAGCACTGAAGCTTTTAATGAGGCATGTGTTAGTCTCATTAATAATTTGTTGCTGTATATTAAATTTACTTACTTGAAACATTAACAACTTTTGCCTTTGATTGGAAATGGTGAATAACAAAAAAAGATTTTTTTGGGAGTTGTTTTTTGTCCTTCATCTTTTGACTGTTCCTAGCCTCAGGTCTTTCTGATGAGCTGTAAAGGTCAGAGAATTCCTTTTGGTTTAATCAGTCTAAGGAATTTGAGGAAAATACACAAAATGTGAGAGGCATGACCAGTCAGAATCAGAATCGTCATTATCATGTTAATATCAGAAATTGATGTCAGGATCTATTTTGCCTGAATGAACTCTGTGTTATTGATAACCATCATTGTGTGTGTTGTTAGCTGTGAGGGTCCAGCATCATGCAACTCAGAAGGAATGGGATCTATTTTTGGGATCCAGAGGGAACACAGACATGATCTGTTTTGGAGCATTGCACAGGCTAAGTTTCTGGGCAGCTAAAACCATGTCATTGACTTATCCCAGCTGAAAATTCAGCCACTAGTCCAATGCCCTAAAATTATGGCAGATCCAGACTGAAAAATTTTTCTTTCCAGGGTGTAATTAGCTAAGGTAAGATTTACTCATTAATGTACCATTTCACTTACCATGGCTGAAAAGGAGTCTGATTTACCTTGCAGGTGAACAGGTTGGCTTTAAACTCTCTGGGAATTTTGCAGGACCTTTGTAGTCTAGAAGGCTCCCTTAGTCACTACATGACTGTCTGCTGTGTAATAGCTCATTTCCAGCTCATCCATGTTTTATGTGGGCTGAGAGGCTTGTGTGCAGCTTGTGGCCTATTGCTCAGTTAATAGCAGTTTGAGTGTTGCTTTAAATCCACACCAGTAGACAAGGTGGTAGTCTCTGGCTCAAGGCTGTTTTGTACTATCCAGAGTACCATCTAATAGTGGAAAATAGCCAGGGAAATGTGGATTATGCAGGTTAGTTACTGCATAGGATAACCAAAATTGTTTTTAGGCAAATGCCTCAGTGAGTTTGACTCTGAAACTTTAGTCAATGTGTAAAAAATGTCCATTAGAAAAAATGTCATGTTTCTATGAAATAGATAGCATATTTCCTGTGTTGTAATAGCTTTAGGAAATTTATTGTTCTAGTTTGGTTTTGATCCCTGAACCTTGAACATTCCTTTCTTTCACATCACAGGGTGGTGATGGTGTGTATCAATGGGGTTTTGGTTCTTTTGACCCCAGTTCTACCCCAGGGAAATATAAATATTTGTTCTCAATTTTCCTGGGCACATTGATTAACAAACAGGCCATTGTGACAAATTGGCAAGGCCACAGCTCATTGCATGAGCTGATAAATTAGGAATGTGACTTTGTGTTGAAATATTTAAAGCTTCAAAAGGTTAGTTATAAAGTGATGTGAGAAATGAGTGAGATGTTCATAGCCTCCAGGACTACACTCGTAGCAGTAAGAAAGGCCAGCTCTTAAACCCATATAAATCAAAGCAGCACAGAGCGTCTGGTCCAGACACATAATGTTTTTTGACTCTTGCTTTGTTGCTGTCCAGTGTGGCTTTGTAAATACATGTTATCCTGTAAATCATGCAGCTGTTTAATTGCCCCCTTTGACGGGAGGACACTTCTGGTGAGGAAAGGAAATAAATCAGTTAGTGATACCATTTCTTAGCTATGAGTAACTGATGTATGTATTCATGGCAGCACTGTGAAAGTGCTGCCAGACCTCTGTATTTAGCATATGTCTAATTATTTAATGAACACTGAAAGGAAAAGCTAAGAATGGCACATTTCTATTTAAACCTATTCTCAAGTGCATAAAAATCACCTTTTTAGAAACTGGATATGTAGACTGGTATGTTCAGAGGCCAGTTAAAATACTACTTCATGAATTGCATGCTTTTCCTATATACAAGGATTGATTCCATGAAGTGTCATGTGCCTCTTGCAAGTCCCAAGAAGCCAAGAGGAGGTTGGGTAGTTTTCAGAGCCTATCTCACTTTCCAATCTATATTTTTATAAATGTTGAGAAATATAGTGCAGCATTCATAGAAGCAAAAACTCTGTTGATGGGGATCAGCAAAGAGGTTCACACTAACCAAAACAAATAAATTTAATTTGGATACATCTCCATGTTAGAGATTGTTTATTACCTTTTACTGGTTAGCATGTGTCTGAAGAAAGAAGTGAAAACCATTATTTTTTATCTGTGTACTTCAAACCACTGTGTGCCTTGCTTAGAGTTCTTACATGAATAGCCATTCTCAGTGATGATTTCCATTTAATGCCGTATGTGTGACATTCTCTTCTTCAAGAAGTGAATGTAACACTTCTTGGAGTTAGAAAGATTGCATAAGCAAGCCCATCCATAGTGTTCTAAAAAGGAGGGACATGATTTTAGTTATTTAATGAGTTTGACTCTATATCTTTCGTCAATGTGTATAAAAAAAGAAAAAAGGTCATGTTTCTATGAAACAATTGTTTCCTGTGCTGGAATAGCTTTAGAAAACTTAACTGTTCTAATTTGTTTTCATGTAGTCAGCTGAACATAAATGTAACAGAATTTTATAATGAAAATTGTATTAAAGTGTGTATATATTCATGTGGGTATGCACAGATTAATTCAAAATGATTTTCTTATAAAAATCTGACAGTCTGCCTGAGGTAATGGTTTGGCTGCTGGTCACTTAGCTTTGTTTTTGTTTTTTTTTTCAACAGTCAACACTTGAAGATGTAAGTACCTAAAGTAAATTGAGCAATGTGTTGTATGTGTTTCTTAAGTGTTATGTTTGTGTTTTTAAAATTTTGTAAATATTTAGACTACAGCTATGTTTATCATATATTATAAGTGAAAAATCCATAGGATCTTGTTTAAACCATACATCTGTGAGGGCATGGCTTCTCTTACCTTGCTTCAGTTGAATGCTGATGTGCTGTATGTTTGTATTTGCAGAGGGCTGTTAGGAGACACTCAGAGCTAATCACACGTTCAACCCCAGTGTATTATGACCAAAGATGAATTCTGGACTCCAAGAGACTCTGTAAAATGTGTTCTGAGATTCAAATGTTTACAGAGTCTTCAAACACCACAGGTTGACTCCCATTCCTAGAACCTAACCTGTGCTGAGTTTAGCTGTTTTGTTTTTCCTAGACTTTGCAAGGTGCTTTGCAAAGTCATTTCTCAGATGGTAACTCCTCTCTGAAGTAAGTAAAATCCATACTTCTCTAAGAAGCTCTGTGTGAAATAGCTTTATTTCTTTTAAAATGATAGAAAAATAAAAATTATGGAGTTTTTGAGTGTCTGTGATCCCATGGTATATTTCCAACTGTGTGCAGCTCTTGTTGCCTTGCAAATTCTCATTGGATTGATTGCTTCCAGCTTACATAAAGTTTCCTCTGAGTTTCTCCTTTCTTCCCTGGACACTTTGTGTTGCTGCTGTGTGTTGTCGTGTAATACCTCAGATAAGTATCTCATCACAGATTATGAATTGTTGGCAACATTTATCAGTAGGGAATGGAAGCTGCCCTTAAATGGGTCTTTTCAAACGGAAAATGTACAAATTTAAAGATAAAATCATAATGGGGTCAGACCACTGATTAATGTAAATCTGCTTGAGTTGCTGACGTAAATGGGAAAGTGCTGATCTGCATCATCAGAGAATGTGGCTGGCAAAATGAAAAGAAAATAAAGGGGTTAGGGGAGTAGTGGTGCTGGTCTCTTAATGTGAGCACAAACTTTCACCCAAGACCACTTACTTGTTAATATGTAACTGCAGTGCCAGAGGGGTCAGGCTATTCCAGACACTGCAACCCTGTGGTGCCTCCTACAAACATAATAGGAGCAGAACTGTGTATTCCTTAATTCAATCCTGGACCAGATCTTCTGCTGGGATGATTTAGTGGAAGTCCATATACTTCAAAGGAACTAAATTGATTTACTGTGACTGAGCACTCGATCTTTTATTAATGTATACTTCTGTATTTTGAAGTTAGGTACCTTGCTTTTCATGACCACAAATATCTTAACATTGATCAGACAGAAGTTATTCTAAACTATGAAGAGAACATTAAGATTAATGACAAGAAAGGTGTATAGTATGGAAGTGGTGGGTGTTTTCTCACTTTTTTTTCCTTTTCAATCATGATGTAGCGTGATCTATATAAAACATGCCTTCAAACCATGCTTCCTTGCACAGATATTTGTAGTTTCACTTTATTGAGTGTATTACTGCACTAACTTACTCTCTTATTTTTTTTTTAATACAGAAGGTAAATTGATTTAAACAGGCTTAGATAAACAATACAAGTTTATATTTTGCTCCAGTTTATGCCATGCTTTGGTAGAACAGACAAATTTTTAATCTTGGCCCAAGTTGGTCCCATGTTATAATCCCCTGCAGTTTGCTTGTTTAATAACAAGCCTAAACTTGTATGGCGCAGAAGGCTGCCAGAAGTATTAATGATCCTCAGAGAGCAATCCAAAAGACAAACTTTCAAGCTGATGCCTCAGTATCTATTATTGGCAGAAATACAATCCTTCAAATAATAAATGAGCATGTAGCATCTGTCAGATTATTGTTTTCTCCAGGGTCTGGTGACTGGGCTATGTGCAATCACTTGATGGCCTTCTGAGGAGCCTACACCAAAATGAATGGTTTTATCAGCCTACAGGAACAACTAAGTTATAGGGCACAGCTGGTACTATCCTTAAGGGCTCTTTTATTTTTAGCGAATGCCTTCTAGCTGTTCCAGTAAGGCGTGGAGCATTGTTGCAGAGTGCATCAGAGATCTTATTTTGATGTACTGTTTGGAAGGAGTATGGAAGAGCTTGAGCAGCATAAATGAGCATCAGGAATGGATGTGGAATCAGCTTTTTTACTATTTATATATTGGATATTTTATAGAGGCTTATCATGGCAGCCTACCAGCTACAAGGAAAGGTCCAAGGTCCTCCAAGATTCAGTAACTCCTATTTTGTGTGCAACCTGTGTTTGGAGCTGTGGAAGTAAATCAGTATTGTCTTAGCCTCCAGTAGCATAACCTTTAGAAAGTTACTTTTGTTCCTTTTTTTTTTTTCTTTTTCCCTTGTATTGTGAAGCTCTTGATTAGCTTGCTTACACTGAGAAAATAACCCTTTAATGGCTGACAGCAGCAATAGAAATGTTTTCAGATGTTGGAGTTTAAAGGTGTATTATCTTTTTTTCCTGGTAAACTTCTGTTTCAAATTTTGGTGACATAAATGACCAGTTATGCTCTGAAGAATATGCTTCAATTGTTTCTGCAAGAATGGCTATGCTCCTAAGTTATCTGTCAGTTCTCAAAAAAGGTCTTTGCCTCCCTTAATGAGCTGTGTGATAACAACCTCTTACTGTCTTTCCAAGCCTGTAGTAGTAGGTGTGCATCTTTCATTTGATTCAGATCACACTGGAATTAGAAGCAAGATTTCAAACTGCAGTTACCTTAGGCATTAGTGCACAGCTTATGTACAGGCAAGTATAGAACTTCTCTTTGTATGAGGCCAAAACAAACATCTACAAAATAGATCTTAAGGAGTGAGTGCAAATGGCTTGTGAATTGCTTGCATAAAGGGAAGGTCTTCAGCCATGCCAGGAGTCTGCTTCCTAGTCTGGTCTGCAAGCAATGCTGGCACAATACAGTAGTAACATCTTGCTTGCTGTCTCTCCTCTTGTAGATGTCTCTGGCCAAAATATCCCTTTGCACTGAGCTTCAAATCACCATGCCCTTCTGGGGCTAATTGCTTCTGTTTCATCTTTTTAGTATATGTAGCTGCACAAAGGCTGATTCTGCCTTTCTTCATCCATGACCACTGTGAGCTTTTACATCCTCTGAGTCTCTCAAAAACCAGATGTTTGAGAGGGCTACACAGCTCACAAGGGCCTTTGGAAAATGCAAAAAGCTGAAGTGAGTTGAATTCAGAATAAATATGCTTCTTTTTCAGCAGACATTGCAAACAGATTTTGTTCAACAGATTTACCTGTTGTTGTATTGTACTTCAAATGATTGTACACTAAGGAGCGCCAGTATTGCTTTTGTTTTGTTGGTTCCTTTTCCCCTAAGTTTGCTATCTCACCTCCAGAATTTGTGCTTGGTGAAGAATTTCCTGTGTGACATTCTTTGACTCATGGGGGAAGCCAGATTGATTATTTTAATAACAATTTTTAACCTATTTAGAATATCTACTAGGTTGAGCACCTTTCTTTTCAGTGTATGCAAGAGAAAGATCTGGAAAGCATTGAAGTCATTACTAAATGAGTTTGTGTGGAAATCCAAGCAAAGACTAAAAGCACTGGAGTTCAGACCATTTCCCACAAATTAAATGAGAATTACTGGTTAAGTTAGCACAGAGTGTGATAAAACTGCAGCATATTATGTCATTAGACTTCTTTACACAGTGTCTGGAAAATTGCCAGTTAAAATAAACTTTGTATATGTATTTGAATGCATGTCTCTCTGCATACTGGCTATTTAATCCTTTAAGTTTTATGTTTTGTTTTGGTTTGTTTTGTTTTAAAGAAATGTAGCCAACTTGTTAATGCATGTACTGTAACTTTTGAATGTTTGTTTGGGTTTAACACCTTATTTTGATTTGCTAATGATGAAGAATTTTAAAAAAATCTTCCTAATGATTTTGTAATTTGAGTTTATCCTTTTTTTTTAAACTTTCTGTTTGGAATAACAACATTAATGTTGATCTCAATGCAGTGTCTGTTCAAAAGAGTACAGGGGATAATGCTGGGAATTCAGTTACCTATGTATTTTTCTGAAGGCTAAAAATCTGCAGTTCGCCTCACTTTTGAGTCATTGCTCTATAATGAGCAAAGTATTCAGGAACCTTTATAAATATCTGATGGATTTGGATTAAAGGTCTGTACAAGACCAAAAGTAGCTATTATAATAGCAGAGAAATCTAGCAGTGGTGTTTATTGTTAGAAAGAGAAGATAGTTAAATTGCCTGTGCCATGGTTATAAGCACTAAAGACTAAGGCAGCAAGAACAGCATTTGGGAGTAATTCTTTGGGTCTGTAGAACAACCAAAGATGTCTATACAGTTCTGTCTTCTTAGTACAAACCATGTGTTGTGCCATGGTGCACTGTGGTATGCTGTGCTGTAATTATGTGTGCTATGTAGAAGGTGAAGCTGCAGTGGAATGTAATGCATGCTTTAAAGACCTGCTGTCCCACTTGCTGATGGTCAGGGTAAACTGGTCAGGGTAAACTTTTTCTGAGTGTGAAGACTGCATAATTTCTAATTCTTTTATTCTTGCAGGTCAAGCCAGTTACTCACAGTAGGATCACCGTGTCAGCTCGGTTTCGAAAGCCTCTGCAGGAGCCCTACACTATTTTGTAAGTAGAATTTTCACTTAGGGGATTGTCATTTCAGGGGTGGTGGTGGTAGTGTGCTCATTTCAGGTGAGATTTGTTTAAAATGCTCCCCTGAGTTATTTACTTTGCTTTATTTCAGCCTGATTGCTAATGGAGACCTTATTAGCCCTGCAGTGCGCCTCCTCATTCCCAGGAAAACACTAAATCACTGGGATCATATTCTTGAAATGGCTACAGGAAAAGTTACACTCAGAAGTGGAGCTGTTCACAGGTATAAGGAAGCCAAATATTTGCAAGATACATTTTATATGCCTAGATAGGTTTCTAAAACTCCATAGGTAGATATAATAGATAATTCTTAACTATGGGAAGTTTCACTGTAAGAAAATTAAATATGTCAAAAAGCCACAAAGTGGAAATATGTTGACTCCAAGTAACCTTCAGGTTTCATTTCAACTGCTATTTAAAAAAAACGAAAGACTGTAAATTGCTTAAACTGTTATTTTAAAATTAATAGTTACTAATTAATTATTTAATTAGCAGGCCTGTAACAATACAATAATAATGTAATAATTCAATAAAAAACACTTAGTACTAATAATTAAGTTATATGTCATAATAAAATAAATGAGCACGGTAAAGTTGGTGAAGATGTTTGGAATGTAAGATACATGTTATGTGTATTACTTTTTAATTTTGGTAGTTCTTAGAATTCATTGAGGCAAGCAGTTTCAAGAAAACTGTTATAGATTATTTGGGGTTTGTATACCTGGGCCAAGACTAGGATGTAGTTCATATTCGGCCCTTAGCCTCTTCATAAAAGCCAAGGCCAAAGTTGTAGTTGAGGTTTGCCAGTTCCAGTATCTCAGCTGGTCTGAGCTGTTGAGGTATCCGAGGAATAGGAGGTGACCTCTTGGAAAGGTAGGTTTCAGTCTCTTAAGGCTTTTTCAATGTAAAATAAGTGACCTAAAATGGCCTTTGATAGTTAAAAGTTCTAGAGCAAAATGACAGATGTGATGTCCGTGAGAAACACTGCAGTGTGGATGGGCTGTCAAGGTGTGCAAGCAAATTACCGACATTCCAGTGTTGCCCCATGCAGAGCACATGACAGAAATCTCTTCATCAGGTGGGGAAGGACCTTTTGTGGAAAATCATTCTTCACAGCCTATGTGATGTCTGAGGCTAAGCTTGCAAAGTCTTTCTCAAAACAGTGAAGATAAGGTAGTCTTTTAGTTCTTCTGCTTGCTTTCCCATTTGATAAGGGTGAGAGAAGATTAAGGTAATGCTGTTGAATATTGGCTCTCTTTTCCTCTCAGCCACTTCTTTGCTCCTATTAGCTGGTTGGGTACTTAGTACTTTCACTTGCAGTAAAGTAAACCTGCATTTGTTGGAGCTCTCTGGATCTGTTTCTCAGCTAATGTAATTCAGAAGTGAACAAAGCAAGAAAAGACATTTACAACATACCAATTCTTTCTGCTCTCAGGTTGGTTAGCAATTTAAAAATCCTTCACATTTTATTCTCATTACTTGGTGTCACTCTGGTGAAACTGAATGTTGTACATGAAAGCATTCAATATATAACTAAGATTCCTTTTGAGACATTTCCTTCAGTGCTCATCTTCAATCCGTCAAAAATAAGATAATGTACATGGCATTTTTAATTATTTAATGTTTTCCCCTTGATGGTTTTCTATTAACTCAGTGTTAATTTTCTTTTCCATAAAATATTAGAAATACATATTGAATCTGTTAGTAAAGTGATCGTAATTCTCTGAGTTACACATTACTTTCTGGGGTTTATTGAAACTGTGTTAGCATTAGAGGAGATCTGGCAAGACCATTGACTCTGGGAAGATATAATTTCTCATTAAGGAAGGATAAGTGGACTTACAAGAATCTGCAGTATGTACATGGCAGCTCTTTATTTTCCACGTTATTAAAAAACTTAAAAAGCTACCAAGTCTTACAGTTTCACATGGGGCTTTTAAAAAAAAAATATTGATCACATTAGAACAGGGATGCAAGCAAGAAATATGAGAGGAGAGATGATGGGAAAGCAGGTTTTCTGCATGCCAGATTGTTGATGGGGATGGGGTGCAGCAGTCTGATGGGCAGGTACTGTGTACATAAGCAGGTGGGAATTCAGGAATAATGTCCCAGAAATTGTGTCTTTCCTGTCTCCCTTTGTCAGCCTGTATACTTGCTTTCTTTTGGCCGTCACTTTTTAGTTTGGATTCAGGAGGGAAAATGGAAGTCCACTGACATCTTAGAGGGCAAACCTAGGTCATCCTCAGAAGTGACCACAGGGACATTTTTTTGTTACATAATACAAGCCAGAGAGAACCCAGCTGGTCTGTGAATGGCTGTGGCAAAGTGGGTGGGTGAAAATTGTGGCTTCAAAATTCAGAAATTGTGAAAAAGTAGCTTCAGAAATTAGTGTCACAAACTTGTGTGTACTTGTTAAGTCAATTTAGTTAGTTATTTGTTGGAATATCCATTCTTTAAATTTGACTTCACTTTCATCTTCAGAGAATGGTTATGTTTGATTCTGCTGTTGTCATTATTATTTTCAGGCTGAAAAATACAATTAAAGATTGCCAAGTTATCTGTAGCATCTTTTTGACTTATATTAAACAAAAAACTTCTGCACTTAAAATGTAACATTAAAGCACAAGCAAAATGAAAGATCGGGAACAATAAAAACCACAGTTAATTTTGTACGTACTCCTCTATATCTGCAGTCCCATACAAATATATAAACAATTCTTAAGCTGTGGTACACTGATTTGATGCTTTTCTCCCCGAGTTCCCAAAGCGAAGTGCAGTCTAGCAGAACACAGTGAGATTAATTCAGAAATAGGCTTCCTGCTGATTTTCCGATAGCTTGTTTTATTTTCGTGGTGTGTAACTGGTGTTGACTCTGTGGTAGTGAAACATAAATTGCTCTTTGAATTGCTGGCATGCCTGTGGAATGTTTGCACTATGAAATAAATATGAGTAGTACAAATGAGGTGCTTCAGAGTTAGCATACCTCTTCTCAAGGAAGCAGCAATGTGATCTAGATTTAAAATAGCTACAGTTTCACCTTTCAAAATTTTCAGTCTTTGCGCTTAGAAAGGTGTTCCCATGTGGCAGGAGACACACAGAAAATTAGGTACTTTCACGAGGATAATACAAGAAAGATGTGGACATGGTGGAACAAGTGCAGTAAACAGTCAGAGAAGAAGGGCTTGAAGATACTTGTGTGAGGAGAGCTGGGACTCTGCAGCCTGAGGAAGGGAGGGCTCAGGGGGATCTTTTAAATGTGTTTATACACCTGGTGGGAATGAGAGAAGAAGACAGGCTCTTCTCAGTGGTGTGCAGTGATAGGACAAAACGGGCACAAAATGAAATACAGGAAGTTTCACTTGGAACAGAAGAAAAAAGAAATTCATGCATAGTATAGCTCTTGTAGAAGGCTTCTAGAAAGGCAGTTAGATAGCCATTCAACATTCCTGCATTTAAGACTTAAATTAAATTTGTTACTGTTGACTTTTAAATTAAATAGACGTATTGTTGAATTTTGAACTATGCTTCATAGGAAAGAGCTGATTTATTATTGAGTGTTCCCTCCTTACTCACTGTTTAGACCTAAACATGCTAAAGTAAAATCACAAACTTGACAAGGAAGTAGATTCTCCCCAGGAGTCCATGATGCATTTCTTTCTTCTCAAAAAAGTCATTAAGGTAAAAATCCACCTGGTGTAATAAACAGAATCATTATTGGTAGGTGTCCAGGATACATGGCTTCTTTTTTTAATGCAGTATTGTATTTCCTCTTATTCCCACCAGGTTCCAAACTTCTGATCTACACAATATGACAGTATAAATGTAATATTATTGGCATGGTCTGTGTTGGGTGGACAGGGCTTTTTCCATTGTGAATACCCTGTTCTTCCAGAGTTACTGCATAGTTCCCTGAGCACAGATGGAATGTGGAACTTGGTAGGAAAGGGGGTCAGGAACTCATGGCATAGATTCCTTCCAAGGTAATGGGGAAAAGGTGTTGAAGACCTTAGAAGTATAAAGCCATTTATTTTTTTCTAGAAATTATAAGAGTATTTAATCTATTATAGCACTTCGCACTTCATTAGTTTTATACAAACTGTGATTTAGGTAGTTATTTTGCTGTTTTTCCTTGGTGGTTTGTTTGTTCAGGTGTTTTCGGGTTTTAGTTTTTTTGGTTGGCTGGTTGGGTTTTTTAAAAATGTAGTTACTGGCCATTGTATGGTGTCCACAGTACCTTATTTGGTTTCATATCTGGAAATTCAACATATATTTAGTGAGTTTAGATTAACATAGCTTTCAGTGCTCTTAGTGCACCTAACTGAATGTTAATGTTTATTATAATAAGCATTTTCATATTTTTCAGACTCTACACTGTAGATGGAAAACTTGTTCAGAATGGGTCAGACTTGGAGAATGGACAAATTTATGTTGCAGCGGGTAGAGAAAAGTTTAAGAAACTGCCGTATGGTGATGTGCTGTCTAAATCTACAATGAGAAGGCCACAGGGGTAAGTTCTAGAGGTGTGTGATAAACTCCTCCTGTGTTAGTGTGTGTCAATTTGTTTACGAGGTGCCACCAGTAAAGTATAAAATTACTATTCTGAGAATGATGCATGGGTTAGTATGGATGCAAAACTTCATTAGCAGCTTCCGAGAAAGTTGAGATAAAAATAACAAAAATGGGAATTCAGAAGACCAGTTCATCTCATAAGCATCCCCTTGATCATGTGTCAAAAACTTAGCATCAGAGAAAAATTAATCCAAGCCAAAGTAATCCTATTTTTTTTTCCCTTCAGATACAAATGTGTGCAGCTGAATGAGATTAGGTGCACTACAACAGTTTAGGTCTACTCTTGATTAGTAATGTTTTGTGAAATATGTACTCCCTTAAGATTGTTTTATGTTTGGGTCTATTTTTTGTAGACTAGAACAATCACATAATAGAGTCCTAAACTGGGTGTCTGTAAGGAGAAGCCTGTACTTTTTGTACCTTTGGAAAATATGAAAATTTGGAATCATTTCATTGAAATAAATGGAAAGAAATGGAAATTGTAAGGAGCTGAATTACATAGTAATTAATATGAATTACATAGTGAATTACTTTGTAATTCACTGGATGCTGCTTTGCAAGGTTTTGGTGTATAAAGTATGCGTTGTGGGGTAATGCACTTGTTTAAATGAGTTCATGGTTATGGATTTAAACATAGTCTAGTAAACAGAATGAGTGATGCTTAGTGAAAACACAGTGAAAAACACAGTTACCTCTGTTGCCATAGCTATCTTGGTGTTATCTGCCTTCATTATAGATACAGTCTGTGCCAGTGACAGTGTACACAATTCTAATATATGGCTTATTTCTGCAGTTCCAAAACCTCTGTGCTCCCTCCGACTGTGGGATCTCGAAAGTCAAAAGGCAGTGTAAGTATTAAATTTCCAATTCAGCTAAATTCTAGCAGATGGAAAGTCCCTGTCCTTTGGGTTTTAATTAGATCTGAAGAGAAAAAAATCCACAGCCACCTGGTGGCATGCTTGTTAAAGCCTGATGAATCTGTAGCTATTTGCAGTGTCAATTAGATGGAAGAAATCTGAGAAAATATTGTTGTGATAAGGGCTGCTTTGTATTTTTGATAAAAGCTTCCATAGCAAAAATCAGCTGCTGGCTTGAGGTCCTTCCTATAAACCTGATTGTATATATTTGTATATTTATTCAAATTATATAACTAAAGGGAAAACACAGAACCTTTTACAAAACATTTTGCAGAAAATGTTTGTGTTTCTGAATGCTAATCTGAAAATGACCCTGAACTGGTTTGCAATCTGATATGTTTTATTATAGGTAACCACCACATACAGAACTTTATCCTTCACTGCTTTGTATCCTGTATAGCTATTTATGTGTGTACAAAATGAGTCATGGAACCATTAAGGTTGGAAAAGACCCCCAAGGTCATAGTGTTCAATCTCTGACTTATCACCACCATGTCAAGTAAACCGTAGCACAAAGTGCCATGTCCAGTTGTTTCATAAACACATCCAGGAATGGTGACTCCACCACTTCCCTAGGCAACCTGTTCCAATGCTTAATCACTATTTCAGTGAAGGAATTCTTCCTCATGTCCAACCTGAACTGGCCAGGCATAACTTGAGGCCCTTTGTTCTTGTCCTGTTGCTTGTTGACTGGGAGAAGAGCCTAACACCACCTTGCTACAAGAAGAGTCCTCTGTGGATTTAATTTTAGTGCCAAAACAGAATTTAAGTATCTGTTTTGACCATTTCTCCACAAGTGCAATTTACTGTACAAGTACAAGAATGCAGGGAATCAGACTCTCAGTTGATCACATCCATTCACTGTTTACAAAACAAAGCAAAAGAAGTCTCTGGAGCCACTAAAAAGAAGTAAACAATAAAATATACAAGTTTCTGTTCCATTCTATTGAATGTGTTAGTGCCCCATGAAGAGTGTCATTCTCCTCCAGCTTCTCTTTACACTTAGAATAATGCCGAGGTCTCATTTACACAGACAGTGATTTATTAACAAGTCCTACATGTTATATCTTGTGACTGTCCGCTCATATGGATGAGAGATATCTGCATATAATATGCATGCATGCATAGATTCATCTAGCCATTCTTTTCATTAAATGAAACATTATTTTCTTATAATGAAAATGTGATTTTTCTCCTGGTAGCTGTTGAGAAATTTAATTGGTCAGATCATACGGTAAGTTGGTAAGACAGTTACACTCCTCTGGATAGTTTCAGATATCACTAAAATGTACGAATTGTAAATGATTATGCTTCTTTAGCACCCAATACTACTCCTTAATGAAATTTTAAAAACAAGCTTTTTTAATTTGTGTCACTGATAACTATGTCCTCTTCTTTTCAGGGAAATGATAGACAATATAAATCTACCGTTGGATCCAGTGACCAGAGAGAAAATAGTTCCTCACCTCAGCTTCCCAAAAGGAAAGACAAAAAAAGCCAGAACCCAGAGAATTCTGTGTCCAGGCAACACTTTTCTAGCCACTCTACAAAAGTAAAACAGACAGTAAAAGCTTCCCCAGGAGTCCTTCAAGATAATGGTCAGTACTGAGATCAACACTATTGTAGTATGATGGCTTTTGGTCTTCAGTTAAACCAGTGAAATAGTAGAATAAGAATAATGCTTGAATAGTTCTTGAATTGTCAAAGTTCTTTCTGCTTAGGAAATGCACCTGTGCATAGCCACTACATTCCTGGCTTCATTTACAGAGCACAAGAGGTGGTATATGGTTTTTAGTATACCTTGGAAGTTATGCTCCTATGGTTCTGTCTTCATGCTTTTGGTAAAGAAAAATAAAAAATGTATTTTGACCATTTTCCCACTGGTCTGCCCTGCAATAAGGTGAAGAAAAGGAGCTGGTGTTCTCAAAGGACCCCTCACTGCCCCTGAGGATCCCTAGTTACCTGCTGGGCTCTGTGTAACAAAACGACTAGACCCTGGGGGAAGAACACAGACAGAAACTCCAGTTAGCTGGTAGCTGCTGAGACTAATCCAACAGCAGAACTGCTGGAGGCCCTTTCAGAATTTGCCCCTCTCTGTACTGTGACAGCAGTGGCAGCAGTTTGCAAATTTAGGCATAAGCATCCTGTTTGACAAACTGTTTTTCTTATCCTATAGTGTGATATTCCCTTTCCCCCCATTTTTTTTAAAGAGCTAGAATATATATATATGTATGTATATGTAGCCATATTTATAGACATAATAAACATATTTGTTTATGTAATGCTGTTACTGCTTCACCTGCTGACAGAAGTGGTTGGAAAGTCACTAAGCTTATTGAGGAAGTGACTGCTTGCTTCTCATTTCAGCTTTTCCATACTTTGTGAGTCTTGTGTAACTCAGAAGCTCTTCAAGGCAGCAGATTGTCTAGTTTGAGATCAAGTGTATTTTCAGAGAAGCTCTTAATTCTTTCTGTGATCCTCTCTTTTACCTCCATCCATAAAGACCTGTTAGTAGAAGTGGGAATGGCAGTTGTAGCCAAGTGCAGTTCAATTTCTTCTCCCAGGTAAGAAGTAACAGGATGAGAGGAAATGGCCTCAAATTGCACTAGGGGAAGCACAGATTGGATATTAGGAAAAAATTTTTCATGGAGGGTTGTAAAACATTGAACTTGCTGTCCAGGGAGGTGGTGGAATCACCATCCCTGAAAATATTCAAAAAAGCATGAATATGGCACTCGAGGACAAGGTTTAATGGTGAACATGGTGGTGGTGCTGGGTTGTTGGTTTGCCTTGATGATCTTAAAGGCCTTTTCCAGCCTTAAGTATTCTGTTACTCTAACTCTTGAGAAACAAGTCTTTTCACTCACTTCTGACTCAGTGGAGTGTGGGAGCTCCACTGTAGTCAGAACTTTGGTAGCTTGTAGTGAAGTAGTTAAAATAAAAGGTACTACAATGGTTCCAAATGGTCATCTCCTGCAAAGCTGTTTTCTTTTGTGCATTCTGTTCTGGTCACTCCTGAAGGCCAGGCAGGCTGTAGGAGCTGTGAGCCATGCTGCTATGTGAGTGTCCTCTTGCCCAGCTAACCCTCATTGTCAAAGACTGCCCTTGACAGAAAGCCAGCACTGCAGAAATCGGCATTATACCGTGGTCCTTGTCACTTACCTATCTCATATAATACAGAGGGTAACCTTTCATCCCATCCAGATGCATGAGGTGTAAAGTCGCTTTTCAACAAATCATCAACACATTCCATCATTCCTGTTTGCTTGGGGATAATAAAGTTAATAATTTCATAATAATATGAAACATTCCTTTGGTACCCTCCTTTCTGTCCCAGTGCTGTACCATCACGCTGGTCAAGAGTGATCCATTGTCAATTTGTGTGTAATCTGGAACAGGAAGACAGGAAAAGCAGTTATAGAGCCCTGAAATAGTAGCTTTGGCATTAGCATACCTGCTTTTAGTGACAGCCAACAGTTCAAATACCACTTCCATTCCTGTCAGTACATGCCTAAAACCATTAGATGTTGAATAAATGTTCTCATTCTCTTCAGAAAACTTACTTGGAGTTTTTGTGGGTCTGAATGTCCAAATATTCCCATCAGACAATTGCCAAACTTCTCCTTTAAAGATATTGTATCCTAAAGTATTTTCTTCGTGTTCCGTGATTGCAAGGGTGTGTGAGGTCCATTGTCTTTCCCCAGGTAAACATAAACAGACTTTGGCAGTATAGCATAAATTACTTTGTCCATTAAATTTTGCTGTATGGGCCCTGTTTCTTTTAAAGCTTATGTCTAATTTCTCAGCATTCATTGGGGCATTTAGTGAAATTTGAGCTCCTCTATCAATCACATATTTCAAAGGATGTTTTCTAGGTCCTGCTGGTAAATAAATATGGGGCTTGTCCTTTACCAGCCCATTGGTAGATCATAATGCGCCAGGCGATAAAACCTAAAGTTCTCCCAGCACTTAGGTTTTTTCCTTTCTTCTCTCTTCCTTTCCTCAAAGGGTTGTGGGTATGCTTTTTCTGTGAAAGCTTTTTGTTTTTCATGTTTCCACCTTGCACTGTTTTCACAAAGTGTTCTCCTGTTGCCTGAGAGATGCATGGGGAGTACTTAAAGCTACTGCCATCCTCCACAGCTCCTTTTGCTTTGAGGGTGTTTTGATCCCTCTTTTATCTCAGGCTGGGTATGTTTAAAAGTCCTCACCTGGCACTCAGGAAGTCTCTGCGCTTCAGTTTTTGGGCTCCTCTCAAAGGCCTAAGTTTGTTCTCATGGATAGGTTTCTCATGGGTTTGCTGTGTTATGATAGAGCCTTGCCCAAGAGGATTGGTCATCTTGGGAATCTTGTAACATTTCATTACGTATTACATCTCCTCTCATTTTGTCTTGTCACTCTACTGAAAACATTTTTAATGTTATCAGAGCTTCTTTCAATAGAAGTCTTAACATATTAGGATCGACTTTTAGGGAGATTGGGATATATCCATTTAAGTGTCCATACATTGTAACAGTGGTTAATATTTAATGAGATGGCCAAATGGGTATGGAAGCTGGTCCTGTTCTTTCCCATAACTCCTGTTCCTCCTTCCCAATATGCAACCCTGATTATTGAATGGGGTTGATTGATAGGCTCAGGTCCTAGGTTTAATAGGACTCCTGGTCCCCAGTATCCATCAACTTCACTTCCATCCAACAATATTCAACCTGCTCTTGAGAGACTCATTCTCAACAAATGCTCAGTCTCTGACTCCCCTAGTTTTCATCCGTATTTTTCGTGTATTCTTGCCACTTGCAGGGGGTCCCAGGGAGTACATCTGACCCTGTTTTTTTTTCTGGCCTCCTTGAGGTCCTTTGAACACTTCAGTGTTCATTATGAGTGTAATTTTTAATTCTAGAACTGCTTCCTTTCTAGAAGAGGAGACAGAGGTTCATTTTTTTTTTTCATTGAAGTCCCATTCTCCCTCATCAGCATTTTCATCAGGGTTTTCCCAAATGCCACCATTTCAATCCTCAGGTGACTATTAATTTTTGGATTTTTCTAAGAGCTGGGGGATTGGTGAGTTTTAATATCAACTCTAAATTTTTTCCCCAAGGTTTTTGGCTTTCCCTTGGACTCTTTTAACTGTTGTTTTACCTGATTATTTTGGAACCATAAAGACGGTTTTTCTTTCCTTGATTTACTATCTCAGATGCTTAGTTTATTTCATAATTTGTTCCCTTCATTACCATGCAGCTTTTAAGCATAATCTGCACAACTATAGTGTGTTTAGTATTGAAATGATGGAAGTATGTTGAGAACTCAACAGAGCAAAGAATATTGAGTTTTTTTTGTGTTTTAAGCATTTTAAGTATTCATTACGAGTTCATGTGAATGCTGTGCTACAACTGTGGAACAAGAATCTTTAATTTAGTTAAAAGGAAAGAGAGCCAGAGGGAAAGAAAGCCAACAGGCATACTGGACAAATCTTGTTAAAAACCAAAGACCTGTTTCATTTTTAACAAAATAACCTCAATTGAAATTAATGTTTAAGGATACTGGGCTTCTGGGTTTCAGAATACAAATAAGTGGGCATGGCTTCCTCTGGCAGCAAGACATGCTGTGTGCATACTTGTATTTATCCTGTGCCTGTATGCTTTGTTTACATGTCTCCTGAGGACCTGTCATGCTTCTCTTTGGGTTTGGAAGGAACTTCTGCTGCTGGGACAGTATACTGGGATCCATAGGATAAGCAAAGGGTACATTCCCTTTTTGGGGGCACTGCTTCACTTGCTGTTTTCAGTACTTATTCATACACTGAAGACCTGCCCTTCTTCCCCTTCTCCTAATGTGTGTGCTTTTAGTGCTCTGAAAAGTCTCCCTGTCAGCAGAGAATATCTCTTGCTCTATCCTGGTTTGTCACATTGTCTCTGGGTGAGACAGACCCTCACAGTGGTTGTGTGATAGTAGGGCTGATGAAAATACCTTAAAAGCTGGTAATCAGGTTGGTTTATTTTCTCAGCTGACTGTGAAATGAGAAATCTATTTAGACCAGGTGCTGAAATATTGGATGTATGAAATAGGTGTGTAATTGCTGCCTTGCTGCCTTGAATGATTACATTTTCAGGTTCATTTTAGAGTGAGGAGTCTTATTCTGAAATGGAGATTGACTCTTAATGGAAAACCAGAAGCCAGCTCCAGGAACACAGTGATAATGGTGACTCCCAAGTACAGTTTTGATCTGTACAGCTCCACTGTCTATTCTGAAGGCTCACTGCAGTTCTTCAGTTGGCTTTGCAGTTTTATTCCAAAACAGTCCTTCAGATTCAAAGGCTTTGGATTGAGTAAGGGAAGCATTTATTGCTATCTTAGTAATTTTATTTAATTTTAATGATAATTTTATTTTTTCCTGATGGACAGGAAAAAAAAGACTTTTGGCATTTTAACTGGCTGCATTTGGCTGTCACTGATAAGTGATTAATTAGCTTTAATCTGAAACCAATAAGCTGCACAGTGAGTTTACACATGTGTATTTTGGGGTGTATGGAAATAGATAAAAATAAAATATTCATTGTAGTGAATGTATCCTGTATTCTTTGTTGTCCTCTTCCCTGCCAGTTTAGCATTGTATGGAATCTTCTCTTGAGTGCTAAACTCTTTGAAAGCAATTGTTTCTTGGGTCTTATCAGCTGAAGAATTATGCACATAGTGTATTTAAGGCTTAACCTAATCTTCCAACTGAGTTGAGTTGGGCTAGATGTGTATTTACTTTGAATTTATTTTTTTAATACACTGAGAATTTCACCAACATGCCATTTTTATTACAACTGATCCAGGTCATAATCCTCTTAAATCAAGATGATTAAAGAATTTCTTAGAGTTGAAAGCTCTTTGTGCAGGATTTAAATTCACCACTTCTCAGGGCAAATCCAGTAGATTGTGAGCTGATGCCTTGGTGTTTGTAACTTATAAGGCACACTATTAACATTATTATCGGGTTTCCACTGCACTCATAGAAGCCTTAGTAACATTGAATATATTATATTCAACAGCAATTGCAACTGGAAATGTGAGGTTTAGAGCTTAGAATAGTGCATCTTGTTCAGAAGAATTTGGGTTTATGAAAGTGACACCAAAGGTACATTTATCAGCAGCTTGGTTTGAAGTTTATAAAGTAAACAAGACAGCAAAGAAACCCTGCAGCCTCTTAATTTTTTTGTTTGTGCTGTATCCTGTAAAGAGTATGTGTAGGAAGTTGATCAGGAAAGTAGAACATTCAGAAGTGTAGCAGAAAATTCTTGGAGGGGAGAGCTCCCATTAAAAGCCTATTCCATTCAAGTACAGTAGTTTAATTGTGGTCACATGGCATGTGAAGTAACTCCCTACATATATGATAGAAGTTCTAGAGTTAATAGACTGTGCAGTTTCTGCTGTGATTTGGAAAAATCAGAGTGGAGATGGGCTGAACCACTCCACAATTTTTCAGATCAATTTTTGAATATTATGAGGTCTTAGAAGTTACTAGTCATTTCAATGTCCTGGTTTTGTTACTGGCTAAAAAAAAAAAAAAAGAAGCAAAAAGCCAACCCTTATTTCTAAGGAGAGCTACACAGATCCCCAGGTATTGCTGTCCTGCTCTGAATTGGTTTCAGTAAAATTATGAACCTGCCAAAGAGTACAAGCCAGGGTTGCCGAATATCCACTCTGCATTGTGAGCTAAAACTGTTGTCTGTGTTTTCCTGCTGACAACTTGTAAGATTAAAAATCTGTCTGCCATTAAAATACAGTCCATATCACTTCTGTAATGTCAAAGCAGATAAAAACACTGCTCGGAAAAGAGAGGGCTCCTCATTTGCAGACATTTTACAAGACCTGTTGGCTTATTCCTTGCATAATAGGAGACAAATCTGCAGCAAGAAATGAGAACCTTTTTTGCTGTAGGTGTGTATTTGCTACAGTGCTGAATCATGGTAGCCAGAGTGTTCTAAAGCCAGTGGGGATCTAAGATGATGATAAACCTTGCAGCCACTTTATTCAAACGTACGATGAGTTTCTTTGGGTTTGCTTTTAGTGAAGTGAATACTTCACAAAATGTTACGTGAGAAAATAGATACCAGCAGGAAAGCATGCTGCTTAATTCCTACCAGCAGGGTGTAAACATTTGGAACTATGGGACCAGGGCAGACATTTCAGGGCTTTTGCATTTGTTTTGTGGCAGTTTAGTCCCTAGCACACTACTGTATTCAAGAGAAGGCTGAGTTATGGAACAGGCATGGAATTAAAAAAGATGTGTCTTAATGAGAACTGCTTTCTTAATTTCAAAATGCAAATGCCCTAATGATCTGTAATTTAAATCAATTAATAAACTGGATGCTTTGAAACATGGGGAGTAAATGAGATGAAGGACCAAAACAGGGAGAGGGAAGAAAAAGCCCTTGTATTATAACACTCATTCCTTTATTTTTGTAGCTGTTGATGTGCAGAGATGACTGAGCTATTGCAGCTTTCCCTTTGCTCCAGGATTACCATATTTCCTATCAGTAAGGGAGAGTGCTGCATACAGGGGCAACCTCTAGAAGCACCTTTTGCAGTTTCTGTTGATGAAATCAGATGTCAGCATTCTCTAATCGCACCAAATTGTATTACAAATGCAAAAATTCAAAATTTTTGAAAGAGAGGAAGCAATTGCTTAAAAGCTTGGGGCTGCAATAGTACCAAGAGAAGAAAAAGATGTATTTTTTTTTAATAGTATCATATGTACATGGCTAGCAGGTTCTTTTCGATTCCATTGCTTTTTGATAACAGGAGTCACAGGCATGAACACACATGCAAAGCTATCCAACAAAAAGCCTTGTACAGTGGTGATACTTTTAAAATAAATAAACCCCAAAACACACACAAAACAAGAAAACAAAATTATGTTATATACAGGAGTAAACAGATGTCCTTCTTTTTCCTCATAGCAAACTATTCAATTTTATGATCCCCTTTTTCTTTTTTTGCATTCTTTTTAATTTTACTTACTGTTTTTATGAGGCAGCCTCTGTTGTAAGTCACATTAATTTTTTTTATAGTCACAGTAACTTCCTTCCTTATGTATAGGGCTTGCAGTTAGTAAATGCCTCTGATTTCCGAAATATTTTGGGCAGACTATTGTTACAATGACTTTTAAATTTTCTATTACTAAACTTCAATCAGTTTAAAATTTAAAATGCATTTCTATCACTATAATTTTGTAATTTTCGCTGCAATAAATGTCTTAGAGTTAAGGATGTTTAGGAAAGGAGCTTATATAAAAGTAATTTATTCCTGTGCTTAATTATTTTAAAAGTAAAGATTTCTTTTGAGGTAGTTTCATATATGACTTAATTAGTATTTAATAAAGTCATATAACCTTGTTTATCAAAGTGTAGAGAAAGAATTCCAGCTGAAATACTGAATGGCATCAAATAGAAAATGATCTTCACATTTTAGCCAGGACTTGCTTGGTTATACATGCACCAATCTGTGGTTTATTTCTCTACACACTGAACTGAACAATGCCCAATACACTATACACTTGTGTGTTGAGACATCTACTAAAACATGGCCAGTGAAATGTTGCTGGTCAAAATCTTTTGGACATTTATAGATTTGCTCTTGATGGTAACTTATCTGTTCTGTACCTATCAGGAGATTAGGTAGTATAAAAGATCTAGCAAATATCTAGAAAATTCTCCTTAATGGGCAAGCAGGATCCCTTTCATGCAAATGAATTCCCTGGGGCTGCAAAACTGGGAAGAGTTGGCATGGGTAAGGGCCAGGACAGAGTAGGTAGCTCTCAAAATGAAGATCTTTGACTCTTAAGAGTCATTGTGCAAGTCATTAAGAAGTCTTAAAATTGTCTTTAATTGAATTGGTTTTGTCTGTCCATTTGCAACAAAGTCACAGAGCTGAAAAGCTCTGCAGGAATACAGTACCACCTTCTATCTTTGGTGAAAGCAGCTGAATACTGAGCTGCTTACTTTATGAGATAAACCTTGGCCAAGTACAAAAACAGAAACCTCACCCCCAGTTTACCAGTCATTATCCTTTCCAAGGTTCTCATCCAAACCTGACCATAGTGCCTTTCTCTCACCAACAGCCTCTGGACTTGATTACCAAAGACTAAGTGTTCTGCTAATATCCTGGTCATGTAATTTCACTGCCTTTTTCAGCTGAAAATTTCTCTTGTTCTTACTCTTTTGTATGGTTTCATTGCTCCTAGCTGTAGAGGTTGGCCATAAAGTAGGTGCTAGTGGTTCAACACCTGTATCGTTTGAATATACTTGGGGCAGATGGAGTTGAGGCAATAGTGTCCTTTCCTTGGCAGGGCTGTTACCTGGCTCCAACTATTCCCTTACCTGGTATCCCTGGCAAGGCTTTGGGGAATTCAGAGCTTTAAGCCATCTGGATCCTCCTGAGATTTCATCACTCTTTCTCTCTGTGGGGTTATGGAGCTGGAGAAGAGGCAGGAGGGAACACAACTCTAGAAGAAACTCCATAGGAAAACAGTTATGGTTGGATTTTTCATTCGTCTTTTCAGCCTGAAACCAAAAAGTCCTGTAAGAACTCTTTCCAGTCTCCAGAGTCTTAGTAAGTATTGCTTTTTGGAGAAATAATTATGAACAAAAAAATCAGTAAAAATACTTGCCTGAAAACAAGGAGCGTCTTTTCATTGCTGTTTTCTTTGCTGCTCTTCTGTGTATGTGGTAACATCGGAGCTTAGACATTCAATTGCTGGTAGGTAGCAGTCCAACAGCATTCCTCTTCACAGGCTTTCCTGAAAGAGGATTCCTTTAGGAAGCTTAAATTGGCTTGGGTACACACTGACTTGTTTTTTTTCAACCCCGCTCATTCTTTCAAGCTTCTATTCTAGTTCCTAAAAGTCATTTTTCTGCCTTCCAGTCAGTGCATTGGACCCCATTGCTTCCTTTTTTTCACCAGTAGTTCCTCATCTTTCTGTTTGCTCTTATACAGTTTCTCATTCCTCATATTTTTTCTAACATCACTGTGCCTTCATCATCTCCCTCAGTATCTATATCCTCCTCTAATATCTCTCTCTCCACCTGGCTGCTCCTTTTGAATGATCTGTTCTTTGCCCTTCTGCAGGTTTTGCTTCCCGCTTTTTACCTAAATTGCTGAACATAACATCACACAACACACAATACACAACACACAACACAACATAACACATTGCTTCTTTAAAATAATCAGAAATAACAGGAGATGTTTTGGTTACCTAACTCTCTCTTCGTAGGGTACAAAAAATAGTGCTGATTTTTGGCTCAAGGTAGTTTGTTGTCATGCAGTGACTGGCAAAACTTGAAAAACCCCAGTATCTTCTTTTTGACTGGACACCATGGAAAAATATCCTCACAGAAGATCATGAAACTTCCAGTAATATTTTGCTTGGCCTCTTGACAGAAGCTGCTCTTTGTGACATGGAGAACTGAGAACCTGAAATAAATCCTCTGTTTATACTTATCATCAAAGCTGTAGGGAGACATACCTGCCTTTATTACCCCCTTTCAGAGCTCTTCTGCCCTAGCATTGCCATGGCCCTGTCTGTGGTCAGTTCTCAGGCAGTTTGAGGCACAAGAAAGTCAGAGCTGACTTATAAAAGAGGAGAATGTTTAGTTTACAATTTTATATGAACTGTTTGAAGTAGTTAATACATGTTCCATTTACTGGAAGTGCTGGAATTTTTCTTTTCAGCAAGGTACACCACATATTTCTGCTTCAGCAGAGATTGCAATAGAAGCCCATAACAATACACAATGAAGACTTGCACAAAATGTTTCTTCATGTAATTTATGGCATTTTCTAAAATGCTTTCTTTTTTTTTTTCTCCCTTAAAGACATGTGAAGAAACTGACTAATGATTCAGGCACAGAGATGTGAAATATTGCATCAATAAGATTTTTTCATATTTTTTTGTCCTTAACCAAAAAGCATTATCTATAAAACATGAGGCAAAGTTACCCAGCTGAAAACATTTCCTTGGAAGTAAGTCAGAGCACTGATAATTGTGATTAATGTGGCCTGCAAACTCTTGTTGACAAGATCTTGACACAGAATCACACAAGCAAGAAATATGTTGGCCTTTCACTCAGCTTCCATCCTCCAGATATTTGTAACTTCACATGCAGAAAATGTAAATACTTCTGGCTGTAGAGCAGCAATGCTAATAATGTTAACATTTTAAGCTCTTTTCGTAAAGCTCCATTTATTCAAATTAATTTTATGTAAATTATTTTACATTTTTTTGTATTTCTATTCATTTTTTGTAACAAAAGACAACACCGTGTGTCCCAGTGTAAGACTAATTGCATTCCTTGCCATTTCCTTTGGAAGTTTTTTTTTCAAGTGTTATGACTTCCCCATATTTCAATTAGTGTAATTTTTTTCTTCATGTGTTTTGACACATTTCAGACCTAAGTGTTTTAATTCCTTCCCTGAATGTACACATATTTTGGACATCTGTCTTCCATTCTCTTATGTTTGTGCAGCGGTAAATAATTAATTTCCTTTTTGATGTAAATGTTCTATTTTCCTTAAATAATATTTTCAGTCTGTGGAAGAACAGGAATGCTGTTTCTCTTGAGAATGCTTTCTGTGCAAGATGATGAACAGTGGTATCCCTGAGAGAGGCTGCAGTATTGTGCAGAGTTCTTTTCAGCTAATATTTTTTCATTTATGACCACCTTTCTGAGCAAACACCTGCTAGAAATTGCTTGGAAGAAATTCCATGGAGATTTTAGATTTTGCTTTTTGAAATTCTGCTGTTACTATCTTTTTAGGCACTCTCTTTTAAATGAGAAATATGATTCCTTTCTGAAATTTACATTCTTCTTTCCTCTTTCCTGTTCCCTCCTGGTTCCATGATGAAGTTTTTGTCAAAATACTGTGTGTCTGTCTCCTTGGGTTGTTCAGCATAGCCCTGAGCCTGATCTGCTCTTCTAAGATGAGGTGCTTTAAAATTGAGAATCCTCAGCTCTTGAGTGGATTTGGCCTCCAGGGCTAACACATGTTCACCTCCCACGTACTCCTCCTTTTGCCCTGGAGTAAAAACCTGATAAAAACTGCCTCTGCACCAAAATCCTTTTTATCTCTGGAGGCAAGACAGTCCCCATTTTGGTTGAAAGACTTGAGGACCTTGAAGGCAAAGGTGTTATTACAGAGTCTAAATGGAAGGATGGTGATATTAAATGCAGTTCTTTCAGAGCTGACTTTTTATAGATCAGTGAGTCAAGGAATCTGGGGCAAAGTTGTTTTCTTACATACTTAAAGGAAGGCCATGAAATAGGAGAGTCTTCTTGGTGGCTTTTAGGGAACACGTTACATTTTCCTCTCAGAATATGGTGGAAATCTGTAACTCAGAAGTCTGTGATGAGAGGCAGCAATGATAATACCAGGTAAGAGAAACAGAACATTCTGTCTCTTAGAGAGCACAGAAAAATGGGAAATGTGAAGTGCATTATTTGAAAAAGCAGAAGTAGCATCTATTCAGATGCATTTGTTGTTATTCTCTGCCACTCCATGTTTTTATTGCTGATTTTGTCAAAAAACCCAAACAACTCTTGTGTCAAAGGTGATTTGTAGCAAGATATATACAGGTAGATTGTCCAAGATTTATCATATTCCTGTCAAGTATTGAGTGTCCTCAGGTGGTTTAAATGGAACATCCATGCACATGGATTGTACTTAATAAACCCCAAGAAAAGGAAATTTTAAAATACAATTATTATTTTCATGTGAAGTATGAAAATGAGGTTTTGAAAAACATGTGTGAATTATTTAGGATAATAATCCAACCAATGATCCTAAGAGCCATCTGGTATTTCCAGCAGGGATCCTTTCAGAGGTTGAGTAGAATGGAGCTTCTGGTAGGAAAGCAAGGTTCCAGCAGGACTGATGCCTGGGTAATCAAGGTGCTCTGAGCATCAGGAAATCTCTCCTAAGATGCAGCCAGCAGTATCGCTTTGGAATTTCACTGTGATATGCCATAGAAACCCCCATTTCTGCTTCTTCATTTCAGATTGTGAGAATGGCCTTCATTTCTGCTCCTCTGGGCAGTGGCATTCAGGCAACTTCTAAGGCCATCTGGCACCTCCCCTCCAGTCAGCCATTGGCAGTGGTATGGTGCCTTAGAATTTGTTCCCAGGGCAAACTCTTCCCTTGGCTCTCATAGTGATGAGAAGGTGACTGGAAAACTGCCAGAGTAGTCAGTGCTGACTTTTTATGCAGATGGACTCTGGATTTCTCTAGGTCTTGGGGGTTTTATTCATTATTTTCCCACCAAAATGGTTCTGTGCTACGCTAAAGCTGTTTATTTAGCAGCACCCAGCAATGTAGATCAATTTGCATGGTCAGTTGATATTAACAAGTTCAGATCCTTTCATGAAGAACTAGGAGGCAGTCAGAAACAGTGGAAATACTTTTTCCTCTTTCTTACTGTACTTATATATTATGTTGGATATGGACACATCTTTATCTTTCCTAGATCAGTGGAGAGGGATGATTTGGAGTAACTTGTGCCTTTAGTTTCTGGGCTGTTTTCAGCTCAGGGGAAAATAGAAAGGATCATGTGTCACTTGGAAATTGTTTTCTGTATGGACCTATCTTCTCTTTTCTAATTAGCTGATACTGTAATGCTGGTGTTGGAAACTTCAAAGACCCCTAGTTACTACTTAGGGGAAATAAATCACTTAAGCTAAATGGTGTTGTCCAGGAGTATGTGTTTTTTAATGTGGACATGGAGTTTCAGCCATAATTCTACTTGCATGTGCCTAGAGTTGAGGAGTAGAGCTAAACCAACTGTTTCTCTTAATCTTTTAATCCTGACCTGATTCAGCATGCTTGGTTTTGATTCAAAGACTGCAGTTTTTGATAGATGTATGTTATAATGCTAATTACTATAGGATGCTATAATTGACTGTAGAAACAGAACTGTTATGTTGTTGTAATGCATCTGCTTCAGGTTCACTCTGGACCTTTGCCCAGAGTGAAGGAACTTCAGAACCAGAGTTTTGTTCAGTTCCCTTTCCCTTTGCCTTTCCCCCCCCCCCCCTTCCCGAAGTGGTGTGGTATGTAGTTGTTGTTAAAAGGGAAGAAAACCAAATTGACAATAATGGGAGACTGAAGACTTCCTTGAAAGAACTGTATGGGGAATGATGGGTCAGCTCAGAAAGTTGTTCTCAAAGCGAAATTGGATTGCAGTTCAGTAGTTAAGCCACACTGTGTCACTATTGGACTTCACTTCCTTCCACTCTATCTTTCTCATTATAGGTGAAGATACTTACAAAGCCAGAGAAGAGGGGTCTGAAATGTGGGGGGCAGTTGAAGTGCAAGAAGATGAAGATACTCTTGTGGAAGTTCCACTGGACCAGGTAGTGATCAAGCTTAAAATAAATGGCTTTGCTTTTTTTCTTTTTTCTTTTTTTCTAGGATTACAGATTGTGTGTTGTTATTCTTTCCTCAATTTCTTTCAAATGTACAGCATAATTCTGTGGGGATGACTGTAAGCTCAATAATACTGCTTCTTTTATGTCAGCTTTAGCAAATCTCCCTTTTTGTGTTAATATGTCAATTGTCAGTTACCTTTTCATCAGCTTCAGAACTCCTCTGAGAGCTCTTATAGGGCCTTAGAGAATCCGGACTCCCTACTGTTACGTCCTACCAAATAGGTTCACCTGAACTGCAGTCTCTTTGTACTGGTGGAGCAATATTCCTCCAGACCTGGACCACAACAGGTGCAGATTTAGCTGATTTTTGTTAAAGCTGACTGCACTTTGTTCTGTTGGAGCAACATGGTGCTTTGTTGGCCTATTTTTTAATCCTAAGATTTATGTGCAATAAATAGGTCTTGATAACCAAACATAAGATTGTATCTCCCTTTTTGTACTTTGATTTGTACTCCTGTGGACTGAAATAATACAAGGAATAAAAGCTTCAATAAATTGAAGCTTATTACAAGGAAGAGAAGAGTAGAACTACTTAAACTATTTGCTGAAAATGTATGCAGTTTCTTTTTGCTAATGAATTGCTCAAAAGACAGTCCTCTTTTTCGTCTTATGTGTTTGTAGGAATTTGCCAACTTGTTCAGCTTTGTTTCCTGTTGCATTGTGCTTTTGGTGTCTATTGATGGCTTGGGGCCAGTCACATTGGCCACAAAATAATATTTCTGATCCATGCTTTGATGTAAGGAATCACAGTTTGTCCAAAATATTTCTCAGGCTAAAAATTGTCCCATTAACATCAGGAATCTTGGGCATTTTTATGACTTACTGGTGGTCAGCAGAGCTGAGGGTTGGTTATTAATGTGTCTGTAAACAAATGGGAGGGAGTTAAAGATAATAGTTTGTAAATACACTTCAGTTATCCAGGGCAACCCAATGGAGCATAAACAATCCAGGAGATTTCTGGAGAGTGTTGGAGACAGGTTTCTGATGTAGGTAGTGTGAGATATAGTTACGTGAATCATTCTGCTGTACTTGCTTCTCAAGAATAAATAGAAACTTGTTTGGGATATGACAATGGCAGCCTTAGTTGCATATGAGAGTTGCACCAACATGAGTTGCACCATCTCTTGCCATGAGATGGTCAGAGTTTAAGCTCCTGAAGAAAGTGGGGATGGAAAATAACAAAGTTAAAATTCTCCTAGAAGTTAGGAGAGCTGCCTTTGGCTTGGTTGGGAAACTGCCAGAGGATCCTGTGTGAGGCTTCCCTGAAGTGTGGAGGAATTCAGGAGATTTTGCTGATTTCCAAGAGAATCTTCCTCAAACCGCAAGAACTATGCCCACTGTGCAAAACAGCAAGCAGGCATAGCAGGGGGCCAGTTTGAGCAGAGGACTCCTGACCTCACACTAAAAGAGGCAGAAGAGGGGATAGATTCCTGAAGAGCAGTATTGAGACATTGCCTGGATATGCAGAAATGGAGCTGAGAGAGCCAAAGCTTGTTGAGAAATGGAAACCGGTGCACATGATTGGGAATAACCATCATGGATTTACTAAGGACAGGTCATACTTTACCCATTTCATTGCCTCAGTGATGAAATAAATGGCTCTGTGGAGGAAGGGAGAACAGTTATGCTCCTTTATCTTGCTTTCAGTGTAGACTTCCATATTTGTAGGAGAAATGGGAAGAAGTGTGGTAAGTATGGGGAGGAAAATACCCTTCAGGAGGGTAGGGACTGGATTTGTGGGCTAAAAGGTAGGTAAAACCTGGCTGGTTTGGTGAGATTTAAATGATCAGCTGGTTGAGATTTAACTGGTGCCTGTTTACAGATGGTGACCTTCCGGGTTTGATACTGGATCTGAGACCTTATAATGTGTTCATGGGTAACATAGATGATAGTGTGGGACACAGCCTTATTCAGGTCCAGCTGTCATCATGTGAATGCAGGGCTGTCTTTCAGAGCAATCTCAACAGCTTGAAGGAATCAGATGACTTGAGCCTCATGAAGTTCCACAAGAGAGGGAGGGGTACAAAGTTGGGCAGCTGTAATACAGGGACTGTCTCAGTGCAGTCTTGACTTAGGTGGGCTAGAAAGGAGCTGCAGAAAGGGCCATGTATCTCCTGTGGTTGGCAAGTTGAGTCAGCGTGCTCCCTGTGGGGATGAGGTGGACTGTGCAGGCTGGGCTAGTAAAAGCGCAGCCAATGCATCAAGGTCACTGTTTATCTTTCTTGACTGGGCATCTCTGAGGTTGCATCTAGAGTATTTGTTCAGCTTTGAGTCCTTCTCAGCAGAAGAGAGATGTTTAGAAACAGGAGAAAGTTCAGCACAGCAACAAATTAAAAAGTTTAGGGGGTAGAGCTTATGACACTATCTATATTTAATTGCTTACTAAATAGTGCTTACTATTTAGTTGACTGATTTTTAAAATTTATTTGTATTGTGTAAAAGAATTCTAGACATATGTACATTTAGCTTGTGATCTGCTTTTAAAAACAATACCTGAGGGGAACTAGATTTTTTATGAACTTATCAGCAACTTTGAAGACTGACACCATACCATCTAAAAAAAAATACAGATTTTATCTTAGGCTCCTGTTGCTAAGAAGGGTCATTCTCATTATTTATTCACTTTAATGGGAAGGAATGTTGCACAGCTGTTTTATAGACATTGTTCTTAAAGACACATGTATTAGGTGATAGAGGTAGCAAGAACATGACTGTCTTGGTCCCTGATAGAAGGAATGCTACAGCTGTGTCTCTCACAGCACATACCAGCCGCAGCCTGAGAGTCTCATATGATGAACATCATTGGGCTCATCAGCCCTGTTAATTGTGGTTATACTGGTGAGGTGTCATGATAATTAGGATGTGTTGTATTATATTGATAGCACTGACACTGGGGAAGAACATGCCGGCTGTCTTAATCTTTGTTTCTTATGACATTCTGAAGCACATCCTGCTCTGGTCTTGACAGTGTAATAATAAAATTCTGAAATGATTAGCCTGTTTATTGGCCTCTGAAGGTGTGTAAAGAATTCCTCTGGGTAGTGTAGAACATTTGGCTGTGTAAATTGGGTTGTCAGGCCTTGGTTTCTAGGCTGACTGCAATTCATATGAAATCCAGCCCTGGAGACAGCTGCCTTACTTCTCCACAGAGATCCTACAGCACAGGCAGTAGCTCTGTGTGTCTCACCAGTTTGCCTCTGCCAGTGGACGGTGACCATCTCTAGGGAGGGGAAGAACTCTCTACTACCACTTCTCTGCTTGGCAGTGGAACTGTTCACAGTTGCCAGTGAGCATCAGATATGTTGGCAGGCTTGCAATGATAGGAACTTGCTGGATACCTCTAAGGTCATGTACCAAGGTCCATCCATCATGTTCAGATGGAAGGATTTTTCACTTGCTACCAACAGATTTTTCTATCTGGACAAGGAACTGGAAGCAGGTGTATTTGATGGGGAAAATAATAATCATCTGATTTTCATGTGTCCATAGAAGCCAAACAAAGCACCAAAATTTATTGCAACACAAGCCATGGTTTATATATAATGTTCAAACTTCATGTACAGATTCCTTGGTAGTCCGGCAAGGAGCCATGTCCTTCTGAGTAGCACAGATTACTTTTTATTCCCAGATAACTAAGGTCATTCTAACTGTAGAAGCATTTAGCATTTTGCTTGTTCAGGTTCATAATAATGACCGTTTAAAATTGTTTTAAATTCTGTGATGTTTTAATCACAGAAATGCTAATTTTAGCTTTTTCTTATCTGCACTGCAGTTTCTGTTATTGCTAGAAATATGGGAAAGGACAGCCAGCCAGGGCTTGACTATCTTGCATAATGCATAAATATTTACATGCCAGCTTTCACTAGAATGCTAACACTTCTGATAGGCTATCATTTCCATCAGCCACATAAATGAGGTGGTGAAGATAGAGCTTCATGGTTTTTTTCTTTTTATGCACCTTCTCTGTCTTGCTGTTTGAAGTACACAGTTGAACAAATGCCAGATTAGCCATTAACTAAACCTGGAGTTATACTGGCTAGACTCTCACTTATGTCCTGTTCTGTAAAATGCTGTCTGCCAGCTTAAAACACATTAGAAGAACAGGGTTTGCTTTACTCCAGACTAGCTGACAGTTGTAATTGAACATCAAAGAAGAAAAAAAATGAGTATTTTGCCTTAAACCAAACCAGACCTTTCTGTTCTATATTTTTACCGAGGCTTGAGCTCCCAAATGCAAAATTATTTTTATAATTATTAGTTTCTTCTTTTGACATGCAGGCTTACTCCAAGTTGGTTGTTTGCATCACTGTGTCAACATTCATGGGGACTGATGACAGACTGTGAAATCAGCTATGCAAATAGAAAGGGAACAAGGTGATTATTGACAGGGAGGCATCAAAACAATAGTAGTTTCTTATTGGAGATGGTAATTGAGTTAGTTTGAATTTGCTGGTAATAATGCAAACATATTCAAAGTAACTCTGAGAGAAAAAATTCTAACTTCTAAAGCTTTCAGAAAAAAACTGCCCTTTCTTTCATTCTATATGAGCTCTAAAATACAAAAGCAGCAGTTTCTAGTAATAATACTGAAATAACACTGCAAGTTTGCACTGGTTTATCCATTTCCATAAGCATGGTTGCCCTTCTCCCATGCTGAGCCCTTGGGAGGTGAAGTAGGCATGAGAGTTATGAGACCCGAAGTTATCCAGTGCATGACCCTGTAAGTAATTCAGACATATGGTTGTGCCAGCCTGCTTTGCCAGGGGTTATATGATACTGGTTATTTAAGATGTGATGTAGAAAGAGTCCCCATTTTGGTTTTGGTATTGGTTTGTTCTTTGGGTTATTTCCCCCCCCCCAGATTCATCATGCCCGTCTGCTTCTCTCCTGTGTTTATTTGTAAAAATCAGCTGATGATAAATTTATCTAACAGGCACTGTTTTGGAGTTTTTCTGTAGATGTTCACATTATTGATTCTTTCATTATCCATTTGCTTTCCACTTTTGCAGACATGTCCACTGATTAATGCAGTCCTCTACTCATTATTTCCCATTTCCTGGACTGTGATGTGATGTGAGATTGCGTATCTCCCCTAGGTGAGCTGGAGCTGGAGTATGTCATCAGTAGCAGAAAATTTGCACCTTTCATTTGCAGTTTTCATTGTGGAGTATATATTTTGCTTTAGAGACACAAGATTCACCTCAGTGAGCAGAATAAAATGTTCATCTTCCCCATTGCCAAAGGCAAAATGTTGAAGTTTATGTTGATTCAACAGTACAACAGGCTGACTGCTTGAAGAGACATTCTTTGATTTAAAAAGCTACAACTTTTCATGAAGAAACATTTTGCACTACATCAGTAAGAATTTCAAAATGGCATTTTAGGAAGAACGCATGCAGAACTTCTTATGCTCAAATTTCGCTACAAATGATGCAGCTGTAATTTCAGCCTTATGAATTTTGAGTGCTGACAAGCCAGCAGATAATATTTTCCACTGCATGTTCTTCTTTCAGCTCCACTGATTTACACTTAATGTTGTTATTGTTAGTCTGTGTGAGATAGGGAAAATTTCTCTGATTGGTTCCTGGCAGTTCAGAATGAGAAGGGAGATCTTTCCTGTTTCTGCACTGGGTGACTGTGATTTTTGAAGTTGTAGTAGCAGTGCCTGATTTTGTCTTTAGAGGCCTGTGTGGCCAACAGCTGAAGGGCCTTCACGTCTTCTGAGTGAAGCCTGGAAATGCAAATTTTTTGTAAAACTAGTTTAGATACCACTTTGAAAAAAAGTTTCCTCTGCGTAAAACTGTTTTCAAAAATTTCAGTAATCCTAGAGCAGGCAGTTTCCCAAATTATTTAATATACAGGGCATTTTTAACTAATTATAGAAGAACTTAATGCAATTGTTTTTGTATTTTTGCAGTCTCAGTAGGACTGGTTTTTAAATGCTTAACAATTTTCTCATTTTCTACAGGTATGCTCAGCAGATTGTATTGTAGGAACTGAAGTTTAGGCAAATTTTATTGAACACATGCAAAATGTTGTGGAAAAAAAGTAAACCTAAGTGTCACTGAAGTAGATGGAAAAAAGTATTTTTGACTTAGGTACATATTAGAAAAATAAAGATCTGATAAGATCATAAAATCATTGCATGGTTTGAGTTGAAAAGAACCTTAAAAATCTTCTAATTTCAACCCCTCTACCACAGACAGGAGCACCTTTCACTAGACCAGGTTGCTCAGAGCCTCATTATCCTGGTCTGGAACACTTCCAAGGATGGAGCATCCACAGCTTCCCTGGGCAACCTGTTCAAGTTTGTCACCACCCTCACAGTAAAGAATTTCTTCCTGATAGCCAATAAAACCCTGCCCTCTGGCAGTTTGAAATCATTCCCCTTGGTCCTGTCACTACATGCCCTGGTAAAAAGATACTCCCCAGATTTCACAAAGGCCCCCTTCAGGCCTTGGAAGGTGCTGTGAGGTCTCTCTGCTGCCTTCTCTTCTCCATACTGAACACTGCCAACTCTCTGTCTTCATAGGAAAAGTCTGTGTCCCTCTTATGCTGGGGGCCGTGCTCAAAGATGTTTGTTTCTCTATCATGGCTGCATTGTGATTAAGGAAAGAAGTATTCTTCCAGTTGCTAGACAATGAAACCAATGAAGGGAGTTTGAAAAGCTGTTTTTTCTACACTTTAAGTTCTTTAGCTTCCATTTTCATTCTGGTTGGAGTTTTGGGCACTGTGATGTTATGAAAAACATCATAAAACATCACCTGTGGATTCAGGTGCTGTATATGTTGTAAAAAAAAATAAAATAATGGCACATATCTCATAAAAAAGTTGGAGTTTAAATGTTGTGGGTATAAAGACTTTTTGCCTTCAGAAACAACAGTGCATTTTGTGCCAATGTGGGAACTATGTGGGAAGTGTAAGACAGTTGAACCTTAACCATTCATTTTCTTGTTTTTAAGAGCCTGGGTTTTGTAAATGATGTGGAAGAGAAGAGGGCTACTGTCACTTAGCAACACTTTCTGGTTCAGGAACAAAATGTTTCACTGTTGGAATCTATGCAGTGCTGCTACAAAACATTCCTGAGTAGGAGCAGGGGAGCTTTGTTCTGGAGAGCTTCGGTGCAGTCGAAGTCAAGTGTTCCTGTTGCTGCATTTGTGAGATGGATTCATTCTGCTCTTCATGACCATTAAGATTTTTGTTGTCTACCTCATTGTTTGTCTGCTGTGACCATTAGCCAAGTAAACATTTCCAAACTACTTCAATGAAGGAAAATTATGTTTTATATTAATGGTAGAAAATAATTTCTGCCTTAAATGATTTGTGATACTGCACTTCTCAGTATCAGTCATGTGCAAACCTTCTGAGAGGTTTACATTAGCATCCCTAGAGGAAAAGAAGCCAAATGCTTCAATGTCTGAAGATTTCCTGACTTACTGCTTTTGAGTGATGATGGCATTTAGTAATGTAGCTCTTAATGAATGATAGCATGATGAGTGTAATTAGAATACATCTTTCTTTTTTAAACACTCTGTTTTTGCTGAGATTAAAAATACTGTCAAGCAATCATACTACTTGAATGAAAAATGAAATTGGCTCTATTCATCATCAACCTGTTAGTTAAGTCAGAAGGTTTCCAGAAGGCAAGCTGTGTCCATGTTTCCAGCAAGAAGCTGAGAATTGCTTTAGTTTTTCTGCATGTCTTTGGTTGAATATCGTTTTCAATGTACATATAGAAGTATTTTGTCAGTGAGTCTTTTTATTGCTAGTCCATGACAAGCAAAGAATTGTTCTCACATTCAAAAAGGTATATTTTGAAAACTACTTATTTTAAGTAATGTGCTTTCAAGCATGAAACTGCAAAAGCATCACCTTCACTTAAAAGATGTAGCCAGCAATGCAAAAAGGAAGGTTACTTCCTATTTTCTTTCAGCCATTCAAAGGGAAAAATTACAAATCTTATTATTATTAGTTCTGGCTATAGGAGGAATGGAGATAAACTGGCACAGTGACTGGAAAAGCTCCCTACTCTAGAACTCATTGGATTGTGAAAATTGCCTTAAGGAACAGGAATGCTTCTCCAGTCCAAGTTGTGCAGTTGTTTTTTGAGATATGGAGGTAGAACTAAACTAATGCAGGAATATTTTTTCTGTAGTTCATTACAGTATCCCTGTTCAGTGGCTGATTGCTTCCAACCTGAGGTTTTGATGTGCCTTTTGTTCTCTGTTACGATCCTTGATATCCTTATGATAACTGTGTTACACAGAGGTGATAGACCTTAGGCACGCAGGCATGGTGATACATCCAGAGCTGTTTCTTTGAATTTGAGATGCCCTGAGCTTTTAAAAGAATTGCAAATGTGAGGGACACCTTCCTGTGAGCTAACACAATGTCCAAAAGCTGAACTCTGGACTTGTGAGCAACAAGAAGACCACTCCCACATCTGTCTTGGCTATCCAACCAATTCATTCCATACAGGAAGTTCTGACTGAGAATATTTTGGTTATTTAAAAGGTGACTTATGAAAAGCTAAAAACTAAGATGGGAAATGCCACTGCTTCCCTGTCAGTATGCAAGGTCATTGCTGACTTGAGTCTGACAATTTCTTCAAGGATGGGTGGGTCTCAATCAGCATACCTGTTCTGCTTTCATTGTGCCCATCCTGATTTATTCTGACTGAGAGAGAGCACAATTTGTGGTAATTTTGGTGCTTATATATTAGGCAATTTGAACAGCTGTAGGTGGAGGTATGGCTGGACTGCATCAAATTCAATGTAAAGGTTCCAAATGACTCCAGGGGACTTTAAATTACACCCTGACCCACCAAGTACTTTAATGTAGGCTTTAGTTCATTATATCAGGTTCACTGCTATCACTAAAACTGTTCAAGAAGGTGAAGTTAAGCATTTACAGGCTTTGGGCTATTAAGACACCTGGTTTTCTCCCTTTTTCTGTTTTCTTCCCTGCATGTATACATGCAACTAAACATTCTCTTTCCCTAAATATGAAAAATCCAGAATTTGCTAAGTATGCCTCTTTCTCAGTGAAGAACGTGTACTTAAAATAGAGAACACTAATTTCTGCATAGCAAGTAGGCCAATAAGATCTCAGTAGGAAGTATCACAGGTTTGGTTTTTTTTTTATGTAAAGAATAATGTACCATTTGATGGGTGATTTTGGCCTTCAGTTTCCTCCCTACAGTCCTATCTTATGTCTGCTGTGCAGTCTGAAATGCACAGTCAGTGTTCATATCCACATTTTAAAGGCTACCTTTGACTCTTCATGCAGAGTGAACTGTACCACATTTTAGATTACCTTGTGAAAGGTATTTTCCTCTGGATCAGTGTTGATTTTTAACTTGTTTGAAATGTCAATTTTTATGTAGTGTAGCTTGAAAAGGGATTAAATGAAGAATGCATTTTTCTTCCCACTTATTAGCTGAAAATGTGGCTTTTTATTTTTGTCTGTAATAGTAATGAAATAGTAATGTAATAGTAATATGCTCAGCTATCTTGAAATTTGCAGTTACTATAAAACATACTTGTACTGATGGGAGTTGTTCTACTCATCTTGTTTTCTATTATTTTTTCTTGCAATTTAGCTTAATTGATCAAGTTAAATTAGTTGGAATTTGAACGTTATTTCATGCCAGTTCTATGCTCTGTGAGCTTTCAGTGATTTTCTGGGTATAGTTCAATGATGCTGTGTTTATATTTTATAATATAGAATAATAATAATATAGAATAGTTGGTCAGATTTAACTCTTTAAAAATTTGCACCCACACCTATTTTAGACAGATAGGTCAAATGAGTCTAGCTACCATAGCTTTTTAGGAAGTCGTTATCTGTCAAATGTCCACACTGCTTCCATGCCAAAGACTGCTTCCACAGCAGTGAAACCAGTTAAAGCATTGGGATACATATGTTTACACCATGGCATGAAGCCTACACACTTTCTTCTGCAGTCCAGAATGAGCCACCATACTAAAGCCATACAGGCAAGAGCATATATTCACTTCTGCTTGTACTCACTACCAAAAAGCTGGAAATTGTAATGTCTTGGATGACTACAACAGTTAACTGCAAAAGCCTGTGTTGACTTTTCTTATCCTCTCTTTATTTAGTATGTGTAATGTCATAGCAAGCAGCTGTCATTAAGTAAAACCAAACACATTTTCATCTAGTGGTGGCTGGTGCATGCATTTGTCCAAACCCTCCCCTGTTTCTGGTCAGAATCCAGAGCTGCTAATTTCCTTAGCAGACTAAAAACAAAATAGTAGATAGCATGTCTAAGAGTAGCAGGTAACTTCTGAGAATTTATGGATCTACAGATTCTTTGCTATCTTTGTTGTGCTGCATAAGATCAAATTTGCTTTGGATGGTTGCTTCTTTGAAGGCTTCTGTAACGACTTGGCTTGTTTAAGTTTTATTTTAGTGGCTATAAGGCCAATTTGATGTTACTAGATGCAAGTGAGTCAGAAAGGCTTGAATAAAAAAGACATAGAAATGACCGTACTTCAAAAATTACTTATGGAGCCATTATTTACCTGGTCATGTAACCAAATAGTATTTCTGGTAATTCTGTATTCTGAGGATTATTGAACACAATACCTTGTCCTTTTTTCAGCTGTGCCAATGTGGGATTGTGCACTGACATAATAAAGTTGTCTTATGTTGCTACTTAGGTATCAAAGGAAAATCAAGATGTTTTGTCAAGAGGCTTCAACAAATTCTTGATCTTACTGAACTGGCTTTTATTAATACGTTGAAGGTGATGAGAGAATTCTTTTGAAATGTTAGGATTAGTGGGAAGAAGAAATTTTTAGAGGACAACTTACTTCTCTGTAGCAGATAGCTGCTTGCATAAAGGAGCTACTGAGGACAGTAAAATTCCAACCAGTTTTGATTAAGTGATAATCTATTACTCTCAGCTTGTTTGCTTTAGATTTAGAGTCTGGGCTTTAGATTTAGGCTGGGTGGGAGGCAGACCTTGTCATTCCTGTGGGATTTTTCCATTTTATTTTCCTTCATACCTTAGCACAAATATGTAAGAAATCTTGGCATGTGGTAGCACTGGTTGACTGAATAGTCAGGTGACTCTTCAAAGCTGAAACTGGAAGGCAAATGACAAAGACCAGACAATTTGTGCATCTGTCTCCCAGGCTGTCATGAGATGCTGCTGCTAGCAGCATAAGCCTCTGGCCAATCCTAACCTGGCTACTGGGGTCAGTGGCTGCACTGAATTCAGTGATTTTAGGCAGAAAGAAAATCTGACCCGATTGTTTGGGAACTAAAAAGCTTTAATAATAGAAAATAACAAACAGCAAGCCAAACAGCTTGTACTGAATGAACCAGGAAAGGTGGTACAGGGAGGCTTGATCCATGCACGAGAACAATGGCAAAAAGCAAGTGTTAGGACATGGCAGGGGTATTTATAAACTTGGAGGAGGGGAGGAATAAGGGCAGAGTTTAGGGAGGGGCATCCAATAGGGAAGGGCGATTAGGAATATTAAAATTATTGCAGCAAAAAGGAGCCAATGACAACAAGGGAAGTTGAGAACTTTCTGGCAATGATCAACATATTGGAACTGTAGGATTCTGGGGGTGATTCTTTTACTCACCCCTATTGCGAAGGGTTTTCCCATGATCTTAAGCCATGATCCTCTGCACTTTTATTGGAGCTAACCCAAACAAGCAGCTTTATCCATAGTGAGTTTCTGATAACCCTTCTACAAGGTGAGACAAGATCTTGTTCCTTTTGGCTGCTGGTCTAATATTGTGTACAAAAAAATTGCTGCCAAATGTCCAGCAAATTCTAACCAAGCCACCCTACACAGGGATGTTTGGGAAGAGGAACGATCTTGGAAGTGACCAGTGGTAGGTCTACTTCATGTCTAACTACTTTTCTGTGTGTTCAAAGAAGATAAGACTGATGGTCATGGCATGGCCTGGTCCATAGGTAAAATGCTTCTTGGGGAACAGTTTGTGGGCTAGTAATGCATTGTATTTTCTTGTGACAGAACTTTACAAACAAGAACCTGGAGTAGATGGAAGACAGTAAACTGTTGCTGTCTCAAATCTACTTCATTCCAGTTGTTTTGAGTGTGGTCAAATGGATTAAACCCTGTGTAATAAATTTAAATCTCACCAACACATTTTGCAAATGAAGAATAAAAGGGCATTATGGGGTGTAAGTACAGGAGCATAATTTTCTGTCCATGTAGACAAACCTCAAATTCAGTAATGTTGTAATTGTGAATTTGATGTCTGTCACATTTCAGAATTGCGTGGAGCGTTCTGATTTAAAATGCCTTATAATTCTGCTGCTTTTCCTTTCACCAGAGACCAGCAGAAACTGTAGATGAAGAAGAAAATGTAGAAGAGGAAAATGACAGGGGAGAGGAGGCATATAAAGGAGAGGAAGAATATTCAGATGTGAATGGAGAGAAAAGTGGGGAAACTGTTAAAGAAAAAATTGAAGTGGAAGAAAACAAAAAGAAATTAAATGAAAATTATGAAGATGAAGCAAGAGAAACACAGAATGTTGACCAAGCAGAGGAAAAGGAACTTATCTATTTAAATGGCAAAAATAATGAAGGAAATGATGAGGGAATTGAGCATTTGAAGTACCAAGGTGATCTTCAGCCTGAAGAAGAAGTAAAAGAGCATTCTGGTAGTCAGCACCAGGTGAGTGTTTATTCATTCAAACTGTTTTCCTTATGGTATTGTTCCTCATTCATCTCAGCTTTATGCTTCTCATCTGGTCTCTATGTAGTTAATTTCTGATAAAGTCCTGAGACCATTTATGTGAACTTCAGTTTGTGGAAAAGTTGTTTTCCATCTGTATAGATCAGTTACATTGGTAATTACAATATATGCCCTCCAACTGAGAAAGCAGATGTTTCTTACTATTTGATGAATCTGCATCTTCTACTTTCCTTAGGATGCTGAATTTTGAAAAAAAAAAGTAATTAAAAAAATTTTCATTTTTCATTCATTTTCCAGAAAAGCAAAATCATATATTTCTACACTACTTTGTCTTTTAGGACAGAACAGAAGAGTGTGTTCATGACACTGGTGCCTCATTGTTTTGATGAACTGACTTTCACAAAAGTTGCATTTCATAAAGAGCTTTTACCTTTGCTTTGTAGAAGTTTCATCTCTTTTTCTTAGAAATTGGAAAATACAGTGGATATGAACAAGATCCTTCAAAGCAAGGGGCTTTAGTCAGTTTAAAAGCAAATAGCCTATTAATTTAGGATACATAGTAACATGCTTGGCTTAAATGGAGGGATGTGACCCACCTAAATAAGGAGAACTCCCCTGATTGTCAGATGAATTTACCACCTCACAGAGTGTGGGACACAAAGTGTTTTGTTTGATGGGGAGGTTCCAGGTCTGGGAAGAGTGGGATTCGTGGGTATCAGAATCAGGGCAAATTGCTGCATATTCCCTGTCTACAGGCTGCTAAAAAACAGTCTCTTCCTCTGTTTCCTGTGACACTGGGAATGGTTTCTCGCACTTTGCAACTGGGCTTTCTTCTGTTCCTGTATGACACACAGGAATATTTTTCAACTGTGAGAGCTGAGTAACATGACATTTTCTTGGGCTCTGAATTTATTCTGTGCTTCATATATTTGATGTTTTTTTTTGTTTTAGATAAGCTGAAGCTATTTATGGAAAAGTGAGTGAGCACTCACTTTAAATGCATATGTGGGTAACTGGATGCTTGATGAAAGAACTCTAGAGGGGGAACCTCTAATGTGAGTGCTTTCTCCTTTGGAAGATATATAAGTATAAAATAAATGAAAATTTTAATTTGATCACTCTTGGAAAACATTTTTTTTCACATTAAAAATACTTTGTGGAAATTTTAATGTGAAGTGCTTGATGCTGTGTTGAAATGAAGTGAACTCGTTTGTACCTGATGGTGTTTGCAGTGCCTGTCCTTTTTCTTCAGGTCGTTCCCAGTCTTGAAAAGACATCTGCAAATCCAAGAGTGGCAGTCACCAGCCCACAGGAGAGTGAAAAGAACGACCAGAGCAATGACTGTGTGGCAGTTGCATGAACAGGAAAAATGTAATGAGCAGAAAATGATAAAGGATAGCACTTTAAATATAAAGCATGTTATTTTTTGGTAACTCACATTAGAAAGGCAGGTTGAGTACCCACATAATGAGTTGTGAGATGATGATGCTCTATGGACTAATGAAAAGCAAGGATTTATATCTACTAGAAGAACATAGAATTATTTTTACAAGTTGAGATTTTCTGCTAGAATTTGAAGGGGGAAATACAAGAGTACTTTGTAGTAGTATTAGAAATGAACTATTCTGTGATATGAGATAGCAGCAATAGAATAACCACAAAAATTGCACTGTTCCAGGGAAAGGAAAAGAGACCCACCCAGATTCAATGTCAAAACTTCTTTGTCAATTTGTTCAGGAAAAGAAACTAATTTTTACCTTTTAACTAGGACATGTGTAGTTTTTTCTCTAAAATTCCACATGGTAGGTATAATTTTCAGGTATAACATTAAGATGTAACTAGAATATGTACCTTACCTAATGGATTTATGCCCACAGAAACCAGTTTACTATAGTGAGGGGCCAGTTCAATTTTACTAGTCTATTTTCAGTATATTAATTAGAATTTTTAGGTTTTGCATGCATAAATAGAACTTATTTAGCACTATGAATACATGTGGACAGCCTACAATACTGCAGCTTTTTTCCATGGAAAACAGAAAATTTTGTTGATTATCCTGCACTGTTTCACTAAATAGTGAATTATTTTCATCATGAGCAAAAAGTAAAGGAAGAGTATGTAGTAGATTAGTTTAAAAAGTTGAACTTGGATGGATTTGTAATTCAGTCTAAGATAAACTTAATTTATTAATGAACTAAAAAAAGAACATGCCTGGATTCTTACTGATATTTCCATGAAACCATTGCAGTTGATGGAGCAATTTTAATACGTGAGACATCAGGATGAGCCCACCAGCTTTCTGTAAAAGTCAGGAACAATTATTGCATTTATGAACCCTTTGCATATCCCTAATGGTTGGAAGTGTGTCATCATCCTTTTGAGCAAGCTGTCTCCTGATAGGCTGTGGCTTAATATGCATTAGTAAATAAGACATTGATCCACGGTATTAGTTCTCTTAATGACACTGATTCCATTGCTCTTATCATTTCTCTGTTAGTAATGGGAATAATTTGTAGTTCATAGAAATACAGCCCTGAGCATAATTTTATTAATTATACAAAAGAAATAGTGGGTTCCCTTATTGTTAATGCTAGTAAATTATTACTGCAAGAAACTTAATGTCATTTTTTGTTGATTTTATGCCATTAAGACAAGAATTACATTTATGAACAAATTGAACTTGAAGCACTGTTTAAGGAATGTGAAGAACCACTTGTCATAAGTGAAACTCAAACAAACCTCTTCTTCTACTAGTTATTAAGTATATTTTTCCAACGTAATAGAAATAGGTGGAGATCCTTCAGCATATTTATGTGCTTTGGCAGTGTAAGTATATAAGACATGTTAAAAAACTTATGAACAGGGTTAGAACAGTTTGCCCTGCGGCATCTCTGAATTGTCTGTGAAACCTTCTTGAAACCTGTTTATGAAACCTCTGGCTTCTGTTGAACTGTCTGGCAAAGATCAAAGGAAATACTGCATTTGTGATCAGTTCAAAATAAGCTCCTAATTTAGCCAAGCTCTTAAGCAAAGTATGCATGCTTCCTTTTTTTGTCATGGTAATTAAGCCTATTCTCAAATATATTTGACTTCTCTGGGATTTAAAAAGACATTTATAGTTAAGCAGAAGTAAAAATGGACCAACTCTCCCCCAAAAAACAAAACAAAACAAAAAAAATAAAAGAAATAAAACCAACAAAACCAAACAAATAAAAGCCTGAAACAGAATGGATAAAATAACTGTGGGTGGTAGTGAGGTAAAATGACACAGAGTGCCTTTATTGTTGGTTTCTATTTATAGTTTCTGAATGCCAGCAGTTATTGTCATTTCTTTCCTTTCCCCAGAAGTTTGGTATTTTCCAGACTTGAAAGACTTAGAGATATCAGTAAGAATAATTTCAAAAATTAAACTAAATTCTAGGGAAATGTAATGTTATCATTTTCCTTCATAGGAACTTGAAATTCCTGTGAGTGTTACTCAACTTCAAGAATGTTTCCCCCTCTGTTCTCTTGTAAGAAAGACAGGATACATTTCTTCAGCAAAGCAAATCAGACTGTTTGGGAATAGAGACATAACCATTTTATCATTCACCTTGCAACACTGAACACATGAATGTTTTTATCAGGTTCTTTTATTTAGGGCAACTAGTTTATGCCTAACCAATAATTCTAGAAATTAAACAAGAATGACACGTGTTAATAGTTTTTGTGCCTTGATCTGCTGTGTGTGATGGCTTAACTCAGTTTTACCTGAGAAATGCATTATTTTGTAAAGTTTATATAATATTATTTTATTAAGCTTATGTGCAACAATTCTGAGGGTTTTTTTAAGAATTGTTTTCTTGTTTTGCTTTTATTTTTTAAAATAATTTGCCATTAAAGAGAACTAGTACAGATATTCCTGTGTTTTCTATCATATCAAGGCCTGTTTGATGCTAAATCTGTCTTTGGGTTACTGACTTTATAAATTTGGTAATTTTGCAGTTGATAGGATTTTCCCATAACTAAAACTTAGGGGGCAAAAAAAACAATGCAAACCAACAAAAAACTAATTTGGTAGATTTTTAAAAATATGTTGACAATTTAGCTGATACATAGTAATAAATGTAAGACTAATAGCACAGTTAAACTTGCTCAGGAGGTTTTTTAATGTCACAATTCAAGTTAGGCCTTGGTTATTAGTATGTGTGTACTGTTCAGGCAATACTCAGGAAATTATGTGAGTTTTATCTGTTCACTGGCAATTCCTGGGAAAATTACCAAGCTTCTACATGTCTCCCTGCAGAGATTCCTAATTTCAGCAAAGCATTAAAGCATAGGTTTAAATCCCACAGGACTGCAGTTTTCATTAAATTTTAACTAATGCTTTGGTGCCTTGATAGGCCAAAATAATGTTTTGTGGAAACAAATGGGTGAAAATAAGGAAAATATAATCACTGCTCAGTCTCATATAAAGTACAGTGAAATAACACTTTGTGCAGAAGAATTAAACAGTGAGTATTCTGATCTCTTGAAAATACAGGGAGAGGATTGTTGCTGGGCTCTTTTGATTGATTACCCCACATGTACATTAAAACAACCATTAGATAATAAATATAAATACCCAATAAGGTATCTCCAGGAAGGGTGTGTTTATTAAGTAGATGCAGTCAGAATGATTGAATGGGATGCACTCAAGGATGGTTTTTTTGGGGGGTGGCTGACAGCCTTCAATCTAGGTTTTAATCAAAAGTGCTGTGGACAAGGCAATAGACAGTGGAGCCATCTGCTCTCTGTGCATGTGCACATTTGTATCCATCAACTTATATGGGTGTGAGTGCAGAAACTGAAGGCATTTGATGTGTGCTCACACACACTGCACATAAATCATGTGCATATTAACAATCTCCTTATAATGCTAGCAATGGGAAAATATTATTGGTTGTAGCTGAAATTTGCTATAATTATACAAGATTATATAATCTTATATATATATATATCAAAACCTAGTAATAACCTCATAAGAAGGGTGACGTATTTTCTTATGTTTTGTGTTCACTTCAAGTAAAAAGGAAAGGTTGGCCTGAGAGCTACTGGAAGTTATGGGGGCCATAAGGAAATGGACAGGATTTGGAAAATTCAAGAAAGAAAGTACAAGTCTAGAGTGCAACACGTGATACCAAAACATTGAAAGGTCTTTAGTATTACTCTGGTGAGCAGCAAAGTCCCCCAGCATTGCCAGACGGGGCTGTCAGAGGACCTTGCTTGGGATTGTTCTGCAAGAACCAGGCTGTGTTTAGAAAGCCACGGATGAGCCTCCCCATGGCATCTACAGCTTGGGTATGGCAGAGCTGGGACCCTCTGCCCTTCAGAGTTCTCTCCCATGCAAGGCAGGTTTTTCTTCCCAGCATTGCCAGTATGGATATGGTGGTGTTCCTGGTGGCTCCCAACCCTCTCCACTCCTTCAGAGATGCTGCAGGATCTTTCCTCCCTCCCTCACCCCTCCCTCACCAGGTCACTGGCTGCACATTCTGGGGGCACAGCCCGAGGAGGGTGAAAGGCAGCCCTTTGCATCTGTCTCTGCCAGGCCCTCCACCAGCCTAAACCAAGGGGTCTAGGATATGGAGGTGCCTCCATCCCTCCCTGGCCAGGCTCTGTGTATGGAAAACACAGAGTGTGTGCCTCCTGCTGTATCTGGTGGCTCTTGGCTCCCTTCCAATGAGCACTGGTGTGGAGCTGAGGAAAGCACTGGCACAGGACTTCTCTCCAGTATGGCCGGTGTCTGTCTTGCACAGGCACCCCAGAGTTGAACACAGATGAGGAGAAAGGTCACCTGCCTCCACCTGCTGCCAGAGCTTTGCCTACTTCAGCCCAGAATTCTATCAGCCACCTTTGCCCCAGGGGTGCTTTCACACCTTCAAATTGGGGCTCATCCTGGGGTCTTCCATGACCCAGGTGTTTGCACAGGTGCTTGAGTTCAGGCTGTGCCCCAGCATCTATTGCTGCAAGGGCTTGGCTTAAACATCTCTTCATGAAGTACTTTTGCCTATTATAGCAAAACTGTTTAAAAGCAGCAGAGGAGACCACCAAGCCCTGACTAACTCCTACACTGCTTGTTGATGGAGATAACATAAAGTGACTCAGGTCTAGGCTGTGGGAAGAAGAATACATTCACAGGGGGATCGGGCTTTTTGCCCTCAAGGTGGAGACTGCAGCCCCAGGGCTATTCTGGGAAGCCTGGAGCTGCCAGGCTTCAACAGACCCCTACACCAAAGGAGGGGGGAGGAGAGGTTTTGGGTGGTAAAGAAGCCTCTGGCCAGAGGCAGTGAACACCCATCCTCTGCTGTGCAGAGCAGCTCAGCTCTGGGGCCCCTTCACCCCAGGAAAAGCCACATCCACATGAAGGACAGCAGAGAGGGTGTTGTGACCCATCAAAGGACACACACTCCCCAAAGGAGTCCCCAGACCCTGCACCAGAGCACCAAAACATTATGCAACAAATCCACGGTGTTGCAAGGGACAGTGTCAAACTGGCTCCCTGCACAGGAGGCACGTGGGCATTCCCACCTGGCCCAAACGTACCTTAATCCATTGAATTCTGTACTTTTCAGCAGCAGGAGGTGAGGGGCTCTCACCACCAAGGAGACCAGATGGAGGGGAGCAACGAGATGTCACTGGGACCCTCGGGAGGGTGATATGTTTCTACCTAACCCCTGTCACTCTCTCCCTGTGTCACTCACACCCCCCTCCCTTTCCTATTGCTTTCTTTCTTCTCTCTCTTTCTCTTTGTCTCTTTTACTATTAAATAAAATATATCAACCTTTTTAGGCACCAACATCTAACCTCATTTGGTTTTAATCAAGTTTTGGGGTACATTTTGAACCTTTCTGGATTTGATCCATTTTATTCACAGAGACTTAGTTTTCTTTGTTCTTCTGTGTTTAAACTTGTTTGTAACACCTGGATGCAGTACTTGTCTCTTGCCAAGCTGAGCTGCAGCCAGCTCCTGCCAGCCCTTCTCCAGGCCACCAAGGCCCCTCTGCTTGGCAGCAGTTTGTACTCACCATTCATAATGAGTTCTTCCCCATAGTGGAGTACTGTGTGGAGACACTTAAGAAATGCACTTTCCCTTAGATCCTTATAAAACCTTTTGTTCAAACTCACTACTCACTGCATTGCTTTCAATTCTTAGTTTAGGGCTATTCTTGTTTTCTTCTTTCTCATCCTATCTCTCTCAGAAACTAAAAGAAAATCCTGTTCAGATTTTAAGATTTTAAATATGAAACCATTTATGTTTCCTCCTTCTTCAAAGCTGTTCAACACAGTAGAATGAAAAAGCATTTCTAGAAATGCATATTCCAATTTAAATACTACACCTGGTAAGACAATTCCTGTCAAATGCTAAAGCCCCCCCCCCCCCCCATGTTACACCATTTATTTTTAAGCAAATTATTTTTTCTTTAAAATGAGATTATTCTTATAGATATTTGTCATTAAGTCCCAATTTCCCTTTTCTTTCTAGCTGAGCAAGACTTTGCCACACTGTGAGTATTCCAGTGGCTGGGAACTGTGTCTGCTTGGGAAGAGGTAAAGTTGTGTGAGTCTTTGGGACTCCAGCTTGAGAAAATGGGAACAGCCAGCCCCAGGGAGGGAGAAATAAGTAGTCCAGCCTTCAGCTGTAGCAGTTTTTGTGGATGAACCAGTTGTAGAACCAAGGAGCTTGACAAAATCAATGCTTGAGATAGGAGGAAATTGTTACTTTATTAGTAAGTACTTAGGGAGTGGGTGGTACTTCAGGTTTGTGTTCACATAGGTGAGTGAATTCTCCCACTCTTGAGAGAAGAAAATATATTCTGACTTCAGTAACATACAGACTTTTCTCCTTGTATTAGTCGGGAAGGACCTCTGATTTAACCAGAGATTTGAATAATTTAAACTCCTCTGTCTCAGTGATGAAGTGGTGGTGTCAGAGATAAGCAGTCATGCTGCCACTGCACTTTGGGTACTCAGCTTGGTATCCTCATAAAGATGTTGCCCTTGCTTCCTCTGCTGCCAGAGGTTGTACTTTCATCCCTGCATCCAATCTCCTCATCCTTCTGTTTCTTGGCTGCAATCTTCCAGTTCAGTTGTAAGAAAAGATGCTACTAAAAATAATGGCTGTACCACATTCTCCATTATAAACTGTTGATTCAGGGCTGGCATCCTTAGAGTAACCTGAGTTTTACACCTTCCCATCATTCTCTTATTGTTCCCACTGACCCCCACAGAGTTAGCACCAATCAGAAATTACCTTGGTGAGACAAGGGCTAGGATTTGCATCCACTATCTAAAAGTAGTCTCCTTCCACAGAGGAAGAGGCATGGGTAAATACCATTTCTCCTTTTCATGCAGCACAAGGCCTAGTTCAAGATGAGCAAAGGGTTCACAGTTCAAAGTACCCTGATGCCGTGACTGTAGGTTATCCCAGGACAAGGAAGGTAAGGTACCTAGACCTCTTGGATGCCTCTGGCTGGGGCCTCACCCCCAGGCACATCTGATGCTTACAGATGGTCCTGTGTGTGTGCAAAGGGAGGCAGACATCTGTTGTAGCATCATGCTTGCTCATGGGGATTAGAGCCTTTCCCTGGAAGAGCCTTCCCAAGAATGATTTTCTGTGGGGAAACTGAAGGAGAGGGTTTCTTTGCCTAAAAGCTGTGGGTTGTTTGTTTATTTTTGGTAAGGGGTGGGGGGATGGTTAGTTCATATCAAAGGCCTTAATATTGGTGTTAACCCTCTTTTCACCACCTAGCACCTCTCTACATTCGGATGTTCCACTGCTGCCATAGCAGGAAGAGCCCTGGTGCTGCAAAGGGCCCCTGAGCGTGGCCGCTGGGGGTGTGCAGGTGCTGGGCAGTGGTCAGGCTGCTGCATATGGGAAGAAGATCATAAGGCAGATAACACTGGTTTATGAGGGCTCTTGTGCCAAAATAATTGATGCACGTGTCAGCGGCGTGTGTCCGTGCGTAATGGGCTCCATGTGGTGCTCCCAGCAGCTTTGCTTTTTTAGCTGCTCAGCGCTGCATACAAGCAGGGACCCGGTGCTAGATTAGTTCCCTTACACATGGGATGCAGACTGCAGTCCTTGACACCTCCATTCCCTGCACTTTGCTGTGGGTGTGCCTCAGTTCAGGACTGATGTGCACAGGAAATGGCCAGCAGCCTCCTTAGAGAGTAGATCTGGAGATACTTTGGTGTGCACTTCGACTTCTAAACCAACACCTGTGTGATCCGCAGCTGGGTGTTTTAAAGATAAGTACTTGATGGGCTGGTCTGCACCGCTCCTGGAGAGAGTTTTGGGACCTGCCTTGTGCATGCCTGCTTGCTGGCACACAGCCTGTGAGGAGACCTGGCAGCACACCAGACAAATAAAGGTCAGAGCCTTCTCAGCATGGATGCCATGAATGCATCTGCAGAGACAAAACAGTGTGGCTATCAGGTCTGGAGCTGCTATTGAGCTGAGGCCTTCAAGGTTTATGCCAGTGGTTCCGGAAGGTGAATCTGTTATCTGGAGAATGTTTTCCTGCCATGCCTTTGGCTATATACATATGGTGCCTCAAGAGCGAGCAGTCTAGTTCAGAGAGCAATGCTGAGGCACTCCTCAGAGGGCAGTCACTGCTGCTGGAGGGGCAGAGGACTCGGACAATGCTCCATGTCAGGGCAAAGACCTGTCTGCATCTCATGTAGACCTATGGTCAAACATAAGACACATTTAAAACAACAAACTCAATTTATCACTTTCCAGTTACATGATCACCTGGAAGTCAGCATAAGCTCTTTGCCAACCATTCTGTTGTGATTTTTAAGCTAAAGACAAGCTGGCTGCATGTGCTGCAATCACCTCTCTTTCACTGGTGTTCACTGCAAGGGACCAAGCTCTTACTACTCCTCCCATGGCATAAGATGGTGATGTCTCCCTCCGGGGAAACCTTGGCTCTCAGGTCACAGAGAATTCACATGGCTGCTCTGGTGATTTTTGGAAGAGTGCTGGAGTTGCCTCTGCCCTAAAAGCTCAGCTACAGGCCAGAGCTAAAAGCTGTCACTTGCTTTTGTGGCTATCCTGGGTATCAGTGAATGCCTCTGCTCTGGCTTGCACTAATGTGTGCCTTGCTGAGGGTTTTCTCAGTCACCTCTGATGTGCAAGGGGAGGTGCAGATGAACCCACTCATTTGTGACCTACAAAGCAGGGAGCCAGAAACCCAGTCAGCCTGGGAGGGATATGGGATGGATATGGGTATGGGAGGGATACTGGGATGTACCCTCCGATTTGTGCTCCTTGGGAGATAGTGGCTCTGTTCAGTAGTCTTTGAAGTGAGGAATTTTGTTTGGGCACAAACTTGCTCCAGTTTCAGAAGTGTCTTTGCAAGGGATCATTTGAGAACTGAACCCATTCTGAGCAACAGCTATCTGAAGACATTTTTTTTTTATCATGGCATCCTAAAGGGAAAAAATGTGTCCTCTCATTAGAGATAATGCACTTGTCTAACAGTAAGTTCCTCATGCTCGTCTAGCCATCTGTGGGGGCCAGAATATTGATGTCAAATGTTGATTTGTTTTTTGGTTTTTTTTAAATGTCCACTTCCATGAAGATTTTAGCCACTCTACTTAATGTTGTTCTGGTCACAGGTTTTAGACCTGCAGCAAGTTTTTCTATGCTTTCAGTATTCACTGACTCTCCTGATACTCTCTGACAGATGAACACAACAACACCAACACCAACACATCCTTTTAGCCTCAGGCTGAAAGGTGCCTTTAGCTAGGAAATGACCTGAAGTGGTGAGTGCCATAAATTTTGAGGCTGAAATTGCTGGAGCAGCATTGTTAAATTGACTAGCTTCTTAGAATTGTTTAAAACTGATTTCCCATCTATATTTGCAAAAGTCCGAGAATGGAAAATTATGGGAAAGAAAGAGTGCCTTCAAAAATCAGCTGTAAATAATTAGGAAAAAAATAATAAAAGAGGTTATTTGATGCTGGCTCTTTTCTCTGAAGGGCTGTTAGAATTACTTGCCTCAACTACTGTTAATATGCAGACATTATTTTCATCCCAATACCTCTGTAAATTATCTGACACCAAAACTGAGTTTTGGCCTGCTTAATGTGCATCAAGTGAACTGTTGCAGGAAATGCACACTCTGTGGTATGCCAAATGTCCAGATAAGAACTGACGAAAAATGAGGGGATGGATAGATTTTTTTGCGCAGAGGTCATAAGGCCCCAGAAGAATCACACATGTTCTGTAAATATTTGAAACAGGAGGAAACTCCTATAGGAGTTGGGTCTTCTCATTTACAATGATTTTCCTCTGGGACAAACTATCCTATGGGGATGAAGTGGCAAAACTCAGTTGTTGTTTCTCTAAGAGGTGCATGGGCATTAACCCCAAATGAATGGTGCAGGGTAATGCTCTCTAGAGATGTTGCTTCTTTCAGCTGTGTAAGGGGTAGGACACGGAAGGGGTGAGGCTGTGCCTCCACAGCCTGCTCATGCAGCTTGTCTTTTATGGTCTCTCTGCCCCTGACAGGCAGTGAGCTGAGAGGGCAGCCTGCTGTGTAATGGCAGGATGACCAGTCACTGCTGAGTAATCCCAAGTGCTAATTCCTTTATTTTACCAAAATTGTTCCATTCTTAGCCCTTTTTTGAAAGCTGCTGGGAAAGTGCATTCAACTAAGGTTCTTGCAGTCTTTTGCTGTCTCCTTTGCATTTCAAGTCCTCAGGGCTGAGTGGCCTCCCTGGTGTGCAGGTTGTGCTGCTGCTCCCCACCTCCCCCCCCCCCCTCCCCCCCCACCAAACTTCTCTGCAGTCTCCCCGTTCTGCTGCTTCTGCTTTCATGAAGAGCTGTTTGCTTTTACTTGTGCATGATTAGAAGTCTCATACTTAGGAATGGCAGGCTGAGGCTGTAGCTGAAACTGGGAATTAAATCTGCTTACAGGCAGCTCAAGAAGAGGAATGTTTCCTTCTCTGCCTTTTGCCTGTGATTCACCATGCACTGGGAAAAAGTGGAAAATAAAGGGATTGAAACAGCCTGGAGACTGGAGGACAGAACAGATGCTAACAGAAGCTTTCTCTGCACAATGTGCTGGGGAAGCAGAGCTAACCTTCAGGAGAACATCTATTGACTAAAATGAAGCCAGTAATTGCCACTCAGATGAAGATTGTGATTTCTTTCACTACAATTGCAGAGAAAATGGTGTTGGGCTGGGAGGGATTGCACTGTAATTTCAAGCCAGATGAGGCTAGAAGAGGAGCAAGAAATAAGGTGAGGATGAAGAAACTTAAAGAATTCTCTAGAGCAGGGAGGTAGAAGGGTTGAAAAAAGAAGAGCTTGGCTGCTTAAGCCATTTCATTTGCACCGGGGGCTCCATTAATGTTTCCTTTAAAAAGCTGATGGCAGTCAGTGCTTGGAAGGGAAGTCCCAGGCAGTCCCATAGTCGACTGTGTGCTGCAATTTAGAGGGATGGGAAAAGTAAAAAAGTTACATGGTAGGGAAATTGGTAGGTGCAGGGACAGATTGCCCTCAACCTCATTAGAAATATCCCAGGGAACATGACTGCCTCTTGCTGCATCCTATCACAGCCAGTTTCCGTAAGAACAGCACACAGTACATTTCCACTGCCTTTTGCTAATGCTTCAGTTCCTCACCAAAGGCTGAAGCTGTTAAAACATTACAAGAAAATGGATCTTAAAAATGTTCCTGAGGTGTCCTGATCTTTCCAGATTGGGCTTCTTAATAGTAACAGAGTAATTTTCTGCTCAGTATTTCTACAAAAGCTGATTCTCTGCTGTGAAGGATTGCAGCCTCTGGAGGTCTCAGTTCCAGAAAAGCTCCAAGCAACCAAAACAAGGGTTTAATGAGATGAAACGTGTGTAGTAGCAATGTTATCCATGACAGCATTATCAGCTTTGCTGCTGCTGATAAATCCCAAGTGCATTTCCTATCCCAACAAGCTTCAGTAAAATCCTCAAGGGCATTTCTTTTCCCCTAGCACCTGGGTAATGCCATGCCATGACTCATCTGCTTTTGCACTGTCAAAGCATGTTCAGTTCTGTGCAATGTGACTGAGCCCCTGTTTGGATCCACGCTGTCAATTACCCGTTGGGTCAGTTGTCCTCTGGATGAAAATTTAGTGACACTTGTATGTGTGGTGGAGTGTGTTTTAAAGAGAGCTATGTACCCATATAGCTAGTTTGGCTGAGTTACCCCAATTTCTGCTTTCTTTTCCAGCTGGATTTTCAATCAAACTTCCAGTACAGTGATAACAAAATGCAGGTGAAGAGAAGGGACTCAGCTACAGGAGCCCTCGCTCTCATCTCCTTCTGTGAACTTCACTGTAAAACTTAAAATGTCACATTCCCTCCATGCACAGTTAAAAAGTCTCAGTTGAAAAGGCCAGAACAGCTTGACTCTGCTGCCCACACACCAATAGCCTGACAACAGAAAAGTCAATGGCAGTAAACAACACTCCTTGCTACCTGGGCAGGAAATGCTGAGGACCCTCTCTACCTGGAATAACCAAAGCAGCAGTGACAGGTTGTCCTGTAGTTTTTGCTGACATGTGCCTCGTGAGTAATCAGTAGCCCTCACCCCTCTTCTTGAAGGTTTTCTGTATAAATACACAGCTCGCCTTGCCAGTCTTCTGATCTTTTCCACTAGCACTGCTTCATCCATTTCTCATGAGATTACAGTCTTATTCTGAAGTATTGGGTGCAATGTGCCTTGGCATTTCTAATATATGGGAGCCAATGAATTGCCAGATGCCTTTACACCTTCTTTCTTCCATTCCCTGTGATCGTGTGCACGTGGTAAGCTCTCAACTGTCCCCCTTTTCAGTGCTAATGCTTGGACTCTGCAACTGCGTTGCCAAGATGGGAACTTTCCTTGTAGAAGAAAATTTTACTTCCTGTGGTATTGTCAGCCATGATAATTATTGCAGATTCAGCTAAAATTTCCAAACACATATTGATCTGGCTTAAGGATGTTTTAAGTCTGAACTGAGTGTCACAGACCACAAAATGTTTTATGAGCAAGGGAAGGAGCACAGCTCTTACCACATACCTGCCATTACTGTGGCAGAATCTGTTTGATTCAGCACTGGAGTGGCTTTCTTGCCGCTGTAAGATGAAAACAGACTGCATTAAGGGACCAGTGAGTTTCAACTGCTGATTTCCCCTTTAAGCAGAGCTCCTAAATTCTTTTTGACTAGAAAGAAACTTTTTACAAAATCCACAGCTGGCTCACGCCTAGAATTTTATTCAATCCATTCAAAAAATAGACAGAATTATAAGGTGGCACATATTGTTAGAGAGTACAAATGTCACATCTTTCTTTATGGAATTTAATTTAAATCCACAGATTAAGACAGTAAAATAATTGCCCTGGGTGAGAAAATAATTAGGGGTCTTCCATGAAAGGACAAGTCTTTAGGTAAGCATTTACACAGATGTATCTGGTTAAGCATAACTTTCTATTCTCTATAAAAATATAAACAGCATTTCAAAATGTCTTTAGATATGTACGTTGAGATCATCTAACATGGTACTGATGTACTGACAGAATACAGGGCCTGGGCATGTCAAACCACATTTATTCATTCTCACCCAGACAAAACAAAAACATTTTGTATTAGCCTCAACATAACACAATCTAATGAAAAAAACAATATCAAAGCAAAGACACATGAGTATGATGCTCCTCCTCCCACAGGAATTCCTTATCTTTATTTTGTTTGTAGTTTTTGCTAACATGACTAAGACAAAAGTGGCACTTTAGCACAGGTTAGTTGTAACTCAGGATCGAGTATAACTTGCCTTTCCCAGAAAGTTACACTGCTGTGAAGTGACATGTGCCAGGATCAAATTAAGGGCTCTCACTGACATGTATTTTACCTGTGCAGTATTACTTTGATACAGACTGTAGCATGTGACAGGAGGACAAGTGCAAATTACAAGGGCAGAATCTTGGCTTCCCAGGCAGCAGAACCAGGTGGGAAATGTAAGACTGAACAGTATTTTAATGGCAAAACCCATAAAATTTAAACAAATTAATGAAATTGAAGAAATAGTAAATGCATCTAAACTTTAAATAGTGGGATGTAGAGTGTTCCTGGTACAGCTGTCGTTAAGTGCACCTTAGGTTTCCCAGGGATGCAATCTGATAAGCTAAACACCTAATAACTGTTGCAAGAACTTACTGTACCCACACAGATTAAAAGGTTCAAATTAATATATTAGTCACAGTTCAAATGACATAATTTCCTTTTTCCCAATCCTAAATTTTTACCAGTGCAGCTCCTGCACTAGCTGCATGTTTATATAGCAGAGCACTCGATGTTTTACGTGACTAGCACAGATGCCAACAAGGGCTGATATTTTCCAGTTAAAATGAACTACAAGAGAAACAAAACCCAAGGGAAGGGTCAGGTTTCAGACAAAGGCTGGACATTTTGAACTCTGGACAAAGTGACAGGTATCTTTGATTCTCCTGGTGCTGGCGCTTTTGTGACAGGGTTTGCATGGGCTTTTATATCAGCTATTCTCTCTTTAAATCTTTGCTGGAGGTACTTCTCTTCTTTGGAGTAACTTTTAGCAAAAGCAGACATCAGCAGACATGCTGCCACAGTGGACCCTCCAACACAGAACAAGATTGCTCCTGCCAGCTTGCATATATCAAGGGACCCATTGAACTGAACCGCACGGGTATCCACAACAACAAAATCATCCTTCCCAAGGGCTTCGATTTTCGGTGGCACAAGAAAACCCACTACAAGAACAGCTACACCTATCAGCATAAAAGCCGTCCCAGAGATGAGTCCGACCTGAAAAACAAACAAAGAAACAACAAAACAAAACAACAACAACAAAAAAAAACAAAAACAAAACAAAAACAAAAACAACCAAAAACAATTAGTGTCTAGTTTTTCCACTTCCCTTTCCAGTTTTCAAGTGGGAAGTGCTCCTAGGAGGCATTTATCTTTCACTGTGTCTTGCTGATACAGTTCCCTCTCCTAGGAGAAGGTGGGTATTTTTCTTTTAGGATATGTGAGGCCCTAATAGAACTAGAATATATGGAAAAATATTATTTTTACAACTCATATTTATATAATTGAGTACTGACATTTCTGGAAACAATGCATTACTGTCTCTAAACAGCCTTTCATGTTGAAAGGCCCCATCAGAGAGAGGATCAGAGTGTAACCCCAGTGCTGTGTAACAGATTATTTCTTTAGCTTTAGCTGCTGGTTAGCACCAACAGTTTAGTCTGTCATATCCACCATATGCTTTTACTTCATGACATGTCACTCCTTTGCAGGGGTTAGAAGGAAGTTGCTATTGCCATATGAACAGACCACAGAGTGTTTATGACACATTTCAAGTGAAAGTACAAACTCTGGTTCACCCAGAACATTCCTGGGGGATAGGGATCATTGCAGGGTATGGATTGGATGGCCTCACGGGCCCCACCCAACCTCTGCTCTTCTCCAGTTCTGTCAAATTCCCTGACCTTAATGGAGATCTTTTGGTTTTCTTGATCCCTACATCACATTCTGCTCTTAACCTACCAGTCATGTTCCCAACAATCTGGCAGGACTTCTATAAGTGCAGAGTGGAGGTAAATGACACTTTCAAGATGTACATGGGGGTGTACAAGAGTTTGGTGGTTCAGTGATATTGTGACAGAGAAACTAGATGATCCAATGACCCCAGGGAGATAACATATTTTGGTAATTGTGCCCTACTTTCAGGCACACTTATTTGGCTACCTTGGGCAAACTGAGCAATAAAAAGCCTTTCTGGATGAACACTTAATACCAGTAGTTACACAGGGAAAGTCTTGAAATGGGAGTCTCTCTCCAGAAAAAAGCAAAAAGCAGTACCTTCCAGAATACAGAGCTCCACCTGCTCGGCGATCTCTGGATCTGAAAATCATCCTCATACTCCCAGATTGAAGCTGTGCAGTCCTCATAAAACTGATGCAGGTAGGACCGAACTCCATAGCGTTGGTACCCTCCCTCGGTGCTGCCCTGCGCGTGCTTGGATCCGCAGATGTCAGCATAGGAGCTCATCCTTCCTACCTGCAATGAGAGATTTCACACAAAGCAGATCACTATTGGTGTGGTGGGAGAGCAAAGATGGCTGCAAACTCTCCAGATCTGATGAAAAAAAAAACAAACAAAAAAAATGGCCCAGGAGAAACCTTTCCTTCATATTTTTCCAAACCAAAAAATGAGCTGAGTACAGTTGCATGCAGTGACTCAGCTCAAGTGAACTCAAGGAACTCGGAGACTTGGCACAGCACAGCCCAAAGGTGCTGCAGGGAACATTCACTCCCGTACAAAGGGTGCTCACTCCCCATCTTTCACACTAATGTGCCACTGTGTTTCCATGGAGACTGAAAAAAGCAGGATATGCCAGGTAACAAAATCCAGCATCCCTCAAGGGCTCATGTTGCCTCTCTTCCAGACTCTCTCTGTCAGTCTCTGGAATCTGCCACCTTATGAACTTTCCAAACTGCTATGTAAGAGGGGGTTTTTAAAACGTTTTTTTCTGAGCTTTTGAAGTGCAGGACTAAGCATTGATATACCATTCACAGCCACGGGAAACAGAAGCAAGATAAATCCTAGACAGATTAAAAGAGTATATAACTTGCATTTAAATAGGGTCAGGAAAAAGAAATTTAAAATGGAATACCAGAACAGCATCAATCCGCTCAGCGAGACTGAAACAGAAATACTAAGTGTACAGCCAGGTACTGCTCTCTGGAAGAAGTCAATGCCCAAGCTCCTGCTGACTTTAGTAAAATTAGAATTTGCCGGCTATGAAAACTACCAATAAAGTTTATTACTCTTTCCATTTCATGTAAGTCCTCCTAACACACAAAATCCACATTTAAATATGCAAGTCCAAGGCCTGAAATTGCTTGTGTGAGTGTGATGCTACTGAATTCACTGAAATAATACTAGCCCCTAAAAACAACTTGAGCAATAGCTCAGTGTCACTTAGGCTCACTGGCTTCTCTTTAAAGAAGTTCACAAACCCTTAGTCCAAAGGGAACTGTAAATCAGAACTTGTACCTGAAAGTCATGGCTCAATTTATATCAACTTCAAGCAGTACGTCAGATTTCTGCAACAATTTCACTTAGAGGGAGGGAGGTTTGATGTGCTCATGGCAGCTGGGACCTCCCTGTTTTGCGGTCCTGCAGACCTTTGCCCTTTGGGAGTAAGTGATCTTGCCGAGTATGAAACACCTGAGTATGCAAGCATTCAAATTAAGGAGAAGCCAGAAAATATTGATGGGGAATAGCAACAGTCTGACTGAATCTTTTGGCTGGCTCTGCTAGAAATCAGTGCTGGCATAAACAGTGAGCTTACAGCCTCTGGGAATATGTTTGTTTTCTTGGCTAAGGAATAGAGAAGGATTTGCTTTTTCCTCTTTACAGAAACCCATTATCTTGGGGTTTTATTTATTTTTTATATCTAATATGCATTTAGTTTGGGATTTCATGACCTCAACATCTTACATCATACAACACAGTGATGAGGTTTCAAGGCTCTCACAGAAGTCATGACCCAGTGGAGAAGGCAGCCTACATGTTGCTGGGAGACCTGCCAAGGGCCAGAGGGAACACTGCTGGTGATTGAGCTTTGCAGAGCAACAGAGGTAGCACCAAGTACAGCTATTGTCAGGAGCCCTGTTTTTGAATCCCTGCCTCTGTATTCCCTGCAAGCTTCCCTTTTCCACCTCAGCCACTGTAAAGCCTTCAGAAAGTAAAGAAGTGCTCTCCAAGTCTGTGGATGGGCTTGCTCTCTGCTGATAGTACAGCACCAGGGTCCATCGGTGTGCTCAAGGTGCTGGCCTTCCAAGGAATGGTGGAAAAACAGGCACAGTGGAGAGAGACCTTGAGACAGCAGGAAACTCCTGGGCAGCACCAGCTGCTCACCAGGTGAACTGGGAGAGCCTGGCCCCTGGGGCCAGGCAGGGCCCCAGTTATACATACTGTATATATACTATATACAGTATATAGTATACACCCTATATACAGCAGTTATACATACTATATATATATATATATATGTGTGTGTGTGTGTGTGTGTGTATAGACATATATACAACACCAGTTGTACATCACTAACATTGATGTTTCCAGCTGCAGTTAATATACTGAAAAGCATTTTTTAGTGTCGTGGTTTAAGCCCAGCTGGGAGATCTACCCTCTACTCCTCCACCACAGTAGAATAGGAAGGAGAATCAGAAGTAAAGCTTCTGTAAGCTAAGAACAGTTCAATGACTGAAACAAAGTAATACATAATACTACTAATACTAAATTAAAAAAGGAGAGATAAAACTCAAGAAATAGAAGTGATGCACAATACAGTTGCTCACCACCCAAACCAATGCCAAACCTTGTCCCCAAACTGCCACCACCCTTTCCTGGTAACTCCCAGAGTTTCTCTACTGGGCATGATGTTCTGTGGTGTGGAATAACCTCTGGCTAGCTCACATCAGCTGTCCTGGCTGTTCTTCCTCCTACCTCTTTGTTCAGCTCCACAATGGCAGAGCAGGAGACACTGAGAATGTCCTTGGTTTAGGGCAAGCATGAAGCAACATGCAAAACCTCAGTGTGTTATCAACACTGTTCTCATACTGAATCCCAAACACAGTACTGTAATGGCTACTGAGAAAAAAATGAACTCTATCCCAGTCGAAAACAGGACAGTTTGTTGTGCTTTTTTATCATGCTATGAAGTTTTGAACACTATCATTTTCTGAGGTACAAAAAAAAAAAAAAATGTATAAAATTGTGATATGTATATAAGCATATAATCTTGACTATTGTGGGGAAAAGCTGCAAGTTATTTTACTTTTGGAGGCTTTTTGTTTCCTTCAGGAAAACTGTTTATTCCCTACCCAAAAAGAGAGGACAAGAAGTCCTTTTTACTCACTGCCACCATTTCTTCAACAGCTAGCTGCCATCTTTAATAGCACAAGCACTGAGGAGTTCTCATAAAATCAGAGTTCTGCCCCTGCCCACCTCATAAACATACCTTAGGGGGAAAGGAGAATAGGAAAAAAATGGTGTAGTTTATCACAGCTGCCTCAGCTCTCTCATTCAGGGTCACAACACCTATACTTCAATGATAAGAACACTTTAAATCCATACCCCTCAACACATCTTTTGGTTAAGCAAAGATTCCATCGCACACATAAGAAACAGAATAAAGAGGTCAGCTAAAGCTCTGCAGAGACTCATTCTCTTGGGTCCTTACTTAGATCTTTATTCTCCCACAACCCTACCTTCTTAATAAATTATGCTTAACTTCTGGCTAACTTAAACCATTCAGGTAAGCAAATTTAGCATCATATAATGAGCAGAATGCTAGGTATTTTCCCCAGGTGTAAGTGACTCCATAAGGCTGTCCCAGGGAAGAACCAGAATTAACATGACTAGATAATGTGACTTGCCAAAGCTTGCTTGTATTATTCCAGCTGCCACCACGAGCACTCAGAAAGGAGAAGCACTTTGCTGAGTCTGAACCAGCAACTTTAGTTATTGTGATAAATTTAAGAAGACCCAACGTGACATGACAGAAGCCTGTATAAACATGATCTTGCATTCACTGCATTGTCTGTAGGTTTAGTCAAGAGAGAAAAAGGAGGATAAAGTTTCTAACAGCTTGATGAAGAACTGCCTGTAATGACCACACAGTTTACATGACATTTAGATTATTTTTCTTTAGCAGTCTAAAAGGCTAATAGGTGGTTTTTGGTCAGGTATATGAGCAAAATGATAAACAAGAGCTGAGAGGTGAAACAGAAAACAAAAGAATGATCTTATGCTTGAAAGAGTTGTGATACCATCAAGTAGTATGACCTCTAAAATGGAAGGGGAAAAAAAAGGACTGCCAGAATATTAATTCTTTAAAAGTACTGCATATTAATTCTACTGAGCATTTTCTTCATGGTCACACTCTTCCACTTACAATTAATCTCATGTCTTTTGAAAAATATCTTGTTCCTTAAGACAGAAGGCAGCTCCCCAGCCTTATATGAAGCAGCCTGATAATCTGAGCTAAGATGGTCTCTTTTCTCAGCTGCAATGTAAATGTAATGTTCTTGCTACTTACAGATAGGGCACAGGAACTGAAGTCAAAGAGAAAATAGCTCTTCACAAGTAAGAAGTGTGTGTCACAGCATCAATTTATATTGTATGAATAAATAGTGCAGTAGCTATGATCTCTTGAGTGTTGATATGTATTTGCATGTCTTGCCTTCAGGGCTGAGAAACTAAACACTGAAATGTTGGGAAACTTTTGCTAAAAAGAGAGCTGCTGTTACCCAAATCTGTGTTATCCACAATCTGAAAACATACATCCAGGCTGAAAGAAGCAGCTTAATCATTAAGTTTTTCAGGGCCTAAACCCCAGGTGCTCAGGAAAATGCGGGATGTAGGATCACAGCTTCAGAGAACACCACTGCATAGTAGCAATCCATCCCCTAGCAACTTTTGTTTCCATAGCAAAAGCTGTCCTGTTTACTTTGAGCTTTACTATCCTCTGCTGATCTGGGGAGATGTGATTGGACTGGTGAACAGATTAAAAGATGAGCAAGCTCCATGAAAAATCACCCAAAAAAATTTCCAAATACTTTGCTTTATTGTGCCAGGGCTGAACACATTTAAAAATAATGTAAGGAATTGTCATTTTAAAAAGCAGCACAAAAGGAAATAAAGATGTGTCATTGCTGTGTGACACCACACTGCCACCGAACGTAAGCCACGAATGCTGATGCTTGGCACAGGTGAAGCCGCCCTCCCCCTTCTTCGGATTTACATACTTTTGACCCTTCTGTTCCAAGAGCGACGTTTCCAGTCCTTACCTACAGACACTGTTCCTTGTAAAGGGAGAACACTGGCATGCACAGCCTGCCTTTGACAGCAGTCTCCGAGGTGGCCTTTCCGATGCCTCCTGAGCTCCCGGCGCTTCCCGGGCCGGCGGCGGGGCCGAACCGCGCTCCGCCCGTCCCGACGCCCTGCCCTGCCCTGCCCTGCCCTGCCCTGCCCTGCCCCGGGGCTGCGAGGGGCACCTGCTGCCGCTCCCCTGAGGATAGCCGGGATGCCCGCCTGCCTCGGGAGCCACTTCTGCTCCCCTGCCCTGCACGGGGGGTGCCAGCAGCACCTTCTCCCGTGCTCCTGGGGGGGCAGCCCCGCCCGCCTGGCCGCCGCCAGGGGCCGGAGCAAGATGCTCTCCATCTCCCTTTTCCCGGCCGAGGCGGAAGAACTCCGCGGCGCCCGGACGCGGACGAGATCTCGGCCCCCGCGACCCTCCCGGCCCGGCGGCAATCTCGGTCCGGCCATCCCCTCCCCGACCCCCGGTGGCGGCGGGGCAGCGCGGCACCGGCCGGCCCGGGCACAGCCGCGTCCCCCGCTGCAGCCGGGAGGCGAAGCCCGGGCCGGCCGGTGCCTTCCGCGGGATGCTCCGCGCCGTCTCCCCGCCGCGGTCGGGCCGGCGGCCACAGGAGCCCCCGCCGAAGCGCCGAGTCCAAGTTTGCCGAGGGGCCGGAGCGGCGGCTCCGCGGTTACCTGTCCCTCCCGGCGCTGCCCTCGGCCGGCGAGCCCCCGCGCTGGCGGCGCTAGCTGCGGCCGCCCCGGCCCGGCCCCATCTCCGCTCTGCGCCGCGCCGGCCCCAGACACCACGTATTATGTACGGCCCGGAGCGCCGCTCGCTCCCGCGCCGTGCCTGCGCACTGAGCCGCAGCCGCCGGGCGCGGAGCGGCGCCGGGCCGAGCTCGCCACGCCGCCCCCGCCCAAGGGCGGCCGCCCGGGGGGAGCCCGGCGCTGCGCTGCTGCCGGCGCTCGGGGTCCTCTAGGGCGGCCGGGCAGGCCCGCAGGGGCACGGCAGGGGCACGGCAGGGGCACGGCAAGGGCACGGCCGTGCCCTCCCGGGCTGTGGGCACAGAGGCCTCAGGTCGTGCCCCCCGCAGCACCTCCCCTTGCTAGTCAGCGTCGGGAACCGCAGGGAGCCGGTGCTGGGCTGGGCTGGGCTGTCCGTCCGTCCAGCGGAGTGCATAGACGTGACAGAAAGTGTCCCGCGAAGGACAAAGCACTGAGCTCTGAGGGCCGGGAAGACGTATCGCTCAATACGAGACACCGGGGGACTCCTCAGGGAGACACACAGTGAGGATGAGGGCCGAGCGTTGGCGTCTGGAGTCTGCCCTGATAGCAACAGGTTGGTTGTTCAGTGGGAAAAGATTGCAAGAAAGCAAGTTTGGGGGCCGAGGAAGTTACTGAGGAGAGTTAGCATGACAAGGCACCGAGAGCTGGAGATGCTAAAGTGTATCCCACAAAGATGCAGTATGTAATTCCTCTGAAAAAAAAAAAAGGGAATGCAAAGGGCAAGAGTTTTAAAGATTCGTATCCGTATGGTGTACTGAAATGTGCGCTGAAATATGCCCAGAAATAGAGCGTTGTTACATGCAGAAAAAGTGGCAGTGCATTAAAGTGAAATGGGGTAATATTAGCCAAAGGAAAAAAAACCAAGGTATTTCCAAAGTGCCTTAATGACTATAGTATATGAAGAAGAAGGTGAGAGTAATGGTTTCATTAAGAGCCCAAGCTTCTTTGGAAAAAAAAAACCCCTGCATTTGATGTCGAAATTGAGTTTGGGTACTTACAAACTAGAAATCATAAAAATAACTATTTAAAAAAAGAGCAAGTAAGGGATTAGATTTGGAGGAAGAAATGCTGGTTTACAGTGCCTTTCATCTTGTCCTTCCAAAGCTGTTACTCCTCTCTTGTTTGTGGCAATGAGTAATGCCAAAAGCATTCCCCTGACCTGAGCAGAACTACTTCACAGCAGTGTGCTGTTGAGTGAGTATAATAAACATACCCCAACCCACAGCAGCTAGCATGTAATAAACTGACAACTACTTGTGAAAAAAAACGAGGAAAATACCGTGAGGTGATAAATGAGAAGCCAGATGGGGTATCAGTCTTAAAAGAGATTCTGTGAGTAACTGTCCTGTTAAACTAACACAAGATGTACATGTAGGATGGAAGTTAGGACTGAATGCTGCTTTATCTCAGATCAGGAAGGTATCTTCTATAGGAAAAGCAGTTAGTCTGCATCATCAGTCCTCTCTCTGTTTACAAAGCTTCTTTTGCTTATTTACCTATTGACAAAAGCCATAAATAAAAGAAACATGAAATACCAGTGTTGGCCCAGTTGTGTTTCCCAACACAGAAGTTACGTGCTCAGCTAACCAAGAGAAATTAATGTTTTGGCAATGGGAACATTTATCTGTGATCTGTTGATCTGTGAACTCCAAATTAACAGCCCTGAAGGGGTTACCAAAGATTAACCATTGGTGGTATCCTAGGTTGATTTTAATGCACTTTTAGCACATTAGGAAAACTTTAAACTCAGCCTGAAAACAGGCTTTTTTGAAGTGTAGCTGAGTTTGGTTATTAGAAACATTGAACAGAAGTGTGTAAATACCCTGTTGAGCCTTGAAATAGATAACATCAATGAAAAGATGTTTTAAATTAGCAGTACCTGTAGGTCATAGTGGGACTCAGGGTTTGAGCTGCTGGTATATAAAGGAATTTCCTAATGTAGGTCTTTCCTCAGTTACCAGCTTTCAAAGAATTTAGACTGTTTATCCTGAGGGCTTCAGCTGGTAATGGCATGGAGAGGAAGTGCAATATTTTACCTCAAGCTGTATATATGGTTTGGGTTTTTTTTCCATTGTGGAGAGGAAACCCAAGTCTGGTGCTTTCTTTATCTTCCATCTACTGTTCTAAAGGTTTATAATGGACACTAGTGAGCATGCAGAGGAAAAAATCCCATCGAGAACTTCTGTAGGTGGTGGTGGTGGTTGCCATAGTTTACAGGCTGAGATTTTATCTGCTGGTTTGATGAGCACATCTTAGGTAGATTTTGTGAGCCTGTGCCGAATTAGAGAAATTACAGCTCCTGTAAAACACATTTCTCCTGTAGCAAAATTCAGCAGTTGGTATGAGGCTCAAGTTCACCGAGTTGCAGATGTCTGCTCCTATTAGCTTAATGGTGATGGCAAGGTTCCAGAGGCTGTTCTTGTTTACATGTTGTGGCCTGGATAGTTCTGCTGTAATGACATTATTGACACAGTTGCCTGTCCTTACCTTCCTAATGACTGGCTCACCTTCATCTGGAGAGCAAGGCCTGTAAAGCTTCCACCTTGGAAAATCTGCAGTTGACACAAGGAGCAGAGCTAATGACTAATAGATGTCTGCCCTTTTTCTGGCTTGGAGTCTCCTCAAGGAGCTGTCCTGCCATTAGGTGGGTGATCTTGAGTGATTCAGAAATACTGAGGAGGAATGGGGCAAAAAGGTGGAAGTCAGTTTAGGTCTGTAGTGCTGTTCTAGAGCTGGGAGGATGTATAATAAATATTTTATTTTTCAAAGCTTCTGATGCAGAGCATGGTTTATGAATCAAAGAGATGTCTTTTTCAGACTCAAGACATGCTGCCAGCTGCTGCATTCCTGTTTTACATGAGGTGATTTGTATTGTCCAGAAATCGTGCTTGGCTACTTGTTTGTCAGACCTTGCTGTATTTCTCAGTGCTTTGTTCAAAGTGTTCTAGCTAGCAAAAATGATTAATTGTTATAATATGTCATATTCTGCCATCGCCATCTTTGAATATAGATTTGTTCTTGTCCCCTGAGCCAGAAATACAGAAGATGCTTTCTTGACAATCAAAATCATAAATCTAGGTGGTTCCCCCCCCCCTTCCCCCCATGTTACGCTGAAAATATATGGGGTAGGAATTATTTGTTCTCTTTTTTATTCCTGTTAGTGTTGGTGAATATTCAAATTCACAAGCCCCAGAAATATTTAGGAGCTGCGTAATCCAAAATGCGCATACACAAGTGACTGAAGATGTGACAGGGACATCACATCAGTCAGTGAACAGTTGCTGTGAGGGGATGCTGAATGAAGACGAATAGGCAGTAGGAATTAGAAGTATTTCAGTGACCCATCTTTGCTCAAAGACTGCCTCCATTCGTCATGTTTGTGTTTCCAGAGTTCAGTAAGAAACTTTCTTGCTCCTAGGCCTAGCTGTTTTCAAATAAGCTTTGCAAGTGCAGTGTGTCTACATGGTTTAGAGGCAAAAAGCTTTAATTTAAACCCAAATGAAACAGCAAAATATCAAACCAACCATTTTCTGCAAAGTGTCAAGTGTTGGACAGCAAATGTGTGCAGCAGTGAGTATTTTCTGCAGCAGCAGCTACTACTACCGCTAGACGGCCGTGTTGTTTTAAAATACACTGCCTATGAAGATCAGTGCCTGGGAGCTTGGGTTAATTTTTCAAATTTGGTTTCTTATGGGAAGTGGAATTCAAAGCCAAGGGCAGGTGAGGGGAAACAGTTCAGAGTCATCCTAAGAAATTCAGTTTCTTTGTGAGGAGGTGTGGTGTAACGTTCAAGTTCAGAGCACTGCTGCCAAGGGAAGACTTTCCAGAGTGCTCTGCTCCCAGTGGGACAGCCAGCCAGGGGCTGAGTTTCTTGGCAGGCTGAGCTGTGGCTGCTGCATGTGTGAGTTACTGTGTTTGAATGGGTTAGGACACATCAGATGAATTTCTCTTTCTTCTTTATTCCTGTGCACCTGTGAGGAAAAGTGTTTGAACCAAAGAGTGCTTTGGTAAGTCTTGTGTGCCTGTGCATTCTGTTCCCAGAGGTCAGGTTGCTGAAGTTGCTTCATATGCAACTTCATATGTGTTTTGGTGCCCACACGGAAATGGGAGCAACTGAAAACTTGACCTCTGCTGTGAATGCTGAGCATCATGAGGATGACATTAATAACTCTTCTCAAAATCTGCTCAAGTCTAAATATTTTTATCTGTCTGATTTCTAGTCCAGAAGTCATTCTATTTCTTCCTATCATCTTTTGATAATCTGGTTGGCTTTTATAAAGCAGCCATTATAAGTTTATAATGCAACTACTCTGTGGTTGGTCTCTTCTATACCATTATGTGTAATACAAATCTTAACAACAGGGCAGAGTGAAGGTAGTACACAAATACAGTGTAATCAACATAAACACAGTTTTGAAAGACATATTTTGGTTAGAAGAGCAAGTACGGGAAGGACAACACTGTACTGGTGCTGTGGCCCATGTATACTGGCAGTGTCTGAGAGTGGCTGCCATCAGGCAGGAACATTGTCTGGAAGATGCTGTGAAGACCTCTGTGCAAAGGCATCTCCTGGTTCAAGGAGTTCTCTGGTTTTGTTCTCTGAAACAGTGCAGCCACAGTGTTTTTGTAATGTAATTAGCCATTATACCAAGCATCAATTGCCAGGCTGTCACTGACTGTCTCTTAGTCCATATTTCTTCTTCAGAAAACACTGTTCGATTTAAGCAATAAAAGTCTCTCCAAACAATTACTTCCGAGAGAGCAGTGAGAAGGATAAGTGCCATCTCAGCTTTTGCAACAAACTGTATATTTATGGAGGAGAGCATACAGTGATTATTCCTGTGATTTATAGATGCTATGAGAAAATAAGTATCTCAAATCTATCCAAGGTATTTGAATAGAGACACAAGGAAAATACTATCTTCTTTGTAGCCAGTCCAACAAAAATTTCATTTCACCTTTGATATTAATGTACTTTTAGAGGGCATGGGACTAGTGGGATTGCAGGCAGGTACCTTCAAGAGACCATTCAAAATAACATTATTATTTCTGAACTAAAAAGCAAAGTTCTGCGGGGACACTGTCCACCTTAATTCACTGATAATGTTCAAAAGTAAACAGACAACAATCACAGGCAGATGAGTTCCACTGTCATGCACACCTGAGAGTGAGAAGTGTAATCTCTTTGATGTATAAGACAGCAAGGTTCCAGTGTCAATATCATAGTTTTGACATCATCCTCAGACTTCCATGGGGGACATTTAAAACAGTGGTGCATTTGTGAATATGTACCAAGGACAGATTGGTGGATACAAATCTTCTGCCTGTGCCTACAGAGTTTTAAAACCCTTTTAATTTCTATGAACATGTTTCACTGTGGGGTGGTGCTCTGCAGTTGGTAGAGGTAATTCAGCACAGCTCCTTTTCTCTCCAGGATCTTTGACCTCATGACAGTTGTGTGCAGACTTCATGAGGAAATAGCACACAACACCCTACACAAATATGTTTTACAGTCTCCTTTCTTCTGTTTGCTTGCTTGGTATTATATGATACTATGTTCTCTGGAGAATGGATTTTTAACTGGAAATTAAGTCACTTTTTCATTCTATTCCCTTGTTTAATCGCTCAGAACAGCTGATTGTTCTGGGTGTTTTGTGCTGAAAATATTGAATATTAAGGGACAAATCTTAAATTGCACTGGGATCTAATTGTTCAGGCAGTAGTATCTCATTTAAGAGAGCTAAGCCCTTTTAAATCAATGAGATGTAGTTATCTATACAATACATTTCAATGCCTTTTTTTTTTTAATCTGAGAAATGTGGTTTTGATTTAGTTTGTTTATTTGGGGATTGTTCATTTTTGTTTGAGTTTTTTACTAATTTGTACTGTACAGTGAATGATGATCCAGTGATTTTTTTTTTTTACTTGATGGTAATATGATTGTGATGTCACCAACACGGTTTTGTGGGTACTGACATAGGCTTACTGACATAAGAACTTTCACTGGGTCACCAACTATGCCTTTTTATTGGGGGTTTTGAGTGCAATTTGAATGCTCTGCAGCTAGAAGTGGAAAAAGATCTTCCATTCATGATTGATATACCTTGCATTCAAATAAAGTTCTCTAATTCTTTTTGCCTAGGTTAACAATTTCAAGGCTGAAAGATATCATTATATTTGGCTATTCAACATCTCTTATAACCAAGGGCAATAATTCTGTTCTTCAAATTTTGGAATGATTTTTACCTATTCTATAAATGAGGATGTAATTTTATTTTTAGAGATTGCAAATTCACTGAAAAAAACGTGTTTCTGGAAGGTTGGAGAAAGGAAATATCTTTTTGTTTGGTTTAGCAGAGAAAACAAAACATGGAAGGAGAGCAGAAAGATTTTGAAAAAAATATTAAAGCACTTGTCAAAATCAAATATTTCAAATAACAATTGAAATGTCAAAATATTTCTAGTTTGAAAATCAATCCTTTGATTCCTCCATTAAAATAGTTTGGCTTGGTTTTGTTTAATAAATGGACCAAGACAGAAAGAGAAAATGTAATACAAAGAAATTTATTAATTTCAAATGAAACAAAACTTCTCATTTTGTGTCAGTCTGAAACAAATGTTTGTGTTCTGTAATGAAATCCTAAAGCCCTTTTTTCCCCAGCTGTAGTGGGGTTAGTGACTTTCTTGTTTATTTATTCCAGTGATTAAATGGTTTTGCTGTTGATGTTAGGGTGCATCTTGGTCATAACCTGTTTAATTACATTGAATAGATTATGGCTTTTATAGGGGAGACTCTTCGGTTGATTTATAGTATTTTCATTGCTGTAATCAACACTGTTGCTGTTGTAGTAGAGGCAATTTCTGGTAGTTAATAACTGTAATTTTAGAGAAAATAATGTGTTGTGATAAAGGTACTCAAAATTAATGCAGTGCTAATGCCAGCTAGAAATGAGGAAGGCTAGTTAATGTAAGGCTAACTAATTGTTTTAGCAATTTGCCTAGGAATTTGCTAGATTCTTCTCTGTCCAATTTCATAATCAATACTGGCAGTCTGTCTTAGTTTGAAAGACAGGTATTTGCTAAGAAAGGCAGAAGCCTCCCTTTGAAATGAAAAAATGTGATCCCTCCTCCCTACAAATTATTATAGTTTTGGAATTAAGGGATCTCTCAGGCAAAGTTATGGGGGTAGGAATAACAGTTCTTTACTAGTATATCTAACAGGACAAACTAGAACAACAACAGCTATGAAATTACCCACAAACAGAACAGTAACTCAGTCCCAGTGTTTTTTGGCTGCAGGCCCCTTTTCCCTGAGCTGCAGTTCCCGGTGCTGGGGGCGGGCGGGTCCCGCAGAGCCGCAGGAGGGCTGGGGGTGATGGCAGCGCTGTCCCAGGGGGAGAGAGAGATGGAGAGAGAGCTCTCCGCTCACGGTGTGGGTCCTGGTGCTCAGCAGAGTGCTGGATGGTGGCAGGTTACAGTGAGAAGGGAGCAGGGCAGGGTCTGACAGCAGTGAGGATGGCTCCCTGCGCTGGGATGGCAGGGATGGGGCTGAGGTGGCGATCGTCCTTCTCCGAACTTTGCAGGGGAAATGGGGCAGTGACAGTAACACCTCTTATTGCCTCTTGGGCAATGGTGTAGTTCCACTGGAGTCAATGGCAAAATTTCCCACAGTGACAATAGAGTTCACATTTCACCGCTGACTCAGCCTAAAGTGTTTCCTTTGCTTAGGTGGCTGCGTGGAATAAAACCTTGCTTTGAACCTTAATTGTATGTAGGTGGGGATGATAAAAGTGTTTTGCCAAGAAATTGGACTTCCTTCCTGAGTGTTGTAGTAATGGCATCTAAATGCAATTCCAGTTCAGTTATGAAAAAGAGTAGCATTGCAACACTCCTCAATCTCAGACTCCCTCAAGCCTTAGTAAAAGGACACTTTCAAATGGCTCTAGTACCTGTTGTACTGAGGGAGCTTACTATAATGCATTTAGAATTGCTACACAGAGATTAAGTGGAGTGAGGAGGCATTCCAGACTTCCCTTGGCAGAGGTATTAGATAGTTTCTTCAAATCCTTCCTTTAACCACAGCAGGGTTTTGGTGGTTGCGGAGGTCTTCTTGATTAATTTTAGGGTTTTGTGGGGTTTTTATTTGTTTGTGTTTTTTTGTTTGTTTAAATAATCTTGCACTATGTAATGAAGTAGCATTTCAAAATAAAACTAGTTTGTTTCTTCATAAATCATACAAGAGGAATTGTCTCAACTGAGAACCCAATTAAAACATACTTCTACCATGGCTCAAGGGGCTCCTGAATGCATGATGAATACTCTTGTGCCCTTTGACGTCTAGCTAATAGGTATTTAATCTAGTACCCTATTTAAACCCAGCTTCAGGAGTTCTCTATAATGATGATCACTCACATGTCTCGCCTGGCCTATAAAGGGATGAGAAACTTAACTTGTTTTGTGGTAAAGTCAATGGGAGGGTTGTAGACTTGCAAACCGGAGAGCGTGGGATTGTTGGTAGCAGCTCTTTCTGTTCTTTGGTGTGTGTTAATTTCTCGCGCCTTGGCTTAAATTGCATGTTGCCAAACGAAAGTCAAGTTACTTACAAAAGCAAGCTTAGTCCCTGAGAGTGCTGGAAGGATGGATGCTCATCTGCTAGTTGTGTGAGTTAGCTGCTGCACTGAGTTTGTGTACTTGACAATGGTTCCCCTCAAGAGATTTTTCTTTCATCTTAAGTTGCCCGTTATATTTATATACTCAACTCTGAATAAATATTTCTTCAAAAATGGCAGAGGGGAGAACTGGGCCTTGCCAGCAGCTTTAATGTTTACTGCTGCCTCCATCTGCTGCTGCTATGATTTCCTCTCTTGAGATCCTGTTTGTTGTAACTCTTATTTCCCTTGTTTGTTAATTATATTCATGTTGTGCTCTTATTGATGAGGGAAAAAGATGATACAGAAAGGTCAGTAAAGGACTTGCTGTTTTCTACTTGTATTTGCTTTAGTAAGGTGGGACATTCTTCTGCTATAATTTTTACATGTTTCTCTGTGATCTTGGTAACTATGAAGTAAATTAGGCAACACCTTTACTGAATTCTATTAATGCTAAGCCAAGATGGAATTTGTTACCAATTTTTGTTTAATTGGACCATATATTTATATACTTCTGGTGTATTCTGTCCCCAGAACATGTTACCTGTTGGCTTGCATGCTTACTTAACAAACCTTAAAGGTTTTGCAAGAGATACTGGGTACTGTGCTCTAAAGCTGGGTGGGGGGGGTTGAGGAGGGGGAAGAATCTGTGGTGTTTGAAACTGATGCCCATCTGTTTTGATTGCTTTATTTATTAAGGGCACATCTTTGGGGGAGGAGGTTCTCATACCCAGTGTCTTGCGTCTGAGAACATCCCAAACTGTGTGTGGCACTGAGGGAATTAATGTACTTCTCAAGGAGGAAGATGTACTCCTAACTATGTGTCCATACATTACAGTACACATTTCACTCACCAAATAGCCATAGATAGTGTACTCAGTGACGTGAGATTACAAACTGGGAAAAGATGCAGCTAAGAGATCTTATTTTTTTAACATTTTGGGTGCTTTAGCAGATGTCCTTTAAAAATGCATTCCATTCTTTTGTAGTAAAATAATTTGGCATACAAATGTACTCAGTGTCTGGTTTATTTTGAATGAGATCAAACTGGAAATTAGTAGAGGCAGTTATAGAAATAGGACTAAGTGGTTTGATACCCATGGATTTGGAGGTCTGAATTGATCTATCACTTGTTAAATTACCAGATTGTATACTGTGGTTATTTATCACTTCATGTTAGTAACTGTACAGCTTTATTGAAATGTATGAATGTTATTCTGAAGATATGAGAAACAATGTCCAAAGCTGAAGTTTCAAATCCTTTTAAAATCCATGGAAATAACTCAAGATTTTTATGTTCTTAGGCCTGGCAGTGACTCAAGTAGTGGAAAATTTCTGGTAGGTTTATCAAGGTCATCTGAGATGATGATTATTATAAATGGCATGATATATGTTCAGCGTTACACAGCCTTAATAAATTCTGTTCCTAAAATCTGAATCTAGTCTGCTTACTGACACTGAATGTTACAGAAAGTTTTGGTAATCCACACTTCCATTCAAGCTTTTTGCTGCATTCTAGTGAGACACAGCAGTCTTCAAAGTATTTGGAGTGTAGTTGGTTCACTTAACACTAGGACTTGCACAATTTATCTGATATTCATCTTCAAAAAACAGTTATGCAAGACATGTTTTAGGGTCCAGTGGTTGCATTTTTATAATCATAAGAGCATTCTTTTTCCTGGGTATGTAGAAGCATTGCAAAAAAGGAAACTGCCTATGTTCTATAACTCATTACACAAAAATTGCTCTCAAATGTTAGTGAAGGTATTTTCAGCTTGGTGTTTTTAAGGAGAAATGTGTGCAAGAATACACAAGTGACCAATACAATGATGTCCTAGTACTAGAATCTTTGTAGCTAACTCTCAAAAACATAACTTTTATCATGGCTGTTTCATCAGGGAGGAGTCCAAAAGTACTAACTTGTATCATATTCCTCTTTGGAGCAAATTGATATAACTCTGCTTGAAGTTAGTAGAACTGTGATGAATCTCATCTTCTGGGACCTGTGGTCATAAAGCCAGAAATTCTCTGAAATTTAAATTGCATAGCAATACCCTTCATCTTGCAGAGAGCCTTATGATTCAAAGTGATTGGACTTCGAGTATTGTTTCAAAAAAACGTGCCTAGTCAGGGATTGTCTTGGACTACTATGAGATTGTTACATCTCACAGAATTAAAATACAGCCAAAAGTTAGAAAAGACGTGCAGTTAAACAAAATTTTCAGAACATGGTGTGGATGTTGCACAGTGTGTGTAGCATTAAGTAACTCGTCTGGAATGCCTGCCCAGGAAGCCTTTGCTAGGGAAAGCTTGAAGTGATCCAGAGATTATGCTTTTAGTAGGAGACTTACCTAAAAATGTGTAGAATGTGACAATACAGACAGCTACTTAGTTGGTCATTTTGTTCTTGTTCCAGCTGGGTACCCTAAGTAGTCTTAACCATGTCAGAAAGTTTGTGGAAATCATCTCATACCAAGCAAAATACTGTTTTCCTCCTTGTTGGAGCACTCCAGGGACCTTATAAGGAAGGGCTGGTGATGAGCTATACTGTTTGACTGATGTGGCTCATCATAAGCAATGTCATCTCTGTGAAGGAGGAAGCCTTGATCAAATTTTATTCTTGCTGTGTCCTCTGGTGCATGGCACTATATTTGGGAATTGCCTTTCCTATCTGCTGACTCATCCATGTAAAAAATAAAAGGACGTTAGGCTTTTTTTAGATCAAGGAAACCATTATGATTTTTATGGAACTTGGCATCTCTTAGTAACAGAAACAATTGTCTCTGCAGTTCTTCGTACTTCTGTAAGGTGGTATAACATCCCTTCCAACCCAGATCATTTTCAGGTACGTGTTTATCAGTAAATAAAATGGTCCAAGTGCTTTGCTGTGTGGTCTTGAGGGCAACTTGGCCTGGCCTGGCTTTTGTCTGTAGGGCCACATGCGTGTCTATCCCCATTTTCCCCAGTATTTATGCTCTGTGGTTATGCCCTTACATTGTCTGGGGGACACGAGTCAAAGTGGGGTCAGCATGACAACAACCAGTGTCATGAGAAGGTGTTCATATCTGTGCCCTTGCTGGATCACTATTATAGAAATAGCTATGGGGGGATGACAGTGAAGTTCCAGGTTCATCCCCCTTCTGCTTTTTTCCATGTTCACGTCCACATCTTCTGCCTGAATCAGAAGAAACTTGACTTTCTCCGAGCCCTGAGCCTAGAGGAACTTATCCATCAGCTGTGGCTGGAGAGGATAACCCTTGTGGTCAGAGTGTACTGGAAGGAGTCTTGAAGGGCTCCAGCACTGTTTTGTTTGATTTGTCTCTTGAGACCTCTGCATATTTTATTTCTTAACCAGTTGTGCAGAGGGAGTGGCCTGTCCCTCCTTAAGATGCTTGCAAATGGATCCTGGTCTGACTTAGTAGATGTGAGCACAACTTATTGTGTTGAGTCACTTTTTAGAAATCCACACTTTTGTATTTTCTTCTGTCTCTTGTGCTTGTTAAATTCATTGCTAATTGAGAAATAAATTACCTAATTACACCCAAGATTCTGCCTGAGTCCTGAACTATTGAAGTTGTAAATTATCTAGTCCAGGCCACTGTGAAGTTGTAATTGCATTTTAAGAGCTTGGTAGTTTACCACAGAGATGTCTTTTGTTAGGCATTAACACCTTCCTCAGGTGGTGAGGTCACAACAGGGCATTTCTCATTGCTTTCTCTGTCTTTGCTGTCTTCTCTTAGATTCTGCACAGTTGCATTTTTGATGTAGGCTGATACATTTACAGGCATACCCATTTACTAATCTTAAATAATATGCAAGAAATATAATTTTCCTTTGAAAATACCTATACCATGTTGTGTTAATCCCCCCCCTAGATTTTTGAGAAGCATATATAAGAAGAATATTCACCCTGTGGCTTAGTACCCATCTTTTGTTTTATGTTGTTCAATAATGATTACAGATCTCCCCTGGGCTAATGTGGAAGTTCCCATTTCTAGTATTTCAGCATATCTATTGGAAAATCTGGGATCTAAGTATTGTGGTGTTTGTAGATCAGGAAGAGTGTGTAACCATGGTCACTTAGGACCTAGTTTCCAAGCTCTGAATCCAGTGCTAGTGAGCCTTGATAAGAACATGGTGGCTTGTCAAGAACAGGGAAACTGAGATGGATAACCACGGTTATGTCTGGCTTGAGCGCCCCTGTATAACTGCAGTTGCACCTTGGAATTGTAATGGGGGCACCTATCATGGAATAATTCTGTTCTAAGCACTGTTTTTTACAAGGGTGGGCTGTTTTCAAAAGGCCAAATCAAATTCCTTCAAACTGGAGTATTTCCATACTGGAGTGGGCAAACAGTGAGTCAAAACAGTTCTGGTACCATTAGCTGCTACCTCATAAAGATTATAAGAGGATGGGTGTCATCTCAGCAAACAGGTAAAGCATACATTTGAGGCCTGATTTTTAAAGTGGTTGAATAAAACTGCAGAAGAAATGGAAATGGACTTGGAAAAGAGCTAATACAGACACAGTCATAACTAGTCAGTATGATGCTCTTTCACAGGGAAGATGCCATTCCAAAGCATCTGCACAGTACAGTCATATACAAGATAATATTCCTCTTGGCAATACTGGGGCACTGCTGAATTCTCATGATTAGTCTGGAAATATCCAGAGTGAGTGTGTTGGAAATTCAGAAGTAGTAAAGCCTATATATGCCTTTCAATGGAATTGTGCTCTGTTTAAAGCAGTGACTGAAGTTGGGACATAAGATTTCAAGACTGCTGCAAAAATGGGGAAAATCAGCTGCCTGCTAAGATTGCAGGGTACAGGACATAAATGCACAGCAAGAGTTTGTCTTGAGTAATAGGGACTATTTTTTAACCGAATTCAGCTATATAGTTAAATATAGCTGTTCTTAAAATTATTATTCCAAAGAAAATCTGTCAGATAGACCATCTCTGTCAGGCTTTATTCTATAATTAGTCCTGTCCTACATTTTTTTTCATGACTAACACAGGAGCTATTGGGAGGAAGGCATGCTTGAAAATCCGCTCAATTACATGCTGAGCTGCTGATCTGTGAAAGCTCATACATGATAATGGGGCTTAAATGCTTAAAATACCCCTGAGAAATCTGAGTATGAAGCCTTCCAAGGCTTTAGAACAATCACTGAAGAGCCCTGAATTTGAGCATAAATTGTTCCTTTGTTTTCTGAAAATGGTATTCATAAAATGCTGAATATTCTAGCCCCTTGAGATCCTCTATCTCCTCAGACACTCCTTGTGGCACACATGCCTAAATGTCTGATTCAAGGTTCTTAGTCCCATGTACTAGAATAAAGTGATGTATGAACAATGGAATATATAAAGGTTAAGATTTGTTGATTCCTCTCATAGGTGTCTTCTGAAAGTATTTTCTTATTGCTTCTCACAGTGGATTTTAGCAGAATGGTCAAGGACTCTCCAGTTCCTGCTCAGACTGGACTAGTTCTGAAAATACTGGTTTGCGATAACATTATTGTCCTGCTCTTTTGGTTACTCAGCTTTTAGAAATATGTGTTGTTTAGTAAGAGGGTTTCTCTGCTCACAGCAAAAATTTTCTTGAGTCAATATTCAAACACTTTAGTATTTAAAGCTTGTGGCTTTTGCTTCCTTTCCCCACCCTCCCCTTATTCTCAAGAGCTATTATGAACATCACCCTCTTAATACCACTGACCCACTACATTTCAGTACCTGCATAAAAATTGCTCAGCCCTTCTGTGTAAAACTTCCCAACCCCCCCAGCTGCTCTGCATCAGAAGACTAATTATTTCCAACACAGAGTGAATGGCTTTAAGATACCAGAATGACACCTCCAAATCTGTAGGCTTTTGATTTTGAGCTCAGAAACCTCTAGTGTAAGAAATTAAGTTGCACACAGCTCTACTGTGATGCTTTTAGTGCTCACTGGACCTGGAGAAGGATGGATGATGTTCTGCCAGCACTCCATGACCTCTTGCACACTGATCCCCTGTGGAACAGGGGAGTTGTACCTCTCTCTGTTCCTTTTCTGTGAGACACTTTGAAACCATGTAAGTGAAATATGGAAGTGAGCCTTGAACAAATCCATTGATGGAAGGTTATATGGATATGAGGGTATGTGGTACCAGTCCCCTTAAAAGCCATGCTTCCTTTCCTGCTTTCTATGCTTTATGGCTTCCCACTTCTCAGGCGATAGAAGTTAGATGTGCATTTTATTAAGTGCAGGTGGATACAGAACTATGGGCTCTTGAAAATTTAAACACTGGGATCTGGCAGTGCGTGACCTTGATCACTGTGAGGAGAATTTTGAGACAAGCTTTTTTGAGACAAAGTGAAATGAGAATGCAGTTTTCACTGGCAAAGGAAGTGTAAGGCTTTTGTGGGCATGCAGGTGTTTACAGCTAGGATGCCTTTGGGATAAATGATGCCAAAAAATGAAGTGATGGATGTTGCAGTGAAGGTAGCCACAGCTTAGTCTTGAACTGCTTGAAGCCAGGTTTAAGACTTCTCATTTAGGAATACTCTCACTTTCTATAGCTTAAACCATACTGTCTCCATCTCAGTAGTTTGCAGCACAGTTCAACTGCATGGTAAGGAATGTGCACATCCTCCATCAAAGTCATTTGACTGGTAGTCTCTCTGTTCTTGGTTATTAATCAGTCTTATGTGTACTGGAGCCAGCCTCAATCCCTGACACTTTCTATCAAAGAGCCTTTAAATGGAAAAGGTGTTAACAGGAAAGGGCAGGAACAGGAAAGGTGTTAACTTGCAATTTGGTGTTTTGAAAGTCAAAGGGACACATGCTCCTGCTGTATTTGCAGGAAAAACAATTAAGAAAGTAACCAAAATCAATTATCCACATGATAGCTGCTGTTAAAGTTCAAGGTTAAGTGGACCACTTTCTAAATTTAAAAGAAATGCATGCAGCCTAAACCTGATGAAAGGGCAGGTTGCAGGCTGCACAATACATCAAGAACTTGCAATTTACTTGGTTTACATAAAGTAGCATTTAAAATCCAAGTCCAGATGGTTAAAAATGCTTCTGAATTTGTGTTTGCATTTATATATATATATATGTATATATTATTTTAGGAGTTACACTGAATTCCCAAATGCTTTTGAGAAAAATTCCTCCTGGGTATTCTTCCGTAAGTACTGCATCTTATTCCAAGGATACTGGTTTTAGAGAAACCAGAGAAAACCTGCTGCTTCTATATCTTTTTGAGATATTTAATTCACTAGGATATTTTTTGGTTTCATTGCTAGCTTTGAAAGATGCAATCATAAGGCCTTCTCCTTCAAGCCCTATAGCGACACTCTGCTTCCCTTTATTGCTGCTTTCTGTTCTTGGAATTTGTACAATACAAATTTTTGTCATGATATTCTACTTCTGTTACTTAGTGAAAATATCTCTCATCTGACTGCTAGGTTTTGTTCTGTAAAATCATAAGAGGATAGATGCTTGGAAAAGCATGAAGTTGATATTTTAATTATATCTTTTAAATTATAGTTGGATATTAACCCCCTCCCCCCAAAAAATTACTTAGGAGATTTCACCTTCTTTGAGTCTTTATGCACTTCAAGCAAAATGCTACAGTAATATTAAGCTGTGTAAAAAGGTTCAGCTTCATTACCTAGACAGTAATTAGTGAAGTGCTAGATACTACAGACACACCACTTTTTGCAGTTCCCTTGATACTACAGATTCTAAAACTGTTTAAGATAGTGGTGTCCATCTCACTGAGCATTTGGAGCAAACCAGTGGTTTATGTGAAGCTTTTAAGTTGAGGCAGTGGTGTGGTTAGGACCCCTGTGCTCTGCCTCTACTTGCTTTCCTCTCACAGCTGTAGCAGCAGTGAATGAAGTAGAAGTTATATTTAGTTCTCCTTGGTGAGTCAGAGGCTGTTAAGAATGACTTGAAGGAAAATTGCTGAGAATATTGAATTGCTGACCAAGCACATGCTGGTAATAGTCCTGTGACTTTACAGGACTATAAAGAACAAGAGACTGTCACAGGACTAACAATAATACAAGTGAAACCCCTGCTCTGCTGCTGAAGCCCTCTCTGGCATTTCACTTTGGGGATAAACTCTCCTTGGAAGGGAACAGACCACCTTTCTGTGGTGCTCTGTTGGAGCTTTTTACATCCTAGTCAGAAGTTATATGTCCTGCAAAACACACAGTGAGACAGCAAGTTCTTTTTTGAAGTGTGACAGGATGCCGTGGATTGGATAAATGGTGGTACCTCATATTTTGTGACAGAAAAATCTCCTAATTTCCACTGAGCAAAGACTCGATGCTTCTCACAAGGAGGGACTGGTTGGGAATGTGAAACTCAAGGGGGTCCTTGTCTGTCGTGACCACGAAATAGTGGAGTTGGAGATCCTTAGGGCAGCAAAGAGGGCACACAGCAAGCTCACTACCCTGGAATTCAGGAGAGCAGACTTTGGCCTCCTGAGGGATCTGTTGGTAGAGTACCATGGAATAAAGCCCTGGAGGGAAGAGAGGACGAAGAAAGCTTGTTAGTATTTGAGGATCACCTCATCCAAGCTCAGAAGTGATGCATCGCAATGAAGAGGAAGTCTGACAAAAATTCCAGGAGACCTGCAGGTGTGATCAAGGACCTCCTGGACAAACAGAAACACATAAGGGCAGCCTACAGAGAGTGAAAGCAGGGACAGATAGCCTGGGAGGAATCCAAAGAAATTGTCCAAGCAGCCATGGATCAGATTAAAAAAGCTAAAGCCCCAGGAGAATTGAGTCTGGCCAGGGATGTCAAGGGCAACAAGGAAAGCTTCTATGGGTGTATCAGTGATAAAAGGAAGGGAAAATGCAGGTCCCCTCTGGAAGGAAAGGGAAGACCTGGTTGCCCTGGACATGGAGAAGGCTAAGGCACTCAATGAATTTTTTTTTTGCCTGGATCTTCACCAGCAAGAGCTCCAGCCATACCATCCAAGTCACAAAAGGTGAAGGCAGGAACTGGGAGAATATCAGGTTGGAAAACTAAGGAACTTGAAGGTCCTGAAGTCCATGGCACCTGATGAGATGCATCTGTGGGTCCTGAGCGCAGGTGAAGCAGCTAAGGTATTATCAATTGTATATGAGAAGTCATGGCAGTCTTGTCAAGTTCTCACTGACTGGAAAAGGGGAAACATAACCTCTATTTTTAAAAAGGGAATAAAGGAAGACCCAGGGAGCTACAAGCCCATCAGTCTCACCTTGATTCCTGGCAAAGCCAAGAATCAGAGCCTCCAGGAAACTCTGCTAAGACACCTGGAAAACAAGGAGGTGACTGGTGTCACAAATGAGTGTTTGAGACTGCTTAAAAAATCATTGGCAAGGGTATGAACAAAAGTTAGATTTAATATTAAATTACATTCCATGACAAGTTTGTGGGCAAGATTCACTCTACTACTGCAGGACAGCTAAGGCACAGCAAGGGAAAGGCAGCAACAACAACAAAAAACAATCAAAGCCCAGGCAATCAAAGTAGAAATTCACTGAGAACTACCTAGGGATGTGTGTGTGTGACTGGTTCCAATAACAAGAGGACAATCAGGGCAAGGATGAAAAGGAACATGGCCCAAAAGTTTAACAACACTCAACTAACAGTACTTTAAGATAGATTATACTTTAAGCCTAGTAATTTAGCACAGGTAAAACACTTATGTCCAATTTAACAATCTCAGAAAGGAATAACACTTAACAGCATTTAACCTAATTTATATTTATTTTAATAAATTTATAATTTATTAACCTAATTTATAACTTCAAATTTATGCTTAGCAACTTGTCAGAAGGACACTTAGCTGGTTTATAACTTAGGTCTAACAATTTAGCAAAAGAACAACACTTAGCATTTAAGTAAGCTTATAACTAACTTAACCTTACTTACAGGCCTGGATGCATAGATATGAAGTACTTAATGCAGCAGCTTGGGAAAAAAAAAACAGACCACTGCTTCTTCTAGCAGAATCATCTTTATTACACACACTTCAGTATTTATATATTTCTACTATGGGAAAGTTTTGGGAAGATGCAGAAGGAAAGACAAAACAGCCACACCACTAAGCACCCAGAGCAAATGTTTCTGCCCTTATCAGTTATTCACTCAAACATGCCACCTCCCAGCATTCTGGGTGGTAAAGCAAAACGTTCACACATGGTGTCTAGAGACAATCCTTTTGTGTTCACTTTTTCCAGGAGAACAGAGACTTTATCAAAGTCGAGATAAATGCCACAGGCTGCTGCTTCTACACTTAACCATTGACTAAATCAGTATTTCTCTCAGATTTGCCATAGCATATGCGCAGGGGCATGCATGCAGACAGAAACAGTCAGTGCAAGGAAGGTACCTGTGACAAATTGTTCTCAGAGGTCAGTGAAATACTCATTTTGGATGTTTTTACATCTCCCAACAGGTGAAGGATCGGGCCCCAAAGAGTAAGGTGTTGGCCCAGGATACATTGTCTTTTGTGAGTGCTCCAGGTATAGCAAATCTGAGGGCTTGCTGGCTCTGAGAGGGGTCCTCCTCAGAGGGAGGTTGCTGGTTGCAGCTTGATGCAGGCCAGGAGAACTCAAAGGGTCCAATTTTGTGCTGTTGTTTATAGGTTCACAAGAAAATGGGCTTTAGTCGTAACAATGTTTCATCCTGGCCAGAGTTTGGGTCAGCACTTTCTTTGAAGGTATGAAAACTGGAATGTTATGCTATTCAGGCAAAAGGAATATTTTCTGGGGCTGGTCATAAGGAAAACAGCAGCTTGTTAGCAATTCCTGGGAACAGACGGGGATGAGATGATCATTCTGATTAGCTTGGAAAGAGATGAGCTCAGGTGCTGTTGTCAAGACCAAGGCCTAATGAGCATTTCTCAGATCACACTGGAGCTTGGAGAGGAGCAGGGGGGAGTGTACCACCACAACTGGTGACAGCCAACACAGTTTCACTAAGGACACGTTACAACTGACAAGTTTGGTGGCCTTCATTGATGAGGTGACAGCATTAGTGTATAAGCTAAGAAAAGCTGACATGACCTACCTGGGCTTGTACAAAGCATTTGATGCTGGACCTCATGGCATCCTTGTCTGTAAACTGGAGGAGCATGGATTTGATGGTGTCATGGTTTGACACTGGCCAAACACCAGGCATCCATGATGGCTGCTCACCTTCCCCTGCTGCAGCTGGGCAGAGGAGAGAAAAGAAATTAATGAAGGTTTCATGAGTTGAGATAAGGACTGGGAGAAGACACTCCAAGGACCAAACAGGCACAATGTAGAGATACAAAGCGAGTTTATTACTAACAAAATCAGAGGAGGATAATGAGAAGTAAAATAAGGCTTTAGAAACCACTTTTTCTCCCTCCAGCCCCTCCCCCTTCCCCACAAACAGTGCAGGGAGGCAAGGCCACATGGAAGTTCATCTGGTCAGTTCATCATCCACGGTTTTCTTCCCCTGTGAGACCATGGGATCCCTCCCATGGGAGACAGCTCTCTGCAAACCTCTCCAGCGTGGCGCCAATCTCACAAGCAGCAGTCATCCCAAAACTGCTGCAGTGTGGGTGACTCTTCCAGGGGTGCAGCCCTCCAAGGACAGGCTGCTCCAACCTGGAAGCAGGGATCCCCTTCCTCTACCAGGTCTCCACTGGATCAAGCATCCTCCAGGCATCCACCCACTCTGGTGTGAGCACCTTCCCCCATGGGCTGTGGGTGGATCTCTGCATCCCCCATGGATCCCCATGGGCTGTGGGTGGATCTCTGCATCCCCCATGGATCCCCATGGGCTGTGGGTGGATCTCTCCATCCCCCATGGATCCCCATGGGCTGCACGGGCACAGCTACTTCACCATGGTCTCACCATGGCCTGCAGAGGAATCTTGGCTTTGGCACCTGGAGCACCTCCTGCTCCTCCTTCTCCATGGACCTTGGTGTCTCCATGTTGTTTCCCTCACATGTTCTCACCTCCTTCTCTTCTCTAGCTGGAATTAAAACTGCACCGCCCTTTGTTTTGATTTTATTCTTAAATGTGTTATCACAGAGGTGTTACTGACATCTACAATTGGCCCAGCTTTGGTCAGCAGCATGTCCATCTTCAGAGCCTTCAAGGATTGGCTCTTCTGGACATGGTGGAAGCTTCCAGCAGCTTCTCATAGAAGCCACCTCTGTGACCCCCTTCCCCCCCGCTGCCAAAACCCAGGCCATACACAATACAGCCGGATAGACCACACAGCATAGAAGGAATTGTCTGGATTGCTGTGCTCAAAGGGTTGTGGTAAATGACTCCAGGCTGGTGCTAAGTGGCATTCCTCAATGGTTTGTGTGGAGACTAATGCTGTGTAGCATCTTTGTTGGCAGTAGGGACAGTAGGAATGACTACACCCAGCAGCAAGTTTGTGGATGACACCAAGATGCGTGGTGCAGTTAACATGCTGGAGGGAAAGGATGGCATCCTCAGGGACCCTGACAAGCCTGAAAGGTGTGCCCATGCAAACCTCATGAAGTTCCAACAAGACCAAGTGCAATATCGCCCACTTGGGTTGGGGCAATCCCATGCACAAATATGGGCTGGGCAAAGAATGGTTTGAGAGCAGCCCTGAGGAAAAGGACCTGTGGATGTTTGGGGGATAAAAAGCTCAACATGAGGCAGCAATGTGCACTCGCAGCTCAGAAAATGAGTTGGAACCCCCAATACTCCACTCCTACAGATTTTACCTGGAGTGCTACACTCAGCTCTCAGGTCCCCAACATAAGCATACGGTCCTGTGGAGGAAGCCCAGAGGAGGGCCATGAATATGATCTGAGGGCTGAAACACCTTTCATATGAAGCCTAGGCTTAGGGATTTGGGAGTACTCAGCTATGAGGAGACTTTATTGCAGCCTTCCAGTACCTAAAAGTGTCCTACAGGAGAGCTGGAGAGGAACTTTTGACAAGGATGTGAGGTGATAGGATATAGAAGGGGGGAATGGCTTCAAACTGAAAGAGGGTGGATTTAGATTAGATTTTAGATTGGGAAGAAATTACTTGCTGTGGACTAGATTGCCCTTAGAGGTTATGGATGCCCCAACCCTAGAATTGCTCAAAGCCAAGCTGGATGATGCTGCAGCAGACCTCTTGTTAGGGGTAGAAATAAGCTAAGACACAGACTCTCATTCAACAACATGGAAAGGGTCCTGGTTTATTCTTCTTTACAGCTGAGCCATCCTGACCCTGACTGCAGCAAGTTCCTACTGTAGGGTCCAACTGCAGCCTCCGACTGCTGGCTGTTTCCTGCTGGGCTATGACTGCAAGTATTGGTTTGCAGACTCTGAACACAGCTCTCACCCAGCTCCGCTGTGACTGCAGGCTCCAACTCCATCAGATCCAGACAGACCTCACAGCAGACCTTTACCACGATAACACTGTTCCTTGTTGCACTCCCTCTGGCCCCTTACTTCTTCCTCAGGGTTCCTCATCCTCCCTGACCAACCGAGCCAGCCCTTTTATCACACTTATCTTTATTAGTCACAGCTGCAACCCATTAAGGGCAAGGCTATTCCTCTTCTCTGGTAATTAGTACAGCTGTGACTTATCAGGGGTGAGGTCACCTGTAATCTCTTCTACAACTACATGAAGAGGTATTGAGAAACCTGGTCTAGTGAAAGGTGTCTCTACCCATGGCAGGGAGGTTGGAACTAGATGAATGTTAAGGTCTTTTGGTCCTTTCCAACCAAAACCATTCTATGATATGAGTAATTACATAGATGTAGGGAGATTAGGTAGCTCCACCCAACCCTCTGTGAAAGATTGATGGGAAAGTGTTTGTAGATATGGGTGCAAGTTTTACACTGCTATGGTACACCAGTTTAAATTCATACCTTGGATTATACAAAACACATTTATCTTGCACATTTTGGAGAGCTGAAAATAAAGTCTCCTAATTATCAGTGATACTGTCAACTATGGTAATCATCTTGCTCTGATGAGCAGTCTTGAATGCAGTAATGTTAAAACACAGCTATTAGCAAGTCTCTGTGGTAAAAGCTTTTGTACAAGGCTTGATGCATCCACAGGCTTATAACCTGTAAGTTGGCAGGGATTTAGAAAGTAGAAGTATTTTTACAGGTGACCAAGCATTCCAGGTAATAGTAGAAAGCATTCAGATGAAAATAAGTAGCATAAAGGCAAAGGCTGTTTGTTGGCTGAGGTTAAGTTAGGGATGTGAACCTCTGTGTTCTGGGGCAAAAGCTATCTTAAACTGATTGAAAGAGAGGAGAAACTGTAGCTGAGCATCGTGTAGCAGCCAGGCATGGACTTTCTTAAGCATTTCTCTAAAGAGCGTATAGGTTTGGCCTTGATTCCCATGCAGATCAAGGGCAGGGTGCTTCTCTGCTGCATGCCAAATGTTTCTCTGCCCCTGTGTGGAACCTCCAAACAGCGTGCATATCTGTGTTTTATTGCATTCAATGTTTTCTAGTCTAATTATAGTTTCATTGCTTCCCAAATAAGTCTGGCTCTGCTACTCAATCTGGTTCACCACTGTAAACTTAATTATTTGATGTTCTCAGTAAACACACTCCGGGAGACAACTGGTGATTGTTTTAAAAGAATCACTGCAGGACTTCAAGCTATCAACATTTTTTCTATGGAATATGATTCTGTCATCCTTCATCTCAATTTAACACCTGAAGTTACTTAAAAAAATACAATCAATCCCACTATACCCAAAATTCATATTCATAACTGCTGCAAGTTTGAAATATCCAGCATGTGTCTTCAAAATTTTTCAGTATAAAACAGTTTGTGTGTATTCATCACGAAGCAGACTGTTGTACATATTTATTAAAATAGCATCTTTGAACAGCAATGTGACCCTTGTATTATTTGATGGCTAATGTAAAGGTAATGTGGACTGTTTTGTTTAACTTATAGTCCTAGAATCTTTGAGCTTGCCATTAAGGTGCATCCATATGCTTAAAAATGTAAAAAGGCAAGACAGGCACTTTGGCATGTTTACAAATTGCTGTGGCTACCACAATGTGCCAAGGATCTGCAAAAGAGTTAAAGAAGCACTGTTGTGCTTTTTACTTTTGTGGAACATCTTATATTTGTTAGCAAGTTTCCATGGTTAGGGAACTGTTCATGGCCACTATCTAGCCCGGAGCTAATTCTATGGATGTTACCATGGGCACTGATGGAAGAAAATTCATATTGAATGAAAGAGAATCATGGAAAAAAGGCAGGAGGCAGAAAAGGAGTGACAGTTATAATTGTGTTAAAGGTCAGGGAGGTCTTATAACTGTGGAAGATCTGTAAAGCTGTATTGGCATCATATTGTACAGAAATATTCAATGTATGTATGCTGCAACTAAGGAAACTGTGAGGAAATAATGCTTCCAGCCCAAGAGCAAGACTATGCTGTTGTCCTAATCACCTAGGAGCTGTGACTCTTAAGCTCACAGTGCTAGAATAAAAAACCCCAACATTTTGTTCTCTGTAGGCAGTACAGAGTGAGTGTGTGTCCCTAATTCTCTCTTTTAGGAATATGCTGCCCATATATATAAAATCACATTTAAGTGAAGCATGGAGCATGTCATCTTGGAAGCATTGCAACACTGAGGCAGCTTCATTGATGTGAGCAGCTGACTTGGCTGAGATATGGACAGCACATTTGAGAAATAAGATTTAAAAAATCCCCAAACACTCCCTCCCCCCGCAAACCAAACCAACCAAACGAAAACCTAACAAAACCCAATCCCACACACACCATATCCTTATTCTTGCACATTGATTTGATGCCGGTCCTGCTGTGCATTTTTGATTTCCCAGTATAATTTAAATCACACAGAGTTCTGCTAGTATTTGGGATATAAAGTGTCGAATCCTTATGGCTTTGGACCTTGGCAATTCCCTTGGGCACCAGTGATCCTCCTGGGATTGAGTGTTATTGAGAGGATTAAGGCCACTGAATAGGATTTCTGATGTGCTCATTTTCAAGGATAAAAATTCACATCAAGTTTTAGTTCCAAACTGCCCCTGTCTTTCACAGCCAGCATCTCTTGTGCCTTCAGCTTTTCCACTGCTCTCATCTTTGTTTCCTGACTTGTTTTTGAGGTGTCAGGAATGAGAGTTACTGTTAATTCTTCCTACTTGAGTATCTGTGAGTTGAGTTGCTGTGAAGAGCATGAGCTATCCAGTGGAGAATGCTGGAAGCACCTCCCAGCATGGGTTGTGTACATGAGGAAAAGCTGGGATGAGATCCAGAGACTATATGTTGGGAGGAGTTTGAAAATTATGTTCTGTGGGGGAGAGGTGGCAGATGGCCATCCTTTACCCTCATGCATTTTCACTCTTCAACCACCTTCCTTTTGTTAACAATGAAGAAACCTAAGTGGTGTCCTGAGTCCTGTTTTCCTTCTGAGCACCTTTTAAACCTCACTGTGTGAACCAAGTGGGACTTGTTTGTTGTGAGGACTTGGGCATTTGTCTCTGTCTCCTGCCTTTTCATGAGTGGCAGTTGACCTATTGCCTGATGAAAGCCTGGGACATTTAATAATTATAATTAAGTTATTATAATATAAATATAAATATAATCACAATGAAATGATTTTTGGTGATCTGAAAAGTAAAGTTGTGGGACTCAAAGTTGTAGTTTTCCAAGGGTTTTTTTGATATAACAAAATTATTTCCCCAGATTTTCAACTCATCTTCCCTACAAAAGGAATCCCATGTCTGCTTTAATAAGTATTGTTTTAATTTGAAAGTTTAAGGTTTTGATATGAAATCTCAACAACGTTTGCATCCTTGTCCTGGTTTGAAAGACAGGTGTTTGCTAAGGAAAGCAGAAGCTTCCCTTTGGACTGAAAAAAAATGTGATTCATCCGATTATTATAGTTTTGGAATTAAGAGAGCTCTCAGGCAAAGATATGGGGGTAGGAATAACAGTTCTTTACTAGTATATCTAACAAGACAAACTAGAACAACAACAGCTATGAAATTAGCCACAAACAGAACAGTAACTCAGTCCCAGTGTTTTTTGGCTGCAGGCACCTTTTCCCTGAGCTGCAGTTCCCGGTGCTGGGGGCGGGCGGGTCCCGCAGAGCCGCAGGAGGGCTGGGGGTGATGGCAGCGCTGTCCCAGGGGGAGAGAGAGATGGAGAGAGAGCTCTCCGCTCACGGTGTGGGTCCTGATGCTCAGCAGAGTGCTGGATGGTGGTAGTTCACAGTGAGAAGACAGCCGGCCAGGGTCCGATGATGGTTTCCCGACGCTGGGATGGGACACAGGCAGCGATCGTCCTTCTCGTCCGAACTCCGCGGGGGAAATGGGCCGAGGCCCAGCCTTCCGCTTCCTCTTCTGGCTGTTTGAATCTCGCGGGGTTTGCTTCTTCCCTCCCGTCCCCTCCCCCTTGTCACCAGGGCCCAGTCAACAGGTATCTTAGCATGACAATGGGGAAAATTCCACAGAGGGAAAAAGGGAGAGAACCAACCCCCAACAATCCTTCAGTGTAGCATCTTTTTTTATTTTTTTATTTCTTTTCTCTCTTGAAAAGAGGTATTTTTGACATGCTGCCCCTCATTAAAGTTTCCAATAGTAGGAGCTAGTCAGTATGGACAAGTGCAATGTTTTCCTGATGAAATCAAGTCACAGCTTTTTGTCTCATTTGTTTTGAAAAAAAGAAAGGGGAGAAAAGATTTCTAGTGAAAACTTTATAGTGGCATCCTAATGGGCCAAAGGAAATCAAAATAACATTTGTGTTTACTTTTCTTGTCTGAGTTTTTTTAAGAAATAATATGATTTAGGGCTCTTTTCTGTTTAACAAGTATCATTCTGTCTGCACATTGGGGCAACAAGTGTGTTTTCTGCTACATTTCAGTCTAAGGAAATTGGGGAAAGTGAACAATTTTGCCTTGAGAGGTATGAAATGCCACTGTAGCAAGTCTCAGAGCTGTAAGATGTGATAGTTATTCTCAAGATTGTTTTCAGGAGAACATCAGACTTCTCATGTGAAATGTTTTTCTTTGGTTTGCTGATTTTACTTCACTTTTTCTTGCTTTATTGCCCCTTGTTTTTCCTGTCATATATACTCATTGTCCCCTGCATAAAAATGAGTCTTGAGATCAGGCTGTGCTTCTCAAGTGACAAAAATATGTGGAAGGAGAAAAGAGCTCAGATGTATGTCTGAGTGCATGTGCAGGAAGTGAGAAAGTGACGTTCTTATGATTTCAGACCAAGACACATCTGCAGATCAGTAAGAGCTGAGGCACTAAATATTTCCCTCCATGTTGGAAAACCAGTCAATGAAGGCCTTATGTAGACAAATACACCAGATATTGGTTGATTTGTGATGTGGGGAGCAATTCCAACCTCTGGCGTCCTAGGCCATGGAACACTGGGAACCCTCTGTGATGCTTCTGTTCTGCCCCATCACTTTTAGCACTTCACCCCATGTCTACATTAAGGTTGGAGATTGGTCCTGGGGATTTCCAGCTTGCAGTGGGAGGCAATAACTGTAAACATGCAATATGCTCTGAATTTTTTATGCTTTCAGAAGAAGTAGGCTGCTGAGATGGGGGCTGCTTCTTCCATCTCCCACAAGGGAACTTCCCCCTCTGCTTAGGTGAGGCTCTGCAGCTCACAATGGATGGAAGAACTCGCTAGGAAGACTTTGGGGGTGGGAAAAAATTTGTTGTAAGCAAATTGCTTCATATGCAGCTTATAGAAGCATCTTTTAATAAGTAATAAATGCCTCTGACTAGAGGGAAACAGAAAAACCTTCTTAAAGGATATGGTTTTAAGCTAAGTTATGTGCCAGTTGGTTTGAGCATTGACAAGGAGGTGTGCCATGCCCCTGGTGTCCCTTTCCCCTTAGGCAGGTCCACATAATTTCCAAAATGTATTGTGGCTACTTCCTTGTCAGGTGGGGGAATAATATGATCCTATGTTAGAGCCTGGATGTTGGGCAATGTCTCAGAAAACAACTGTCCTCAGACTGTAATAACTTTCTGATTGATGATTTCCCTATCCAGGCAAGATTCATGATTTCCCTATTTTGAAAACTACACTCTCAAAATTTTACACAGACCATGGCTGCTTTGAATTTTTTGTTTTTCTCATTAATTCACTTATTTAAGAGGGGCTTAAACTTTAACAAGATTTAGGACTCACTGGCCCAAAGCAGTTTCCAGACCTTTGTTGCTAGAAATGTTAAATCTTTTGTGTTGGGTTTCTTGTTTTGTTGCATGCTGAAATGTGACTTATTATTTCCATTGCTTTTAGTTCTTAAAAGAATTCTTGGTATAGTAAGCATGGTATTGATTAACTAGATACCTTTATGCTAAATTATTCTTTTTTCTATTTGGATTTATTATGACCATAATTGCTTTAATGAGTCATGCATGTGGTTTGCTTCTGGATCTGATGTTTCATTGTGTTCAACATCTGAGTGAATGGTACCTACAAAAGATGCTGTATGTGCCTCTAGAAGAGGTGGTAAACACTTGGAAAATGTGTAGAGATGTTCTCTTATTATTGGAAATACAAGTAAATAAGTTTCATTTTTCTCCCTTGATTCTGTAGGAGTAGAGCCATATGTTATCCATTTTCTGCCTGCTACAAATTAATTAGACAATGAAAGTGTTTCCTGACAAACGGGGCAAACATCCTCATTTAGGTTCTTATGTGGAAAGGTTTCTATCACTGTACAGATTTTTACATGGCAGCAATAGCAGTTGCTGCAGTGTGATCAATAGAAAAATCTGCATTAAGATCAGCAAGTAATGCACAGGGCAAACAGACCTAATTGAGCATCAGAGGTTTGGTAAACATGAACTCACTCACCTGGTGGTAAACTTCTGTCATTAGTGGAATGAGCTGTGGCACTGGGTTTTATTTGCTTGTGTTTTTTTTTGTTTTTTTTTTCTTTTGTTTTAAGTTAAGAATCTTAATATGTTTGTCTCTTTTACTTCTGAGCAGGATCTACTAAAATATAGATTGCTCTGAGGGGCAGCCCTGATATACAGATTGTCTAAGGACCTGTGCATTCTGGATGTGGGTTTAAAGGATTATGGAATATTCCTTTCCTTTACTACCTGCCTTTTTTTGAAGTCTTGAGCTTCTTGGGAAGGGAGGCTTTTGTCTTACTTTCACAAATGGAGATCAGCTGCAGTGGCTCTAGAGCTGGCAGGGTATGTTCTCAGTTATGGTGGACTAATACTGTTTGATTTGCAAAGGCCACACTGCAGAAACTGCTTCATGCTACCCTTTTGGAAGGTAGTGACACATGGTGCATTTTCAGAGGACGTGGTGTATTTTTTTTTTTTCCTTTCCACAACAGTACTCAGTAGTTTAGCCTGGGGTAATAGCCTTGGGAAAATGACTTTGTTTTCCTTTTACAGTAGCAAAATTTTCTTTTTAAATGTCTCTGTGAAGCATTTTGTTTGCTTTTGTAGTTGTTTCTGTGGGACAGTGCGCTGTTGCTCCCTGTGTTGTGAGCCAGCATAGGTGCTAGCAGCTTCTAGTTCCAAGCACACTGTCCCTTGGAAATGGCTTCAAGTTGCACCACATCGTACACCTCTGAATTATGGTAGGTCCAAGAGAGTTGGTTAATACTCGAGCATCACTTCCTCCAAGGTCAAGACTGCTTGATTCCTTAGTGATGGGGATGCACAAATGGGGGTAGAAAACCTGCATGGCTTAGCAATGAGATAATGGCAAAGGAAGTTTACAAAATGTGGAAAAAGAGGCAAACCACTTAAGAGAAATACAGGGATGTTCTCAGGGTATGTGACAAGGACGATAAGAGGAGCTCATTTAAGTACACTGGTAGCAAAATGCAGACTAGGTAAAATGAGAGCCTGTTGCTGAATGAGGTGAGTGCCCTGGCAACGAAGGAGTTAGGGAAGACAGGATTACTGAATGCCTTCTTTGCCTCAATCTTTACTGCTCAGGCCAGCCCTTATGAATCCCAGACCCTGGAGAGAAGGGAGAAAGTCTGGAGAAAGGAAGACCTTCCCTTGGTTGAAGAGAATCAGGTTAGGGGTCATTTAGGCAGACCTGACAACCACAAATCTATAGGCCCAAATGAGACACACCCATAAATCCATAGGCTCCAATAGGATACACCCATGAGTGCTGAGGGAGTAGCAGATCTTACTGCTAAGCCACTCTTTATCATCTTTGAAAGGTCATGGAGAGCTGAAGAGGTATCTGAGGACTGGAGAAAAGCCAGTGTCACTCCAGTCTTCAAAAAGCAAGGAGGACTCAGGAAACTACAAGTCAGTCAACCTCATCTTCATTATGGCCAGGAAAGGTGATGGAGCAATTAATTATGGATGTAATCTCAAAACGTGTAGAGGAAAAGGTTATCAAGAGTAGTCAGCATGGATTCAGCAGGGGAAGTCATGCTTGAGTGCTCTGATAGCCTTCTAAGGTGAAATGACTGGCTGGGTAGATGGGGGAGAGCAGTGGGTGTTGTCTACCTTGACTTCAGCAAGGATTTCCACACTATCTCCTGCAACATCCACTTAGGTAAGATCAGGAAGTGTGGGATGGGTTAGTGGACAATGAGGTGGATTGAGAACTGGCTGAATGGCAGACCTCAGGGTTGTGAGCAGAGGTGCTGATGATGCAAAACTGGGAGGAATATGTGACACACTCTCATCCAGTGAGACCTGGACAGGCTGGAGAGTTGGGTGGAGAGAAACTGAGTGAAGTTCAACAAAGGCAAATGCAGGGTCCGGCATGTGAGGGAGGAACAACCTCAGATGCCAGTACTGGTGACTGACCTGTTGGAAAATAGCACTGAGGAGAAGGGCCTGGGGATCCCAGTGGACAGCTGGCTGTCTGTGAGCCAGCAGTGCCCTGGTGGCCAAGAAGTCCAATGGGATCCTGGGATGCATTAGGAAAAGCATTGCCAGGAGGTGGACGGAGGTGTTCCTGACCCTCTACTTAAGCCCTAGAGAGGCCACATCTGAGTTCAGTGTCCAGTTCTGGGCTTCCTAGTTCAGGGAAGAAAAGAAACTACTGGAGCAGGTCCAGCAGAGGGCTGTACAGATGGATGGGGAACTGGAGCATCACTCTTATGAGGAAAGGCTGAAGGAGCTGAGCCAGTTTGCCTGGAGAAGAGATGACCAAAAGGGAATCTTGTCAGTGCTTATAAATATCCTAAGGGTGAGTTTCAAGAAGAGGGGATCAGGCTTCTTTTCAGTGGTGCTCAGTGATAGGAAAAGGGGCAATGGGCACAAACTGAAACCCACTTTCCTATGTGAGTGACAGAGTCTGGAACAGGCTGCCCAGAGAGGTGGTAGTCTCCTTTTCTGGAGATATTAAAAACTCACTTGGATGTGAAACTGCTTTAGCAGGGGGGTTGGACTAGATGATCTCCAGAGGTTCCTTGCCTCATCCAATTTAGCTTTTGATATTTGTCTTTCAAAAAACAGAGTGATCTCTTCAGATACCGCTGTGTTTTGTTTTGTTTTGTTTTTTCTCATGCTCTTGACTTGTGTTTCTCCCTGTTGGTAACTTTTTCAGGTGTCTCTATTATATCCCTATTTATCAGTTCTTTTCAACTACCCTCTTAAAATATTAGAAAGGAATAAACCTGTCTATATAACAAAAAGAAAAGTTACATTTAATGCTTCTGACAGGTGTACTTGCTTTTTCATCCAGCCTATCTCACCTGGCACCCTCAATCACCACTGTGTGACACTGCTTCCTAGGACAAACCCTGACTGTGTTCCTTGAAAGCTTTGATTAGTAAAAGAATAAACCGTGGAGAAATGTGCAAAGTACTCCTGTGAGAGAATCCTTTGGTGCTGTGTTTCTAGTGGTGCTGCCACAGAGCTTCCTTATGGAGAGTGAGAAATGTGTCACAGAGGCTTTTGGCTGACTGAAAACCTTTTCACCTGATGGCAGTGAAGAGTACTGGGCTTTCATGTGCCTGTGATTTGGCTCAGATCTCTCAAATAAAAGTACAGTCAGAGAGAGTGAGTGTCTGTATACCCTTCCAGTACAGCAAGTGGAAAGCAACTTCCACAGAGGTCTCATTCTTTTCTGCACTCTCTGGGAGATTAGAATTGTCAAATTGAACAGAAGACTCATAAACTAGTAGAGAATACAGTTAATTGGGAAGATTTATAGGCTTGTTAGCTGGAATGTTTCTTAATTTAAAATGTCATGTATTCCCTGAAGGGAGACATTACTTCTAGTCGAAGCCTTAATTGGAATGGGCTAATTTTCAGTGCTGGGACTACTACTACTACTGAAAAAAATCCTTTCAACTTTAACAGAGAGAGAGCTAGTTAAATTTCAAAAGTTGTAAAAATGACAGGAACACTGATTTTAGCTTTCTTTCCTGAGGCCACAGAGGAGACTGAAAGGTGAAGAGCAGCACGGGGCAGTCATGAGAAGGTGTTTTCTTCAAATGGTTTTGTGTAGAGCTGACTTGGAAATGTCACAAGTTCTTTTTTCCTCTTTCACTTACACAGTGATGCTCATGGTCTCATACTGAGATTGCTTCAAATAGGTGTATCTTGATAGGTTGCAGTTCTAATGCTTACAGGCTCCATAAAATTGATATATCTTTCTGAAAATTGAATTCTCTACTTGCATGAAGAATAATCACTAGGATTTTTTTAAAAAAATGTTTTCAGATATCATCTAGGGTCAATGTCTGCAACCAGGTCATGCCAAGGGAAGTGCTCTATATGACTTTAATGCCCTGTATATGTTGGGATGGTATCATGTACTCTTGTCTCATACTTCTTCCAATAAATTTTCAGATTCTTATCTAACTTGTTTTAGGCACTTGTTCCTATCTGCTCTATTAGGGGAGAGCACTATTCTTAATGTGCAAATAGATGTATGATTCTTAAGTGGAGAGTCTAAAGTAGAAGCATAGGTGCAACGGAGAAAAAAAAAGAGGAATAATTGTTTCCCCTTATACAGAGATTTTCAGCTGCAGAGATTTTGCAAAAAAAACATCTAAAGCTACATGGTTTAGTTTTAGGTAGTCCTGCAAAGATCAGGGAGTTGGACTCTGATCTTTGTGAGTCCCTTCAAACTCAAGAGATTCTGTGATTGTGTGCTCAGGTGGAGTGTATGCTTCCCTGTGCCTCTCAGCATTTTGGGAGTTGGTGTTGTGGGAGTCTTTTGGGGGTGTTATATTGCTTTGCTCTGGACCCATCTTATGAGCTGCCACTGACTAGTTTCAGTGACTGGCTCTCCCATAGGAATGAGTAGTCATCAGCTATTATTCCTATTTCCTTTCTCCAGGAACAAGTTATTGTTAATCAGCTGTGACTTCCTACTCTCTCACCAGCACGGGAGGACACTAATTTTTCTGTTTACTTCTTTGTAATTAAGAAATGAGACACAACTTTGGAGTTCTGTATTCATGACAATGTAAGGTGGCAGAAAATGTTCAGTCAAGTACCCTAATTCTAAAAAAGTCACTTTTTTTGACCTTCCTATTACTTGGAAGTGCCTGACAGGGTTAAATGTGCTCCAGTCCTGCTAGTGGCTGCTGCCTGCCCAAAATGAAGGAGCCAGGGAAGCTGTGACAAGCAGGGATCACCAGGGATGCAAAGGAGGATCATGGATGGGACTAAGGCAGAGAGTGGTGGTGTGAGATTTCCATGGCAACAAGGTGTCTGACTATGGGTCATCTGCAACTCCAGTGCAGAAATAACTCCTCGAGCCTTCTGTAAATAAATAAGTGCCTGGAGCTTGATCCTTCACTGGTGTAAGTTCAGACTTGTGTGGTTGCTTTTGATAGATGACTCATGCTGTGAACATATAGCTTGTGGAGAAAGAAAAAATAACTTACAGTTCCCTGGTGCTTTTCTAATGCTTATAGAAAGTCTGTCTCTTTTTAGTGGAGATTATTTTTTAAAAATATAAACATAGGTTCCTGTAAATATAATAATTTGTAACATAGCAATTTGATTTATGAGATCTGCTGCATCTGTTATGAAAATCTACCATATCTTACAGTTCATAAGAGCAAAGGTATAAGCATACCAAATCCAGTGTTTTTGATTAAAAAAACCCTGTCCTTTAGAGAACATTCCCAAAGTCAAATCCTATTTTGCATTATGTATGATGCTTTAAAAAAATCCTGGACTCTGTTGCTTAGAATTAGAATGAATGCGTTTGAGCTAACTCCTGTGTTTTGAAATAAAGCTAGAAAAATGACTAAAAAGTGGTGCTGACAGTCAAACCAAGCATAAAGCTATAAGTATCTGATAAAAAATAAAATGTCAGAGGGAAGACAGAAAGGAAGAATTCCTACCTAGTTCTCTTCTCTCTGCTAAAACTCAATGTAGATTTTATCTAGCTTGTGACACCATCTTTTCATGGCAAATGTTTTCTAAGGTTCCCAGTGTCAGAAATAGTATCCATTAGCATCATCCCTTTGGTTTCCTTAGCAACTGAGACAATCAGTTCAATGATAGTTTCATCGGTGCTGAAAAGCACCAGCTACCAGAGTTATGGACAGAAGTACAAAAAGCAGGTAGGCTGGAATCTATTTGTCTACAGACAAGCTTTATTTATTTATCTCGTTTCTATTTTATGAGTTGCAAGCTTTTAATCACAAATTAAACACAAATCTCTTCAAACTGTGCTGTGCTTGTGCATCAGTGATGGCTGATGCCTCTAAGGGATGATTGCTGACTGTAAGGGATTTTGAAATCCACTCAGCCTAGCTGCAAGAAGCTTGATATTTTAGCTTCACAGCCTGAAAACATTCTTCATTTTCATTTTGGATTGGATGGGAATATATCACTTTCTTTTTTTGAGTATTAATTAGAAACTTGCAACATTAAGGTAATACTGGAACTTGTTTCAGTGGGTAGAGGAAAGGGGCCTTGTTGCTGCTGCTGTATTCTTCATTCCTTTCCAGTACAAAGGAGTCACATGAAGTTTCTGTTTTCTGTCACTCAGATCCACTCTGAAGAAGAAATTCAGAAAGCAAGTAGGAGTTGCTAAAGACTGGTTGGTCTTCATATGTTGTTCTGCAGACTCCACATGTGAAGGAAGATGATATGGCTGGAAGATGCCTTCCTTTTAAATACATAATATATATATATATTTTATTTTCTAGAGAAACTTCTTTAATGTCCTGCTGAAGCATCAGTCCAACACTGTATGATTCTGTCTTCAGAAAAGCTTTCTTCTCTTAATTTGTACTGCACTGTCAGTACCAAATACCAGTAAGGAGGGAAGTAGTGCTATGATAGTGAGTTACTATACTATTTATAGGAAAAGTCTATTTTTAAAATTTTTTAACGAATTTTTCTTCATTTCTTCAGAGTCTGAGAACTGGATGTATTCTGAAGAAATACCACATGTAAGATGAAAACATGACTGTGTCAACTGCTGCTCCTGAAACACAGACAAAAGTGGTTTTTTTGTTACTTTTGTTCATTTAGATACTTAAAAAATTATTTAAAAACACAGTTAATATCAAGCCCCTTGAAGTAGGTGCAGAAGGTCCCTTAGGTTCTTGCGGAGACTTCTCAAGCTAACCATGGAACACAAACATTTATTAAACAATAAATTCACTGAATGCTTTACTTCGTTCTGATGACTGCTGCTCCTAAACATCGACAGTTTCTGTATCAGTTCTATCAATCCCTAAGCCCACTGTCATGAGTAAGATTTCTTGCAAGTTTCTGAGTTCAGTGTTGGAAAAAATCAGGTGGACTAATCAGGCTTGCTCACTGTCATGAGTACTGAGAATAGTGCTCACCCCCTGAAGTAATGGGGACACAGTAGGATGACTCACTGCCTTTTTTGGGATTCTGCTTTCCCCCAGACACTTTGTGATTCAGTTCCTATAGTTGTCATGAAGGAGCTGTGACAAGTTCAGACTGATGGCCACAGAGAACTATATTCCAACTTAACTGAGGCCATGAGCCTTTGTAGAACGTAAGAATGTCTTCATAGTTTCAGTAATGCAGGGCTTGGAAGCTGTTCAACAGTCTTCCAGCACTATTACCTTAGTTGTCGTGAAACTTCAGGGTGGCACTTGCCTTTTGGGATTCCAGTAAGGATGTAAACTCTTTTGATCTGAGGTGGAGGAGGAAAAAGGCATTTTAGAGCTGTTGCTTGATATCTCATGTGAGTGTGGATGTTTGTTATCAGTTTTGGTTTGGCCATGGTGTAAGGTAGAAGCATTCCATCTGTATGCAGATTTTTTTCTTCCCTCCCTGAGTGTAGCAGACCGACTAATTTACAGCTAGCTGGATGCATATAGGTCACCTGTCATGACCATGTGTCCCTCTTGTGACTGTGTAAGCATTTTTCCCACGCACACCTTTTTTTTACCTTCCTCCCCCACTTATTTTTTTTTTTTTTCTTAACCACCTTGATGTTTTTAGCAGAACTCAGCACAGCAGATCTCCTTCCTACTGATCAGTTCTGGGATGAGTGATGATCACTATCCTGGGCAGCAGTTGCTCAGGGAATTGCATGTTATGGATTTGATGTTTGTATGTTCAATGAACATGTTAAGTGCAATTGCAAATATGTTAATAGTGTGACTGCTTGGCTGAAAAATACAGATATCCCCCTACTAATTACCATTCCCAGAATTAGATTTTTTGGGTCTTGTAAAATCTCAGGATGCATTTGCAGATCTGGAACTTAAAACTATTGTCTTTATTCAACTCACAGTGTTTGCTGGAGGGTGTGGAGAGAATGCAATTTTGACACTAAAATAACTGGGGTATGAACACAGCACTTTAGATATGTGGGAATTTTGCATGGACAAACTGTCAGGTACTTGAAAGACCCCAAATAATGTTTGGCTGAGCCACTTTGTTAGTGATCTCTCAAAATTCAGGGAAACTGCCAAAACCTAATTAATTACTTTGAGATGAGATGTACTTATCTCCATGAGCTTTAACCAAAGCATGGTAACCATCACTGACACTTTGGGTTTCTGAACTGTGCCTCTTCCATGGTGACAGGAAGGCAGAGTTTATTGACAGCTAATGCAACAAGGTAATATTGGAGAAAGCAGTCAATATATGTTTTCACTAGACGTGCAGATACCATAATGATGGTACAATTCAGTGGATGCTCCTAACAAATTGCTAGGTATGAGTTAAAACAGGTCTTGACTTTCAGTGCAATCCATATGCTCAGTTAATACTTTTTAATTGCTAATGCAAGTAGAGGGTGAAAGTGTGAGCAGCATAACAGCAAGTGAGTCATTCTCTATTGACCAAGTGACATGTGACTGTGTGTGTATAACTATGTGAAAATAAAGGCTACAGAAACAACTTAAAACCAAATTAATTTAACTATTTTTTTTTCATTCTTTTAAAGAGGTGGTTCATGAATCAACTGTGGCAATGCTCAGGACTTCTGATAATTAGGACAAACCACATATTATGGGAGTTCTGCTATGTTTAGATACCCAGTGGCCTGGAAAAGAATTCAAAGGATCCAAACAGAAGTGAAGTTTAAAGGACCTTCAGGGCCAGAGAAAGAAGAGATTTTCCAGAAATGCTTGTGAAAACATCCAGGATAATTTCCAATGTGATGGCCCCAAGTCAAAAGCAGTTTTAGAAAACAGGAAGAAAAGTTTCTGTTGGAGAATAGTTTGAACTCCTTGACTTTTATCATTAATGTTTGAAAATATCTTCTCTGTAGAAGCTTTGTATAATATTTAATTGCCCTACATTATAAATATTTACTATATAAACAATTACATACCTCATAAAATCAGGACAGGCAATAAACCAGTCATATCAATGGATTTATTTTCCCCTTTTCAGGTAGTTTTCCCTCAAGGAAATGAAGTGCAATAATATTATACCACATAAATATCACTGAGAATATGTTAGGTGTGCAAGGGCTTCAAGAATTGAAAGTGAAATCTTTACCCAGCAAATTAATCTGCAAGCATAGTTGCATTCACTGTAACTAAAATGCTGTGTGAAAACATAGTATTTAAAAATACCCACAGCATCAAGAAATTTCATTGGCATTTCAGAAACAGAGGAATGTGGTTAGGTTTCATGTCTTGTTCCACTCTACCAGCCTTTGTAAGCTACTTTATATGGCACTACTTGTGTCAACCACCTCAGTATAGATTTGGTATTAAAACAACATCAGCCTAAGTGCTTTGAGCAGCCATCCTTATCAGGAGAGGATCTCTTAACTATCCTGTGAAATGGACTTGTTGGAAGCAAACAGCCTGGAATAAGGAATGAATTACTTGTCTGTCATCAGCCCTGCTTTGACAGTGTACTCAGATTGAAGTCTTGTCCGGCAAAGTGTGATAGAAATATACAGCTTGCTCATGCAAAAGTGTTCACAGCCACTCTTCTCTGCAAACATCTCCAGTAGGGAAGAGCAGAGCAATGATCCTGCAAACAGCTCTTTTCTTGTAAGGCATCTCCAATGTTCATCTATAAAATATTTTTACTAAAAAAAGTAAAAAAAAGTAGAGTGCATTTAAAAATAACAATAAACAACCCCCTTTTTTTCCTTACTAGGAAACCATTACCTGGCAAAAATGGGAGCAATTGCATTCCTATTATTAAGAGCCTGAAGCATGTTCTGCTGCCAGGTGAATGAGCTGTGCCCAGGTTCCAGCAGACATACCTTCTTGTTCCTGTGCTCTTCAGGTGTGGCTGTCTTGCAGTAAAGGAGTAATTTGCTGGGATGTGTCTGCTTTAAGCTTTCATGGCTTCCTTTCTATTAATCCAGAGCCTGGGTAAAGATTTCCATATACCACCCTGATGTGCTTGGGGAAGGAAAAACTTTTCATCTCCTCTGCCTCCCTCCTCCCTATGAAATATGGTATCTGACACTTTTACAAGCACAGAGAAAACAGAGCCAAGATAGTCTCTTGTTTCAACTTGTCTTGCTGGGTAAATGGGTTTTAAAATACCCTGTCAATTAATCTCACTAAAAAAACTAGTGAAGGTTCTGCTAACTCTGTCCTTGCTGCTCTGTGGTTAATTCATTTCTGATATGGAGGTTAATAGAAGTAGCAGTGGCAAATTGCCCTCCTATCACTGCAACAGGAAAGTTAAAATTGGGTGATGCCCCATATACTGCAAGCTAGGCAGCCTTCTGCTAAAGAGAAAACAGATGCTTTAAATAAATGTTTCGTCCCTTGAAATCTGCATGCCATATTAATAAGGTGATTTCATTGCTATCTATACACCACCAGCCTGGTCTGGAGTTGATTACTCAGCACCCATTTGACTGGCAGGAACTGAGCAGGGAGACTTTCCTTAAATAATATTGGTAAAAAAAAATTAAATTGGTGAAGCATTCAGGCTGCTAATCCAATACTTAGTCATTGCAAGATTCATCTGTTTCGGTTTCAGAGGCCCCAGGTTCCTATGATACTGCTGAATTTAGCATTCAGCTTAATTCCATTTTCATTCACCTTCAGCCCCCAGTGAAATATCCCACCTAAAGGTTCATTTTACTGCATGAAACAGCAAAATGATCCATTTTCAGAGTAAGTATTTTAATTTTGGATTGCTAATAACCATAGCACAGTCATGATGTGGTGCTGTGGAAGTGCCTGTGGTCTCAGCAAGCCACAGAAGCCGTCAGTGTTTTATGAGTTTACCAGAATGCTAACCTTTCTGCAGGAATTTCCTGATCCCTTCTTAGAATGGGATTTCAAAGACAGGTACTTATGTTCAGAAACAGCCTGAGAATGAAATGTTCTTACTTGGGCTATATCAGGGTTCATTCATGCTTGTGAACATCAGGGACTTGGTTTGCAGAGTAACTTGAATGAAATTAGGCATTTTCCAACAGAGGTTCCTAACAGTCCTTTCTGAAATAACTGGAGTGGCTGATGACTCTCAGAGCTGCAGTTGCTGAGATACAGTGTGTTTTAGATAATGTAATGATGGGATCTGCCCTTCTTTTTTCTACCACGAATTATGATCACACTGAAGTATTTTGTCCAGAAATACTTAACAAGTATCACAAAGACTGTTTAATCTTCCCACCTTTCTAAATAAACTTGTATTTGGTGTGGCTGTAAACACTAGCAATTGAACTGGCTGATGCACATAGATGTTTTTGAAACTTTTTTTTTTTTAATTGACCATTCTTCATTAGCTTTTTCCACAACAGAACCTAAGATGTGTCAACATGGAAACTTTCTCTGAGGGTAATATGCACATTTAGAAGAAAGAACTGCTAGACACCTCTCAGCAATTGCCTTTTTTAGCATTTAATTAATTATCTAACCTCAAGTCAATATCAGCATTTTTCAAGGGTGTTAAACCTTACGTTGCAAGCAGTTGCATAAGTGCACCCTTTGAATGACAACATCTGTTGCCCTTTGTCTTTGTTTTGTTGCCTGTACATCTGTGGCACCCAAGAGGCAAAGGTGTCTCCTGAGGGCTATCTGACAATGCACTGTCACAAACATGACACCCTCCCTATGCATTTCCTCGTGGCATTAGGCACACCACCAGAGCATGAAGAATGAAGACACTTCTAATAAGATAAAATCAGATTTTCTTTTTATTTTTGTGAGAGATGTGGGAGATGATGTGTACTCTTCTGTTAACTTTTAGTATATTTTTAATAGATAACTTTATATTATTTCTGTAAAACCTAGAAAACTCAGCTCCTAAAGGCTCCAATTCCACCGCACCACGAATCTGAGTTGTAGTTGGCTTCCATATAGTTCCTGCATGTGTTACCTCTTTTCATGCATTTGACATCAAGTTTGTAGCCAGGAAAGCAAAAAGAAAAGAAAAAGAAAGAAAGCAAAGAAATGCAACGTAGTAGATTGCATAGGAGGTGCCTTAGTGTATGGGAGGGCCAAACCATATCTTGTTGGACAAAACTGTATTTCAGTGTGAATCTCTTTCCCCACCTGGAAGCTGAGGTTAAGAGGACTGATCTCTTTTGTTAAGTATATTAATATCTGCTAATGAAAGAAATAGGATAACACACAGGCTGCTCTAAAACTTTGGAGTGAAATTGTGCCTCACATTAGAAGTGTTTCTATTGCCTTACTTCCCCCTAAGTATATCAGGTCTGCTGAGGTAAAAACAACAAGGAATAGATATGATATATCATTAATTGCAGAATTGAATTTCACTGTTCCAAACTTATTTTTCCATTAGCTCAAGCACCTAGTAAACACCTGAAGTGGGTTCTTGAACAAATGAGTTCTTGGAAATTTTCATGTTGTAGTCAATGGATTTGTACTTTATTTCAAAAAGGAACAGCAAATTGCATCTCCTGAGGCTAAAAAAAAAAAAAGCAGAAAAAACCCCCTTTAATTGCTTGGTTGTGGTTGGATTTTAGTCTTTTTTCATGATGTAAAAAATGCCCCTAAACATTCTTTAGGAAAATTTTTACTTACAGAATCTTGACCTCCTATATATTTGTGGGTGTTTTGTTTTTATTTGTGGGTTTCCTGTCTGTGGTTGGGGATTTTTGGTTTGTTTTCTTTTTTTAAGCATACAAGAATTGGAGTAAATTATATTTCAACACACAGAAATTGGAATTTTAAATACTAGGTAGTCATAAATAATATGAAAGGGGAGTCCTCCTGTTTCTGTCAGAAATCTTGATGGACCTAAGCCTTTATTTCTTTAGAGATGTTAAAAATTAAGTGCACTCATAATGTTACGCCTGTGAATTGTATCTGTTGAAATAATTTACAGGTGAACAGTCTTTTAGCAAATATAGCTACAGAGAAATGTAGTTAGAGTAGCTGAGAGTTAACAATCTTGTCTGCTAGAGCTGTTATGGACAAAAAGAAATCAGGTTAAACATATTTATAATAAGACTTTCATCAGTGCTTTTTTAAAGCCACAGCAAACAATGTAAGTGTGACACAAAATCACAGGTATTTCAGATTGTTTATGCAGGGGCTCTGAGCAAATGCAAACCTGAAATGCCCATGGACATCTAAGAAACGAACAAAATGACCTGAAAATGTTGCTTCTATGTAACATTTAAATAAATTAGATTTAAATTAATTGTCTTGCAAATGAAGACATTCAAATAGGTTTTGTAATTGCTCAGAGAGGGTCTATGGTATGAAGACCCCATTCAAGAGCCTTATTCTAAGGGAGACCAGAACTTGGGAGAAGAGGGTGACCCTTCCTATAGGAAAGGAAGCAAAATGGAAATCTACCATGGATCTGTATCAGGGATAATTAGAGGTTAATTAGTGTTGAAGTAGATGGATGACTTGTTTTTCTTACATACGTTAAAGATGCACAAATACTGACTTAGGTCTTGTTGCAACGTTAGGATTTTGGGTAGTGTTGTTGATCTGTTTTTCCATATCAAGTTAAGTACTATGTTAAGAAAAAGTCCACCAATTTCCAAGGAAAGGTTTGATCAACAACTAATATTTGGAGGATATGTAAATTCTGATGCCCTTTATGAGTTTTTTTAGATCTGTTCAGTCTTTCTGCATTCCACCAGGCTCTGTTTCAATGCAGAATTTTAATATACAGTGGGTAACCCCCTTACCTCTGGTAAATCAGGTCCAGTGGATTGCCTCACCTAACCACAGTCTGAACTGAACTTTAATCACTCAGTGCCTGATAAAACTTGACAGTATGTTGGAAAGTTTTTCTTTGAGTTTTCATGTTAGTAAAGTGTTCAATTCTCTTTGCTGCTAAGCACTGGTAATAGTAGAAGACTTGAAGTTAAGAAAGTAGTCCAATTATTTTTGGAGCATTCTGGGTCCATTATAAATAGAGGATATAAGATTGTTAGATTCATTACAGCATAATATCTTTTCCCATCTGAATCACTGGAAAACAGGATAGTTCTGGCAGTGCACATCTTGCGCCGAGAAGCTGTCAGGATATAGAAAAAGATTGTTTGGAAAATGGTACCTAATTTTAAAAAATGTAATATTTTTCCCCAGGCTCTTGTAATAGTATCTCTAGGAAACAGATTTTTTTTCTTAACCATTTTATTTCCCTTTTGTTTCTCTACTTTGGTGTTTTCTGCAAGTGCTGCTTTAGACAGCAGAGTTCTCAATCATAAACAGGTTGCTGTTTTTTAATGTATTTTTGCCGTTTAGGTTTCCAAAAGTGGTTCATTTTTTTTGTCAAGACCCCACCCCAACTATTCTCCCTATCTCATAGGGATTGAATGCTAGAGTTTTGGGTTTTGTTTGTTTGTTTGTTTGTTTGTTTTGGGGGGGGCGGGGTTTGGGTTTTTCTAGTTTTTTGAGAGGCTGGAGAAGGGAGAGGAATTTCATTAAGCCCTCTCTTCAGATGAATCAGAGAAAAAGAGAATCTTATAATGTTGCCCAATTAAATGGGATCTGGATGTTCTAACTCGTTTTGAACCATTAATTAGCAGTGATTAGATGAGGATTAGCTTTAGGATTTTCTTATTTATGTTTTCTTATATTAGCCAGAAATGACTTCTCTGAAATGTACCCAGTTGTCCCTGTCCCAAGCATTTGGTCCCATCCCAATCTATGACCATCATTACACTAACAAAAGCATAATTAATTTTAGTTATTATCTCTATGGGATAACTGATAAAATGTTCTCATGTCCATTTAGTAAATGACAGCACAAATATAGTAGAGTAAATGTCATAGCAGCATAAATATAGTGATAACTGTGATGTGTAGGAGACCCTGAATGGGTAGAGGATTCCACTGAAGAGGTTCATTTTCCCTTAAATCAGATCTCTATGTTTAGTTCATGATGTCATGGTTCTTGGTCTATTTTCTGGATTTTGGATGTCTTAGGTAGAATTGTTTAATCCTTTCTATTCAAATGTGAAATCTTTGTGGTCTTTTCTTTTCTTTTCTTTTCTTTTCTTTTCTTTTCTTTTCTTTTCATGTGTGATGTTTTTTGGTTTTTCTGTTTTTTTTTTTGTGGGGTTTTTTTGGTTGTTGCTTTGTTTGTGTGTGTGTGTGTGTGTGTGTGTGTGTGTGTGTGTGTGTGTCTGTTAATAAGTATTTTTAGGCTTCTGGCATGGAAACAGTTAATTATTCAAAACCAGAATTTCACTGAAGAAATTCAGATAGAATATTTTATTTACTAACCCAGATTTTCATAGCTACAACATTTTTGGTGTTAAGTAAGAAACTGGCAAAAAAACAAGAAGCCAGGGTGTGAGAACAAACAATGATAGTGCAAGATCATCCTTGGTACCTTTTTTGTATTGTGCTGGGAACAATCTGTTCAGTTATCAGCATCAGGGTGGCTGTGATCTGTCATGAAAGTAAAATGGGTACCCTCCCACCTCTGTGCTTCAGAGTTAGAGACATGCACAGCTTGGTACTGAGCATCTACTGGTCTGCTTTTGTGACCTGAGCTAGAAATTTAGCCCCTTGCTCTTCTGGGTCCTATAGAACAACTTGCTACCAGAGTATCCCCAAAGACAGGGCTTTGTGGTGCAGCAAAATTAATCCAGCCTCTGGATGCAAGTAAAAAGAAAAAAAAAAAAAAAAAGTGGTTTCTTGTGTTTTTTTTTTTTTTCACCAAACTGGCTGCAGTAAGTCTGCTAAACCAGAGAAAACTTAGATTTGTATGCATGAGCAGTATCTGCCATTTAGCTTCCAGCCTGTAGAAAGGAGATAATGAGAATCCGTGGCCGGGAGGGAGGATGGGAGATCAAGTCCCCTTTTCATGGCTTATTGCTACTATACTGTCAGGTAGAGGTAAAATTGCAGCTTGACTTCTTATCTTGGTGCCTTCTCCATCCTCTGTCTCTTAGCAGCTCTGACACATAGTGCTCCAAGAAGGTCACAAATTGAAGAATTGGCCTTTCAGCAGGGCTTTGTTGTTGTTGTGGTTTTTTTTTTAATTATTATTTTTATTATTTTGACAATGTCAATTTTATCTTCATACAATTCCTGCATGAGTTAGGAGTGTGTGTATCAGAACAGTATGATAAAGTATAGGCTGTGGAACTGCATGATGGTTGTCTTCCTGGTAGCAGACTTGGTTAGGAAGAGTTACAATACACCTGTGAATGTGTCATGGTTTAGGAATGGTATTGCCTAATTTAGTGTTCCTACTGAAACCATTCCAAATTGAACACCACTCTCTCACTCCCCACTTCCTCTCCCTCCTCTCTCTGGAGAGGAGAATTGGAGGCACAAAAGGTAAAAATCACAAGTAAGAACAAAAGGAAACAGCAATGAGATAAGAAAATTAACAGGAACAGTGAAAGTATTTAATGACCAAAGTGTACAAAATGCAAATGCTCACCAAGATACCATGCTAAGCCCAACAATTCCTGTTTGCTTCCATGTACCACTACCTGTGTTCCCTCCCAGAAAATGAAGGGAAGTGGTGTTGAAAACCACTGTTTCTTAGCCATGCACCCTCATGGCAACTGCAAAAACTAATGGTTCTGGATGGAGCCAGGACAGGATATTATTTTTCTGCAAATAAGTATATAAACTTACCTGGTGTACTAGGTTGTCTGAAACTGTCACATCTAGTGTCACTTAAGACCAGGGTTACACTAGAAAAGGTTGGCTGGTAGACTTCTATTCACAGACTCATGGAATATTCTGAGTTGGAAGGGACTATTAGGGATCATTAAGTGCCAACTCTTACATAAATGGCCTATATGGAGATCAAACCTGTGTTCTTGGTGTTATTAGCACTATGCTCTCACCAGCTGAGCTGATCTCAGGGTCAGCTTTCTCCTTTACAGCCCAAACCATTATGTGATTCTATGGTTCTGTAGCACAGCTTGGAGTCAGGAAACTCTGGGCTTCTCTCTGCTCTTAACCAGAGCCTTAATGTCTTAAAAATATCTGACCCCCACAGCTCAGTGATGACCACCCCTTCACTTTGGGGAGATGGAGAAGCTGACTTAGTTTCTTTTATGGTTCAACCAGTAAAAACATTTTGGTATGTGCAGTATGGGAGTAAAGTCCCCCCCCCCCCCCCAAATGTGAAAACAGAGCTATGGAATTTATGCTCACAATCAGGGAAGGTAACTCTGTTTGCTACGATGCCAAGATGTGTAATTGTTCTGTATCCCTGAGAGTATCCCAGGAGCAATGCTATTGACTTTATGGTCCTGGTCTGGGAGCTGGCCTTTCTTTTTGGAATGGCTGTTTGTTTCCCTCACCTACATGACAGCTGTAGGTGCGCAGTGAAAATTGTGACTAGAACTGTGCTAATTAGAGAAGGAAAAGGGAGAGATGTCTAAAGAGGGGGGTGAAAAGCTCAACCCCTCTTCCCAACTTCTCCTCAGATTTTCCTTAAATTGTTTGTTTTTCTCACTGTCTTCAGTCGGAGTGCAAAAAAGGTTCCAGTTGCAGGAAGAACTGGGGATTTCTAGACATTTTATACCAGCTGAGCTTATGATGCTGTTTTAATAGCCTATTGGAGATGAGTCAGCCAGCTCAGACTGTGTAAAATCATCAATTATTTATTTCTAAGTTTCGTGCATTGCTGGTCTGTGGAGATCATTAATGTCTGGATAAAAAATTACTGGAGAGAGGTGGTGCTTTGCTCTCTTGCAACATCACTAAAATTTTCAAGTAAAGGCTGTAAACAAGGATGCTCCTCTAGAGCAATTGCAATCTGAGCATTTAAGAGACTGTTCCTAATTTAGTATTCTGTGTTCTTTCTCCCTTCTTACCTAGCCAAACAGCAGTGCTTGCTGTTGCAGTTGAAAAGACCTAAATTCATCTACATGTAAATTTTTTGTGTTGTGTACTATGGTGGCTTGGTTTCCTTAATAGTTCTACCCTGCTGTTGCACAAAATCATGTTACTCAGCTATGACTCACTAGGCATCTGTTCACGTGTCATTTTGCTATTAGAACTTAATTGAGATAAAATGGGGCATTCTCTCTTCTGTCCTCTGGTCTAGGCACTGTTGTGATTTGCAGTTTTTAAGAGACTTTTTTTTCTGTTGTGGTAGAGATTTTGCAGTTGCAGCTCTGGTGTGTTTGAGTAGAGGTTTGTAAAAGTGTTACACTTTTATTTAGCTAAGTGATGCAGTTGCAGAAACCAGTACTCTGTCTTTTGGGTGCAGTGAGTCCTCCTACAGCATCCACAAAAGCCACAGTGTAGATGGTAGTAGATGCAGAGAGTCTTTCACTGAGAAAATTCATTCAAGCCTAGATCCTCTAAAGTGAAATCCATATATGTAGGAAGTATAAATGTAACACCTGTTCTTGTGTTCTTATCTGCAACTCTTTTTCTATGTACTTTTGCTTTTAACAGAGCATCTCGTGTGTAAATACAGGTAGAAATTTGATTTTACTCTAATTAAATGGGGAGCAATCTACTTAGTGATACCCAGTCTGTGCCAGATCTTGGCATTACAGCTAGGTCTTCAGAAACATGATCTGCAGTCCTTCACAGAACTGTTTTAACATTAGTTCTTGCACTCCTACCAAAGATTTTAGTTTGCCAATAAAACTTATATTGTAGCAGGCAAAAATACAACAGTACCCAAAAATTATTCTAATGGTTTCAGGATGGTACAGAATCTACAGCTATGCTTCAGTAATATCATCATATGGAACAAAACGCAAATTAATAAAAAAAATTCCTAAATTGGGGATTTGGCTTCTTTTCGACTATATCCAAGATGAGTAGCAGATAACTCAGCCATCAGGATGTATTTTATTAATTTTGACACTCTATTTGGGACCAAATTCAGCTCCCATTATGTAGCATTAAAATGATACTTTGCATATGCAGTTTGTGGGTATTTGTAAAAAAGAAGCTGTCTAGAGGATTTTATAGTACCCTGAGACTGAGATGTCTAAATAGGGATACGTGACTGATGGATTTGAAATATGAAGATATCCGAGCTGTAAACCGGTAATGCTAATGCCTGGAGTGATTTCTCATGTACTCTTAGTCTGCTCCTAAAGGGAGAAGGCTTTGTGCTCTCCAGCAACTTTATAGCTTCAGGCAGGCTTTGCCAGGCATGCATCTTGGTATTGTCCTAAGTTGGTGAGTGTAATAAGGGATTTCAAACTTACCTCTGAATTTTGACATTCCAAATTTGATCTTGTATACTGTGAGCCTTTTTCACACAGAATTAATCTTACTGCTCACCACCACCTTTTCCTTCCCTCCTTAACTTATATTACTGAACCTAAAAGCAATTCATATTTGGCAGAAGCTGAAAGACAGTAATAAAAAACTGATCTTAAAATGAATGGAGAGACTTGTGAAAGTTAGAACAACAATGTCAGAGCAAGAGGAGGTATTTACTTTCTGTGTGCGTGGTTTTTTCCCAAGCCTCCACAGTAAAAAATCCTCATCAAAATGTGCATAATCAAGCACTTCCAATGAATCATAAAATGCCATGAAATGTCATAGTAAAAAATTATTCTTGGGCCACTTGCTGAAAACACTGTGCCTACTGATTTCCATGGTGTTGGGGTTTGCTCCAATAAAAGTGCAGAGGATCATGGCTTAAGGCCATGGGAAAACCCTTTGCAATAGGGGTGAGTTAAAAAATGACCCCCAGAATCCTCCAGTTCCAATATGTTGATCATTGCCAGAAAGTTTTCATCTTCCCTTGTTGTCATTGGCTCCTTTTTGCTGCAATAATTTTAATATTCCTAATCGCCCTTCCCTATTGGATGCCCCTCCCTAAACTCTGCCCTTATTCCTCCCCTCCTCCAAGTTTATAAATACCCCTGCCATGTCCTAACACTTGCTTTTTGCCATTGTTCTCGTGCATGGATCAAGCCTCCCTGTACCACCTTTCCTGGTTCATTCAGTATAAGCTCTTTGGCTTGCTGTTTGTTATTTTCTATTATTAAAGCTTTTTAGTTCCCAAACAATCGGGTCAGATTTTCTTTCTGCCTAAAATCACCAAGTTCAGTGCAGTGACTGACCCCAGTAGCCAGGTTAGGATTGGCCAGAGGCTTCACCATGGGTAGGCATGGGGCAGGACAGAAACAGGATGTGGAACTGCAGAAAATGGAATCCCACCTTGTGTGAGTTCTTCTTCCCCTCACTTACATCTTCTAAGGCACTACTGTCAGCCATTTCTTTGGCGACTTACAAAATGCTCCCTATCATTACTTGCCATAATGCTCTCAATGTCATATTTAAAATCAAGGTAACTTCAGCAGAATGTACCATGTGTGTGATTTCAAGGCCTCTTCATTTAAGTCACATTTTGCCTGATTATAAATAAGACTTACGCTGGTACTAAGTTCACTATTTCCTTTAATGTTATTAGTAAACAAAAAACAAAACCTGAACCCTAAATGTAACCTAGCCAGAAGGTCAAGAATCAGGAACATCAAGGAAGAATATAGAGGGGACAAGCTATGATGATGGTTTGTTTGTCCAGCATGTGCAAAATTGATTTTCATGCGGCTTTGGTGCTGGAATTCCTGTCTTGTTCTCTTTGTCCTTTTGTGCTGGCCCTCAGAGACCTGTATACTTATATAGTGGCAGGTTTGCTGTGATCTCCAGTGTTATCAAGCTTTTTGCAATGCTATGTATTTAAAGAGTGCAGTTTTCCATAACTGCTGTAGTGTGGCAAAGGAACAGGGCTGTGAAGGGGGAGTGGAAACTGTGAGAGTGGAAAGCAGAAGAGTGACATTTTTCATTTTCATCATCTTTGACAGATGCTTCATAATGAGAGCAAATAAGAGTACCAATGACAATATTTCTAGCTAATCCAAATGTGGCAGCTGCCTTTGGATGGGCGGGGTGGGGGGGTGGGGAGAGAATTCTGCATCACAGTTGTTCTTCTGCAAGTTTTCCTACCTCAGATGATCAGTAAACAAGTGATAAAGACGGAGGTGCCCTGTACCTTTCTAAATCTGACACCCTTACAAATGTAAAGCAACACCTGTGTGTTCAAAGGAACCATACACAACCCCCAAAACTTTCTGAAATACAGGTCATGTATATAAATGCCCAAGTAAAATGGCTTGGTCTTCAGTGTCCAAACCTCCCCGTATCTGTGCCCTCTCTGATCATCAGTGCCTGACCCTGCTGCCTGAGGCAGATGCTGCCAGAGGAGCTGACTGGGCAGCCTGGAGCCTGGTGAGAGCGGCTGCATTTTATCTTCTCTGCCTTGCCTCTTGCTTCAGCTGCTGCAGCATTTCAAAAGGGCAGGCTTAATGAGCTGTAAGGGGGGGAGTGATATTCAGACAAATCTTGATAATATTCTTTGATTAATTCAAGAGCGGAAGGTAGCTGGAAAACATTTTTTTTTCCTTAAATCCAGGGTATTACTTTATTACTTTACATTGCCTTTAATAGCACAGTGTATGTAAATACCTTTCAGTAGTGCACAAAGGAAAATGATTAACAAGGATTACATCTTTTCACTTGAAACATCTATTAGGCTTTCTTGTAAAATCTGGTTTTCCTTTCATCAGATTTGGCATAAATCAAACAAGTAAAACCTTTGGCATAAACCAGTCAATTTCCCATTATAATCAGTTTGGGAGTTGGGTGCTTTCCTGAGGTATACAAGCTCAAATGGAATTCAATTGTGCCAAGTATTTTTTTCCATGTAATGTTAAAAAGTACATTAACCACCCTCACCAGTTCCAGTAGGAAATGAACTGTTACCTTTCATTTTATCTTTCCTGTTCCATCCTTCATTATTATTTCTTGCTTATTTCTTTGGTGAGGTACACTTTTCCCTCCTCTCAGTAAGCCAAATCCATAGAGGAATGGGAAAAATGAGCTCACCTTTTCCTGTGAAATGATACTCTATTTTTTTCCCCTGGGATGACTTCTTTTCAAACATGGTCAGGCACTGAAGTCTCTTACTCCTCTTGTACTGTGTGAGTGAAATAAAATATATCTGGACTTATGTGTCCAAGCCTTGTTTATGGGGCCAATGTTTTTAGTGATTTTTTGTTTAGGGGTGGCTGTATGTCTGTTTGTTTCTCTTGGGTTGTGGGCAGTACCTTTCTACTTCCAGTAGTCATAGTAAAGAAGAAGATGCCTCCTGCAATCTGAATGTCACCACAGTGGCCTGTTTTGTTTGTTTGTTTGTTGTTGTCGGTTTTTTTGACTTAACCAACTGGTCTTTTTGGTGCTGCTTCAGTCAGCAGCTTTGTATAATCTGAATGAGTCTTCCATTTTTGTTCTTTAATATATTCAGTATTTTGTAGATTAAAAAGAAAGCTGCAAAGATCTATCTGAAGGTAATTATAAGCTGTGGAGCCATGTGATGTCAGCTTGCACATGCTGGCCAATTGGCAAGCTGCTGATTTTTGTCTCTGAGCAGTCATTGCCTTCTAAGTCATTATTGCAAATATAAATGCTGACCCTTGCTGCTGTCCTTCTGCATGACCATTTATAATTCTTCTTTTGCTCTGAGAACTCTGCTTGAGAGATGCAGGGATATGTGGACATAGAAATTGTGTTAAAGGCTCAGATTATGCTATTTCTGAAAAACTTGATGCTTTAGTGGAATTAAGTGTAGCCAATTATGAGACAGAGTGATCTGAATTTTTTCTGGATTTTTGTTCATTCATGCCCTGAATAACATGAGCATTTCTATACTTACCCCCTGCTACTGAATGCAGTTTTAAGTATTCTTATTAGAATTAAATAGTTATATAACTTACCTGAAACCTTCTAACTCTTAATTTCATTGATATATTTAATCACCATTTTTATAGACAAATTGCACAACTTTCCACCTTGAAAAAAATCAGAGATACACAATTGTTATATTTCAGCAAACTTGTTCTTCATGCTTGCTTGAATCCTGTAATGCCATTTTTTTTGCTGCTATATCATGTCTGTTTTCTATCAATATTTAGAAAGCCATTTTTTTCCCTTTATGTATTTGTGGAATGTGTGGTTTTTGAGTGCTGAACTCTATATTCTGAAGAGAATTTGTGTAAAAATAACTTCAGTCATAAAGGATAAACCATGTCTTTCTAGCCAATTGCAACTCTAGGCACAAGATGTCGCATTTGACTTCAGTCAGTAGCCTAATGTGTGCCCTGGCAATGTCTCAGTCTGCCTATACCCAAATAACACAAGCATCTTTAATGTGTACTTATAATCAGTCCTTTGGGAAGAGAGCTTTAAAGCAGGTATTTTGGTTAATGAAAAAGTCTTATGTGTTATATGAATCCTGTGGAAGGATGATTTGACTTTTGAACTCAAAGGAAAAACTAGTATGCCAAAAAAAGTGGGTCCAAAACTGACACTTCTGGGATAGAATCCCAACAAATAATGCTGAATTAATGTGTTTGAGTCTGCAAACTGACTCAGGCAGTCCACTCTTCAGCTGGTGGCAATGCTATATGGAAAATTGTAAGCCTACCTTCAAACTGCTGTTTAAACTTGAGGATGAAGGTACCCTGAGAGTTTAGCAGAGCTATGTTGGCTGTTTTCAGAGCTCATAATATCTCAAGGGTAGAACTGTTGAACAGAGTATCCATGACAGAGACTGTGTCAACGTGCAGCTGAAAAAACAGGAGGTAGGGAGAGGGAGGGATGTATCCCTCAGTTCTAATTTTCTCCTCAGATTTGCAGTTACCTTTACTGTAGGGATGTTCTTTGCTTCATACTAAAGTAGAATGCCAGAACTAAATGCAATGTGGATTTTTAAAAAATTGATTGTAATAGTCCATAGTTACTGTCTTCAGGTGGAATACTTCCATGTACAAGGAGAGACTGTATACCCTGTTTTGTATAGTTAAAAGAAAACAGCAAATTTCACCATGAGTGCTTGTCAAATTTCCTATCTATATTTATTTAAATATCAGAAACCGTTACAACTTCCTCTAACAAGTATTTCAGAACATCACTTAACTCAGGTTATAGTTTTCAAATATTTACAGATAAATCGTGGTACGGTTTTATGTTACACTGCTGAAGGGTAGTGTGGTTGTCTGGTTTCTGTACTGGTGCCATCTGGTGACTAAAAATTATTATGGAGCTTTCCCTCCTGCAGCTGGAAGGGTACAGGATGGGTTTGGCCAAGAACTGAATTTGAGAATCAGGAGAAACTCCTCAAGAAGCAGCCTTGGATCTTTCCACGGGGATTATTGCCCACTTCTGGTAGAAGCAGTGCTGAGACTGACACTTTAGAGAGGCTGTGAATTAATTTTAATGCTTGAATGGTTAGCTGAACTACTGAACTACTGCAGTTCATAATTTGTCAGAACTGAATAAGCTGGCTTCAAGGTAATTTGGGCTGAGGCAGCAATACAGTTTTGGAATCAGGTGGTCATCACCTTGAATTTCAGCTTTTTGCTGTCAGGCACCAGGTTCAAATAATGGACTCCTTGTTACAAATAAACATGTTTGCTGTATGTTTTTGCCATAGGAGACAATTCCCTAAGCCCTTTCAGACTAGTTCCTTCACTCATGAGTTACTAATGTCCTTTTTATCAGTAGCACATAGATGTGTTTTGCTCTTTCCTAAAGTCATTTTAGGGTTTCTAAGAAAAAACGGATTTTGAAGAGTTCTTTCCAGAACACGATCCAGGAATGGTTTGAAACAGTTTTAAAACAGGAGGCTAACAAAATCTCAAGTTTCCCATCCTCTATGCTAAAATGCTGTTTTATATCCCCCCCCCCCCCCCCCCCCAAATACTTGTTGCAGAAAATAGTGTTCTGTCATCTCATTGCAGTGATGGCTTGGCTTATGGCACTGAAGCATGCCCAGTAATTGAACCTGTGATTCCTCAGTGTTGTTCTCCCTGTCTTTTCCTGCATTTTCCTGCATAAGGGCCAGGGGAGAAGAGAACAAGGTAACTGGTGAAGTACAAGCCTAGCAGGAAATGAAGAGCATTATACAGTGAGAGTGGAAACAGAAACCTCTTCCTTCATTTCCGGAGGTTGGAGTTTCATGCCAAACTCTTTGTCACAATGTTCAACAAATAGCTCCAGTGGTCAGTTCTCACTCTCTTGAAACCCAGAATTTCCTCCTCAAAGGTGCAAAAAGAAGTCACCCTTGGGCTAATTTTACCCATTTTAGGTCTGGGGTTGAAACTGTGTGCAGAAAACCAAACCAGCCTGTTCTCACAGCATAACTTAAACCTGGCAGGCTTTGCTGGACAGATGAGAGACTGGGGTTTATTCCAACTGCTTTGTCAGCCCCTTCTTATTGTCTTCAGGGAAAATAACTAATTTTGACAGCTCCAAGTAAATAAATATGTACATGGAAGATAGATAGATAGATAGATAGATGATAGATAGATAGATAGATAGATAGATAGATAGATAGGAGTAGATAAATATGAGTGTGTGGGATAAAATGTCGATAACAAGTGTCTGCTATATTACCATGAAACTTAATATATCGTAAGAAGTGTCATCTCTCTCCATTAAAATTTTGAGAATAGCAATTTCTTCCTGAAAGAATACCTGTGGATTTATAGGTGTGTATTGTTCAAGTCCATACACAACTAAGTGTGTGTGTATTGACACACCCAGACTCCTAGAGAAGGCCCAGAGTTTCTCAGAAGACAACGGGGCCTCAGTTTTCAAGTGGGGATGTTCAGTGGTTTTTGTAAGCTGCTTCTTCAAATCCTTCAAGCTGAAGAGTCTTGGTCTGCAAGCACTCAAAATCCCTGTGTATCTGTGGAAATTCATGGCCCCGTGTCTGTAGGGTCTGTGCCTGAAGAGAATTTTTGAAAACCATATATAGAATCTTGTATGAGGAGTTATGTGTTGTTTCAGCAACATGACACCAAAATGGAGCCTGGAAAAGGTGTTAAGTGAAGAGGATACTCCCTTGTGTGCTGAGTTCAAAATTAGAAATGTTCATTTCCAAATCTGATTTGACTGTAGCCTGGGATAGTGCTATGACTGCACTAGGTTTCCCGACTTTAAAAATCATTTTATGCTAAAATTAAAAGAAGTTTCTATTACTTTTGTATAGTGTTTTTAATAAATCTTAGCAAATGAATGAGAATACCACTTATCCAAGAGTAACAGACTAAGTTTCTTAGTTATGAAAGTTCTCTACAGGAGTATGCAATCTTCCATAAGCAGCTTACTGGATTTAATAAAAAAGCATGATTTAAAAAATGCATTTAAGTGTGCTGCTTAAGGCATTACAGTGGGACTTTTTATTGCACACTCTATATCTCAGCTTAGTCTGATCTTAATTTCTTTGTCCTTCTGGTTTATTTGGATTGAAGAGAGATAGACAGTCATCAGGGGTTGAATTTTGTGTGTTATTAACTGTTGTGTTAGCTGTACACGACGCTTGTTTTTCAAGCATAGCTCAGTTTATCTTCACAGAGACAAAGAAGATGTAAAAGTGTGGGGGAGAAAGGCTGTTGTTCCCATAGAGGCAGCCTCCCTTGAAGCAGCATTAATCATACCCACTATCTCCCAGTAGTGGCAAAAGCCATGGCTCCAACTCTCCATGCCAGTCCTGATGGGCAGAAACAGTTCAGGGACTTGTTCTTTTTCATCCCTCTGCTTCTTCCCTCAGACAATTTCCCAGGGAGAAGAGTAAGCTGCTTCCAGGGTAGAGGAGTTATTGTGGAGGCAAGCCTGTGCAGAAGCACAGTCTTTAAGATATAGTCAGCTACAGCTAAGTAAGATTAATGAAGGGTAGAGGAAAGAAAAATGTATATATAACCTTATTGTGATGCTTGAGACCTCCTTCAGCCTCCTACACCCTGAGCATTTAGACCATGGAGACTCCAAATTCACAAGATTATTTAAATGAAAGTCATTAGGCAGAGGCTGGGCTGTCTGAATTTGGGCTTTTGTGCATCTGCGTCTGTTCCCTTCGAAAAGTATAGGAATTTCTTGCCTGATGGCCAGAGTTGAAGGCAAAGGATAGCAACAAGTACCTGTGATGTTTTTGATTCAGCTGTGAGATTCATCTGCCGGCCTTAGGATGGGGATCAGTGGAAATGCTACTGAAGTCCACAGCTGCTCCCTTTCTTAGCCTTTGCATTTGGACCATGGTGTTCTTGAGTGTTACTACCTGTTTGTACAAACAACAAATCTCCAAGATAGAGTGTGAAAATGGCCATGAGCAACACTTCCTTGTGTGTTTTGGAAGAGGAGTGGGAAAAATCTTCCACTTGCTTTTATCAAGACTGTTTGAACCCTACTAGTGGAGAGCAAGCAGGCAAACATTTAAAAAAAGGCAGCTTCCTCACCATGGTTAACTTTTTAAAATGTCTTTGTCAAGCTGACAAATACCTGTGACTACCATAAGTATGAGTGTGAAGGAATGACTCATTAGACCCCAACATCTTGTGGGTCAGAGTAGATGAGTTGTATTTTCCAAACATTTTCTTAGAGCTGCCTTTTTTTTTCTTATACAGGCCTATCTAAGACTTGAAAACTCTGACGTTGAATCAATGGATGGTTTGACTTGGAAGGGACCTTAAAGATCATCTAGAAAGTTTTATGTATTTGTTTATTTCTAGTTTAGTGCTTGATGATATCTTCATTCAGACAGGCTTGAACTTTACCTGTGTATTGTACATGTGAATGGAGTTGGTGAAAATGACAGTCAGGAGCAAGAGAGTGTGCTGCCACTATGAACTTTTCTTAGCTGGCAGATGTTACAGCAGGGGAAATTCTTTACTCAGAGTTTGCCCAGTGGTTTGTAACTTATTTTCCATAGCCCTTATATGAAGTAGGGACCTACAATGTTGAAAGCCTTGTGTGAATATTTCACTTGAATGGGCTATATCCCTCATGCTTCTGAAGGTTCTTTGGGAGGAGGGGAAGGTGCTTGGCTATTCAATCATACAGCTGTAGACTCAAGATCCATATTTTAACCCAGCACAGTAGGAGGTAGGATGTAATTTCAAATCATATGTGGATAGGATGTTGCATATTGGAATGACCATTCCTCTGACAGTCATCTTACACATACAAACATTTTTCCTCTTGCACAAATGAAGAACGCGTCTTTTACACAGGGCTTCCTTTTGCTGTGGATCACCTTGTTCCCATCTGCAACTGCCTAAAAATAGATAAAGCACAGAACACTTTACATTAAAAATGAGTTGCTTGTGAAAGGAAATGGACTGAGGATTTACAGAAAGCTGTATCTGAGGTAGAGGCTAATTATGTATAAGGTACTTTACTTTCTTTTTTCCTTTCCACCCCTACAACACCTTCCCACTGCAGGATTTACAGTTGTTCTAATATTGTCTTCTTACTGACCATGGATGAATGCAGAGGATGCCCTTTCCCTTGTGAATCTCTCAGTCACTTACATTCAGCTGCCTGCTTTTATTAGGCTGTCTTTGTTATGGCAATGTGGGACGCAGCCTGTGTCTGTCAGATGAATTTCCTTCACGGTTCCCTGAGGAGCCATCAGGTCACAGTGAGCATCTGTAACACTGCCATCCCTGCCGTGCTGACTCACCCCCACTGCTTATCAGTGGAGAGCTTCAATGACAGTCAAAGGGGCATGGGGAGCTTTTGCTATTTTTAAATATTTGCAGTGTAAGTGAAATGTATGAATAAATCAATATTTATACAAAGAATGAGAGTTTTAACCCCAGTATTGTATGTATATCCCATTCTGAGTTTATTCTTTCTTTTATCCATGCATAGCCAAATAATAAGGGGAGAAGCTCCAACAGACAAGAATGAAAGACAGACACTTTCTGCCTGACTTTGGGCAGATGTGGAGAACAGTTTTCTGTGGTGGAAATACTGAAGTTTAGTCCTGTTGTCTTTATCTTGCAGGCCAAGGGGTTTGTATTTCCTTATTTGGTCAATGTCTTTATGCCAATGCTTATTTGTGTTTCTCCTCTGTGTCACTAGGTTTAGGACTGCCTCTCATACCTGATATGATATTTTGACCCAAAACTCCTTTAAATCCAGGAGAACACAGGAGACTTTTGCTGAAGACTTCAGTGGATTTCTGCAAAATGTGTTGCTGAATAGAATCCTCCAGCCTTTCTGAATGGGTAACTAGATCTGTAAGTCTACAAACAAATTCTGCCTTCTCACAAAAGAACAAGTTTCAGCTTAAATTCAGAAATACGTTGTTTGAAAGGGCTGTTTTTAAATCAGTTAAAAATGTATGGTTTTATGATGATTAACTCTTAGATCTACTTCAGAGCAATTTCAAAAGAGGCAGAATGTGGGCAGGTACCAATTACCTGTCACAATTACTGTGCATCTTATTGTGCCTATTTAAGAAATTAATGACAGTAGGTGGCTGGAACTGTCTCATTACTACTAATTAATATTATAAGTCTTCAGTAGGCCATTGGCAAAATAAGAATACCAATTAAATGTGATGTCAATAATTATTAATTGCAGGGGAACAGATGTACCTGAAGTCCAGTAACAATAATGGGAAGCTGCACTTTCTTTCAGAGATTTTTCAGTGCATCTACTACTTGAAAAGCAAGTGTATGTTTTGTCTTAAGTATTTATTTTATGGAAATTATGCCTAAGAAGTGCATTCAGTTGTCCTTGAACACTAGAAATTGAATTTTTGTGGCTGCTTGCCAACTTTCTCATCATCCTTCTTGTATTTGCATCCTTATAATGTTGCTACCAATAGGATGGAATAGCACATATGGAGAGTTTATGTGCCTAAGTTTCTAGTTGATAAAGACTCAATGTTTCTCAGTGTATCTTCAGTTGTGATCTCATCTTCTTAGTATTTATCTCTTCTTTCTCTATACTAACAGCTCTTCAGGGTGGAAGTCACAGACAGTTCTTCATGTGGACTTCTGGTAGAACATACCTACAGATTATATAAATAGACCAAAAATGACAAAATTACTACAGTTGTATTAAAAATCAGAGTAAGAATACAGATGCTAGGAAAAAAAAAATATCTGCCTGATCTGATATTTAATGTTGGTTCCAGTTTGCACTTGCTTAACCAAACCTGGTGGTTTGACTCTGCTTGACACGATGGCATGAAGAACTCCTGCAGAGGAGGAGTGTCACAGGTAAAGCCTCCAGTGTTTGCTGCAGCACTGCCCCTCAGCTATGGAGTGAAGACTGAGGAAGCTCCAAAGGATGGACATGGCCCTACAGGCCTGGGGACAGGAGCTGCCCAGGGCCTCTTGCTGAAATTAGGGCAGAGGGAGATGCTGTCCCTGCCTGCACAAGGTATGCACTGATAGAAGACCTCTGTCACTACGCTAAGGTCAGCCTGGAGGAAGTCAGCTCATGTGCTCCATCAGGGAAGGAGAACAAGCAATTGAGAGGATCTTCAGGGACCCTGCAGAGATGAGAGCCTGAGCTCCCAACTGCACAGAGGGAGAGGCAGCCTGAAACCATTTTGTTGGATGGAGAAGATAGAAAGCTTAGTCCTTGTTTTTGCACCAGGAGAGTGGCTGGTTCTCCAGCTACAGGTCTGCAAGTGCAGGGTGGCTCCCATGTCCTACTGGCTAACAGGGGGCAGAAGGTCACATCTCACCTAGTACTGAAAGCACCTGAGACTGAGCCAGGCAGAGAGGCAAGCACTGCCTGTAGATTGAGGGAAGTGATTGCCCCTCTCTATCAGCACTTGTTAGGCAAAACCTAGAGTAGTGTTTTCCTGCTGCACCTCAAATATAATAAGGATATTGATGAAATGGAGCAAGTTTAGCAGGTGGTCCTTAAGATGCTGGAGCACTTGTCCTGTGTCTCCTGTTAAAAAGAGGACTTCACGAGAACATCATAGCAGCCTATCAATACATCTGAGGAGCTTTTCTAGAGGATGGACACGGGATGTTCTGTAGTGAGTCATAGAAGGAAAATAAAAAAGGATGTAAACTGACTGGAGACCTCCTGATGTCTCTTCTGATCTTAATTTCCACAAGATTTATTTTCTGAGATCATAATGAACTTCCCCTCAATGCAATGACCCATCCTTGATGTATTGTGAGCTTTAACCTGAGCCTTGTGCTGATGTTCAGTGAGTGATTGGGGCTTTGACAGAGTATAGGTAACTGCTGGTTTAGGACAAAGGAGGAGAAATGTCGAGGCAAGTAATGGAAGGGTGAAATACGATGTTATGGGGAAAGAACTTTCAAAGTGTTCGGAATTCTGGAGTTAGGAATGAAGTGGAGTAGTTAAAAGCCATCCAACAGGGGAAGTGCTCACAAAATTCTCTGTGTCGGAAGGGATTCACAAGGATCATCAAACTATGAAGTGAATGGCCCCATATAGGGATTGAGCCCTCAACCTTGGCTTTATTAGCACCATGCTTTAACCAATTTAGCTAATCCAAATGTTTCCTTTTGAGGAGTAAATATTGCCAAGAAATCCTTTGGTCTCTGTGAGGGTCATAATAATGTCAATTTTAATATGTGAGACTGCATTATTAGTATTCTGCTGGATGCAGGTGATTGAAGGCAAGAAAAATAACAGAAATAATATTTCCTGATGGAGCTGGAGAGGCTGTCTGTAAAGCTACATTCTGGATACTTCCAGATTTTATGACAGTGTCATTTCACATAATGGGGAGACTTCAGGATTTTGTCATCTTACTTTGTAATTTTGTTTTCATGCAAGAACCTTCCATTTAGCTTGGTAGCAGACTAACCACCTCTCCACTTGGGTCTCTTACTGCATGTGCTTTCAAATGCTGCTGCCTCTTCTACAGAGGAGGTTTCTGCTGTGAGGGCAGTCAAGGTGCTTTTTAGCATTTTATTAACGGTAAATCAGGACAAAAGCCAGACTTTTTCCAAGGGGGTCAATGTATCATTCCTCTTCTGTTTTAAATTGCAGCAAAGCCATTGTTATTGAATCAGGATCAGCATTCTCCTCCCATCATCTCAAAAAATTTTCTTTACTGCTCTGACTTCAGCTACCACCCTCCATTTGACAGATTTTAAATGATCAAGTGTTGCACCACCTTTGCCCTTCGCTGTGTTGTCTTCAATCTGATGGCTAAAAATATTCCCAAACCCTTGCAAGTCAGCTGAGTAGTTCCATGCAAGTGGTTTCAAGTGAGAGAAGCAGTGAAAACAAGACATGACTAATTTAGGGTACAAATTAGAGAAAAAGACAGATTCTTTATTATTCCTGCAGCTGCCCTTCTGTCTGTCTGGACCTTTGAGTATTGTACAAATAAAGGTATCAAAGGGGGAAAAATATGGCATAGCAACTGTAGCTTTTGTGACTACCGTGGAACTTCTTTCGTAATGCAAATAGTGGGGTGGTATCAGAAAGCAAGGCTGGATGCACAGAATTTCAAGCAGGATGTCAAACTCAACTGAAATTATACCTTAATGAAGACAGAAGCCAGTGGACAGCAGGTCATGAAGCAGTCAGTGGACAGTAGAAAATGAACTGAGAATACTGAATACTGAGAGTATTTCAAAAACATTCTGCTGCTGCTGTTCTCTGGATCAGCGAGGAATCAAGCAATGTTTGCTGAAGTCTTTTGACTTTTTCTACTTCCTACTTCCTCTCTTTTCTTCCACATGCCTTCCTTCTCCTTTAACTAATCTGCTGTTTTGAATTTTATATCCAAACACCACTTGGGTATGATTTTGCATTATTTAAGACATCGCTTTCGGGGTGATGTACTACCAAATTTTTTTTTTCTTTAGAACTTTATTTTCTTGTCAGCTCAACCTCAAATACTCAATACAAAGACTGATATTTAGACTGGGACTGAACTAGAAAGATGATAGCAAAAAAAAATTTTGGTTAAGGCATTGGGCATAGTGAGTTGTTTTTCCTCTTGGGCTTCTTTGTTTTGGTGATTTTCTTTGGTTGGTTTGGTTTATTAATTTTTTTTTGTTTGTTTGTTTTGTTTTGTTTTTTTTTTACCCCCAAACTAGAGATTTGTGTTTAGAAATTTAGTCTTAAAATTATATATATTACATTTTATTTTTGTTTAAATAGCCTGAAATAGTTTCTTTGGAAATTATATATCTCTGAGCAATAATATCACATAGGATTAATTTATTCTATATAATTCTAGTGTATGTTTTTCTGCAACTCTTCTCTTTTGAGTCTGCAGTGATAACTCTTCATTGGATTCTTCAATTCACTCTTCCTCCAGTTCTTCCTTACAGCTCACTGCATTTTCCAATCATACTAGTCACTTAGGTAGACAACAATGTATTTGGGAAAGGGCATTTTTGTGTCAAGATTGTCAAATGCATTCTTTATGCCAACGTAAGATATTTCTGTGCAGTAATCTGGATGGACAGGATAAGTATTTTAATTTTTTAATAATGTCTAATCACAGAAAATACCCAGTAATATAATGTCAAGTACAAGTGAAATGCAAAAGAGGTCTTGGTTTTCTCTTGGAACTTTGTTCCAACTTTCTGGACAATAGTGTTTGGACTTTATGGCTCTTTTAAAAAAAATTTTCATTAGGGAATTTAGCACCAAATGCAGTTACACAGATCCTGCAATTATCTGGGCTTACATCAACTCACTACCAGTGGGAGGAGAGGAGTTGGTAACTTCCAGATGCTTTAAATATCCAACTTACTCAAGAAAGTGGAATTTTGACTGTGACAACTGAGTCAGAAGAGGAACAGCTCCCCTGGGTTTGAAGGGAGCCAAAACCTACAGATGTTACCAGTCAACATGTACCAAGCACACCTGCAAGGGTGGCAAATGGGTTTTTATGTCCCTTTCCCTGGCCAGAGAAAGATGAGAAAAACTTGTACTGGAGCCAAAGGAGAGGGAGGGGTAGCAAGTGACATGGGAACTTGTATTACTACAAATATGGAGATACCACTGTATTATCACTCTGTAGAGCTGGCTGAAATAAACAAGATTTATTTTCTGGAGGGGCAAGGGGGGAATATTTTCAGGAAATGATTTCTTGTCTGGGAAGGTGAATGTGTGAGAAGCATTTCTAAGTAAATTCAAGGCCATACCTGGAGAAGTGAGAGAGAGATGCTTAGTGATTGGACAGGCAAGAGAAACATCTTTTCTGCCTGAGAAGAAAGAAGGGGATCAGCTTTTCCCAGCAGCTGGCAAGCTTGAGATCTTTAAAAATAATGGGGCGTCTGGCACAGACGCAGGTGCTCCTGAAAAATGAGAAAACTGTTTGCATATTGATGCCCCTCACAACTCTATCCCAATTCACTGCAGATGGTTCTGATTTGAAACTTGGTTTTATGCTTTCCTTATTCTCTGTAGTTGAACAGATACTCACTTTGAACTTGTAGGATAGTTACATTAAGTAAAACTGTTCCTTCCCTGTTTGCAGCACAGAGTGGGAGGTCTCCCAGTCTGTTGTATGAAGGCAACTGCAGCCTCTGAAGTGTGTTTGTCATGCTATATGAAAACTGCACCAGAACAACCTTGGTACCACCAAGCTTCTCTGGGCACCTCTGCTCTGTGCTGAGCTTGTCGCTCTTCTCTGTTTGGCACTCTGCTCCGTAGTCTCACGCTGGCTTTGTCTGCCTGCATTTTTCCTGCCTTTTGATTTTCACTGTACCTGCTTGAGCTGCAAAGACTGCAGACCCAGCAGTGGTACAGGATACTTAGTCCTTCCTGTTGCCTGGAGCACCAGAATTTTTCCTCACAGTTTTAAAAAATCGTAGGCATGTGTACAACCTAAACAGGTAGTGTCTAGTGTTGGCAAGATCTTGATCCCCTATCAGGACCTCGTGCACACAATATCTGGGTCAATTATGAGCCTCTTCTAGAGACATCCTTCTAAGAGGACTTAATTATATTTAATGCACAATTTTTTCTAGAACTGCACAGTATTTTCCCTTATTCATTAATTAAATACTTGCTGCCCTCTACCTTTCATCACTGGATTTCTTAATTTCCTAGTATTTGCTTATTTAAGTCAGTGCGTGTTCTGTTCTGTTGTGTGAATTATCTTCAAATTATTGTAAAGCCTTTCCTATGTCTGCATTTTTTTCTGCTTTCTCAGAAGGTTATTCTGTTTATAGGTTAAGTTCTTAGAAGTTGCTAATTTTCAGTCTGACCTGAGCCTTCAGTATTTTGATTCTTAATGAAGTCAAGCCTATGATAAATGTCTAGCTAACTTCTCCAGTGATGCATTATGGTTTCTATCTTCTAATGCAATCCAGAAGCCTTTAATCTATTTAGCTATTTGTACTGATAGCCAGTAAAAGATATCCCTGGTTTGCCTTTCTCTCAGTTTTTGCCTCCCTACACTCAGGAGTTCCCATTACTCTCACTGAATTACAGTGCTGAGACTGTGAATGCTTTTGATCCTTGCATCCTATTATTTTGTGCTTGGGTGGAGCTATTTATGTATAATATAAAAGTATCTGTTATATAGAAATGGAAAAACAAATCTTGGACATCCTGTAAGCAACAATTTTGTTATATAAATGAAGTGATTTAGAGGTTTTGTCAGAGGGCATCTAGGGAAGGTTTTTTTCTCTAGATCTATATCACTTCTGTCCAAATTATGCCTGATGCTTCTGCCCATGTAGGGTGGGGGAGCCTCAGTGGCACAGGGTGGCACCAGTCTTTGGCAGGTGGGTCTGACAAGGTTTCTTGGCTTGCTTGGTATTTGCTTCCCTGTCCAAATTAGGATGGTGGCAAGGCAGCCCGGCTCTGGGTAAGCTATCTGAGACTTTAATCACCTCTTTGCAGGGAGACCATAAGAATTTTTCCTCTTGCCATGCACATGGCATGACTCCTGACTCTTTCAGTTTCACAGTTTTTCCTACTCTAAACAAAAGACTTGTGACTTTTCTTTTCCCTCCCATCATCAACCAAAAAAAAAAAAAAAAAAAAAGAAATAATCCCAAGAAGGTAAAATTGTATTAGGTTATATCCTCCTTTAATGGAGTAAATTTAGTAGTCTAGAGTGGCATAGTATTTTATTTAATTTCTACATCAAGTATAATACTATTTATCATTTAACTGATGTACCAAAAAAGCTTTACTAAATTCTCCATAATGTTCTGTCTTTGATAAGTGTAGGGTTTTTTAAGGGGGATAAGTTCTTTTGCTGCTGATGTTTTTCTCTGTGTGGTTAAGATATATTATCAGGCTAGCATAAAAATAGGATAAATGTGTTAGCATTAGCAATGAAAAATCAGTTTTTAAACATATCTTCAGAATACCTAGTGAGTTTGCTGGTGAAGGGAAGCTGGTAATGTTATTGACTAAGTCTTGGAAGCTTCAAGTGCTTTACATTTGGCCTGCACATCTACTGCTAGGCTGAAATTCCTGCGTACCTGATAGGACATAAGAAACTGAATCCACTGTAGTCCCTTTTCAACAGCACTGTACTCCAAGTGTTGGAATAAAATTGAAAATTAATCTAAAAAGCATTAGTATTCTGCATGATATTAGCTAGTTAGTGTTTTTTCAGGTCCTTCTGGATCTGGTCACGGTTTGTTCTTTTGGCATTGTATTCTGTCCAGAAGCTCTTTTAGCTTCTCCCCACTCAAAACACTCTGTGAAGGGTAAATACATTCCTATCCTGTGCTCAACACTTCCCTCAGGAATTATTCACTGAGTAACTCTTGTGATGGGGCTGGGGGTTAAAAAAGCACTTAAACATTATTCATATGCTTGAATACTTTCCAAAACAAAAAATGCTCATCAAGAGCATCTGAACTGAGAAGGTAATCTTTGGATTGCTGTCGAGCTGTCAGCACTCCATCAGCACCCCGGGTGTGAGGGGTGTAGCTGGATGCACGGGGTGCGTGCTGCTGGCTGGGGAAGGTGCAGCCTGGCAGCAGTCTCGTTTCACTCACTGAGCTCACAAATATTCTCTGGTGTTAGCTTGAATGATGGCAGACATGGCAGACATGGCAGAGAGCTTGGCCTTCTGCTTGCTGTTGGGAATTCACCAAGGCAAAACTGAGCTCGGTGGTGACTGATTTATCCAACTGATCCTGCTGAGTTGGAGGGGAGAGGCAGGGGGGTTATCTCCATGCTGACAACACTGAAGCAAGAACCAAGTGTGCATAACTGGTTATTGGATTCATATGGGTGCTGAATACAATGCTTGTCAAGATTAAAATGCTCTGTTCCTGGAAGGCAGCTGCTCTTAGTGCAGATGTCAGAAATCAGCCAATTTAACCTTTTCTTAGGGAGTAAGATCTGCAAACATGGACAAGTCAACTAGGAATGCACTTCAGAGGTGATTGCATATTTGTCATTGTGAATCATTGGTATTTATGGCTTCCTAAAATGATAGAGGACTACTGAAGTCACTGTATCATTGCCAGCCATTTTTAGGAATTCTACTGTAGATATACATTTATTCAAATTCAATGTGCATAGCATCTTCATCTGGTCCTGTTACTTTCTTCCTTCCTTTTTCCTTTTATTTTCTTCTGTAGGAAGAAGTATGAAGTTCCCAGAAAAGTAGAATCAGATCTGGGATAGGGCAAATCAACTTCAGTCTTTTAATCAGTGGATGTCAGTCACTTCTGTGTAATGTAGTCTCTTTTTAAAGCTAAGATTATTAAGTACTAAAGTTTTCTTGACTGTCATAACTTTACTTGGTACATACTCTTTCTAGACTGCAAACAAATAATAGGCAAAGAACGCAGTCTACACACACATAATTGACCTCTGTCTGGTGTTAATTAAAACTGGTGACTGAGCTACTGAAATACTATAGCCTATAGAATTCACATTAATCTGTTTATACTAATAACTTTGACTTCTATACTCATAAGAGGGCAGAAGCAATTAAGCCTCTGCATAAATAGTAACAATTTCTATGTGAGTGCATATACAAATTGTACAAGAGAAGTTGTGTTAATTCTGAGTGCTTTAAAAAAAATTCTTAACCTTAGAAATTTTGGACAAGAGAGTGGCTGAGTTGTGACTGAATGAGTTTCTACCTTTACTGTGGCATCCACAGATACCTATTCCTCGTAATAATAGTGTTTCTTGCACAATATTCCTCATATATATTCAAAAGTACTAAAGGAAAAATGGTTGATTGTTAACCATGTCAACATTAACTCTTTATTAAAAAGAAAAAAAAAAAAGAAAGGAGAGGGAGAAAAAAATAGTGACATGTCTGTTTAAAGAGAGATGGAAACACAATCTGCTTTCAGAATAGAAATTAGAGAGCCTATAACCTTTCCAAATGAAATTACGTTCCTGTTCTGATATATTGCACCCAATTTGACTCACAAAGGAATTTGAAGAAAATCTTCTGCCTGGTAAACATTTGTGAGATAGCTGGGGAGGCATAATAGAAAATGGTGACTGCTGTTGCTATTTTGACAGTAGGAGCTTAATATTAACCAAAATCCATGACAGCTCTGGGCTGGGAATAGCTTTGTGGCAGTATGAATAGTTGGTAGTTTGCTGAAAGTATTTTTGTTCCTGACATGTCTGCACATGCTGAAAAAATGTCAGAATTAAATTTCAAGGGAGCTTTTAGCTCTGACTTTAGAAGTTCTTTTCTTTTTCTTTTTCTTTTTCTTTTTCCTTACTAAATGCACAGAGGAGATGTGGCAAGAAGGCTCCAGGCAGTCAGGAAAAGACTCCTTTGGCTCACCCTCCTGTAGAGGACATTGGTGTTTAGAAGTATTGCAGTGACTTTCATTGAGGTCTTTGTCCTTGAGCAATCCAAATGCAGCTTTCTGTTATTTGAAGTACTGCAGAAAACTGTTAAAAGCACAATTTTATACCCAAAAAATGTTATTCTACCATGGCATATAGTCTTCTGTTGTGTCTGTTTGCAAGTGACTTAAGGCATTTGTTTTTACTGGGGACATCCAGAAGATTTTTTTTTTTTTTTGTTAAAGCATCTACTCCTGTAACAGTATTTCCCCTGTGTGCTATATAACTCTTTTATTTAGAAGATAGAAATAATGTAAGGGTTACCATGGCAGAGAAAGCCCAGCCTTTCCTTTGTTCAAAAGGGATGTGCTTGTTCTTCAGGTGCTGCTGCTTTGCATGGATCTGTATGTTTGTGTCTGTTCCCCTATCTTTGTCCCCAGAAGCTGCTTCCCTTGTGTGGTGAGGGTGGAACTAAAGCTTAATCACGTTTGTTTCCCAGAATTTGAAAACTATGTGTTATTGCTCTGGGGGCTGAACTTCTCTAGAGGCCAAGCCTTAAAAAACAGCAACCTGAATTGCTGCCTAAATGGGAGTGAATTAGTTTTGTTCTTATGCCTCAGTGTGCTTCTTGTTGACTTTTTTTTTTGTTTTGTAACTTCATTTTTCCTCATATTTTACTTCTTCTATTCTGTAATTCTCTGTTCTCTTCTTTCTTGTGGCCTCATGCCTCTTTCTAACTGAGACCATTTATCTCACCCTATAATATTAGAAAGATGCTGCATATTGTTTGGGTTTATTTGAGCATATATGAAATGATAGGTGTCTGCAGAGACAGACTGTCATATAGAAGTTAGCAGAGCATCACACTTGCCCCCAACTTTTCTTGCCCACCCTTGTCTTCCCTTTCAGTGTCAATGTTACTGCTGGTGGAACTTGTCCACACACTTGTGATTAACTAAAACTTTTTGTTTTACTTTAAGGTTTTGCCGCAAGCCGTGGTAGCAGTGTAAAGTTTCTTTAATCTGGCATATTCTCTGAGCATACCATCTGTGCTGATGGAGCTAGTGGGATAACTTAGGCTTCATTCTTTTTCTTTCTTACACCAGATGTAATATAAGCTTGTTTGCCTTATCATCCCAGGTCTAACTGGATGCCACATTGGAGTCCTCCTCCAGCTTCAGTACAGACTCTGTGGCTTCTGTTACTCCAGTTCCAGTTGTGTGGTTGTGTGTTAATGTTGGAGCTTGGGAGTGATCTGCCTGCCTGGTCTGCCATGATGCGGTTCCCCCTTCACATGCTCATCTCTTTTCCTCGCTCCCTTTTGCATTTGTGAGATAGACTTCTAAGCTCCATAACATTTTGTGTCTGTTTTGCTCTTATCTGCTTTGTGTCTCCTCCAAAATGATTGGTTTTCCAGTAGCTTGCAGTACTCCTCAAATTCCTGTAATTCTGCTGCATAGTTTTACCTCTTGCCTGACTTGAAAAGCTATTAAGATAAACAAGACAGAGCAAGCTTTATGCACCAGCTAGTATCAGAAATTAATTTATCTTGGTTTTGTTTTTCTTCCTGCTTAAGGACACAGCACTGCTCTCAATCTGTTTCTGTTATCCTGCATGCTTTCAGAGACCTTTGAATCTCATGAAGCCTTTTACTGCTCAATTACTCTAATCAAGCTGTTTCCCTGGCTATGTCTAGACTCTGTGGCAGGATTATGCCTCCGAGTCTGCCTCTCAAAGTGAGACTGGTGACATGGCATGCACCATGTCTCTTGCTTGGTCAAGGAACAGGAGTTTTTCCCAGCTTCAAAAATAAAGGAGCAGGGAGAGGAAGATATCACCCACCTCTAAAGGCAAGGGTAACTGAGGTTGTTGTTAATGTATCTCTTGCAGGTCAGATTGGAATGAAATGACATTGAATGACCAGTGTCATCTGTATGTTTACACACATATGTTTGTATATATATATATAAGTATATAGGAAAGAAAGAGAAAGGAAGGAAAAGAGTAAAAAGAGTAGATAGCAGAGAGGAAAGATATCAGCACCTGTTAGATCAAGTGATGAGACGAGGGCTCTGATTTTTGTGTCTGTCGGTCAAAGTCATGGTTGCACTCCTTACCTGTCTCGGGTGAGGGAGGCCCATGAAACACAGAATTCAGTAGGTTATTACAGATTCAGGTTCAGCTGGGAATGCCCAGGTACCTCCCCTGGGAGGGGTGTGTGTGTTTAACATTGTTGCAACACTGTGGCTCATGCACATCCCTCTGGCAGAAATTAATCTGGGTGCACTTTGGAAGTTTTTGATGGTTTATGACAACTTCTAAGTTGTCTATCTCCCTTCTAGCATGTGCAATTTACCCTTTTCCTTCCTGCAGCAGCCCTTGTGCTCCCTAGATCCTTTGTTGACCTAATTTGACTCACTGAAAGGGCAGAAAAATACCTATTTTTCCTCTTCCTCTCAGCTCAGTTGTAATTAAACCAGTTGCTTAATGGGAAGAGAGGAGAGGATGACTAATGCCTTATCACTATCTTGCATCCTCTGCAGAGGGTTTCATTTCCAAAGAAGTGAAGAACATTGAGAAAGCATATGCGTATAATGCATATAGCAAAGGAAATTTTTTTAGGTTATGAGGCCAGTTTTCCAGGAGCTGTGGTATTTAAAGTAATTTAGCCTAAATGTCAAAACTTTTCTCACTTGTGTGTTTGCAGTGATAAAATTATGTGGTCATGTACCTTGTGTTCTGAAGCCTACTGTCTCATCCAGTGCACAGAACAGGCTGGGTGAAAGGGAACCACGGTACTGCTGAACTACTCTTCCAACTGTAGCAGCTGTATCCTGACAGGAAAGCTGTCACTTAAAACACACACTGTCCCTCCCAAATATGGGTTTGTTTGTACCTGAGTTTGCTGGAAGTTGGGGCTAACCTTTATCACATTCATATGTTACCAACTAAAAATGGGTAAAGCCTTTATTTTACTGGCTGCTCTTTTTTTTTTTTTTTTTTTTAATCTTTCATGGAAAGAAGAGAACTGCTGCTTAAATATAACAATTAATTTTCTTCCAGTGGTCCACAAACAGCACGTTTGGGAAATCTCAACTATAAACCAAGTTTATAATTCCCGTGCAAGAGATGCAGGGTATGTTTTTGCAGACTAAAGGTAGATTCAGTAGAGTGTGCACACATAGAAAATATTATCAATTCTCCTTGTTTGCATATAATTGGCTAATGTACAATTGTGTTAATAAATTAATCATGTGTTGGAACGGATCCAAGGCATACTTGACGCTTGAATGATACAGGCCTTTTACAGATGTTTTGTACTTCCTATTTTTCATAAGATCATTTTAATATTAAAGTGACATGTGTATTTCAAAATTATTGAGTAAGTTTCATTCAGTATTTCTGCTGTTTTTCGTTTTTATGCACTTTTCCAAAAGCAATGAACACATTTGTTGTTGTGGTGTATTCAGGCTTGATTCTTCTGCTAGTCAAGTCTTATTTTGATGGCTTGTCTTTTAGGTGTCTGCCTTCAGGAATCATGGCACAATGCCATCTCTCTGTTTCTGTTCCTTCCCCACTGCTCTTGTGGACTCTTTTGCTGACAGTAACAGAAACAACCAGAGAGGTTGCTTCATGTCTGCCCTGTGGGTCTGGTCATTTCCATTTTCTGTGAATGCTTCCTGCATGGGAGTCATGTTTTACACTGATACTTAGAGTGACCCTACCAGAGCACACTTTTAAACTTTAGGTGTGAAAATTGCCTGAATTGAGAAGACAGGTAAGAGACAAGGTCTCCCTCTCTCTTCCTAACTCTCTGACTTGCTGCTGTTATTCTTCACTCCACACCAGACAAATTCTGGCCCTGTTCTTCCTATATCCAAAGCAACAGGAGGAGGAACAGGTCAGCCCTTGATCTCCCATGACGTCTTTGCTTTTCCCTCCTCAGCCTCCCAGCAAAGTGCTGTTGCTGTGCCTGGATCACCGGCAATGCCACAATCTGATGCTTTAATTCAGTCAGGGATGGTGTGTAGAAGATAGTCAGTGGCTGCTTCCAAACCCTGGGGGACCACTGAGGGGGTATATTACTTCCTCTTGCTAAACAGAAGCTCCTGGTGCCAGAGACTCCATTTCCTCACTGGCATCCTGCAATGCATCCATGGATGTTGCATACTGCTATTAGAATTGGGCAGTAGCTGATGGATTTAAGGATTCATCTGCCAAGAAGAAAATAAATATTTGGGTTTTTTTTGTCTTTTCCCTATTTCTTCGTGTTTGGTGAGGAGAGAAGATGCAGTACGTGCTAAAACCACTACTGCTGCCTTGGGGGGGGTCTTGTTCCTGCTTCTGTTACTGCCTCTCTGCTGTTGCCTTGTTCCTGGTGCTGCTTATACAGCAGGGCCTTGTGCTTTGCTAGGAAATGGTCTAACACATTTTTGGGGTGGAGAGCTGTCAGTATTTTGGAGTTGACTAAAAGGCAAGAATGGTAGTAGCCTTCTCTTTTTTCTGGATCATTTTTTTTTGTCTTTATTTTCACCCATATGTTTCCTCCTTTTGTTTTTGTTGTCACTAGGCTGTCTCACACTGTCCCTAGCCAAAATCATGTTCTCTTAAGATTTATCTATCCAGACATACTAATGCAACCAAGAAAGGGTTCTTTATAATTCTGCTTTCCCTCTGAATTAGTGTCTAAATGCTACGATCAATGCTGATGATGGATTAAAAAATTAAATTCTATGTTTTCACTTCCTCTTCAATTCATGTCTTTGCAATGTTCCCCAATATTCTAAGCAAATGCTGTCTTTCTTTTCCTTTTTCCTCTATAATTTAGCTAATGTTTAAATTTCTGAATTCCTTCCTATCCAAGCATTTCCAGTCAGGTAAGAAGACTTTTTTTTAAGAACAACTGTACAATTATTTTGGCTGGTGATAGCTATCATGACATTCTGTGGTCACAGTGACAAGCAAGTGTAATTAGATTTCCAGTTCCATGGTATAAGTTCATCATCACAGAAATTAGGGAAAACTTCCTTTGTGTAGGATGTTAGGACGTTGATTAGAGTAGTATTTTATTAAGTATCTCAGTGTGGCAATTCCTGTCCTGTTGTTATATCTGGTGCACACATTTATGTTACATTGTCAGATTCCATACATGTTTGTTGTGACATATTCTCCAGCACCCTTCTGGAACCCTTTTAATTGCTACTGGTTGTTTTGGATTGGGATTTTAGGCTTTGCGTTAATTGCTATCTTTCTAACATCATCTTTCAGGAAATTATCTCTGATTAGTAGCTGGTTTGGGTTAAGCCCATAGAGAAGAAACAAAGGATATGTGTGGGTCTGGAGCAGAGAGATGGAAAATGACAGGAACTTACATAGTCTTTGTACCATACAGGCATAACTTTTCCCTTGTGCAAAGGCAGTTCAGACTTGACACAGCCCTGTAGGCTTCAAGAATATCAAACAGAATTGCTTCAAACCTTCAAATAATTCAGTAGTTCTGGGATTGTTCTAGATTTGCATATCAAAATCCCAGTGATAATCAGATGAAGGATTCAACCTTTTGGGTCTATGGACAGCACTCAAAAGCACTTAGTCAAGTTCTTTTTGAAAAGTAATAACTTTGCAAGAACACTATTTTTCACTAGCTCAGTTCTAAGCATGCCATTGCACAACATAGTCTTTGCTTTATTTCCAATATTCCACTAATTTGGGGCTAAAATGTCCATTGAAACATCAGGGGCACTTTTCTAATCTTCATCCAATGAAAAGACAGAGGAAATATTTTTAAGCCCTCCAGCTTAAATGCAAGGCAGTCTGTAAAGGGGTAATAGATACAAAATATTTAGTTTATTTTAGATTTGTCAGTGTTTTAGCAATTGACGTTTTCAAACTCTTAGGAGAGTGTAAAATTAGCCCTGAGAAAAATAAGACCTCAGTTTCTCTGGTGGGATGAAATTTCATGTTTTATTTGGCATTGATTTTACCAAAGTAATAATTCTCTGTGGAGCTGTGTGATGGCAAAATGAGGAACCCAAAGCCCTGCCTTCAGAGCTGCTTCAAGGTGGTGAGTCTGGGGATTTCCTCCTGTTGCAGTGCTATTGTTTCTTATCTATTCCTGGTATAATTCTTCAGAGCTTTAGTATGCCAATGGTAGTGAAATTAATGGTTAATGACAAATTGTATGCACAAAGGATTTGTAAAGCCCTAGAGCATGATTAGACTGTTCATTTGAAGAATACAAAGTTATCTCTTGATACAAACCTACCTTCCGCTGAGACTATCAGTGAAAGTAAAATACCTTTTGGCTTAATTGTAACCAGTTATACCCAGAGGAAATTTAAAAAAAAAAGGCATTATGAGAGTCCCTGTTGATCCATGCCTGAGCACTGGAATCTGCTTCAGCATTGCTCTGTGCTTTGCAAACACGATAGATGCCAAGATGTGGGGACAGCAGCAAGAACCGTTCCTCCTTTCCCTTGCTCCAAGCTACCTTGACCAGCTTTGCTTCAGTGGGTTGCAGGCAGCGAGTGACCTGTGAATGAAAATTGGTATCTGGTTGGTGAGGATTCAGGGAAAGGGGTCCTAAGCTTGGCTTAGCAGGTCTGTTCTTCAGCCTTGAGCACTTGTAGTCTCTAGTGGGTAAAGGGAAATGTTGATCCTCATCTTCCCTCCTGCAGTTGTGCGAGTGGCTGGAGACCTCTTCCCATGAGCTCTGGCTGTGGTGAAGGTCACCTTGAGGAAACTGCCAGCATGCAGAGAGAGCACACAGCAAAACAGAGTTACAAGCAGCCACAAAGAAACCACTTCATTAGAAAAAGAAGATTTTGATTCCAGAGTTTTCAGTGGTCTGAAAAACCCTCCAACAGTACTGAGCTTATCCACATGTGCTGAGGATGGCATTTATCCTCGAGGGTCAAAAGTTTTCAAGAAACCTAAAAAGTATGTGAGCCATGTCAGTCCAAGGAATGGAGATCTATGACAAGTTAGTGGAAAAAATGTCTTTTGTTATAGGTCTAATATTTTTAAATAGTTTCCAGGAGGATTTTTTTTAATTTTAGATTTTTATTGAGAGTGCTATTCAGCTATTCAGCTGCAGACCTGTAACTAGGAGATGTCAAAAAAAGCTCTTTCATTCAAACATGGTGGTGATGTGGGTTGAATAAACAAGAGAATCATCCCATGACAGGAAGACTTGTTTGGTTTTGTAGTAAATATTCACTGTTTGTCCTGATTAAATCTGCCATTCTTCCTGATGTCATATTATGTAAAAACAGTAAGCTGGAGTTAGCCCTATGTTAAATAGGGCTAACTATTATGTGTAAACTATGTATACATAGTATACACAGTATATGCATAAACTACATAGTCAAAGTGAAACAAATGAAATATAAAAAATATAAAAAGGGCTTTAGCCACCTCTCAGTAGAGGTAAGATTATCATCAAGGAATAAAACTCCTTGAGAAGTCACTTTTGATTGATTAAGGCACTTGCAATTTAATGTGCTACTGTAGCAAAATTTAAGAGCACAATAGATTGTAAGGAACAGATTGTTGTTCAGTTTGTTGGCAGTTCTGAAAAAGAGAAAAAAAAATTCAGAAATTAACATTTCAAGTGCATTGCAATTTGTTTCAGGTCCATCACCACTTCTTTTGATCTGACATGATTTTTTTGATTCTGATTTTTCTCTTGAGTACTTTTAAAAACAAAAAAGTGAGTTGCCTGATGTGAAGAAACTTATTTTTTGACTGCTTTTCTTTTTTCATATGGTTGATTGAACAGAATGCTTGAACTGTTTTGTTTTCTTTATTCAAGTGTATAAATGTATTCTCTACTCATTTGCTTCTGTGAAGGTAAAAGGTGAAGGCAAAGCGAAAGTGATATAGTGATGCTTCATAGTAAGTGTTCATGGAAGATTAATTTGTTCTGTGCTGGCTGTGAAAAAAGAAAAGATAAACAAGAAAAAAATATTCTTGTTATATATATATATATTTTTTTTTCCTGTATGAAGGCTGTTACACAATGCCATGTTAGAATATATGGAAAGGATCAAAGTGAAAAAGATGACTACTGAAAGAACACGGGGATTTTAAGAATGCCAGAGGGAAATGCTCTCACTAGGACAGTGGTCACTAGTGTTAGGTTTGCAGGTCAGTGTTTGGCAACCAGGGAGTTTGGGCTTTGCTCCTGAAATGATTTGGACAGCACTCTTTTACCAGTGAATGGAATGACATGGATCATATTTGTGTATATGTAACAAATCAGCTTATTTATACTGCTTTGGCTTTAGCTCTGCTTGAAAAAAAAAAACAACAAAAAACAAACAAACAAAAAAAAAACACCCACCAAACAAACCATTAATATTCTTGGCTTAAACCCCTTTTACTTGTGGATGTCCTGAGAATCACAGACTGCCCAGTTTAACTGTTCCCGAGCTGTGAGTGCCGTGGATGTACTTGTAGCAAATGTACTTTAGAGCTAGAAGGGTGCGCAAAATGATGTCAATAATATGCACCAAAGTATCTAAACTTTTGGAAAAAATTAAATTCTGTAGCTTGTAAGACACAAAATGCATTGCTGCATAGAATTGTGAGAAAGACATGTTGATAAATAACCACTTTGTGTGATTTGCCTGTTTTGCTCATGCCTGTAGCACTTGTGACTTATTAAGAGATGGTGAGTCATCCTGTTCCACATGGCCATTAATTACATCTTTGCAGCGCTATGCTCTCTTACAAGAGCCAGCTTAAATATGAACAGCTGTATGACTCTTACACAGAGCCTACCTTAGAAGCAAAAATAGTCAGATTTAGCCACAGGTTAGCCTAAGTTGTGTAAGAAAGAAAAAATAAGATGTGGAATTTGGTGGAAACCTTGGTAAATCTAAATGGTCTTAATTTCACTTGACACATCCATTTGGATAAACTGAAAGCTCACCTGTAGCTCTCACTATTCCTCTCCACATTGCTCTGGGTATTCAAGACAGAGGAGGAGGAGAAAGTCATCTCCCAGAATGCCTGCTCAAAAAAGGAGAAGGAGGAAGAACTGGTGGGTTTGTAATGGTCCTATCCCAAAAGGGTGCTCATGTTGCATGAGTAAACCTGCATATGCACATTTATACATATACACACACAATCACACTATATATATATAAATATATAAATAAATGTACTTCAGGTACTTCCACTAAAAAATAAACAATTTTTATAACATAATTTCAAACAGGTGAATTGTACTTCACTGTATCAGAGTGTCAAGTGGAAAATCACTAAATTAATCATTCTGATAAGTCAATGTTACCAGTAGTACATAATTTCTTCAAAGGATTTGTGATTTCAAATGCTGGGGTTGGGAAGAGGGGGGTCTTTTACTCTAGGGACATTCTTATGCAACATTTTTAGAAAAGGAGGAAGAAGGATCATCCTGCTGGGTTTCATTCCCTATCCTTTCTTTAAATTACCTGCAGATAGTTAATCATTGTTATGTATTGTTTTAAAACAATATGTAATTCATGTACTGAAGGCTGTATTTTCTCAACTATATTCTGTGACATTTAATTTAAAAACAATTTCAGTATAATTATTACAGATGTTTAAAGTATATCCCTTGCAAAATTGAGAACAGATACAAGAAAATGAAGTTAAGTGCTGCTATTGCATTTTCCATTTGGTTGGAACTTAGCTGTGTGCATTACTCCCATGGGAGCACAGTAAATGGAGTGGAATTTTCATTTCATTTGTTATGGAAGACAGTCAGTTCCTCAGATACTTCTCAGTCTACAATGTCTTTTGTTTTACCAGTTGGAGCTACTTCATTTCTAGAAATAGTGCATTTCTTTTGTACTGTGCAATGCAAAAATCATATTTGAAGTCAAACACACCACTGCTGAAATGATTTCTTTTTTTCTGAAATCCATTGTCATAATGAATACTCTTTCTCCCTCAGGATTTAAAACAAAAGCATGAAAATATTTGTGCCCTGAAAGTTGAGGAATTTCCTTACCTGGCTTTTGCTGTGACAGCCTCAATTCCAAAGACAGCTCTGTATTAGCAGGATGAGCCTTTGCCCTTTTTGGTCAGGTTTTAAGTTTAAATTGTGAAGATTAATGAGTATCTTGTTTCATTGGGAAGAAATGCTGGGAGTTACAGAATTTATTACCTTCATTCTTCGAAGTGGTAGATAGCCTCTATAAAATGGATTCACACTCCAATAGCTTTTGTGTGATCTAACAGCTCAGATGAAGAGGCACTGTACAGATGCTGTACCATTGCAGGAACAAAGCCCTTTCCAGAGACAATATTATCATTCTGTACTAATGGAAAAGTTCACAAGATTCAATGGGAAACCTTTATGAAAAGTTATTTTGTAAGCACTCTTTTAACTGAGCAGAGGATTGTATCTCTTCTGTGGAAGGGCTCCAAAGGTTTTTCAAATGGGATTAATTCCACATAAAATTCTTAACCCCTGGTTAATGTTTTTATCCCAGTGGAACTTCACTGTCTTCAGTGGAGTTATTTGTATTTATGTTGTGATAGGGATAACTTTCTCAGAAATCTTTCATTCTGTGCAAGGTGATTAGTTATCTCCTTGTTAAATCTGCAGGGCTTTTCCCTAAGGTGTGGAGAAAAAGGAGAAGGAGACAACATTAGTGACTCTATTTCACACTTGCTGTATTAAGATATGATGCTCTGGAGAATATAAAAGAACCACATTCTACATGTCTTCTCTGCCTCAGAAAAGAATAACTTCTTCTGCCTGACTGAATGTGACCTGCCAGGTACCTGCCTGGGTCAACAATAATAAGAAAGGACTGATGGGCCTGGATGGAAGGACAGACAGACTGCCATGATGGCATTTTGACCGCCTTGAAATACAGATATTTTATTTCCATTTTGTGTAGAGATTCTCTGGATGCAAAATGAAAATAATTTGGCTGATTCCTCTTCGGTGTTCTGACATGTCAATGGCTTTAGTTTTTAACGTGAGAGCAAGAAAAATTCTGATCACAGGAAATGGATGCAGCTTGATAGAGTCCCACAGTGTCCATCTGACAGACAGTGCAGGACAGTTTGCTTGCATTGTGCTTTTTTGGCTCAGGTTTGTTTCTGATCTGTCACTGACCTATCCCATCATTTTCCTTGTGAAGAATAATTTAACGAGGTGAAATCAGTGGGAGCAAAGGGAGGCAAATGGGCTGGAAGGCTGCTTGCATCTCAGTGGCTCCTGTGCAGGACTCTTGAATTAATACATTTACAAGCTGTGTGCTTTTAAAGCAACTCTCCCTTTCTGCACTTTCTCTCTTTCCTATGCCTTAACCTCACTAGAACCACCACAAGCTGGGCAAGGTAACAAATCTTACAGCATAGAATGGTGTAATTCTGGGTTGTGATAAAGAGAAGATGATGATGGGATGCACTCCCTTAGTGTCCTGAAAGCTACCTGCTGTCTCCTTTTTCCTCCAGCTCTCCTGTTATTCTTACCTATGATAAAGGATCCTTCATGGGCATTGCTCTGTGTTCTGCTGAGCATTAGCAGCTAAGGTAAGCTGTGGGGATGGGGGAGGGAAAGAGGTGAGTTTAAAAGGACATTTGTTCTGGATATTGCATCCACAAATGAAGTAGATAAAGGGAGGAAAATGGCAGAACTGTTGTGGCCCAAGTCTGACAGTTGTTGTTGAGGATGGGAAATATGCTTCTGTTGGGAATCCATAAATTAACATGTTTCTCACTGAGAAACAGCACTCGTGATGGAGGCAATAGAGTAGGGAAACATCACTTAATATGGATGCCTTGAGCAGGATGCCCTTTAAAGAGGGACTTCTGAAGCCTGAACCCAGGCTCCTGTTACTGTAAACATCTTCCAGTGCTTTATTGAAAGGACTAATGACAACATGATAACATGAGGTAAATATAAATCTTTGGGAAATAATGTAAAAATGTTTTGTTCTCATGTGGGAACTGAGAAAAAAAGCTAGCAAATATAGTAAGGTGTCAAGAAACTGTGGCTTCATAGGAAAGATGAAGAGAATGGTGTTTATTACCTAAGAGCTTCTTAGTTATTTCTAGCTGTTTATATAGACTATACAGCAAGATGCAATGCTCAGTCTTTTTTACTGCTTATGAGAGGGAGAAATTAACTTATGTTTATACAGTGGAAACTAATATGCTTACATTTAGTTCTGATAGCAGGAAAGAAAACTTTCTACCTGTTAGCTTGATGAAACTTGGGCTACATGGGGAGTGTTTGGTGGATGCCAAAAAAAAAAAAAATAAGTAAGGATCAGGTCAGACAAATATTTTCTGTGTGCTGTATGCTCCCTCAGAGCAGGTGGTGGCTTGGGTCATGCTTTAAAGCTTTTCCATTTCACTGAGTCCTTCTTTGCCATTTTTGTTAGCTTGGAGTGGTTAAATCATACTTACTTGACAGCTGTGGCTTTTACCTTCCATAACAATTTGGCCGAAGGCAGAAAGGGCTGTGTAGAAAGTCTTACAGACAAGACCCATGAAATGAATTTAAACCACAAGTCCTGAATAATCAAGCAGACTCTCAAAATCAAACTCCTCCATCTGAACTGCTGTTTTGTTTGGGATAAACTACTGCCAGATAAAACATAATTAGTGACATTTTCCTCACAAAATTAAGTAAAAACACAGGGTCTGTGTAAGATATTTTTTTTTTCCCTTTCCAACAAAATTTAGATGAAATTTGGATTAGTCTTCATTTCTAGTCTTTCTCTGTGTCCAACTAACTGGGATATCTGACTTGTTTGCCAGATGATGGAAAAGAGGCAGATTGTGTGCTTAAACTCATCCATTTAAAAAAAAAAAAAAAGACATTATCTGGTCTCTCAAGAAGACAAAGTAATTTAAAAAATGCCACTTGCCTATTAGTTTTGAAAGGTGAGTGCCTTACACATTCATGGCAGATAAAGTTTGATAATGAGTTGTACCTAAGCTGCCTTTGAAAAGGCTTGCTCAGAATGATTGTCCCCACATATCAGATGGTCTGCAAATTCAGTATTGGGCAGACCCTTGGGGCATGGAGTCAGACACCTGGGAATGTCTGTCAGTGTGTGCCTTGCCCATGGTGGCAGGAGAAGGGGTGGGAGAAGGGTTACAGGCAGGAATAGGGAAAAAAAGGACATAATGGTAAGTGTGTGCAGAGGCTTCAGGTAACTCAGTGGAGTTTGGATAAAAAACTGAAAGAGGAAAATTGCCAGTTCTCTGGAAGGAAAACAACATTTTTGTATCTGGGATACAGTCTGACATAAGTAAATTGCAAGCTGAGATAAATATGCCTAGAACTATCAAAAAGAGTGCTGTACAACATGCACAAGGTATGATTAGCCATTCATTACAATTTATGACAATCCTGCTGGTATAAGTACTGGAGCAGCAAGAAGGGCATGCTGCTTTTGCAGTCACTCTTGTTATGGGGAGCAAAACACAAGTGAATGCTTAGTTAGTAATTTTAGCCTCTGTCTATGTTAAAAAATACAAGGGTTTCCTGCAGTGTTGGCAATAAGGCAATACTTATTCAGGAAAACACAAGTGGCTTTTGTCCACAGTGTTGAAAACAGAAAGAGAATATAGTTCATACCTTGATTCAAAATGCCCTGACAGAGCCAGATTAAACAGATGAACTTTTAGAGCAGCACATAAAGCTTGTACTGTTTACATAAAATATGGCAATTTATTATAGAGAGCATCATTTAGGCCCAAGTATCTGGAAAATGATTTGGATTAAAGTGATGACATACACAGCTTTGTAATCAAAAGCAAATGGACTCACATAAACAAACTGCAGAAAAGTATTTTACTGTTTCATTATATGCCTAAAAGATCATGGTCCTCTCTTCATCACAGTGTGGGTTAGGGTGGAAGGAAAATCTTGGGAATTGTCGCTGCAAAAGTGAGTGCTGGAAAAAATTAATGGAGTAGAAAAAACATCGACTGTCATCTTGAGGGAAGCTGAACCATTTTTCAGCCTGAAATACATTTCTGCCCAGACATGATGCCAGCTAGACTGAGTGAATCATGGCCAATTGTAGTGTTTTAGACGATCTGTCCCTCGGATTCATTTCAGTACAAAAAACCCCAAATCTCACAGCACAGCAAAGCTAGGAGCAGGTCTTGCAAGCCCCTGGCAGGGGAGCCAGAAGATAATTTAATTCTATTGCTCTACAAAAGTTTCTCTTGTTTACTAACTCTTTTAAGTACCCAAATCTGTGCTTCAAGCAGGAACTTCAGTTGCTATGCGCAGTCATATTAAATAATTTTCTTTGCTGGGAGCAGCAGCAGCAGCTCTGCTAATGGACAGCAGGACAAATCCAAAGTGAGGATTAAAGATGGCAGACTTGGAATCATATGACTTCAGGAAAATTGAGCCAGATTAATGGTGAGCCACAGATTGCTGAGTTGTTACTGAAAGCATGAAATAAAGTTCAAATGTTTGGCAAATAAATCACTGTCTGGAAAATCCTCTTGTTGTGTATTGTTGCTTGTAGAGAATTAAAGGAATCTGAAATAATCTAGATCCAGTGCCTTACACAGGTTATACATCTGCTTCTGCCAGACAAGGGGAAGGTTTGTCAGGTTCCCTGTGGTACAGTGACCAGATGCTTTGGTCTCTAGACAGAACAGCTAACATGCTAACAGCTTGGACATGTTTATTTTTCTATTTAATGTGGTAGTTAAATCTGAAGAAGAATGAAGATTGTAATTTGTGTGGGAAGAATACAGTAAATAATTTTTTTCTCTTAATTTATGGAAAAACAGATTATCCTAATTTTTTTCCAATCCAATGCCTACAAATCTCAGGCTATGTGTTGCTTTTGGTGCAGTCTCTTATATCTTTTGCTTGACCCTTTGTTGCCTAGAACAAACATTAAGAATTTAAACTTCTTTTGTACTAGAAGAACGGTATTTTGGCAGCAGTGGATAAAAACCCACCTGATTTCCAAAGACTTAAGGGATTCTCAGGGTTTTGGGATCACTCCAGTATTTGTACAGTTAACCATCAATGAAGTGGCAATCATTTAATTTTATGGAGGTGAAGATGAGATGCATATCCTTGCCTCTCAGGAGCTGATATAGGGAGCTATCGACTCTGGCAGAACTGCTTTTATGTTATCCAAGTGGCTGAGCGCCTTACCATGTTTATCCCATGTTTTCAATGTCTAATGTTTCACTAGTCTCCTTCAGTCTAGTTCATGGAGCTGAAACTGGAATAGCAGGACAAGTGAAATCCAAATACAGTCTCTTTTTGACCTTTCCAGTACATTTATATGAGGTACTGGAAAAAGCAATGACAGAGCTCTCTTGCTTTGTCATATGGCTGTCCTTAGTCATGTTAGCAGTCAGGCACTGTAGGTGCTACTGTAACCTATCTTAATGCTCTAATCCTGAAATAAGATTTGCCGTATGTTGCCTTTCCTTTAAATAGCAACCATTCATAAATGTAAGGCATATTTTTCTCAGCTCACAAAATTCAGTGCTGGCTAAGATGATATTCATATCTATGGCCCTTCTGACAAATGTTGTCTTTATTTTAAGCAACATTTTGCAACATGAGCACATTGCCATTTACTTCCTAATGCAGGATCCTGACTTTTTTCTTCAGTGCCCTGTGCTCTGTTCAGTACAACTTTATATTTAGGAGAGTTGAGCTCTAAGGAATCTCACGTGGCAATTTTACCATCAAGCTGTGAGAACAAATTTTCTACTTTGCAGGGCAGGGTCCTGCTTCCTGCTCTGTAAAATGGTGTTGCAAATGAGATGCTGACTTTGTGGGCAAGCCCCATGGTGTTCTCTAGTGGAAGGGATGAATCCTCTGGTAAGCATGGATTTCTCAGGGCATTTTAACTGTAGATGTCTGATTTTGTTGGTGATTGTTTTGTTGCAAGGGCTATGGGATTCAAGTTATAAATTAAAAAAAAAAATCATGTTTTCTTCTGCTACAGTTTTAGCCAGGTAACAGGGTTTCAACCAGTGTTCATGCCTGCACATCAGTCTTTTCACAGTCTGGGAACTCCTTGGTTAGCCACCTGTGCAGAGGAGGTAATGCATGGGTCTGAGACAATAAAATGATTTGAAACTTATTCATTGTCTGAACTACTAGATGTCTTCACAGCTAAGTATTTGACTTATACTTGGAGTAATATTTGACCAAATATTTGGGGTTTTCCAAGTGGACATTTCAGACTTGCCTGAAGATTTTCCCTAGGCAGCTATTACTTTGCTTTGGCCAGTTTCTTTGCTTAAATGCAATTATTAGCATTCTGAGTGAAGAATCTGGGTGTCCCAGTGACACCCAGGTGGTTCCTGCTGCAAAACAGACCAAACAGTGCATTTATAAGATGCTTGTGAATCAGTAGAAGCTGTTTCTACAGATGCAGAAATGGCCATGGAGTACAGTATGTTTTTAGGTAGGTAAGATGGGTAGGGGATGTTTTCTATGAAATTTGAGACAATGGCAATGGATCATTCATGCACTGGAGGGATTAGCTAGGCCATGGAGCAGCTGAATAGAAGGAAGCTGCAGAACCACAGTCTGGGGTGGAGATGACCCAGGTGGAGATGTCACTTGCCACAGACTCCCAATCACTGGGACTCACATCACTATCCAAAGCAACTGACCAGCACCTTTGACAAATTCAAATCCCCAGGTGTGGGCTGTCCTATGCCAGTAGTAAACCAATCTTTTCCCCCTAACAAAACAGCCTGTAGGAATATAAGTAACAGTTTATTTTTTCAGTGTCCTTAAATTTCTGAAATTTGGATCAAATCCAGAGTTGACAAATTTGGGCTTATTTTTTCATCCTCTGTTCTTAAAGAGCATTTTCACCTGTTTTTCTTCAGCTTCAAAGTAGCACTCAATTGCTTTAAACTTCAGATGGTGAGTAATTTAAGAAGTACCATTGTAGAAATATCTCAGGGAAGAGAAGATATAATAAGAAGATATAATAGTCACTGTTTGTTTATAGAAATGCTTAAGTATTCAGATATACAGGTGGCCTCATAAAAAGCATGAAAAATTTGAATCCACTTCATAAGCATGAATATTGTGTTCATTGTTGCAGAGATAGACATGACTGGCTAGAGATAAAGGAGGAATTTTCATATCTACAATGAATTTTATATCTGGACTCTAAGGTATATGTTCCACAGTTTTTGTGAAGGGACTTCCTTATTTAATGTATTGCAATATTAGTTTTTAAAATTGCTAAATACATCGCTGTCCACTTTTAAGATCTTCTATGTCTTCCTTATGTATTCTCAGAGTTTAGCAAAGCTCTGCATCATTTTAACTAAAGCCCTACCATTCAAGCCAATTTAAGGTATGTTCTTATCTTGGTTTAAATGTTGTTTCCATTTGTTCCATTTAAAAATTATAGATACTAAACATTAATTATTTCTAATGACTCTAAACATGACAGAATTTGTCATTACAATGGAGCTTGGCTAAGTTTTTGAAGGCAGCAACGTGGAAAGTTACTCACCTAGGTTTTAGATGGAGAAATCCTGAAGAGTATAATCCCAAGTTGCTACTTTTCTCATGTATTTTGCTGTTCTTGCAGCAAAAAAAAGAGACTTTTATGTTTTTGGCTTTTGCTAACCTTAGGTGAATTCACAAGGACATGTGGAGATACTCAGAAAAGGTTTCGCTTTCATTTTCCAAGCTATAAGCTCCTCAAATGGGGTTCAGTATCTTCAGCTAGAGTAGCCAAGGACTTTATGCAGGGGTAGCAGGTAAGGGCAGGAATGGGCTGGGAACTGTAAATCCTGTTTCTGTGTCTTTTCTTATTGTTCTTATATTCCATTGTTGAGACACATTTAGTAATGTTCTGATAATAACACTTGTCTCCAAATTGTGCACTTATCCTATTCTGTTAACCAAAGTCCTTGTAATAAAGGCATTTGAAAGAAATTGCAAAGAGATTAAGGTATTTTTAGAATGTTTTTCTATGTAAATTGTTTGTAGACAGACTCCCAGCATTCCTTCACAGCAATCAAATATTCATATTAATAAAATAATTTTACAAGTTCTAGGGCTGCTTCAGTGTTGGTACATGAGACAACAAGTCTTTTCTTATCTGGAAAAGATGGCATTTTACAAAGGAAGACCAAACCAAATCAGCATCTTTTCTTGGAATACTTTCATCATGAGACTGGGATCAAAAACCTACAAGTGCTACCTTTGTTATTGTAAGGGGTTTCCTTCCTCTGGCCAGTTCTGCTGAAAAATTTACTGGTAGTGTAAGGTACACCATTTAATGTTCAGACTAGTCAGGCTAGGATGAGCCAAAAATGATCAAATATGTGGAGCTGATGTCTCATTGAATGTATTAGTTGCAAGTTTTCAAATACAGAAATTTTATTAAGTACTACCTCTTTTTAGTAATTCCTTATGGATTCTCATTCTGTAGTGTAGCCTCATCAACATGCAGTGAAATTTTCTAACTATGTATGAAACACAAGGACAAGGGAAAGAATTATCACAGTTCCTCCATGCAGTAATTCCTCTTCTGAAATATTTTTATTCCTATAGTGTGGAGTTTCAAATCTCCTCTTTTTTAGTCATCTGAAAAGAGCTTTTAAATATGGGGGGAAAGGAATTTAGAATAGGAAAACAGTGGTATTGCTCAGACCAAATGATCTGTTTTCAATAGAAATTAAGGCTGGGTTCTTTGGGAAGAGTCTGTAAACAGGACCAGTATATGATAACTCACTGGTGTATTCTAGCAGTCTCACTTTAGCTCCAGTTCTTGATTTATTTATTTTTGTTATATATACTACTATCTCTGCTCTAATATCTGATATCTTGAGAAGGAATGCATCCCCAACCCAATAATACTGTTTGGAATAGTCCATTAGGACTTCAGGTTCTAGATTTTAAAATATTTTTCTTTCAGTTGAAGTGGATTTTTTTGAGTTGGTTATTAATGAGTATTTTGAGATAAGGATCAAAGATAGAAGCATTCTTAAATATAAGGGTGTCTGCTGGTGGATTCACTGTTTCCTCTGTGGTACTGTCGTAGATGTGAGATGTTTTTTGAGTCTTCAGTTTGACTAAATGGTTATCTTGCAGTGCATTGATTTATTGCTTGCAGCCCTGGGCAAAGCATTCCCCCAGACTTGGTCTTCATTCTATAATGCTAGTTCTATTTACGTATTTATTTTTAAATCAGTAGTGTTTGCAAACTGCTTGGAAGGATGAAGTGCTATGAACTGAGAGGAAAGCAAGGGCACTTTTGGTGGTGTGCACATGCTCTGCTACATGTGCCAGGAGTGCTTATGTTTGTGGTATGACTTAGTGGTGTTAGAATTGCTCTGAGTCTTGTGCTGATTTGTCTTGGCATGTTTCTGCATAGTTCAGCAAAAGCATCCTGGGAAGGGAGGAGTCCACACCCTTCTTACTCCACCAGTTAGAAAGACTGTAAAATGCTGCTTCTGCTGGCTGTGTCTGTGTCCAAAATGTGAGATTTCCACTGATGGCAGTGCAGTTCCCACAGAGAGGCTATCCCATGGGAGTGTCTTTGTCAAGTTACTTGATGTGACAGTTACATTTTCTTCATTACTTTTTATAAAGGATTTTGGTAAATAACAATTATAAACTCATTAGTCTCATTATTCTAAATGGAGCAGATAAGTGCATATTTCTTCAGACATGCGTGTAGTAAATGACTGATGGATGGAGTTTAGGAGAGGTTTTGGTTGAGATATTTCATAGTAATTAGTCTACTCAAGAAAATAATTTACTCAGTCGTATTGACGGGAAATTGGAAGCTTCCATTCTATTAATCTATTATGTAATACACTTAGACATGTTGATTGTGATATTTTGCTTCAAGTGTTTTCTCTAAGCATCTGTGATTAAATTGTGCAGTAATGGGCTTAATGACAGCCATTGAAAGAGATGACCTTTCACAGGCCAGTAAACAGAATGTTTCAACAACCTGGGTCTCTCCACTCTTGCAAAATTAGCAGAAATGGGCTCATGCAACATGCATGAGTAAAGGGATGTGTAAAAATACGGGGCAAAAAGTCTCTTGTGAAATATGAATCTCTCTTTTCTTGAACTGTGATGGATTTTAATGGCTTTGGATAGGCCCAAAGGACAGTTTTCTCATATTTTGATAATTCTTCATCCTTTTAAAACATACCGCAGCATCACCTCTGGGAAGTGTAAAGTCATGTCTAATCAAAGAATCGACACCCAGTAAACAGGAGTGATAAGGATTTTGCAACATATCTAGCCAGTGGGGAGCCAACTGTTGACCAGGATGGAATATATTTTTTGAGAGGAAAATAGTATTTTAAATAGTATTTTAAATTTTTAAATAAATTTTAATATATTTCAAATAGACTATTTGAACAAAGAGGCATAAGGAGTGGTCAGCAGTAGATTTAACCCCATTTTCTTCCATTATCTGTCATGCATACACTTTCCTTCACCACATATTGTGAGCATGTCTCTGTAGGTCCAGTATGTAAATATGTTGACCTTGCTTTTAAGGCTGAGCCTTTTGGTTGATGATTTGGTTGATTTTAAATGAAAGTATTTATATAGACTTTGCATAAATTGAAAATCTAGGCTTCACTAATAAAAAATTTCTCGAATTTACATGCAGGCCTGCCATTTAATTTAATGGGATTACTGGAAATGGTTTATACTGGGAATGAAGTACATGAAGCAGAAACCAAGATGCATATTTACACTGTGTAAGTAGTTTTCTATCTTAGCTTTGTTTTGTGGGCACACGTGGAGGTAAATGTTTTTCTGCGGTTCAGTGGAGCATTTGGACTTCAGTACGGTATTAAAGGTGCAATCTGGACATGGCCTGGAAATCTAGATTTGGTGCTTTACCCTATAGCTGAGAGTCTAACAGAAGCCCAGCCAGGTCCCCAGTGTGACTCCATCCACTCACACTGGAGAATTGTGTGGATGATTCAGTCAGCCTTTTGCTTCCTTTGGTGAGGCTGCTCATTAGTGAAGGACTGGGGCTGCAGTGAGAAGTTATGTGCTTAGTCTGTAAAGAGTCTGAAAAGTTGAACATATGAGAAGACTTTGAAAAATGGGGAAAATAAATATAAATAATTTATTGTAACCAATATACCACCCCCCACCTCCCCCCCCTCCCAATTTTATTCCTGATGGATCGCTGTGTCCCAAAGGAGGGAGAAAAGGGAGGGTCACCTGTCCCATGGGTGACAACCCAGAGGCAGGATGTAGAGTGCTGGACACTGGGGAGTGCTAGCCTCTGAGAGTGCCATGGAAAGTGTTCCAAATTCACTCCTTGGTGACAGAGGGCAGGGAGAGAGAGCTGCACCTGTCTCTGGAAGCAGATGTTTAAGTTTAAAACCCTGTCTTGAATGACAGAGCAAAATTCATGCCAAGCTTGGAATTTCTGGTGGAGGAGATTCATGGAGCAAGAAGGCAGCAAAAACTCAAGCTGCAGACACAACCTGGATGTGCTATATGAGCATGTACTGCTAAAGGCACAGCCGAAACAAAGGCCCACAAACATGCTAAATTTTCCTAAACAATTTGGTGCTTTCATCTTGCACATATGTTTTTGAGTGGTGTTGCTATGCAAAATCACTTTACCCTAAGATAAATAACAACCACCTTTTTTTTTCTCTAAAATTTGAATATTGCTGACTTTCTCTGCAAGTGTATGTGCTTGTTTAAAAGGATTGGTTTTGCTCTTCCCATTCCAGAGACAACAACATTGGCTATATAACTACATGTTTATGCACAGTTTCTTGACATGGAACAGATATTTTCAAGCTTTTAAAAAAGTGATGGAAAGGTCTCCAAAGCCTTAATGGATTGTGAAAACCTAGATAACTCAAACTATAACTCATAGGCTATGTACATTTATACTTGAGTAAGTTAATTAATAATGTTAAATATTCCTAGGAAAATTAAAAATAATCAGTCTTCTATAACATGTGAGCAGACTGCATGTCTTTCAGTCTGAGAAACTTGTAATTTTGGGTGCTGGGAAAATAATTTTAAAGGATAGAAAAGGAAGTATTTTCCATTAAAAAGTAGATTTTTAAAATTTCTATTTGCATTTATAAAATTAGATATTTGAATTTTAGTCAATTTTCTGTACAGTTCTGTTTAGATAATTCTAAGGAAATAAAATCAGGGTTTTTCAAGTGCATCAGCTACAGAAAGTCTGTTTGCCTGTAAGCAAACTGGATCCAGTAAGGAATAATCAATGTGCTTTAGCAGGATCCTTAAAGCCATCATATCTTTGATTTGAGGTAATCATGTCTGGCAGTGAAAGTCAGAGTGCCAGCAAGTCTTAAAACTGCACCTCCTGAACCCCCTCTGCTGCTCCTTTCTGCTCTGGGAAGATAACCTGGGGTGGGGGGGTCTTGCTCTCCGGACCCTCACAGCTCCCAGTCTCTGGAATTCTTTTGTGGGAATGCCGCTGGATGGCAGCATTTTTCCGTGCAACTCTGCATAGGCAGGCGGGGAGAGGATCATTAAAGGGAAAAAACGATTAAAGGAAAAGAAATTAAAGTGAGCCGGGAAGGAAGAAGAAGCCACGTTGAAGTTTGCTACTCTGAAGCATGCATCTCTGCTAGAGTGTAACTTATGCAAATCTCCAATATTTGCCTCTCTTCTTTTAATTCCCTGACAGATAGGATTCATAAATTGAAATAAGGAGTTCAAAGGAAGGATCTGACTCTTTTTTTTTTTTTTTTTTATTTTCCCCCTCCTTTGGTACTTTTCTACTTAGGGGAAGTGGGAAGCTTGCTCTCTGAGAGTCTCTGAGAAGATGAGCAGTGTTTGTGCATTTTCTCCATTCTTTTCCTTTACTATTAGAGCCAATACTTTTTTTGGCTATTTAGGCTTGTGCTGAAGAAAGCAAGCGGACTTGCTTGTTTTGTGGTTCATCCAGGCACCTATGTGCATGACCTCTAAACAAGCAACTGAGTTCATTTCCATCAGCTCTTGGGCTTACCTTGTGATGTGACCTTCTCTCCCACTCCTGGAACATATGAAGGGCATGATGTTCCTTCTTCTTTCTTTCTCTGTGCTTTGGGAACAAATATCTTCCCTATGTTCTGCTTCCAGCAACCACTTCAATATATTGCAGGCTGTTACCAAAAATGACCCAAAACCCCTGACTTTGGGTCCATGGCAGCAATTTCTTTGTGACTGATTCCTGGTTTGCCTTCCAAAGGTGACCCAGCTTCTACCCAGCTGTGTTTAGCTTTTCTGTAAGCTTCCCATCAGGTTATGAGTAGGAAGGCAGCATAAAAACTAGGACAGAGCTCAGGCTAGTAAGCTTAACAATGGATCAGGAAAATAGCTTGTCAGAAACTCTGTGGCATTATATTCCACTGAAGATTTATGGAGAGAGATATATGTAACCTACTGTTGTGAGTGTGTGTCCTATATATATACAGACATATCTATCTATTGTCTGCCTGTCTCTCTGTATAACTAAAAAAAATTAATCACATATGCTGACCCAGGCAATGGGAAAATAAGTAGCCTCATAAGGAGTTAACAAAGTTTCATGCTTTAGAGGTTATATATATATATATATGTATATGTGTATATATATATATATATTTTCTTCTCTGTATCTTCTTGTAGTTAGGAAGATGACATTTGTACCAGGCCAGAGGGGAAGAAAGGCAACAGTTGGATCAGTTCTGCTGGCCATGACATGAAGTGGAAATGGCTGTGCTTAATTATGGGTAAGTATTTCAGTATATATGATCCTCTCTAGCTTAAACCCAAGGTAACTTGCTCACAGATGTTTGAGCCGAATTCACTTGCTTCTCTTTGGAGAGCTAGAGCTCATGGTCACTATTACAGAAAAGACAAAGTGTTTTAAGGTTTGTTGTTTTGCTTTTGCCTTAGCTCTCCCCATCCCTCATCATGGTTTATGCTTGAAAAAAATTTGATGCTAGACAATGTGGTTCCATTTGGGAAAGGTTAATGGTTTAGAGGAATGCCACTGTTTACATCTTAAAAAGATATTGGAAGGTCAGAGAGGGTAAAATAAATTGTGCTCCCATGCAAAAATTTTAATTTGACTTTTATTAATTTTACTGTGTTCCTGTAAGTTATCTTAGCACAACAAATCTCTGATACTGCAAGTGTACGCTGCTGACTGGTGTCTGCCAAATGCTCACTCCTTTGACATCTCAGAAAGGCTCTGTTTCTTCATCATGGATACCTACCTTAATTTTAAACAAAACTCTGTACATATTACTGGTTTCCAGGTTATGCTACTTTTTGCCTTGTGGGGGGACCACTCAGCATTACTGCTGAGCATTTAAGACTGTCAGCTTAGATTCTTGACCTCCTTCTTTTTTCTCGTTCTCATCCTCTGGCATGTATTTGGTCTCATTTCTTTTCTGCTCTCTTTGACCTTCCCTCCAAAGATATTCAAGTTGATCTGGCTAGATGTTATTCTGCTCTGACCTTATCTGGGCAGCTCTAGAATCACAAATAAAAGAGAGAGATTGTGCTGCAAATACCCTTGACAGAGTGCCTCTTACTTGATCCTTAACATGAAAGAAGGAATGGGTAACAGAAGAAAGAGTATGGACACCAGCTCTAAAAGAAGGAGCATTTCAGGTCTTTCAAAACTAAAGAACAGACTGCAGATTATTTTTTTTTAAATTTTTAATAGAAGTGTCCTTTGTGAATAGGGAAGCCTTTGAATGGTGTGTCTATTGCATGGCTTGACTTGCTTTCTGAGACACCAACCAGCTGATTTCTGAGGGAAGCAAAGAGAAGCTGACAAATCTGGGGCATTAAGACAGCTTAGTGGGTCCTAATGGCTGTTACACCTTTAGAGCAGGGTGGGCTGCTGGAGGCAAAATTAATGATTTTGGCTGGGACATTTATAGAAGTGTGGTTTGTGGTGAAAATAAAACAGAAAATTAGTAAGAAAAGTAAAGTTGTAGAGTTAAAAAACCTCTGCTTGTCTGTATAGTACAAACCTGGTCTGTGAGGTGAAAATAAAAAGTACTGATGTGACCTTGTCTTAAAGGTTGCTGTTGATGTTTAGGGATCAAAATTATAAACCAGTGTACTGGACATTTTAAGAGAAAAAGAAATTATGCTCTGTGCAGGTGAATAGAGCACTATTTCTATCAGCCACACTGCCTTATAAAACAGGTAAATTTCTCATAGCTGTTTAAGGATGGCTCCCCCTCTCCTCATCTTCCCCCTGTTATGTTAGGGAAGTGCATGTAGCTGCCTCGCTTGCAGGGCCATTCAGGAAAACTCTATAAGTTCAAAAGCAAGTGACTTCCAAAAGACTGTAGGCTTTAATTATAGCAGCACAGCTTCAGGTCTCAGAGAGGTGTCCCTGGGAGGATGATCTGTACACGCAGTCAATACTGTCTAGACACTGTACATTAAGTACAAGTGTGATATGGTTAATATTTTTGAAGCAGACTCCTCTGCTGTTAGTGATCTGCTTCCACACCATGGTTAAGACGGGGTTAGTGGTATTTACTTGACTCACCTGAGTGCTCCCTGCTGGACTGGATGGTAATTGTCCATCTTGGTGCCATGTTCATAGCCTAATGGTGTACAACACTTTGCAGCAGGGCAAAACTCTGTGCCCCTTGTGAGTGGGAGGCACTGAGCAGTCTCAGAGCTGACCAGTGTAATGCCTTGGCAAGTTTAGGTTTATGGCACTGGGTACTGTGTGGTTTGGACCCTGGTTTATCAGCCAGGAAATCATACATGGGATAGTGTCCCCTGGAGTGAGGCAGTGTGGGGTAGTTCACTTGTTTAATCCAGATTAATTATCAGACAAGGTGGGTGCGTGTGCTGCTATTTAGGCAGAAATGGGTAAAGCACTTGTATTTGCTATACTTTTTGTTTTCTCTCTGTTTTTTTTTTTTTCTCAGTTGTGTTCAAGATAGAAGCAGAAGACATAAGTATTCTTAAATGCTAGAAAAATGTAAACAGGAAAGAAATCCAATATAACCATAATTATACTTCCTATTTGTCTTTCTGGTTTTTTACATATAAATATATAATTGCCTACATCTAAGCATATACACCTTCCAAAGATTTTCTGGGGTAGAAATCCCATTTACTGATTTTTAACAAATCTCCACTCCTGTTTTAATAGGCAGGTATGCTAGCAAGCATCCTAACAGGCAAACATTGCAGCTAGGAGTCACAAAGCTGTTAGCAGAATAGATGACAAATATAAAGTCTGAACAGGAAGACAGTGTTACAGAATTTACAACTTGCTTCCCCTTATCCCCACTGCTTTATTTTAAATTACAAACAAAACAAAAAATCCAAAGCACAACAAAATAATAATTAAAAAAACACTAAACAAAAAAATCCGGATGATTCTGATGAGACTCATGACTCTGACTAAGCAAAGTAAACCACACTGGAGCAAGGAGGAACTTTTCTCATAGCATCCATGTTCTGGGAGCCCAGGTATCCCTGTCTGCCAAGGACACTGCTCTCTCCTTGCAGGCACCTTGAGCCCAATTGCTGAGTCTGGCAGCTCCCAGAACCCTTCACAATGTGCAGCAGAGTTGATGTTGCAAAAACAATGCCTTGTGTTCCTGCTCTTAGTGTGAGATATTGTTCATTGCATCTAACACGTTCTTCTAGCCTTTTTGAAAGCATCAACTCAGTCAAAAAAGTACTGAAGTGGCGGCTGACCTCTGTGGTTTTATGCAAAGGCAGAGGCAGAGTCCTTTATGCAAAGGACTACTCTTGTGTAGTCCCTTTACAGTCCAACTGTAGTCTGTGCCGGAGAGTAAATCAATAAATGCACACATATAGTAGCAGAGCAAGCACAAATTCTGTCACTTATTTTCACTTTCTGTTCGCAGAAAATTCCTGTAATGGTCAATTTTCCCAGCCCTATTGGCCTGCCTCCTTCACTCCCTTTCTGAAAAAACTGAAGTGAATGGTTTGGAGCTTGCTGAGGAAGATTTGTTAGAGGGGAACATGTCTGTGGCCAGCAGGTACAAGTGGGGCTGCCCCTCGTACTGCTCTCTGTGCCAAGATGCAGCAGGCAGCCACCGTGCAGCTCTTCAGAAGCTGTCCTGGAGGTAACACTACAAGATGAAATATCTTTCAGCTTCACTCGGGCTCCTAAGCCTGCAATAACTGTCGGCGGCTAGTGAGATAAAAATTGCACGTTTTTCCAGCACTGTCTTTTATAACAATTATGCCTTAACAGTGGGAGGAAAGGGGATAGTTGGAGGTAGGTTTAATCCCAAAGGGATGGTTCATTTCCTCTAACTACCACACTTGCCAGTAGCTCTGTTCTCTTTCCCTCGGCCACCCTCCTCCTCTCTCTTTCCCCTCCCCCCATTCCTTGGCAAAGCTACCTTTGCAGTCATGGCTGCTCATGGCAAGGATTAATGGTTTATTGGAATTTGCACGCCTTACAGTAGTGGGGCACATATTCCTATGAATTTTATTACAACTCACCACAGTATATAATTTCATTAAGCTGCACATGTCATGGTTATTTGCCATTATTCCCAAGCCCTTTATGTACAGTTTTATCAGTCTCAAATGGCTACGAAGTAAAAAAAAATGAAATAAAATAGAATAATGCCTAAATACATGCAGAGGGGTCAAGGGACCCTATATGCTGACTACAACAACAAATTTATCATCTCATTTATGTGTGGGCAGGGGAAGGGAGCAATTTCTTCACTGTATTTTAATTAACTGTGTTTCACTGCGCGGTTGTAAAGATAATAACCATAACATTAGCACAACTATTACTACACTATCAAATGCTTGTCACAGCCTAATATTCTCCAACAATATAGCTTCACAATGGAAACATGCACAACAAAAGAGCAGCTTGTTTTGTTAATTTACTGGGGCTCTGTGTTTTTGGAAGGCCTGTATATATTTCTGGGAGACCGATTAAAATAGAAAGAAGTGTACATAGTGGAGAATAATATTTTTACTGGTGTGGGATTCATTTAACAAAAGTGTTCCTTCAGGAAAACAGAACCAAGATGCTAATGTTATACCTCATTTATTGCCAGCATATTCAGTGACATTTCATAATGTACATCTGTCAGCCAGAGATATAAATGAATGAGGTGAACCATGCAATTTACCCTCAGGAAGTTCCATTAGAGCCCCCAAAGTATAATATTTATGAGGTCAGAATCAATTAATCAGATAGCTGTATTTGCTTTTCAGCTCAGCATGCTCTTCTGCACCAAGCTGTTGCATTGAGAAAGTCCTTCCTATTTGATAAGAGGAGTCAGTTTGTATGTGCTGCATGTAGTCTGTTTTGTAAATCAATTGCTTTCCTCACACAGCTTATACTCCATACAAATACAAACTGTAAATTAAGAGAGTGAAAAACAAGTTTCTCTCAAAATGCATACCAGAATAGAATACTTGCGTGTTTCCTGCTCCTTTGCCTCTTGCAAATCTGTTGAAAATGAGAAAAAAACGTGGGAATGAATTTGGTTTGTTTAACCAAACATGCTTCTAGAAAACAGAAAGTCTTGTGAGGAAAGTAAAAAGTAGTTAATTTTTAAAACTCTAAACCTAATAATTTGATCAGAGGAACTCACTCAACTTTATGAAGAAAACTCAGCAAATTTTGAGGTGCATTACCAAAACGGTTTTCCTTTGCAACCGTGTTCTGAATGCTCATTACTTTAATTTCCCCTTCTTTGTTAGATTGATCATTGGTCCCTGTGAGAATGTGTGTCCTATCATTTCTTTGTTATAAATTGCATTGAATTATTGCATATAAATTGTTATTCCTTGGGCTATTTTCAGATGTGTTGGGAACTTTTCCTGGCACTCTGACACCGGTGGAGGAGCAGGCTCATGGCTGCCAGAGCTCCTGGGAGGTGCAGGTGCAGTCTGGTCACCACCCCAGGTGTGGACTCCTGGTTCCTAAATGGAGCCTTTCTTGTAAAGATATTTTTAAAAACTTAACTGTAATTTTGATCATATTGTGATTTTCTTTTGTTTTATTTTTCTCATTTTTTTTTTTTTAGACAAGAGATGCAAAATATAACTTTTGGTAGTAAAATCTGTGTCAATATGCTTGCACTGTCATAAATAATGCCAAGATGTGAGCCAGCATTTCTTTGTTTCTTTAAAAAAATATTTAGGATAGTTCAAAATTTCCTGTTATCTAATAAAATTACTTTTCTCTTCTTAGAACATTTCTCAAAGATGAAAGTGAAACCAGGAAGAGCACATTTGAAATCACTTGTAGAATTATTACAAGCAAAATCTTAACTGGGAAAAAGTCCTAGAACAATGCTTTGCCTTCACAGTTTATGATTAATATCCTTAACAACTAACATTTTGTATTTAAAGTTTCTCATTTTTGTTTGGGGGGGTTGAATATCTCATATGTCAGATTTGGTATTTTGCTCTTGAAGAATGTGGAAGGTAAGAAAAAATGTTTTGTTTGTTTGGGTTTTTTTTGTTTGGTTTTTTTGTTGTTGTTTTTTTGTTTTTTTTTTCTGACCAAAACTACTGTCAGAAAGTGCTGATGCATCCCAAAACTAATACCTTCCAGAGTGGGAGATCTGAGCAACAGAAGAAGGAGGGATGAAGTCCCTGTGTACCACATAACCCTGTGTTTGTAAGTCCTCACTGCAGAAATAAAGAGCAATGCTCAACACCCACCAGAAAGACAGAAGACCGGTTTGGAAGAGGAGCTAGATCTTAAACACTCTGGATCTAGGATAAGTGAAATCAATTCACTTCTGACCAAAGGGAGAGTAGGAGGGAAGAAGTTTAACAGTTTCAGTAGCTGAGTGTGACAGACAGCTATCAGCTCTCTGAGATCAATGAGCTAATTTATCAGGAGCATAGAAAAATGAGTTTAAATACTTGATTTATAGACATTGGTGCCAGTCTAAATGCTTAAATGCTGCTGCCTCCATTCCCAAGTGAGCATCCCTACCATCCCTTAGGGAGTTTCTTCTTTCTGCGCTCTGGAGCATTGGAATGAAAGAAATGACAAAATGCTGAAGCCAAAATCTGCCTGCCTGTGTGTCAGCAGAAAGCAGGGCTAGGTGTTCAGGCATTCTCCACTGCGGTAGATGTGACTCTGTCTTTATGAAACAGCCAGCTTATCAGGAAATGCAGTATTTTCATAAGCACGGTATGTTCAGAGTCTGATTTGTGTATATTTGTTCTTACTACCTTGTTGTATCAAGGCACTGTGAGTATCACTGTGTTTTTGCTTGCTTGTTTTTATTGTCCCTGGGCTAGTGAGCATTATTGGTGGGATATCACTGACCAGCTGGAATTCATGACATTTTTTCTGCTGTGTGATTTTGCTACTGGAGCCTTGTAAACAGAGGGCAAACACTTCTGGAACAAGAGTTAATACCCTTGTTTGCATATGAATGAGTATTTGTGTGGACCCTTATTCTCAGCATTTATGCAAATGAAACTCATACATGTGAAGGAGTGTGGAAAATGTGCTTAATAAACAGTTTTTGCAGATGACTGTTCTCCCAAAGTAGAGCAAAAGCAACAGAATTATCAATTAGCAAAGGAATAAGAGAAGCTACAACTGACTGTGTCTGGTATTCACACTGTGCTTTATGGCAAGACCTGAAGTGAAGTGAGGTAAGGTGCTGCCTCTTAATTTAGTAGAGTTCGTTCATCTCCCACAGGACCACATCTTGGAGGCGCCTTCTAGGCTTTGTATGTGCCCCCCTTGGGTTTATGTACATTTATTATGGAGCATTTAGCTTTTCTTATCCAGGCCTTCCTTTTAGTGTTCTGCTTTTAGAATTTTATCTGGTTTAAATTTTTTATGTTAACATGTGCCACAATTGTTTACTGAGATACTGTGGGATTTCATCCAGTAAATGAAGATATGCTTCCTCTGTTTAGATTTATTTCCCTTCACCATGTCAAAATCCCCTGTTTACAGTTGATATGTCCTGTGGCTGGAGATCAGATATCCATTACTCATGTGGGCCATGACCCCTTTTAACACTTAGAATTGCTGGTTAGCTGCCTGCGTTACAGCAAAAGCTATGACACAGTCACCTTCCCAAATGTCCTCCAGAATCCTTCTTGCATACTGTGAGCAGTTCCTGGTGGTTCCTGCACACCCACTCAAGCCGTATCTTAAACTAATATTTGACTTATGAATGACAAAGAGGAGAGGCAAAAAAAAAAATCCTCTGTAGAGGGGGAGGATGATGGGAAAATCTGATCATGACACACTCTTTAAACAAGATCCCAGAAAAGTTAAGTGATCGTATTTTGGTTGACTAAGGAGATTTATGATCTTTGTGTAGAGGGAAATCTAAAGAAAACCTTGAAAGTTGGGTAAGAATAGTATTTCTGGTCATGTTTCACTCTGAATAAAGAGAATGGTACTAGAAAGTTTTTGAAGGTAAGAAAAACAAAGCAACAGAGTTATTGCAAATGAACATATTTTTTGGCCATCTGGGATGGGGAATGGTATCACAGAAAAGGAGTATCTGAAGATTGAAAATCAAATAGTATATGACAGCAAGCTGAAAAGAGGAGTCAGGGAATTGTAAAGAATGATGAAGCAAAAGCAGGAAATGTACTTACCACATGCAGAGAAGTAGACTGAAAAACAAACAAAAAAAATACTACTCAAAGGTTCTTTTAAATGAGGGTAACAAAAAAACTCCTTTCTAAATCTAAGGCAGTGTACAGTGAGCACTAGAGAGATGAACAGGGAAAATACTTCAATGAATAAATAAAGCAAGATAAACTCTAAACTCAAAAAGAAAGGTCTAACAATACTATTGTGGGGAAGATAATTCATCTGACCGTTCGAAAAATCAAATATAATTATTGTTTAAGGGAGTATATCACCTCTTAATGTTACTGAGGGTGGTCCGGGAGTTCTAAAAAACAAAGCAAAACGAAACCATGGAAAAGAACACATGGTCTGTACAAACTGATGAACATGAGAGAAGATGCCCATAGGTTTAGTGTTCTCCATGCGGTTTAGTAGAGAAGTCAAAAGGCAGAAGAATGCCTTTCCATTTCAGTGACCCTGGGAAAGGCACATGAAGCTGCAGAGAGTGAAAATGAAAGAATTAATGAAAGAGAACAAACCTAAATGCTGTTAACACTGTGCTAAGAACTAGAGGGACATAGCTGGAGAGCAGTGCTGCACTAATAGACATGGGGCTTCTGTACTGGAGGCAATATGTACCTGGCACAGAGTACACTTAGTCTACATGTACAATCTGCAAAAGGCTGTATGGATAAATGTACCTTTATTTATCTAAGATAATTCTGAGAGAAAATTGCAAGGGAAGTTCTGTTGAAGTTGTGCAGGATGTTTGTGTCTCCTTTAAGTTAAGCAAAAACTTACTGAAATCTGTAAAAAATCTACTGTAATGAGATCAGTGTATGATGTCATAAAACTAGAGTAAATTTCTCCCTTAGATTTATTTGAATTGGAATGTAAATGGAACGATGCATTTTCTATACAGGGAGGTGAGTTCAGATTGGCCTGTAGTTTGAATTTATTCCATGTTCTTTACTAATTTGCTAAAAGAATGGCCTTATTCCAAACCAGCTTATTTCTCTGAGGTAATTCCACAGCTGAAAAAGCTGTATTTGATTCAGTGCTTACTTTTCCTTTTTTTTTTTTTTTTTTTGTTTAATAAATATATATGAGAATTTAAGTTGTCAAGGATCAGAGCAGGATCATGAACAATGAGCTGATTTATTGCTGCTCTTCTCGTTGAAGTTAATGTGAAAAGATCTTAGTAGCCTAATGAAGTTTTTTATAAAGACACAGCTTAAAGCCCATCAAAAATGCCATTATGTGATAACTGGTTGAATGCATTTATTGTCCTGTAAATATAATTGTTTGTTTAAGCAATCAGCCAGGTTTTCTGAGTGCTATCACCAACCACTTTTCCTTAAAATCTTGTTGGGTTTAATATATATTCTTATTCCAGGACTGTCTCCTAGTTTTTTTAAAGTTTACAGCAGCAGAAACTCTACTGAAATCTAACAAGTCTCTGTATTTAATCTGATGCAATGAGCAGAATAGAACTGGGCTTGATATCGTGATGTGTGCATCATCCAAGTCCTGTATAACTTGCACCATTGTGTAATACATCCAAATTTCTCAGAATGCTGGTACTCCCCCTCACTGTCACAGTGTTTTAAAAGAGAAGTTATCTCTTTAAAAGAGAAGATATCAGAGCAATGATGCCTTAATTAAAAGGACAGTTAATTATTTGTGACAATGACAGGGTATTGGGGAAGCTTCACTGCCAATGTTTTTATGCATGTATGGGTTATGCTGAAATTATAAGCTCTCTGTTTGTATAATGCTCCTGACTGAATAATGCAGCTGGTTAGTATCAGCTCTTATTGATCACTGAAAAATTTTTAAAAATGTAAGCTGCTTAGAAAATTTTGCAGAATAAAGATCTTTTGAGAGTTACTATATACTGTTCATTAACTGGTTTGGTTTTGATTTCTGGGTTCTTTACTTACCATATTTTAAACCATTTCTTTAGATAAACCTACCACGTTGTGTACCAAAAAACTTCTCCTTTAACTTCACTTGTAATATGTATTTTCATATGCTACTATATGTATCTATTTCTTTCACAAACAGAAACAATTCCCATGGCTTCTAATACAAGTGGAGGTTTTAAGTAGATGGACCTTAGACACTTGAAATCACTGGGACTCTAGGCGTGGATTCCACCAAGCTGAATCTTCAAATGTTGATTTAAGCTGTTTACAGATTGTGGCTTCACCTTGAAGCTGAGGTGTAGTGTTTGTAGTCCTTGTCTCCAGTTCATGAATGGAGCCTGGTTCTCTCTCCTTTTACTTATACTGAAGTGTGTGCTTTACCTAGAGAAACAACTCTGATTTCTAAAGTGACTGCATGCAGAACAAAGCAGACTTTTCTTTCTGCAATCCAGAGGGATGAGACTGTTGGCGATTTGCTTTTTGTGCAGCCTCCAAGAGCACCACCTGCCTGCCTTAGGCTCTAGAGCCTGGGATGCCACAGCACGACACAGTTAAACCAAAAAGGGACGGGCAGTTCTGTGTGTGCTGCAGTGACACCAACTACTGTGGGTCATCCTGTGGTCTCTGTACCTTGAAAAAGCAACGTGTTGCCCTGTTTGTGTTGAGGAGGAGAGTAACACAGAAGCTGAAAGGTAATGGGCGTAGGAAGGATTTCCTGCAAGCTTTTCAATCTGGGCTGTGTGCTGAAGCCTGGAAGAAAAGTAAATTGCCAGATGGTACACTTGTCACCATCTTGTCCTCCTTACCGTCTGACAGGAAGTCTTTGCAACTCCTCGCTTCCTTGATGACAGGCTCCTTTGATTTGATCCAGCCTGTTTTAAGGGAGTAGGATATATGGGAGGTGGGGTGTGCACGTCTGTGAGCTGGATTTTAAAGAACAACACGCAGCATTTTAGGAGCGCGTGTGTTCAGTGTCTTTGCCCCTGGAACAGCAGCTTGGACAGGGGTTTGGTAATGCATTGGTTATGTCATCTAGATAGGATCACTTGCAAATATCAACGCTGCAGTATTTATTCAGCATCGTTTCTGAAGCTTGCTTTGTGGAAATATACTTTTACCCTCTTAAGCTCTCTGTGATTTTAAGAGGAATATTATCCCAAATGGCTCCCTGTCTGTGAGAACTGTAGGGTCTGTTTTGGAGAGAGGCAAGGGCATAAATTCAAACTTCATTCTTGCTGCTGCTATGAAGCAGATTAAAACTGAATGAAGTTTGAGGCATGATACTTGATTCAGAGGACCATACAGCACATAGGTGAATCTTGTGCAGGGACTAGCTCTGCTGAGGCATACTGTGTGGGGGAGTGCTGTTGCTGTAAAGCAGCTCTTGAATTCACTCTCAGGAGGTGGTAGCACCTCACAGAAGCTTGCTGGGCTTTAGGTGAGGCTGAGGGGCTGTTGTCTCCACATCCTGTGGCATCTGGGGCTCACTGATCCTCCCATGAGTGTCTCAGGCTGGGTACACAGTGCTCCACCTCCTGCTCGCTGCCCTCCACTTTCATGACATTTAGGCTAATTTGGGTAGGTCCTGCTTAATCAGACATGGAGAAGGAAAGACCTAGAAGTGAGTTGAATGGTGATCAAGCCTTACTGCAGAGGTTCATGGAACCTTGGCATTTAAAATAAATTATATGAACATCGTGAGTGGTCCCCAGCCTTTCTAAACGTACTGGAATAAAGGTTCATGTGTACAGTGTGTGTAGGGGAGAGGGTCCTCATTCTTGGCTCAGTCTGCTGTAATGCAAGCAAGAGATATTAATCACAGAGAAGCCAGACTGGATGTGTTTCAGACACCCGTCTAGCCCTTCCCTCACTAACCAGTTCATAAAGCTCCCCAGTGATGGGGATTCCACATGTCAGACAGGAGTCTATAGTCAGGCCCTGGATCATCTGCCCTCCTTGCTACTTTACCTTCCAATCTTCTGGCATATCTGTTAATTTTTGCATGTCAGTACTTTTTGCAGATATTCTTGATTTTTCTCATTCCCTTGCAAGGCAATTTGATCTGAGTCTGATTTAGAAGGAGTCCCAGTGTACATATTTTATACAGTGTGAACAGCTCAGTGCACTTTAGTGCTCAAGATCATGAAACTCTTTTTCTAAACAGAGAGAAAAAAAGAAAGAAACAAAATAACCTCACAAATCTTTTAAATTTCCTTGAAGTGTTCCCTTAAAAGGACAATAATGCATATATCTACCTTAAAAAAAAGTAAAAAAGAAAACACCTTCTTTCTAATTCCTATTTTATCCTTGGAGTTGGATGATGAGTATTTCAAAGTGGGTTCTGCCAAAGCTTTTCTGTCAAGCAGTGATATTTGCTGTGAATCTTAAACTTCAAAAGATACGAGTATTTAGTAAATGAATTAATTTCAAAGGATTAGACTTTCACTGCAGATGTTTTTGTCTGCTTTATTTCCCTTGAATCTTATAATTGCATCTCTCTCCTGTACCTGCAACACATTAATAATCTTCCTTTGCTTTCATCACACTCCAGTAGCTTTGGTTTGTTTTTATCAGCTGCTTCTAATAGTTTTGATTTTCTTTACTTAAATCTGAAATGGAAGCATCAGTGGCAAGGTAATATAGTAAGTGATAATAATATGCAAAGATGCCTTTAATCTCTTTTTTTTCTCATCTCCCCTCTCACTCTAACGACATTCACATGATAGCAAAAGTAAACAAAGAGCGCATGTATACAAAAAAAGGGGAAAGTTCTTTATATTTTGCTGAGATTTTGTATTGCTGAAATGCTAAATTGATGCTGGGCTCTGTGTACGGGCCCATGGTGTGAGAGGGAAAAGTCTATGGATCAAGGGCTGCCATGCAGTCTGTAGTCTGGTTGCCCATATAGCTGAGATTATATTGACATTCTTGCACCAGCCTGGAGAAGGTGGCAACTGGGAGCATGTGTCACATATTTCAGTTTTCTAGGTTCTTGTTCTGGAGGGGCCAGATGTACTCACCACCAGGCCACTTGCAGTGCGTCTCATGAGCAAACATGCTGCAGCAGGAGAGGGAAACACCAGTGAAGGGTGGCTGTGTGTTGTGCCAAAGTGGCAAATCTGTGTTGCAGAAAGAGCAGCAGGTCCCTTTACCAAGGAGCACCTCGGACAGTCCACAGTGCTTGCTGTGGCCCCAGGACTCTGAGCCACTCCTGGGACCGGGATGGGTCCTTGATTTCTCCTTTGGTTTTGCTGCCATTGCCTTCCGTTTAGCTTTTCCTTTCTGTTCACCTTTTGTGAATTCTCTGGTGGTACCAATGAGTGGATTCTTTTCCTTGAGAAAAGGGAATCTACCTCCCATTTTCCAGCCACTGGGAGATATAAGAGTCATTTGATAGGAACATTGAATAAAGTCTACTATCACAAAAACTAGGGGTTGTGCTAGTTATAGGCAAGGATGTTACAGCCCTTGATCTTATTAGTGGGTGTGTGTTATATTTTAGGAATGGTGTTCCCAGATTTAGTATTCCCATAAAAAAAACCTGCCCCTCTGCTACAAGATGTTCTTTGAAGCTTTGCTTTGGCAGGTGCTATTACCTGTCCCAGGAAAGAAGGAATAAAGACAGGCTTCTTCCTACAGACAATTCCAACACTCTTATTTATAAACAGTCTATTTTTTTTATTCCTGCTGTTTTTATTGCTGCGGTTCCTAGAAGCTTGGGTCATTCAAAATAAATTTAAATTTAAAGAGAAGTATTTTAAAATCTAGTTCCAAACCCACTGAAATAAGTGTAAAAACTGCTAGTGATTTGGATGGGACTTTTGTATCTTAAATCCACACCTAGGTGAGAATGGACATGATTTATGTATGCAGGCAGTGCCTTTATCAGCTATCTAAAGTTATGTAGAGGTGGAACGTTTTCTGTTTGGAGGCTTCAGGAAAGAATGGAGTTAAATTTTAAATAGCAGGATATTATATTTGACTTAACAATGCTCTGACAATGTTTCATAAAAAATATTTATGGCCAACACAAAATCTACATTTTTCTACTTCAATATTCTGTCTCTGAATGGATTTTGCTCTTTTGTTTGGCTGGGTGCTTGTGCTTAAACCAATACACAGGTTCAGTTTGTTTTACATGGACAGCGTGTTGGGTAGTTAATGTCAGCATTACTATAAGATATTTACCATATATCTAAATGGATTTTAACACTATTTAATTAAGGGAGAGATTACTTATCTAAGATACAGGGTATGTGTTGCTCCTATTGCGTTGTCAAAGAGTGGATTGAAAGATTTTATGTGATATCTCAGATAACTTTTTGGCTTTCTCTGGAAAGTGGCCACTCCTCCACAGAGAGCATAATGGCTGAAATATATCCCTTAAGATTTAACTTGAGGAGAGAGAAAGAGAAACAAAGGTCACTAGTCTTTGAAGACAGGTGGAATATGTAAGACATGTCTCCTGTGCTGCTGTACAGACAATTTAGTAGTGTGGATTTTTCAGTGTTAAATAATGGATGTTATAGTCTGTCATGTGGCAGTTTTTATATGGTTTGTGTGTTACTCAGTGGATTGACTTACACCATTTTTTAGATAATAAGTGGACCAGGACTACAGAGAGGACTCACGGGAGTATCAGTTTTCCTCTTTTTAGTATACTGCAGGAGGTCTGAAGCTGAGAAGGCAGTGGAATGTTATTTTTATTATGATGCTGTTCTCTCAAATATATCGCAACAACAACCACAAAATTAAGAAAACACATGGTAGACATTGCTTTTTCTCCATGTTGTCTCTGACTAGGCTTGAAAACTTCAGCTTTCAAGGCCATGAACAGGAATGTTTCAGAAGCACTAGACTAATTTAAAATTCAAACAAGTTTCAAAAGATGAATAAACATTTGATCAGATCATCCTGTACTTCTGAGGGTTCTCTCTTCCACCCACAGAACTCTGTAGTCACCCAGTCAGAGGTACAGCCCATACACACGATTTGAGTGCCCACTGTAAATGCAGAGAGCTGGGATGTCTCTGGGGTCTTTGTAACTCTTGCCCATGCATCAGTGTGGTGCATCTCTTTGGAGGCAGTGGTCTGCAGTGCTCTAACACTGAGCTTTGAAAGTCTGGTGCTGTATTGTTTGTAAATGAAGCCTTTTGTTCAATGAGATTTACAGACATGTTTGGGCAAACAAAGCATCTAATTTGAGTGATCTAATTGCTGACTCTAAAATGCTGTTTGCACATTACACTGTTTAATTACTTCAGTCTAGTAGTTGTCTAGCAATGTCTCAATCTGTTATATCTGCCAGAATTAAAGGGGGGAAAAATGAATTTATTTGGGTGTCATTCACTGTGCAACAATTGTGCAAAGCCTTAAATGAAGAAACAATGTTTGTCCGTTTTCATACTTTTTGATACAGTGCCACAGGAGCAAAAATAAGGAAAAGAAAAATCTGTGCAGCTTCTCTCTAAGGTTTTGTGGTTCTTGACAGCAGTAAAATGTAGTCTGAGAATGCAGTTCATAAAATAAATGCCAACAAAATACAAACTGGCATAGTCTCTACATTTTTCCAACACAGCTCTTAAGATGAAATGAAATTGTATGTGAGTATAAAGGGAAGAATAAATGCAATTAGCCGCACTGTGCACTCTGCTCTACTTGATTCAAATTGTGAGAGTACAACTTGTATTAGCTTTATATATAGCCCCATATAAGTCACAACTCTCAGTTATGTACATTCTTTACAAGGGATGGAGAAGTAACAAGGCTGGCTATCTTTCCAGGACATCACACTGCCTTTTACACATGGGCTTGCATGTTTGTAATCTGTTGTCCTCTTGGTAAAGCTTATCTAAGAAAAGTGCTGGTGTGGGAATGGAGTCTCTGTATAAAGCTGCACAACACTGTATTTTTAAATCAAAGGCTACCTCACCTTGTGGGAAAAAAATACAGATCATTACTGCAGTATTTTTCTTTCGCTACCCTCTTGGTTATGAATATAGGATGTTCATTTATTATATGATCAGTTCTAATTGTTCACACTTGTGGGAACCTGTATCTTCCGGAAAGGTTTCTACAATGAGGCATTTTACAGTGCCTCAAAGTTTACTGGGCTTGGTTAGGAGGGGGAACACTGATTCTTTAAAGACTGCTTTCTTGGGGAGCTGTATCTCACACAGGCCATGAAGCTATGAAACAGGATTTACCTGGAGTGCCCTTTTGCTGTCTTCTGCCATTTAATGTGATCACCACCCTGATAAGCACAAAGAGAGCTAAACAGAAGTAGTTTCTTTTTTAATACTGGGTTGGGGATTGGTGTCACACCCTTCTCCATGCATCTGACTTCTGCTACTCTTTGGGAGCTTTGGATATGAGACTATAAAATCTGAGGGAATGCTGTTATTTATATATTTAAGAGTGCCATGTGGCATCAGTTTGTTTTGAAAGAACTGCATGTGTAAGGTAAGCATCTGACTGACCTTTCTGTAATTACTCAAACCTTGACTTTCTTCCCTTCCTTCCCAAACCTCATCTGTTCACAGCTGAAATCCTAGTCTTTGCTGCAAGTCACAGCCTGTGTTTGTTTCTGAGGGATCTTTCCTCTGTTGCAAGATGAGAACTAGAAGAGATGTAAGCACTGTAGCATATTCCCTGAAGCTTCTCTAAAATGTTTATGCCAGTGGCAAAGATCCTGTTTGACATTTTTCAGCACAATAAGGTTGAATGCAAGAGCTTCAGGCGACTGCTGTGCACTCTGCTGACATTCACTTGCCTGCAGTGGTCGGAGGAAAAGTCCCATTGCACTTGGTTTCTGCTCCTAACTTGCCAGACACTATTCTCTTGTCTTTGTTAGGATCTGCTCTTAAACTGAAACCACTTCTTCAGATCACTGCAGGTAGCAGACACATGGGCATGTCTGAGTCAATGACTTGAGTGCTGCTGGCCCTTTCTGCATGTGTCTAAATCCCTTCTAACTCTGCCCTGCATGAATCATCTCTTAACTTGGGGGATATTTTCAGTTTGAATTGGCTGGTCAGCCCATGGGAACAAACTAATGTTTGAGTTGGCACTGTCAGCAGCTACTGGTGTGACCACTCTATTCTGTATATTATCCATGTTCATTCCTTCTAAAATGTTTTTGACAGCTGTGGATGGCCTTGGAGCTAAAAGTAAAATATGTGCTGGTCATGTTGCCTCTTCATTTCACCTCTAAATAACTTCTGAAAGCTGTAGAAGTTTTTAATTGGAGTGAAGCTGAAGAAATTAAAATCCCAAACCAGACCATGACTTTTCAGACGTGGAAGTACTGATGTCTTGGTTCTTATTCTATTAATGAATTGGAGCCTCTTTGCAATATTAATTCTGATAAAGATGTAAATTCCAGTATTGATTTTAGACTTTATTATTTCTTGGGTACTTATGTATTAGTAGGAATCTGTTTTATTATCACACTCATAGACTCTTGGTGTTGCAGGAAATTGCAGTCAACTATATTTATTTTTATTGCAGTATTAGGAGTATTCTGATTGGCTAAACATCCTACAAAAATCCACTATTTTACTTGAAATGAAAATTAGTTTTAAAGTTTCCTGTTGCTTACTATATACTTTTGCTTTTGTATTGAACATAATTTTAGTGAAACTCCTCTTTGTCGCTTAAAATTTTAATAATGACCTAAGATATTTTCCAGTCTGACAAGGCTAATTTTGAGGCCTCATATTCATTATTAGCAGTTCTCCTATAACTCTGGTGGTGTACAAAGAAAGCAGATATCAGAAACTCTTTATTAAACTGTTTTTAAGAGGGTGCCAGTAATGATGAGTAGAACAGTCTGGACAAAATATAAACTGCTTTATCTTTATGTCTTACAGCCTTTAAGCTTCTCCCCAACTACTTTTGAAATTTTAAAATTTGTTAGTCTTATGCTTTTATTTTATTCTGGGCTCCTGTTCTTTTAGGACCAAAGAATCCAAGTTCTGCACAGCAGCTGCTATAATAAATTCAAGATCTGGAGATTTGAGGTAGGTTCTGAAACTGCTTAGATATTCAGTCACATCCATCAAGACAATGAAAGTAACACTAGTAGCAGTGATAGTATTAATGATTTGTCATTCCATGTCTTAGATGAATCAAGGCTGAGAAAATGTTTACAACAGATTTATGAAAAAGAAATATTGAGCAAAAGAACACATTTCATTGCAAATGTTGCAGAAAATTTCCAAAAAATTGTTAATTTTATTAAATTAGACACTATGGCAAAACATATCTCTTCAATTTCCTAGAAATAAGTTGTCTTCTTTATTTTATCCTGATTAAAAAAAAATAAAAATTTTATTTTATAATTTATAATTTTTAAAATTTAAATTTTTATTAAAATTAAATTTTATCCTGATTAAAAATCCTGATTAAATTATTAGTATTGAGCAAACTTAGGAGAGAAAGGGGAACAAGCAGTAACGAATGAAAGACAATTCACATAAGTTTATTTAGCTAATTCATGAAGGAGATTCAATCTGCTGATATATTCCATGGAAGTTTTTATCAATTTAGTGGGATTATGTGATAAAACAGACAAAATTAAATAAGCACATTAAAAATAGAAAAGGTTTGATTGGATTATTGGATTTCCTTATTAGCTATTTTGGGGGCTTGTTGTTGTTGTGGTTGTTTTTTTGTGGTTTTTCTTTTTTTTTTCTTTTTTTTTTTTTAAGGAAATGTAGTGTTTACGACATATGGAATGATGGTGGCTTACAAATGTTAGATCATAACTTTTTCAGTTTCATAGACTTGATCTATGAATTTAATTTAACTACCATTACCTGCTGCTTAGCATAAAGATGGCAAAATATATTACATAGACTGGGATAAATGACATAACTGTTCAAGTATTGATTCTGAAGCTGTGTAACCAATATATTCATCTGCATAACTACCATCAAAATAAATAACGTGTTTCATAAGTGCGTTATTACATGGGTAAGGCCAACAATCCACAAGAGCTCTCACTCACAATAACTCAGGGCACAGGTTATGTTTATATCTGGGTTATATGATGTAGGGGTTTGGGAATTTAATCTTGTGCTGTTGCAATCAGGTGCCTTTCTCTTCTTGGTTTTCTAAAAAGCAGGTCCCAGATGAACTTATTAAATACCAATACTGCTCATGCATAATGTAGGTTTTTTTGTGGAAAGACAAACCTGGTACTAATAATTGGGCATTTATACAAAATTATAAAGACTGAAATGTCTTGAAAAGATCTTGCTTTTAACAGCTTGAGTTATAATCTTGGTATGCATTTTAAAATCAGGGAGAAAAAAGATAGCAAGTCTCACCTCTCAGAGCTTGCCTGTGCTGCTCCCTAATCTGTTGGGGGTGTGGTGGTATGAAAATTTTTCATGAGCTGAGGAAATACATAGTGTGCCAGTGGTCCTCACTCACCAGTTGTGTGCTGTTTACATATTCTTGTTGTCCATCTTGAGGATTCATAAGGATAGGCCGGCATTATTGGAGGGACCTAAAAAGAGGTGAAGGAATCAAAAAGAGAGAGCCACCTAGTTTTGATTTTGAAATTAATACTAAGAAGTCTTAAAATTTGGTGCTTAAAAATATACACAGCTATTGAATTCCTGTATTGAATTTTAGTTGATATTTAGAATGGAAAGAATAATTTGGTGTCTCAAGAGTGAATCAGATGCTGTAAAAGATAATTTTGAGGAAAGAAATGACATTTATAATATGCAATTAGGAGAGATTGTTTTTTTCCACTGATAAAATAGAAAATGCTGCAGTTTTCAATCTAATAGCAGTGAAAATTAAAAGTGATCAAAATTTGGAAAATTTGGTGAATGATAGGAGGCTAAAATGTGTTGTGGACAGGAAAGAAAAGGTTAATCCAGGCAGTACTGTAATGTTTTTCCATTCTAGCATATCCAACCAATTTTTTATGCATCAATAAAAAGTATCTATGCTAAACATCTTTTAAAGAAGGAATGCAAACTGGACCACAGAGGTGCACAGCTCCTGGAAACACCTATAGAATGTGTCTGGAAATAACTGTCCAAAAGCAAACCAACCAACTGACCAAAAATCCTTTGTGATATTGTTCTTCTCAAAATAATAGGGAAATTATTCTTGAATAAAGTTGAAGCTATTACTTGGTATTTATTAAACTCTTTTTAGAATTACTCTATGTTTTAAAATCCTTCTTTCAGAAGGGATAAGCGCTCACAATTTTCATGTACTACGGTCAAATTCACCATCACTTTTGATTTTGTGCATTATAATGGCTACATAGTACATACGAAAGCAGAATCTATTTTCCCAGACTTTGAGTCTTGAACTAAAAGTGTATTCTATACCAGGATCAGCACTTGTATCCTGTTCAGGTGATATTGTGTGAATCACACAAAGTCTTCCTTTTAGCTGATAAATTACCAATAAGCCATTTTCAATGTTTTATTTTTGTGCTTAGTTCAGAGGTATATCTAAAGGAAAACCACCTACGTGGGCCTTTCCTGTACAGCATTGCAATTTCTTTCATATTTCCCAGAGTTAAAAAAAGCCAAGATGAACATTCTAAACTTACCTACAGTGTACACTGCATGCTAAAGAAATTGTGTGCTTGTTTTTTCTTTCATGGACTCATTTTATTAAATGACACTTACTACCTGCTTGTTATTCAGATTTTCCTTTGTTTTGGGAGGAAAAACTCAGCAGAATTTTTTTTTTTTTCATTACTTCTGTCACTGGGAATGTTTCTCCCTTAAGAGTGTGAGGCAATAATTTTAGAGATTGCTTGAAGTTTCAAGAACATTTTGCCAAGTAGGTCTTATGTCTTGCAACATGACCTAGTTCTAATTAATTTTCTGCATTTGGGACACAGCCTTGGAGGGTGGAGTTGAATCCTGATGCCATGGGTGGGAGGCATGTATCATCTCTGCAACACAGGTACGGGAGAGAGGAGTGTTTGCCATGAAGCAAACCACCACTCTGGTGATGGTTTGCTGGCCATTCAGCTTCCAAAGGTCCTGCTGTGCTTCCCCTTGGAGCTGCCCATGTCTTGGCTGCTGTGCTCATGCTCCTTTAATTGTTCTTCTTACTTTCACTTAGTAAGGTGGGTGAGTGATGTCGTTCTGGCTGTGAGACCCAAAGTCTCACAAATTTCATGGTGAGCAATACAGGTTTTTACACAGCTGGTGTGTATCTGTGGCTGGTGTAAGCCACAGAACTGAGGGAGGGGCTCAGGGTTCAGCTTTGTTAACTTTAACTATTCACAAGCTTGCTGACCCAGGTGCTTCTATATTAAGCATGGAGAGAGATAGGTACCTCTAGTGCCATGCTAAGAGGAGTAAATCACCTTTCAACGTGCCACCCTGGTGTCTGATACATAATCAGCACTGATGTTAAGCTGCTGAATGAATGAAGTTTTGTCAGAGGGCTCTTATAAAGAAGGCTGTGTCTACAGAAGTGCACAGCAAAGTCAGTGTGAAAGTGAGCTCTGGTTTTCTTTTATTCTCCATATAACTGTTTGTGTTCAAGTGGAATGACAACAACATCAAGAAGTGCAAGTAAATCTTGGCATACGTTTGCCATCAAGTGATTTAATGTGCCCCCCTCATCTCTCATACTTTGGCACATAAACAGAAAGCAGAGTAATAGGTCAGAAAGTTAACTATTAGCCAAGTTTCAAATCTTGCTGAGGAGTGATGGTTGGTGTTTCACTAGCCTGGCAGCCCTCTTGTGGTGCTGGTGAGGCAGGTGTTTTAAGCCAGTCATCAGTATCAGCTACAGCGTTTAAATAAACTCATCTATCATAAGTATTCGTGTTTGGGCAGCAGTTGCCCAGATGTGCTTAGGTTGTGGCACTGAGCATGTCAAGTGTCACCTTGCAGAGACAAGCTCAGGAAAAGAGTTTCCCCAGGGCTGTTGATATCCTCGTCAATACAAGTCAACAGGCATCTTCTGACAAAGTGTGGGCAGACAGTGGGGGAGGAAAATGCACTGTATGAACTAATATAAATTCAGGCTGTGCAAAACCCCCATGGGCTCCAAGGCAGAATCGGTGTTTGAGGAGGATTGCAGGTACTCCTGTGGTGATGGAGGATGAGAGGGATTCATATCTGACCAGGTAGAAAGGGTTTAGCAGATCAAATGCTTTGCTTCTGTCAAACAAAACCAAAACAAAATAAAAAAGGCTTTTAATTAAGTAACTACTTAATAAGAAGCAGAGAGAACAGAAATATTAGCATTTAACATCTGCCCCCTCACGAGGGGGTTTGAGCCTGTCTGTGTACTTGCTTTATCTCTTCAGAACAGAAACAGTTTTTTTCCATAGAAAAACTCTGGAGATGATCACTGACTGCATTAAAATGTCATCTCACAAAGTAGGGGCTTTCAAGTGGGATTTTAACAGAGTATTGCCCAAGTAATAAGAATGAATAGTAAGCAGAGATATAATGCAAAAAGACCCATCTTTGTTAAATAAGTTTAATTAGCCAAACTCTAAACACACTAGATATGGGTAGACTGAAGTTACATGTGGTATTCACAAGCTTGGTTCTCACAGTAGGTAATTTTGAGTTTTCTGCTACAGATTCACACTTAAGTTTTCAGAATCACTGTAGCATTAGCCATTCCCTTAGAAGGGGGAAATAAATAGTCCTTTAATTTAAAGGGAAGTATGTTTTATTGGTGTTAAAATATAAAATCAAATTGCCATGGAGGTGATAAAAGTGACATCAAGGGAAATAAGAGTGTGTCTTCAGTCAAACTTTCATTTAAACCACCTGTATCTTGATGAATTTCATGCATGGTACTTCAGATCTGTTTTTGTGAGGTTTTTTTTTTGTTTTTGTTTTTGTTTTTTGCATGTAAACAAAAATCTCTGCAATAGCTGCAAAATTTCACCTGTACTTCACTGGTTTGCCTGTGGAGGGATTTGTTTAGCTCTGTGCTCTTCCACAGACCCTATGCCCTGGCTTTATTTGAAGGTTTTATACTATAACATTCATGTTAAGGATGTGGAAAATGTGACATTCAGGGCAAGGAAGAGAGGCATTACACTACTTTACCAAGTACATCATGCTGTACAGAGGTAAATGTGGCCAGCTATCATCAGAAAGAGATTCCTTGTGTACAAGTTAAGTGAAAATCTGAAACTGCACTTGGAGCTTGTCTGTCAGTAGCTCTCTTCTGTAGCTATTTGTCTGCTTTTCTTCTAGGTGGGTTTCTTCTTTAGGATTTGGGGGTTTTTATTTTTAATTGTGGAATATTTAATCTATGAACTCCTTTCCGCATGAGCATTTGTGTGGAATATATAGGCCTGTATCTCTAAAATACACCTGATCTGGGACCATCTACATCAGATCAGAAACGGTAAAGCTGTTCCCAGAATTTAAAGCCAAATTTGACATCAGATTGCAAAACATCCCCATAATAACACTCCCTAAAGTTCAAAAACCATGCTAATACATTCGTATCAATTTGAATGGCAAGCCCTATTTCTGTCCTTGGGCTGAGCCTTAAACCAATAACGTGGCTAGGGGATTATTGTTAGTTGAAGAAAAAGTATTAGCTACAGTGGCACAGAACAGTGAGAACTGTGAAATCTAGAGGAAAAAGCTCAGTAGAAGTATAATTTTGGAACAAAAGGGGAGCAGGAAGTAAAAAAAGCTGTCAGCAATATTCATGTATTCTGTGCATAATGCCACATATTCTGTTGGCTTCTAAAGGCTTTCTCATATTCCGGCTGTTCCATGGCTTTCTCTTACCCATGTGGGTGAGAGGCTCTGATGTTGCCTAACTGCAGCTATCAGTTTTGATTTACTGATTTCACCAGATGTCAGACAGCTGAGAAGCTGGCTCACTTTACCTGTGTAAAGGTCTCTGTGGGTGACTGACTTCCATGGACTTCAGAGAAGATCAGACCTGAAGAAGATCAGACCTGTACCTGCTGGAGAGGCTGGAAAACAGAAGTCCAAGTTCTTTTCTACTGGTGCAAGCAAGACCTAACTCCATTGAGTTAGATGAATTAGCTGTTCTCTGAAGCTGCAAATGAAATGAGACTAAAAAGCAGCTATTAGTAACAACATAGATAATGGATAATTCTAAGTATGACAGAGGTCAATACAGGGTGAATTCTAATTGCACAGTCCCATGGAAATAATAACCTTTTGTGAAAAATGCTCAAAGAAAGCACAGGGAAATAAGTAGCTTGAATGTCTGCTTAGATATTAAGATCTTTTATTGAAAGTGTAAGCACTGTAGATACAATGCAGTTTGAACAATTGATACAGCAGAGGGGACAAATTTTATTTTAAGGAATTGGCAGTGATACAAATTGTTCAACCCTCAGTGTTTAGAAGATTCTGAAATAGGCTTAAAAATGAGGCTTGACAAATAATCACTGTTTTCTTACATTTGCTATCTGAGCCATTAGATATGGGTCACATTTTGTTTTCTGAGTTATATAATCCCTGGACTCTAGTCCTTGCACCTTGAAAAATGCCTGTTATTGTCTGCCTGGCAATGAACCTCTGAGAGACAACAATAGACTAAAAGTGACCCTGAGTCTTCAATAGATAGAATCAAATTTTGTAGTTTGTCAAGCCAAACTGTTGTTCAAGTCAATGGGTCTGCAATAGAGCTGATGATTCAAAAGGGGGAAAAATAATTTCATAGATGGAAACTGAATCTGATGTTTAGAAACACAGGTATAAGGGGAAATTTCAGCTCGCTTTCAGCTGCACCCTCCCTACAGCCCATCTAATCCAGTAGCTGCTAATTCATTAGGATAACCTCTGAGAGGATTAGTCTGTATGAGCCTGTACAATGGCCAGGAGTGGCACTTGGTGCTGTGGTGCTGCCTGCCAATGAAGGCAGAGTGACTCCAGCTGGGGCAGGTTTCCAGGGTGCCCTGAGTGCCAGGGCTGCCGTCTTGGCATGGAACATATCAGGCTTCCCTTTGTCTCCACAAGGGCTGCATGCTGCCAGCATCACTCCAGGATGAAAAGCCTGGTACTGGGCCCTCCAGAGAATGTGGAAGGAGAGTAAATGGTTGGGAGGCACCTGCTCACTCCTTTTGCATCCCAGCTCCAGTATCTCCTCTCATCCCTCTGTTCCCTCCCACATCTGCCCCCCCCCCCCCCCCCCCCTTTTTTTTCCCTGTTAAATTTGATTTAATCCTTCCAGCATTTGTCACAGCTTTTGGGGACTTGGTATAGATGGGAATGAAAAGGCAGCTTTCCAATAGCAGCTGACCCAGGTGGAGAGCAAGGAATGGGTAATTAACTGGGAGCCACTGTGTGAGTGCTGGACAGGCACCTGTGCAGCCTCTCCGCATGCACAGATCAAGTCCTGCCTGAACTGTGTGGAAAAGGCAAAGATATGCATTTACAATGACAATCTCTTTGCAAGTCCTGGGCTAGATAGTTTGCTCCCTGGGCATGTAGGTGGATTTCTCCTGACATGGTTAAAATTTGTTCCAACATCTTCAAGCCTAATCCCTTTAACTGTTTGAAGCTGCTGCATTTTGCTCTCCCTCAGTCTATTCCAGACTCTTTTGGATAGATGCAAGCGCACTGCATTTCTGAACAATATTTCTGCTGCTTTGATGTGCCAGAAAGCGGCTGTTAAATCTGATGAAGTGGCTGACCCAAAGTCACAGGGAGCCTGAGGCTAGGACCCAGCTTTTCTCCAGATGTATTGTTCTTCTCCTGTTCCCCTTGTACAGGATAGCAGAGGCTCTTTGCAACAGACCTGAGGCTCCTTGCACAGCTCCTGTACCCGCAGCGCGCCATCCTTCTCTTCAGTCTGTCCAAGCCACTGAGATAGCCATTGCTCCATCTCCTCTAGGCTGTTGTTAGCTATTTAGTGCCTCACCAAGCATGCAGAGACTGCAGTGGCTACTGATGTAGATGGGAGTAAATTTTCAAAACAGAGATGGAGGAAGATAAAAGACATAGCAGAATTTCTTTGTCAGTGGCAGCTGACAAAGGAGGACTGAGGTTTTGAAGGGCACTCAGATCATTGGGTTGTGGTTATCTGTTGGGACATAGTGATAAAATAGGGAGCAGAGGGAACTCTGATAAATGGCTTGCATGGGCATCATGGCAGTTCAGCTGTGTGTGTGAAAAGCAAGTAAGTACTGAAGGGGACAATGGGCAAGGAGACACTCATGAACTCTGAGAACAAAGTAAGAAAGGCAGGCTTTGAAGAACAAATGTACTGATGGTTTAAATCTGTCCAAGCTGTGAGGTAAAACCCTTTCACAGACGTTAACAAATCTTCCAAAATTCAGTCTACTAGGACAGAAGGGACTTTCATTTTCATGTGAAATTAGTAAGTAGCTGAGCAATCCTCTGCTTCCTGTACTTTTCTCTATTATGAGGCTAACAGTGGGAAAGCTCAAGAGGGAAAGTTTTCAATCAAGCAATTGTTCTATTAATTGCAATGCACATTTAAGTGCCAGTGGCTGGTGTTGACTGCATAGAGTTGCAGAAATTCAGTGACTGAGAGGAACTGTACAGTGAGAAATGGACACCTGATGAAACTGTAACTTTTTGTGTCTTCTGCAGCGCTGTGTAAATTAGGTACAGCAGAACATTATTTCCCACAAAATACTCCTGTCAAGATATTGCTGCTTGTAAATCATTGGACAATGTGACAAATGGATGCTTGTGTTGCTAAGACAGATCCTGCTTAAGGAAAGATTATTCTGAAACATCTTGACATATTTGGGATGTTTCAGGTTTTTGCATCTTGTGCACTAAAGGCATAGTGTTTTGGGTGTGATGCCCTCTTGTATAAAATCATTAGCCTTCTCAGTTCACCCTGGTGGGGATCTGGTGTTGGCATCTGTATGCTACAGCTGTGCCTAGAGCATGGCTCTGGCAGGAGTCCCTGGCTCTGCTCAGATTCCTTCCATTCACTGATTCCCTTTCCCTTGCTCAGGAGGAGGAGGTGTTTGCAGAAACAAGCTCACTTTTCCTCCAGTCCAGCCTTTCCTTAGTTGTCAACCTGTGAAATCCATAAGCAAAACACTGCCTTCTGATTTCAAGCCTGTTTAGTGTAGCACAGCAGCAGACACCCTTGGTGCAAGATGTTTTAGCTCTGGATGATAATTCTGCTCCATTGAGTTTTACATTTGATTTGGAGAGAAACACTGGAACTACATGTATCATCTAGTTCCCATCAAGAGCAGGGAAAATGCTGGTGCACAGTAGTGGTAGTTGTTGTGCCTTGTGCTTTTATACCTTCCTTTAATAATGATAAATTCATTTTCAGTAAAGAAAATAAATCTGGTAGGGCCCTGTTAATGGGTTTTCAATGGCTTTATAAAGTAGGGCATATGTTCCTTGAATTCTTTCCACTCCAACCCTTTCCAGCTCTTTCCCTAAGCTGTAGTAGTAATTATCTGTTTGGGGTGCCTGTGATACTCATAACATGAATATTCTTTCAGTACAGAAGTGCTCCCTCACCTCTCAGCAGGATAAACCCAGGGCTGAAGTGCCTTGACCACTATCACAAGGCTGACCATCCAAGAACAATCGATTTCTAAATGTGCTTGAACCTTGGGTGACCTGAATTATAGCAGCAAGTGTTACAAGCTGGGACATCTGTTGGACAATAAAACTTTTTTAAAATTTGTTTTTACATGAAGCAGCTGTACTTGAGCAGATGACCAGGGGCTGTGCAATCAAAGTGTGAATAGCTGAATTAGCAAATTATATTGCACTTTGAAAGCACTTATTTGAATACTGCATGCTCTTTTTTTTAATTTTACTTTATTAACATCTACCAAAAACACAGCAGTGTTGGCGTTATTGTTATTAGTGACTTATTTGCTTCATTAAAATTTACAGCACGTTTTACATTCACCATCTGGGACAGCTTCTCCCATGTTTATGTTTAAAATGCAACTTAGACCCTAATAGTTTAAAATAAAAGATTTTATCGATAAAACCGTTTATTTGGATGCCAGTGTTACCTCTTTTTTCTAGTGTGCAAACAGAATTCTATTTTGCTCAGTTACTGTGGTATAACTTAGTGCTAGGATACAGAAAAAATATTTCTGCTTTTAGTAAAAGATATTGTACATAAGACAAAGGTCGATCATGTTATTACTTGTAAAGCTGCAGCTTGTGGGGTATGGCTGGGATGAGAATTAGACAACTCAGAGAGACTTCAGACTAAAGGACCTTCTGGGTCACTGAGTCTAAACCCCTGCTATTGCAGGAAACTGCCTTGGATAATCCGTTTCCAGAGAACTGGAGCAAGAATAAGCAGAGCAAGGCAAATGTGAATGTGGTGAGAGGCAGCACATAGGAGCACGGCTCTGAACCTGAGCTGATCTTTCCAGATTTGTGCTGCCCTGCTCCTAATAATTTCAAAACATTGCCAGAGTACGTTTTCGCTCATTTGCATATGCATAATATGCATACCTTTTAATTCTTCCTCCCTTTTCCTGCTTTGCTTTACTGTTGTGCAGTAAGGATGGGATACCCATTTTCTTATTCAGGCTGGGAATATGGAAAGTATAATATATTCAGGCTGGGAATGTGGAAAGGATGTGTGCTGAGAGGGCAAAATGGAGGGAGATGGAAAGGGGCATTTGATGTACTAGTGCTAAGAACTAGTACTAAGAGTGCCTTCCCCACTATTTTGAGTCTGAAAAAACGTCAAATTTGAAATTAAAAACAGTATTCTTTTTTTATTGCTCCTTGGGTGTCCAAGCATTGAAAAATGTATTCACTCTCTTTTCCCCTCCCATCCCTCACCTTTTTTTTATTCTGCAAAGAAGACAGCTACTCTCCATAAAACAAAAATTTGAAGTAAGCAAAAAAAAATCAGTAAACATGATAGTCCTTAGCAGCTCTGTGAGCACATGGGCCCTCATTGGGTCACAATGTGGGAACTACACATACATTTGGATGTCTCAGGATCTTATGGATTGACATCTGCTCTTGTTACTTTTCCCTTATTTCATCTAGTATTTAGGTGAGTAGTTCATGTGTTGGAAGAATGACAATAACCTGCACATTACAGGCAGTCCATAACCTTTTTTTTTGTGATTTCCTACTGGTGCCTCATCCTGAGAAATACTTGCAGATCCTTTAGATTTCAGCATTATCCATAGCCTTTTCTGCCTCTTCTTCTGTGACTCTCTCTAGGGCTCAATGCAAATTACATGCTATTTCTTTTATTTTTTAAAGCTGTTGTATGTAATGGATGGGTTTTTTTTTTCCATTTTTTTCTGTTTTGCCTTGCATATCTTCAATTAATTTTTTATAAGTAGACCTGCCTGGAACTACCTTAGAAGGGAGAAAATTATGAATATGACTGATTAATAATAATCTGATCAAAAATCCTGAAGCTTTTCTCTTTGAAGTGATTTCTTTTCTTACTGCCCTGGAAAATTCTCTTACCAGTATATAATGAATAAACAAGAATGAAGTGTGGAAAATACATGTAATATTGATTGTGGTACATAAATTTAAATGGACAGTAGGTTTCAAATATAACTTCAACTTTTCTACCTGTCTTATGGATTGAATTCAGTTGGAAAATTCATGGTGAGAATTTTTGGGAGTTTTTTCAGCTGTATATATATTTTCATATGTTTAATTCCCATCTTTAATACTTGGTTACTCCCACTACCTCCAGACATGTCAGAGCTATTAATGCTTCTTTATTTCTCTGTAATTTTTATTGACTCTAAATTATTATAAATTCAATATTCTGCTTTAAATTTTTTTCTTTTGATGAAATAAATGTCAACACTTACAGCTTCTTGTTAGATGTACTTTCTCTGTGCTTTTCCTCTCTTTAGACTGCTAAAAGTGATTCTCGACATCCTAAGATGAGTGCACGAAGCACTACTAATTTGTTTTTTGGTTTCTTTTTTTTGATCATTCTTGTAATCTTTTGCATGTATTTCTTGCCTTTTTCTTGAAGTTTTCTTGGTTTCTCTCACCTATGAGTTCCTGTCTTCCTGTATAGTGCTCTGTTTTGGAGTGCTTCTTGTTTTAACCCTTAATTTCTCTTTTTACCTCTACCTACCCACAGTCTTGTTTCCTTCTCAGTAATTGGAATCAGAGCATGCAAAAGCCACCACCCTTGTTTTCCTATTTCTGTTTTTTACAGATACTTAAATGCAATAGACTTGGCAAATGATGACTGCCTGTTTGTGTGTTGAGTTTGCTGTTTGTGGGTTGGGTTGTTTTCTCTTTCTCATGCTGTTTTAGCCTGTGTATTAACAGTTTGTGGCTGAGCTGCTCAGGAGGTCTAAGCCCTCTCATGAATAATAAAGACAAGATGAAAATGAGTCATTACTACAAAATCGTCTTCAAAAATCTGATGAACATTTGATTTTTAGACATGCTAGTTCTGAATAATGGATGACAGGTTTGTGAAGATAAATGAGTTTCTGTTTGCGTGTGATGTTAACTACTACAGATTGTTAGATCAATACTTAGATGCAGTTACAGGCAGAGCTGAACACCAAAAAAAATAGAGGCTCCTGAGTGCTGTAACATAGATGTTGCATTATGGAAATGTAGTTCTAATATATTGACCTACCTTCTGTACTCTTTAAAGCAATATATTTTAGCGTATCTACTTTAAATGTCTGTCTTTCCCAGGCCTCATAATCTGAGCCTCTGCCTTCAGTCATCCAGAACTGAAATTTGTTTGACTGCAGTTGAATTATACAACATACTATTGCACAAGGAGATGGACCATTCCCATGTAATATTTTGTTTCAAAACAGTTAATTAGAAGACTGGAAGCCATGCAGAAAGGGGAAAGAACATCCCAAAAAATGAAGTGCATAGAAAGTCACAGTTTTCAGTAAAACTTTTGCAAGTATTCTTTTTAAGAGTGAAATAGTTCCGTGTTCCTGGTTCATACCTATTCTTGTCATTCACAGAACAAAAATCAAAGGCACTTCCCATCTAGTTGATTTTAAATATGAGTTAAAAAAACCCAAACAAAAGAAAAAAAAAAGACAAAAAGCCCCAACCACAAGTAACTTAAAGACTGAAACTCTCAGCATAAACTGTTGTTCCATCACTGGAATTTGGCAAATTAGATACTTGATAGAAGGAATGGAGGTTGGAGTGCAGTAGGACATCATGCAGATGCCATACTGGCAGGGAGAATGGTCTTATCTTGATTTCTGTGTTCCTAAAATTCTTATAATAAAGATCAGCATCAATATAAAGTGGTATGTTTTTATTAATATAAAATTTACAAACATAAAATAATCTGGATGAGGGGCTATAGTAAATATGAATTTTCAGTTTCATATTTAAATAGTCCCCTCTCTTTTGATTGAGCATTTAAGCAAATGTTTAAATTTCACTGTGTGATCCCATTGATCTCCCACTGAAAAATTATGCATATGTGTTAGATACTCATTGAATAATTGATGTTATTTGAGAAACAGTTGTTTTTATCTTTCTCTTTTAATATTCATAGTCCTATGAACTCTGTCACTGCTTGCAAATTCTGACTTTGTAAATACCTGAATATGGCAGAAATCTCAAATATGGGCTTTATATCAGAATATATGTTGTTCACAGGCTCTGATGTCCATCTATCTTTCATCATGCGTGACTGTATTCTTTGTCAAGTTCATCTCCCTTCACTCTGAAGTTACATGCAATCTTTCCACTCATAACTCACTTTTCAGTGCAAACTTTCAATTTTTTTTTTAGAAAATAAAGTATGAACTGTGTTTGGCCATATATAAGCATAAAATGGAGGGGGATTAAGAATTTTATATTTCTTTAACCCCACTTTAGAATTACAATAAGCACTGACTCATATATGTTGTAGTGTAAACAGTGTAGTATCTACCTGCTGTGTCCCAAAAACCCTAATTTCCATGTTTTCATGAACGCTAATTTTTGGGGTAGGGGAGAGGCAGGCAGGAATGGTCATAAGGAAGAATATCAGACTAGACATGACCCTTTCTCCTTTAGGTCTGGTGTAGAATAAAAAAAAACCTGATTTCATGTTGATCTTGCACAAATAATTTTCTTTCTCATCGCTTCTCTAGTCTTCCACATCATTGTGGTTCTTTATTTAGATTGTGATTTCTTTGGTGAGGAGACATTGTATATTTATTTCAGAATGATATGCACCGAGGCAAAGCTTGTCATGTCTCACAGGGGACTTCTGGGTGTGCTGTTCTTTTCCTTCCTCTACATGAAAGGTAAATGCATCTTATTCCTGCCACAACCTTCTGGCACATTCCTTCAGCTGTGGCTGTCTTATTACCTTTAAAAACTCCAGTGTGCTTCTCTTTAATACACATTTTAAGAAGTCTCTTCAGCTGATATATTAGTTTATAGTTATTATTAGTTTAAATAAATTTATTATTAATTATTTTTCTGGATGTTCCAGAGCTGATACTGATCAGGTTAAGAAAGAAGTCAGGAGCATCTACTAAATCCAGATACTGAAGAATTGTAAGAAGCTCATATTCTACAAAAGAAAAGCACCCAATCCCCAATGCCTTGGAAATAATATTCTTTTAGAAAGCATCAACAATTCTTAGTGATAGTCAGAATTCAAACAAGAAAGCACCAAGACACAGAGTCTGTTGTGACTGTATCTAAGACCTTGAGAGAAAGGCTGTTCAGCTTTCAGAAGTTCAAAGGACTCCAGAAGACAGCAGCCTGCACGGGGTATGAGGTGAAATTCCAGTTCAAGCCAAGTCAATGAGAATTTTGCAACCAAGAGACAACTAAAAAATCACTGTCATCCTTATCCAGATCTTTTCTTGAAGAAGTATTTTACTTACCAACAGAGTATATAATCCGGAACACAGGGAAAACGTATTTGCCTATTATATAGCCACATTTTTCTTTGCCTTCTTCTCACTGCACCACAGATAACTATGTTCCTGTTATGTTTTGGTTTTTCCCCCCTTTCCCCCACTTTTATGTTGCTGTAGGGTCTTTAAAATTGGATGGGGGAAAATAAATTGTGAGGTTCTTTGCCATTATTGTAAAATGAAATCTTGGAGAGCTTTATGGAGACTGCCCATAAAGGGGTAGTCCATAAAGGAGCTGTTAATGAGACTTTATTAACCTCAGACTATATATTGTGAAATATTATGGTATAAATAAATGTGATGTCAGGGCCAAGCTGCCTAATAAATGGAATGATAGAGGGGATCATGTGCCTAGGGAGTTATGGCATAGAGCATTTCCTCTCCAAGTCACTGTTTTAAATTCACCATGGGTTGGCAGTGACTGAAGGCCATCATTATCCAATGATTTTTAAACAGGCTACGTGAAATAAACTGGAGGTCTTGGTTCATTTCCTTAGGGAAAGAGGTCTACGCTTCAGGTTACAGTAATTGTCATCTCAGTTCGAGGCTTAGCACAGGCATTGCACTTGGAAAGGATGTGGCCAAGGAATCATTCTTCTGCCTTGTGCCTTGTCCCCTTCCTCAGCACTCCACAGCGCTGCCATGCTGTGGTGTGAGAGTTAATACTGAGGGTTCTTGCAGAGGCTCATTCTTTGGATGAGCAAAAAGCTTCTTTTCAGACCACTACCAATAATATCCTCTAAGGGTTTCTTTCCATACCCCGCTCTAAGAAATTAGTGCTATATTTAATAGTACTCTTGGTACAAATAAATGAGATAACTTATGGAAATATGTATAGCTGTGGTGAATATAATGAAGAATGAAGTCCTTTGTAATTACTAATTTCATTTAAAAGGAATAATGATTTATTATAAAGTCTTGCTTGGCAGTAAGGAAGAAGATTGGCAGTTTGTAAGTCTATTTCTAACTTTTAAGTGGATTCTCATCATCTAGTCTAATTAAATGCCATGCTATTAGTTTTTAATAACCTGGGAAAATGAAATTACGATGTATAAACCATTGACTAATGATTTCTTCAGCAACCCCAAGAGAATTAAATATATAAACCTATAAGGAAACCAGTTTAAATTTAAAAAGGAAGCAAACATCAAGGTAATCTCATGAATGGACTCTATTCAAGAAATTAGAAGTAAAATGAAAATATTAGAAAGAAAAGGGCGTGATTTCTCTCCAAAATTTTGATTTCTTCCTTTTCACTTATGCTCACCTTTGTAATTTTGTTTCTTTTGATTTTATTTCCAAGTAGTCTATTGGCAAATGGAAGAATAAGGAGGAGTGGGTTTGTTAAAAGTGTCCTTGTAAAGCAAATAAAACAGAAACTAATAGTTTTAAACCTATTAGTTTGAAGTGTCATTGAGTATGTAGATTAAAAAAAAAGCAAACAAATTTGCCCTTGGAGCTTATTATTTCTTTTAGCAAGAATAAAGGGAATAAAGTTTCATTAAAAGTATCAAGTGGCAGAGATTTGTAGATCACTTTCACCATAAAGAAAAAGGAAAGGGAAAGGGAAAGGGAAAGGGAAAGGGAAAGGGAAAGGGAAAGGGAAAGGGAAAGGAAAGGAAAGGAAAGGAAAGGAAAGGAAAGGAAAGGAAAGGAAAGGAAAGGAAAGGAAAGGAAAGGAAAGGAAAGGAAAGGAAAGGAAAGGAAAGGAAAGGAAAGGAAAGGAAAGGAAAGGAAAGGAAAGGAAAGGAAAGGAAAGGAAAGGAAAGGAAAGGAAAAGGGAAAGGGAAAGGGAAAGGGAAAGGGAAAGGGAAAGGGAAAGGAAAGGAAAGGAAAGGAATACAGCACAAGATGTGCAAAATTGGTCACCAAATTTACATACACCACTCTGGGAACTGGAAGTAAAATAGTCAAAAGGAGCCTTGATGCTAAGTGCTGGTGCCAGGAGTGTGTTGTAATAGTCCTGTGTTGAATATTAGATATCCTTAGTACATGGAGATGTAGAGCAAGGTTATGGTGGGATTTTTCCTGTGCTCCCATTTTTTGGCGGATCTTGAGTTATAATATAAAAAAGTAAGCCTAAGATCTATCAAGTCCTGGTGGACTTCAAGGTCAGTTAGGTTCTACAGAGTGAATGCAGTCAATTAATTTCAAAATAGGACAGCAGGCAATTATGAGGTAAAAACAACCTACCACCCTCTTCAAATAAAAAATCCCACAAATGCCTCCAAATATCTGGCGTTCCTTGCTTGGAAAGAAGCTAAACTGTTTGCATTTATTTATTTATGTTTTTATTTGCCTCTATCCCTTTGAAATCAAGACTGACAGTCCTGAGCAGGAGACCTCAGCTGGGATGTAATTAGAGGAGTTTGGACTGGGAAATGACAGTCTCAATACTATTATACCACTATGCCACAGCCTTACTTCTGTTTCTCCTGTGAATATAATTAATGCCTTGCACCTCTTCTTAATCGTGGCAGTAACTCTAGCTCAGAGACTTTATTGCTCCATGTCCCAAGGAGAATGCTCCTGCGTTTCTGGTCTCAGTGTCATCCGTCAGACAGATTGGCCCTGTCTCTTGGAAAGGCCATTAGACACTCAGTTAAGGCATTGTTCCCACATGTCTTGTGGGAAAGCAAACATTTATCAGACACGTATCAGATGCACAGACTCTTTTTTGGGAGGCTTTTTTCAATGCTCCATTGCTCTTTCTCTCTCCCCCCATGTATTAACTAGTGTACTATTATAATATTCCTAGTCTCCTCAGTGGCCATGCAGAATCTCCTGTTGTGTCTCACAGGCTACATTTTCTTCATCTTGAACACAGAAGGGAGGATATTTGTCAAGAGGCAGCACCTGCAGAGCACCTGCCAAGCCACAGTGAAAAGCAGTAGAGCAAGGAAAGGGATATCTCTAAAAGATAAGTCTCTGTAAGACATTTCTACATCCTCAGTTTTAAATTAACAATGAGGCTCCCTCACAAGAGGAACAAGAGAGGACATATCTGTTACCTTCCTCGATTTCCCCTGATACAGCAGCAGCAGTTGACTTTCAGCAAGGAGGGACTGGTCAGCAGAATGGCATGGTTGTTCATGTGTGTGCTTTGTTGGTTGGGTTTTTGTCACTTCCAAATGATGTGTCCAGCTTTGGAAAGCCTTATAATGGCAAGTAAGATCAGATGCCACAACTGCTGATGTGAGGAGGTCTGACAGAAAAGTGGAAGCTTTCATTAACAGCATGTGTGTTTTTTGAGACAACTGAAGCCACTTCCATGGGTGAGTTGTTTTGGCCTGAGGGACAACAGGAGTTTTTTCAGCTTTTAATTCTATGGTTGGTGTAGCAAGACCTGGGCTCAGAGAAGTAATGGGTGGCTGCTTGGACAGCATGTATCTACCAGCAGTGGAGCAGTGGATAAGAAATGGAAGAAATTAATTTTGTTTAGCTTAATTGTTATCTGTCCCCCTTCTCTGCCACAGCCACTGTCCAAATTCTCAGTGAGAGAGCAGGATTAATCACCGAGTTATAGAATAATCAAAGCTGGGAAAGACCTCTAAGATCATTGATTCCAGCCCTTAACCCAGCACTGCCTCTTTACCACTAAATCATATTCCCAGCTGCTACACCCACATGACTTTTAAACACTTCTGGGGATGGTAACTCCGTAACTTCCCAGAGAGCCAATTCCAGTACCTGCCCAGCCTTTTAGTGAAGAATTTTTTCCTAACAATTAGTTTAAATCTCCCCTGGCACTTAAGGACACAACTTAAGGACATTTCCCCTTGTGCTGTCTCTGGTTGTCTGAGAGAAGAGACTGACCCTCACACAGCTCTACACTCCTTCCAGGCAATTGTAGGGAGTGATGAGGTTTCTCCTGAGCCTCCTTTTCTCCAGGCTAAACATCCCCAGCTCCCTCATACGACTTGTGCCCAGACCCTTCTTCAGCTTTGTTGACTCTGATTGGGAAAATTCTTTGTCCTTGGCTGGCTACATTAATGTGTAATCAACATGTAAGAAGAGGTCATCCTGGCTAAAGAACCCTGGTGCTAAGCACATGTCTGCATAGAGAGGAGACATTTGAAGATGATGGGGAAACTTGTACATTACTTCTCCCTGAACTTCGAACAGGACAACCTTAAAATACTTTCCCATGTATTTCTTCTTGGCTGTTGCACCAAAAACTTGTCCTGAAAATGTCTAGGATTCTTGGTAGAAATGCATGGTCTACATGTAGAACAAAAAAAACCTTTTTCTTATCTTACAGATATATTTTTCTATGGCTCTTGAAATACCTGGGAAGCAGGAATAAAGTAGGAAGTAGTCCTATATGATAAGCCAATATGTGCTTTTTCTTCTGATTTTCCAGGCAATTTCTGGTGGAGTCATGTAGGAATATGGCCCTTTGCTGCTCATTAGAGAAGCATTGATCAATTCCTACTGTATATGTGCTACATATGCTACTTTAATACTCTATTGTTGCAAACAATTGGAAATCTTATTCAAAAGAATTATCTTCCTTTCAAAGAAACAGCATTTAGCACCAGCTTGCATTCTTGTTGCTCTCAGTTAATAAGAAGATACAAAATCTGAATTTTGCTTTTGGGTTGTGGTGCATATTCTTCTTACCCAAACCCCAGGCATAATAAAGATGGTGTTTCAAGGCTAATAGTTAAGAAACCAAAGTAGTTTCTCCATCTGTCTTTGAAGTAGAAGCAAGCTTTGGTTTTTGCAGTTCCATACAACAATGACTGATATGCCAAAGTATGTGCAAGCCAAGGAGGTGACAGTCTCACAAAGCAACCAAATTTGAGACTGAGATGCACTCAGAGATTTTTAATCATTAGCCTCTAGAAGGTACTGTTTGATGGATGTGAGGGAATATTTGTGTTTCTTTGTCCCTATACATTCCCTTTACCGCACACATGTAAAGCGTATTAAAAAGTTACCTCCACGTTCTCATTTAAATGTGAATGTCATGTGTTTGCACTGCTAATTCCTTCTTAAAACTGCTCAATCTGCTCATGTTGATTTATATGCATGTTTAATAAATAGTTTCTTTACATGATCTCCATTGTTGATTCTCTCAATGAATGATTTTAACAGTAATGGGACTAAACTAATATGGAAAACTGCTCTTGAGAAAAAATGGGGGAAAATGGTCAGTAAATTAGTCTTCTGTGATCTCTGGTCAAAACAGAGTTTTGCCAAGTGACATTAAATAACAACTGGGCAAGACAGAAACCTTGACAAATAAGCTTTCAAAGACTGTCCAGCTGTAATGTGTCTTCTACTCCATTAATAATGTTTCTAGAGTATTTTCTTATGTGTTTTTCCTGGTATAATCACAAGATTCCTTTCAGCCTTCTATTTGGCCTGATTTAAAGCAGATTATCACAAAATGCCTAAATTATTAGCTTGCTTGTCTAGCAAAATTTGGCTGAAAATATGTTGTCAAACTCCTGGTTTTATTCTTTAGTGCAGCCCAGTAAAGAGCAAGGTTTTTTTCTCAATGGAAGCAGGGGATTTCAGAGGTCTTGTCATGACTCCTCACTCTGATAAATGTTGTTGCAGCCAGGTTTTTATATTAGTTTTCATCAGTGCCAAATCCAAGCATTTTTGTGTTAAGTTTGTGTCTGTAGAGCTGATCACTTGAAATATCCTCCACTGCTAACAGCTTAGTCTTTTCTTTAGGAGAATATATCCAAGTCATAAATCACTGAGACCAGTGATTTAGGAATGACCATAACAATTGTTTACACCTTCTGTTCATTCCTATTCCTCCTTTAGCTTGTGTTCTGCCTTACATTCCTTGCATATTGCAGGAAAAGTATATCTGTAGCAGAATGTACTGAATCAAATACATCCAGTCTTCATAGTAAACTATTAAATGGAATACATACTGCAATTTTAAGCTGGCTTCTCTGCTCCTTTTTTGTTTAAATTAAGCATAAATTTATATTAACAAAATTAGCAGACACACTGCACGTTCTACAATCTCCTAGGTCCCTGTAAAACTTTTCCAGTTTCCAAATATAAGTATTATTGGTGCATTCCTGTTGTAACATTTTTTACCAATTGTATGTTGGCCATATGAATACTATTATTTTAAATTTCTTTTGATGTGACTGTCCATTAAATATTTTTTAGACATTTTGTTTCCTTGGTACTGATGGTAAATTAAACAGTGACTTATTCTTTGTGCTGGTAGAGGCCTTTCATCAGTTAATGACTTTTTAAATCCATGTGCTTGGCTCTTCACCTTGAAAGAAGGATAGATTTCCTGTGCTAAATGAGAATGGAAGTACTGCATCAGTTCAAATTGAACACAATGTGCAGATGAGACAAAACCTTAGTGTCTGGGAGCACACTTTCAGTGTAGCACTCAGAGCGTTGCTGGAGAGCCAACAGAATAAATGCAGCCAGAAATGTAACCAGCAATATGGTTCCACTGAGCCCTATGGCATCTGTACCGATTGCTGCATCCTCTGAGATGTCACTGCCATTTGGAGGAGCACATTCCCTTCACCAGTTACTGCACCAAGATGATGGGCGCACAGCTCACCCTGCAGCCATGCAGCTTCTCTTCAAAAACCATTGGCATCACAAGAATGGATGCTTCTGGCTTTTGATGACTTTTTCACTGGAAGAGATATTTTGCACCTGAGTCCTTTTCACCAGTAGGGACTTGTTCTTGTCTTGTAATAAACTTGCAGATTGACATTATTGCCCTTGAATGCATGAGGAATTCTGATCTCAGTTGAGGTATTTTGTTTCCCTGGCTCTCCCTCTCCCTCTCCCTCTCCCTCTCCCTCTCCCTCTCCCTCTCCCTCTCCCTCTCCCTCTCCCTCTCCCTCTCCCTCTCCCTCTCCCTCTCCCTCTCCCTGCCTGCTGCTTCTTGGAGCTCTCCACAGGCCACCCCACGTTTTTCATAAATGAATATATTTATGTTAACTTTAAAAGTAAGTATGAAGATAGCTAACCCTTGCACTCTATTCCCTCTCTTCCTTCACCTCATTGTACCCACTGCTTAGTTCAGTCTAACTGCAATAACACAGAGAGGTTCCTCCTAGGTTTGCTTCCCACTGAAATGACAGTATATTTCTTTTACCTGTGTTTACTTTCTGACTGCATTCCACTTCTTTAGTTTATGCCTTTCTCCAGTCCTTTCTGAAAAATATTTGTTTTCATATGCATCTTTTTCCAGAAGAGGAGTGTTGTAGAAAGTGGAGGTGAAAGACAGGCACGTAGAATTTGGGAATTCAGTCCCCATACAGTGATACTGAGGGTCCAGGGATCCATATTCAAATGGAAAATTGAAAGCAGTACTTTGGCTGCTTTGATTTTTCCCATCAAGCAACCTGCTCTAATCCTGATGTTCCATGTATAGAAAAATTGTTTTGGATACTAATTCCTGGATCATAAGGGTTTGCCTGTGCAGACTAACAAAGGTATGAATTGAAGGTACCTTAGGTAAACAATATTTCAGCCCTATGAAACCACGTATTTTAAAAAAGCCCAACAAAACAAAAACATCGCCAAATTTAATTTTGCTTAGTTTTTTTTTCTACAACATATTAAACTAAAACAAATTTAGGTTGCATTTATGCTAGGCTATTAATGTGGTTCAACTACTCCATATGAAAGGATAATTCAGATGAATTTTTCCTGAGCTTTCTGTGTGGATGATACATGACACACAGCACCACACTGTCCAGTTATATTCTCTCAGGAGACCAAAATGTATTGTTATGGCAATGAACAACAGGTGACTACATGCAGAAAAAAGATCAAAAGCACTGGGAGCAAGTCAGAATCAGGAGAGGCAGAGGAGCTGTTGTGGTGGGCCAATCTCCCACATGCTGGCCTTCCTTGCAGCTTTCACACCCACCAAAGGGACCCATTAGTGACCAGATATGTGCTTGCTGGAAGGTGGCTCCCCTGAGAGGAAGAGCCAAGAAAGTCAGGTTTTTGGGACAGATTCTGGAATCTTTGTTGTGACCAAGGGAAATCACTTTGCACAGGAGAAGTAAAATTTGGAAGCTGATCCTGAGTCTGCATATGATGGTGCTTCCCAGAGGAATAAAGCAGTTTGCAGGGCTTTTAGTTATTTCCAACATCTCCAATTCCCATTTATCTGCCCAAGCTAGAATGTGGAGAAGACCTTAGGGGCACCACCTTTTAGATGCAATGTTCTCGTGCTTTCAGCTAAAAGTACTAAATTTAAACATCCTATTTGTGGATTGCATGCAATGCATTTTAACAGCATGGTTTTATGAATTATTGCACTTGTTTCATATTTATAGATGGTTAACTCTGCAATGGAAAGGGACCGATTTAAGCAAAGGTAGGTTACTCCAAGGTAACTGCCATTTTGTGAGAGCCTACCAGTATGGCCTCTTGGAAAATTATGAGAGTCACCCTGTTTACTTTTTCTCATATTTCTGGTCAGTTTTCATCTCATCTGCCACTTGGGATACACTAATAGAGAAAGAGGAAGGATTTGTGTCAGAGAAGCAGCCAGATATGAACTTGTTAATCTCAGAGGGGTGAATGATTGGGCTATCTTGCCTTGTACACTTTTTTAATTCCCAGTGAACCTCAGCACAGCAATCTCTATGATGGATGAAAGACCAGATTTTTTTCCCTCTCTCTGTGTAAACTGTATAAATTTTGTGCTTCTTTTAGAGCTTTTGCTTTTATACCAAATGAAAAACAACAGAGGACCAGAAGATTTGCCAAACCTGTTGTGACAGCATCCCAGGAAGATGCCTGCTGGGGAGAGACAGGAGTTAGGAAGACTTGTCTGACTGTGGGGTCTTATGCTGTAGTTCAGCAGAAAGCCATTTCTTGCCCACTTGCCTACCGTTTATGTTGGATTGAAATGACTTTTAATTTGCTCAGTTCCGCTGACTGGGAGTAAAAGTCTGCTTTCCAGTAACTCTTGGTGATGAATAAAATAGAAAAGCAGGAATTAGGTCTGCTTGCAAATAATGTGTAGCAGCAGATACATCTTAGGAGCTGGATAACACACAGAATATCTTTTCCCTTCAGCCTTAAGTGTAACAACGTAAGGAGACAAGGCAAAGCTACATTCCTGTACAATGCTAAAATTATCAACTTAGAGTCCTCAGGCTTTAGGTCAGCTGTTCAATAGCAGCTGAAAGGAAATCCCCTCTCACCCCCTATGCCATATTCTCTAGGAAAGGCTTCTTGCACACATAAAGAATGTGATGCCATGCCTTTTAGTTAGAGTGTATAAATCAAAGTCAATTGCCTTTCTCCAACCACGTAAACTATTTTTGGTGAAGAATCTATTCAAAGACGAAGTTATATAGCCCACTCTACACAATTAAACAGATAAAAGTATAAAAAAGAAATTAAATTATATATGAAAGAGATAGAATCTCACCCTCTTTAAAGCAAATATATTCTTGTGTTTTTTTTTCCCAGAACACTAGAACTAAATTTGAAGATAGAAAAGGACTCAAGCTAAGTTAATTGTATTAACCCCTCCAGCTTTTACATTTTTCCATACAAAAAATATCTCTTTTCTCCTCTTTTCATTGGAATAAATAGCTGCATTTCTTTTCTCTACAGGCTGGAGATGATGAATTGAAACAACCATAATAAGAGTGGCAGCCAAAAACAAGGGCATTTACAAAGGATAATTATTGCTTAGATTATGAATATCAAATTTCTATTGACATGAAAAAATTACATCTTACAGAGATATTATAAGCATTGTCATTCACAATGAAGCATGACAGAAAAGATTTTACTCTCAGCTGCCTGTAGAATTAAATCACATGAGCCATTCTTTCTTCAGAGAAATGTGAAGCTGAAACTTAGAAGGATGCATATTTCTATGTAAAAATAGTATCATTCCCCTTCCTTGAATTTGATTCAACACTAGCATGGAGAATTGCTATATAGGAAACACAGGTGGGGAATGTGAAGCTGGGGAATATAAAGTTCTCTGGGGGCAAAGACTTTCCAGTTCCCCACCCATCTTCAGCCTCATTTGATTAGGAATGTTCCTGCCAGATAAATGGGTTGGAAACTTCCAAAACTCTTCCTCCAACGAGCGACTGAGATCCCAGATCTCCGAGAGCATTTCAAATGAACAGCAACAGTAGCAACCTCAAAGTCTTAAGGACTAAGGAGGCAAAAGATGAGCATGCATAGCTTCGCTGTTCAATTGAAAATGACAGTATAAGTAATATATTACATCTTATATATATATGGTGTTTTGACACTCCTTTTTTTTAAAAAATTTCCTGAACAGTTAAAGCATTTTTTTCTGTCTGACACATGCATTAGTCTTGGTGTCACTGCTTGCATAAATCCAAACTTGTTCCAACCATATAGATGTTTTTAAAAGCTGTTCATAAGAAAAAAATGCTGAATGTTTTCATCTTTAGAAATTACACAAAGTTTTTCAGAAACTTTACAGATCCTCTTTGTTTAAAGCAGCATTTTTTGTGTGCTGTGGTCCACAAGGCATTATAAATTGACTATGTGACCTGGTTTGAAGGACAGGTGTTTGTTAAGAAAGGCAGTACCCTCTCTTAAAATGGACAATGTAAACCCCCTCCCTCCAAATTATTATAATTTTGAAATTAAGGAGCTCTCAAGCAGAGATATGGGAATAGGAATTACAGTTCTTTACTTGGAAAAATTAAAATAAAAGTAGAGTAATAAAAAAAACCAAACAAAAACAAAACAAAATGCTGACAGAGTCAGAATACAACCTGACATCCCATCAGTCATGGTGTTGGTAGCAGTCCCATTAAATGGTGGCTGCAGTCCTCCTGCAGTGACAGATGTGGTTCTGTTGAAGCAGTGGTCCTGTAGAAGGGTGCAGTTCTCCTCCAAAGGTCCAGTGATGATGTGGAAAGGTCCAGTTTTCCTCTGGAATCCAGTGGACAAAGGCTGCTTTGGGCTCCAAATCTCAGTTTTTATCTAGGTAAGAAATGTTTGGCTCCTCCCCCTGGGGGGAGCATCTCCCAATGGGAAGATGTAATTTTATCAGTCATGCAGTGGGACCCAATGGCCCATTAACAGAAGATGTCTCCCTGGAGGAAGGATGGGTCACAGAAAAGATAAAGTTCACCGCCCCACCTGGTTTCAACAGATGGTGGTAGAATACATACTTTTGGTTGCATTCTGCTTTGCAAGCCAAGACACTATGATGTCCAGAAAAAAAAAATTCCCAGGAAATATATAAGCTCATGTATAACCACAAGTTAAAAATAGAGACAGTAGCAATTGAATATTTAAAACAGGGTCTAATTTTCCTTAGAAATGAGAAGCAACATAACTATACTGTTTAAGGTGGGATGTGGTCCTTCAAATGAAAATTGAAAAATTTATTTGTATTTGCTCCTTCTGCTGTAGCATATTTTAGCATTTCCTGATCTCCAGGAAATTTAATGACATGTTAATTTCGAAGGCATATTCATTGTGGATGGCAATTTGAAGCCATCCAGAAATGGAGGTACAGGTTCTCTCCAGTTTGTTCTGTTCTACAGGTTCTGTGCTTCTTATCCACTCGTCAGCCTTTGGAGTCCTTGGATACCCAAAGCACAGCAACAACCAAGAATATATTTGTTTGGTGTGGTCCTGATATTTAGGTTTCATATCTTTATCTTAACTAAGTACAAAATGCCTTTTGCCACCTCTAAACTATTTCAGCACAGCTGGTCTCTATAAAATTCACCTTAATCCTTCTGGGGATTCCACCTGTGCCCAACAGTATGTAGGAGTAATCTGCCTGCAACACACACATAAAATGGGAGCCTCTGTCCTGATGGAGGATAGTGGGATCCCCACCATGTGTTTTTTCTTTCTTGGGATAGTGTTTTAGAGTGCTGAAGACTGGCTTGGGAAAATAAAGGAATGTATTCTGTAATTCCCCTCCTAAAGACTGTTTGTCACAACTCTGTTTGGTAGATTAAGTTTCCTTTTAATATGTATATGTGGTCATTCTGTGATGTGAGTTTCTGTAAAGATCAGCAAATGCTTTTTCCATCCTATATATGGAACTCATTTTCTGGAATTCAGGGCTATCAGCTGAAATTTCACAGGATGTGGTGCTTTAGATGTGGGACAAAGAAGATCTGCTTAATTTGCCATATCATTTATTTCTCTTTCCCTCTTGTGTCCTTCTATATGTAGCCTTCTATATATGTGTCCTACCTTTGAGTTCTGCCTGTCTGAAGTCTTTAGGGAGCAAACACCGTTTATTTGTGAATTTCTTGAAGTGAAGATATCTCTTCCAGTTTAGATTTGCATCATAACTTTTTAACCAACATATGCTAAGCCTGTGTCAACTTTAAATTTTACAGTCTTTAGGATGTTCACATTCTTTGTTTTCTCTTGATTACTTTGTAAGGAAAAAATGAAGCAATTTCTTTCTAGTGGAACATCATAGTATTGGGAATTCTTTTTGATAGTAACTTGCATTTTTTCTTAGCATAATTTATCACTAAAGGAATGGATATTTACTGAGTTGCTGGAAGTTTTAAGCATGTGAATAATAGCATAAATTACCTGCCTGAGAAACATCAGTGAGAATGGATGATAAGAAGGAGTGAAAATGTCTGTTTTGATAAATTAAAGCTGAACAACCTCAGAAAAAAAATTGCTGTCTATTTGTATTGTTGGCTGCATGTATAAATCTAGATACATTAATGCTGTCAGTGGTATTTATCCACATTTCTGATGCATACTAAGGACACCACTGGTTTCTGCATAATTAAGTACAACAGAACTGAGCCTATGGAAGATGACCTGTCTACTGCTCTGTAACTTTGGCATTTGCCTGGATAATATTAGAAACGCTTAAGCTCTGAAAAAAAAGATTTTTCCTGCTAAGATGGATATTTTTGATGATAAAACAACTGAAGTCAGGTTAAGAAAATAATTTAATGATATAAATAGTACAAGCCAATTGTCATAGGATCTCCCACATTACTTTTTAATTATAGATTGACAGATTTTTCTGGTAGAAAACTGATACACTGGAAATCTTGAAGGATAGATATCAAGGTTATTTTAAATGTTTGAACCACTAAAAATAGAAGCAGTAGTTTATAGAAAGAAAATTTTAACTTTAGGTACTTAGACATTTGTATGGTTCTAAGAGCAGTTGTACAAAGAAATTCAATAAGTGAAAACAAAATGAAAAGTTGAGTCTGCTATTATAGGCAAATGAAATATTTTCATCATTACACTCTCTCTTTTTCTTCTCTTTCCACTGATAGTGTTCCTTGCTGTCTCCCCACTTATTTTCTTGAAATTATCTGATGTGAAAAGTGTCTCATACACTTTGTGACAAGAGGCTCCCATATAAAGTTCATTAATGCACGTATTGTTGCCATTGTGTGTGTATGCACGCTCTAGCCTCTTTGCTCCTCACTTAGTGGAACTATAGATTTAAACAGATGGGGACAATTGTGCTGTGTTATAGCAGTTAGGCTCATAAAATCTCCCTACTTTCAACTACATCCGTCTCACTGGAAATGCATTCGAGCTGAGTTAGGAAAATGCTGATATGTTGGATTACATACAACCTGCTCCACATGAGCCTCCCTTTCAGTTAGCCAAGTACATATATACATATCTTAAGGAAGGGGGTAATGGAGAGACAGCAACAACACTTCTTAAAACTCATTGGAATATATAAAAATGTTCAACACTGAAAAATGTTGCCATGAAAGGCTCTAACTTTAATACTTGGCAATGAGAATTAATATGTAAATTAATAATTTTTTATTACCTAAAACTTGCCACAAACTCCTTCCATATTTGGTTGTGGGTTGATGAAAGCCTTATATTCGTCGTAATCCATGTTAATCTATAAGGCAAAAAAGGCTCCAATGCTTTTGGTGGCCTGTGGCTGAGGCTGTTAGTTGCTCCTTTCATATGTATTACTTCTGTTAAAAAATTGGTTTGTCTGGTTCAGTCTTGTGTTTGGCCTTAAGACTGCTCTGCATAGCCTTGGACAGAGTTTCTCCTGCCTGCACTGTGTGCAACCAGTCATGCATGTTTCAAAAGTAACAAAGATTAATTTATATATATATATGTATTTCTAACATTTATTTTAACTTTAAGAATCATGGCTCTAAGGCATACTAGGCACTTAAATCTAGAGTCAGAAGTGCAAGCAGCAACAAGAAATATATATAAATCAAAATCCTCATTTTGCTATACCATCTTGAGGATTTACGTTCATTAGATCCAGTGCCCAGCATACAATTTCCTTTGATTCATATTTGAGTAATCACTTCAAAACATAACTTTGCAGTAATAAAGCAATGGCTTTAAAGTCAAAGTTAGCGTCTGTTGCTTTCATGTGAATTTGAAATACCATCATTGCATTGTGCCTGGTGTTACAAAACACACCAGTGAATAATAAAACATACAACAGATTCTTGAAACAAAGAACATCCCAAACTGAGCTAGGAGCTTTCAGATCTGCATCAAATGCTTCCAAGAGGATAAAATCAGATGCTGAGGAGCAACTGTGGTACTCTTTGTTCTTGCCATGGAGAGAGATGGGCTCATTTGTGGTTTCTGGAGAGGCATAAAAATGGATTTTAACATAGCTGGTGAGGTTTTTCTCTCTTAGGGATCAATGATTGTCACTCTGTGACTTCTGCCAGTCAGTTGTTGAACAGACCATTTGTAGCTCCCTGAAAAAAGAAATCAGAACAGCTTTCTCTCTGTTTTGTGCTTCCTTTTTTCCGGCCGTTTCAGAAACTGCTTTCACTGTTTCTTTCAAATTCCTTTCTGAAGTACATAACTGAATCTCAGAAGTTTTGTGATAAGGGAAGTGGACAGGTGGGATTGGCATAGTGTGTTTCCTACAGATGTTGCATGAGAAAGGGAAAAGCTAACTGCAGGAGAAAGGTGATGGAGGATTAGGTTGTTCACCAAATAGGTTTCAAAGTTAATTGCCTCAAGCCTGGTTGCTGAAACTAATCTGTGTAAAAAATAAAGGGCTTTCATGAGTGAGGAAGGCAAAAAAGTATTGACCTCATCCTGTGTATTCCAAGTACCTATAAATCAAGGCTTTTCTAGGGATGGAGAGGAAGGTTATTGTAATTGGATGTTTTTTTCTGGAAGATTTGTATATAGGCCTTTAGCTTCTGTAATGCAGTGATGTCCTGTTGGAGTGTTTTCAGTAAGGTTATGCTGATTTAGAGAGGGTGGGTACCTGACCCAATATAGTCTTTCAGTGTAGCAGTGACATAGAAAAGTGTTAAACTTTCCATTACTGAATGTCCACATTAGAGGATTATTTAACTCTACCAGAAAAATCACATCCTGGAAAAACAAAAAAAAAAATACAGTTATCAGGAGAAATCTCTCTGTGAGCACTTGCATTCTGCTCTTTGGGACATACTTTTTTGCATGTATCCTGAAACTCTTCTAAAAAAACAAAACACAAAAAACAACCCCAAAACAAAATGAAAAAAACTTCTTCACAGCTGCATTATTTTCATCACATAATAAAAGTACCCAAGTCTTTCTTCTTCCTCTTACTGAGAAAGTAAACACACATTGAACTGCACAGGTTGAGCTTCTTAAAAAAAAAAAATACCATGGAGGTTAGAATGGGTTGAGATAATTAAGAAAACAGTTTTCTTTTCACTGGCATGATTTCCCAGACAACAGACTGCTTAATGTAGATCCTAGATATAAAGGTCTTTTATCAGAGTTTGAAATGTTGCTTTCTGCAAAGCTGACATAAATAAAACCCTGCTTTGCAATCAAGTTTTCTGGACTAGATCCCACCCCTCCTGAACTTCAGTATGTTGGTTTTTGGTTTTTTTTACACTGTGGACTGTAGTAAATTTGCTATTAGAATTTTCTCAAGCAGAAGGAACTTCAGTATTGCTAAAGAAATGGAATGGAAATACCAGGCAAATACAGACTCAAATCCTCCTGACAGAAAATCTGTCAGAGGTGGACAGAACCAGAGGAGCTTTGGGAAATTTACTTTCCAGGTTTGCTGATTCTTTTTCTCTTCCCTGGAATGGATTTGAGATTCATTACAGTCTTCGAATGAGAACCTAAAAAATATTTAAGATCTAACGTAGGATTTCAGGTGTCTGAAAAGCATATTCCCTAAGACCTACTCAGTTGCCTCTGCAGCCAAGGAAGCAAATAGTTTATGTTAGTTATTTTATTTGTATTAAGGTAAGCCTGGGCAAATATAAAATTTGGTTTCCTGTTGTGTCCAGAAACACCTTGATAAAATGCTTCTATTCAGTGGGAGGGAGAGATGGTCCCTCCCACTTTCTGTCCTCCACACTTGTGGTACATTCCTTTATTCTGAGAGCTATACATCAATTCCCTGTGATAGAGAGGGAGCCTGGTGCCCTGCATGCACCAGCTTAGAGTGTATTCAGTAAAATAAGATTTATCCTTTTAGGGAAGAAAGCAAATGTGCAAGCAGTTCAGTTCAGTAACTTGTTTATGAGCTTATTCTTTCTTGTGATGATGTGCTTTGGAGGTTTAGAGCAGAGTCTGATTCCTTCAGCTGTATTGCTGCAGAATTCCACCAAAAATACACCTGAGGGCAGGGCCTGACACAGGACTATCAATTAATAAGTATATATATTATATATGCACCAATATAGGTAAACCTAATCACTTAGCAGCAGGAGAGTGTGGCCTATGGTGACATTCTTGCTATTAGTGCTCATGACAAGAAAAGATGTCATGCTCATGGGCTCTTGGAATTGCATCTCCCAATATGTTCTCTGTCTACATCCAATTGCCAACTTTCATTTGGTCTTGCTCTCTTTTGTCAGGAAGAAGTTTTTAACCTCCTGCTGAGTAAATGCTGTGGGTCTGATGTAATTCAGGAAGTCCTCTGTCTGATGTGTGTTGGATAAACACTGTTGCTGCACTCAATTTGGGACCATTTAATTTTGCATCTGTGCTGTGAGATTTCCCTCAAGGAAAGAGCACTGAAATCCATGCCCCAGAAGCCAAGCATATTTTGGAAACCCAAATGGTTTTCTGTTCATAGCAGCTCATCACCTGGTTTTAGAGCTGGGGGCAGCGATGAAAGTAGTGCAAGAAGGAAATAATTTCCCCAGAATTATAATAATGAGGAAAAAAAACTCCTTAAGCCATAAATAATCCTTATTTTCTTATGTTTGCTTACTTTTTATTATTTGTTGTTTCATTTGGCAGCATTTGCTTTAAAGTTTGTCAGACCAAGTGTTGGTAACTGAGATTTGTCTGAAATTGAAAAATTGAAAAATCTGTTTCTGACTCTTAAGGTCAGCTAGCCTCAAGAGCTCACAGCCTTGCTTTCCAGATCTGAGTAGTGTTAACATCAAGAACCAGGATACCACCCTATATACAAATTACCTTTTTGCTTCCCTCTTCATTTTACTGGATAAAGCTGTCTAAGCATAAACCAGCACTGATGCATTATGTTCAGAAACTGCTATGGTGTCCATTTTGGTAGCAAACTTCTCAGAAATTATATTGCGAATCTTACTTTTGAAGGACTTTCTGTGACACAATTGAAGGTGAGATATATAAAGTACAAGTGTAATGTCAAATTCTTTTATCATTACTTTAGCTGTTAGACTTAATGCTAATTTTAATAGTTTTAATTTTTTTCCAGTTTTATATAGTAGAATTAAAATATTACCTTAAGGACTGAAGAAACATTGGAAGGCTTTTAATGCAGAAATTTTTGAACTGTCTATTATGCCTCTCTAATGGCTAATTTTTAGCAAAGCAGACATTGGATCTAGTGTTTAACCTAGAACTGCTGTTCTGAGTGGGTATATAAACCTGGCAACTGGCATGCTGACCTCTTTCAGTTCTCTAACAGGAATGAATGCAGCAGCTTTAGAAGGGTCATTTTGGCAGCAATCTGGGATTTAGAAACAATACTCAATTCTCTGCTAGAATTATTCCATGCTATGATATAACTTCGTAACTATTGGAATTTCTGTCTTAAATTCTTTCATGAAAGTGGCCCATAAATAGTACTTATATAATTTCCATTGGAGTCCTTTGGGGTAGGTATTTCTTATTCCCATTTTATACACAACAGCCATGAAACATTGACAGGAGCAAAAAAGAAATCCTACTAGTTTTTGTGCCTCCTTTTTTTCACCAAAAATAAGAGTGGAGTGGAATCTCTGGAAGGGAGTATGTGTTTCAAATCAAGAAAAAAATGTTCAGACAATTTCTGATGGAGAAAAATTTTCTTTCCCCACCTTCCATCAGCTAAATTTTCACTTTGCCTCCCCCAATTAAAACAATTACAGAAAAAAAAATATCTTTAAAGTCCATAGAAAACAAACCATTGTTATGACTTCTAATTATTTTTCTAAAGATTTTTGCCTGAATCTCATAAAGGATGATACTGTACATTCTCATTTCTTTCTGAGAAAAGCTAGAACAGTTTTAGGTCATGCTGCTGCTTTACAGGCAATGATGGTGATGATGGCTGTGGTGCTCATTGTTCCCACTGCTATGCACCACTGCATCTAATACTCAGAAATTATGTGGACCTTGATTTATAACTGTTCACAATTGTTATTAGTCCCAGTTGCTCCACAGTAACTCGTCAGCGTGTAAAAATAAACACTTAGATTTCTGCAGAATGAGGGTCTTAATATGTAGCTGCATATGACTGAGTCTGGCCCTGACCTCATGAAGGAAAATAAACCATATACATGTACAGAGCTTGTTAATATTTTCTTGAGTCCTTTCACCCAGCTTCAGTCACTGTCACTAATTTGTTTTGATTATGGTAAAATATCAAGAGTTTGCATACTTTTATTTTGTCTGAATGACTCCGTGGGGTCTTCGTTGTTCTATATTACCTTGACTGTCACAAGCAAAATCAGATACTGATAAAATTATGTAAATGTAAATGTCAATAAAATAAATTGTTCTATTTTTGCAGATGTTCTTCATCTGGACTGAATTTGATTGTGGATGCTTGTCTTCAGGCATAATGATCCAAATCTAAAGGATGAAAGTGTTGGAGCAAAGAAAACACATTCTGAATCTCTACTGTAAATTATACACTATACAAAATCAGTCCAAATTGTTCGAACCCTTGGACAATTACAATGTTATTCTACTCACCATGCTGAGTACTGTGTAATTATCATGGTTAGCAGCAGTTTGCTTGCTCTTAGTCCTGAAGGGAGATGCAAGCTTTACTGAACAAGAAATAAAAGCAGATGTTAGACCTTGTTTTGTTTTCTGACTCAGCAACTGAAAATACTCACAAAATTTGAAGGATTTTTTCTCACTTATTTAGTTCATATAGCATTAACAAAAACAGTGCTATTGATCAAATGTGCACTGTGCTGTACATAATGAACAGTGTGGTTAGTTGCATGATTAACAAATTTGCTAAGTTGCAACCCCCAGCTTCATTTGTAAAAGGAAAGAAAAAAAATCAGAGATATTGTTCCCAGAGACAGAAGATCCAACTAACAAGAAACATTTCATTGGTTTTCTAGTTTACAGGCTCATCCTTCTCCTATTAAGTCAATTATAGATCTGTTTGCATAGTTAATCATGCAGGAAGCATACTTCACATTAATTTCATTTGTTTTGTAGGGTTAGTTTACCCATCCTCTTCACAAAGTTGACCAGTCTTCCTTACTAGAAGCTTTTCAGTAGAATTAAATTCATCTTATGTGCTAAGCTTTTGAACCTCAACAACTTTTGTGTAATTGTTGTAAGCCTTTAATCTAAGTGCCAGATACTTCTGCAAACTTTGGGTGGGCCTACTGTCCACTAGATGTCAAAACTTGGAGCAAATGGATCAGGAAACCAGCAATAGGAGGCACCTTTGGCTTGAGCAGTTAGAGGAGGATGTGGGATTCCTGTTGCCATAAGGCTGCTTTGTTTAGAAGATAGTAATTAATATTTTTATGCCTCTATGTAATTTCTGCCTAATAAAATCTAAGAAGCATTTCTAATCTGCCCATAAATATGCTATAAGAGTATGAAGGAACAGCCTGAAAAAAATAGCAACTGTTCCTGTGCTTGGATGTCCTGTTAGATACTATAAAATCTTTCTTTCCCTGGAGAGTTAATCCTGACATGGAAACTCTCCAAAGGAAATGTTAGCTAAATTTAGTCTCAGCTAAGTTATTAAAGTCTACCTGGTTCTTCTGGAATGTATTCCTGGGCAGAGCATGCTGCCATAGCTAGACACCTGGAACTGGAAGACTAGAGCACAAGTCACTGTACACACGCACTTGTCTAAAGATGGCAGCTGAAGAAGGCAGAAAATAGGTTTAGTTTCAGTCTTTCCTTTCCATTGCATGGTACAACACATCTTGAAGGAACTTGTAGAATCTGAATGTGTGGCCTGGAACTGCTTCTTGCTGTAGACTGACCCTCAAATGTATGTGAGGTTTGTAGTGGGACTTCTCAGTATTTAGATTGCTGTGATTAGTCTTTAAAGTATTTTCTTCTGGTTAAAGCACTTGCAGCTTTGACTCTGTATTGGTCAACTGTGGTCAGATGTGCTCAACTTTCCCATCTTGTCTTTGTCTTCAAACTGTTCAGTAGCTTTTGGTGCTGACTGCAAGTCCCACAATCAAAAGGCCTTTTTTTTTTTTTTTTTTTTTTTTTTGTATGAAAGCCCTATTAATTCTAGAGGTCTAATAGCTTGTTTTCCGTATCTGTCTTCCTAACTTCTAAACATGTGCAATAGTTGAGGTCTTTCTCTTCAGGGTTATTGTGTGTTCCCAACACCAAATGTTTTGGTAGGTATTTCACCTTCTCATCTAGGGTGGGAATAAAAGGGAGAGCTTTCTATTAATTTCCATATACTTGGGCCAGCTTTTTGATTCCTTATCCTTTTAATGTTCTCTGTAAATGTGATTGGGCCATTCAATTGTTTTGGTTCACTTGAAGTCTCTCTGGGATTAATTTGGGCAAATCTTCTGTATGCCACTGAAAGCAATAGGGAATTCAGGCCTTTTGGGTCACATTTTTATCTAAGTGTGTTTAAAAGGATGAGGAACACTCTTTTAAAAAGTATTTTATAAGTAAGCTTTGTGCAGTTTGGAACTATTGATGCTTATGTGCATTTACTATAAGCAGCCTTGATACCTAAAGATAATAAAACACTGAGAGTGCAACATTACTATTGTAATAATTTTTTCCATGAAGCCAAGTATTATTTTGGTTTATGATGCTTAATTTTAGTTCACAAAAATGGAACTTTTACTACCTTTGATACATTCTTGTGCCAAACCAGTGAATAGAGGTGACAAGCTCCATCTTCTATTGTTCTTTCCCTTTTGTTATTTTCTTTTTTTTGACTAAAGTTATAATTTTCTTCAGCTCAAAATTCTTAATTCTTTTTTTACTGTAGAATATTCTGTAAGTGCCAGAAGAACTACAGTGCAAAGTTGTTTTCTCACTAATGTATTTTGTTTCACTGAAAATTCAGTCTCCAAGAGAATAAATATAGGTCTTAGAAGGAAACAAAAGTGTCCATCTGTGCCTTCATGATATATTCACTGTATTGTCTTTTGAACTTTGTCTTCCTTGGATTGGAGCACTTGAACTTCTTAAATGGATTTGTTTTTACAAAAAAGAAAAAAAAAAGCTAACATTACTGTGCTTATGTATGTTTTAGAAAGAAAGGAACTGAATACACTGCCACACACAGTGAGCTGCTGCTGTATAGGATGTTTCCTTTGGAGTGCTGCAATTAAGCCTGCTGAACTGAAAAATTAGCTCACCAAGTGCATGCTAATACTGAACAGGAAAAAAAAATGCAGTTCTAAGTAGTTTTATTGCAAGGCTTTACAGTTGCAGTGAACAAAAGCAACCACAATTGCCGCAATTTAATATTTATTTATTATTTAAAGTAAGCTAGCAGGAAACCTCTTAGAGTCTTTTTTTTCATGCAAAGGTCTTGAGTGATAACTTGAAAACCAGTAACTAGTCATGACCTGTCTGTGGGAGATGCCAGCCCCAAAGAAAACTGTAAGAAGGTCAAGTGGGAGTCCACACTTGTGTGAGGATTAACCCTGGAGTAAGAGACTGTTAAGGAAGCAAAATAGCTCCCGTTAGCCACCTGAGTATATTTTGTGTTTGAGAGGGGAGAAGATCTTGGGCTCACAGACTCTTTTATATTTAGCACTCATCTGGCCAACATCATCACTCACGGTGAGCAGCTTTTTCTTCTCACTTTTGGCAAAAATTACCCATTAAAATAAAAAACAAAAGCACAGAGAGCCTTGCACACACAGGGAAGATTTCCCCTAGGCTCTTAGCTCCTGCACAGCACAACTGCCCAGAGTCGAGTGGCATCCTGTACTTCAGGGAAAATATGCAATATCTTGGCTACTCCTGGGCTTGGTGCCAACCTCCACCTTTTTTAGCATAGAGTGATGTCACTGAGGAGTTCACAGCAGAGCAGAGTGTTCTAGAATGTGGGATGGAAAATTGCACTTCCTGTTGCATATTTTGGTATCCTCTGGATGAGTGATCAGCTGGTGACTTTTGATATGGATTTGGGGAAATCCTGTTGAAAGGTTTAGCTGACTCTGAGCATGCACAGCTATGTAGTCGTAGAGGTGGCTGAAGAGACAAGGTCCACAGGTACAAAGTTTTTTTATTTTTTCTGGTTCGGCAGCTTTTGTCCATCTTCAAAATCAGAAATCTTTAACTGTAGTAACCAACATGAGCTTCTTCTTTACTGTCAGAAAACCTGTTGGTGTCAACAACAGGTTGGAGCTCAGCTGACCAAGCTGTGGTGAAGTCTGGTACTGGTTTGCTGTCCCAAAATCTAAGTTTAATTCTACTCACTTTCAGCTAGCTCTAATAAATTTGCCCAAACTCTGCCTTTCTGATATTTGTCTACAGTACTGTACTGCAACCCCTGTGCTGCCCAGCAAACACGTTTTCTGAGCCTTCTTATGACATTTGGGACTAGAAATTTCAAACTGAACAAACTGATTGTGCTTGAGCAGAAAAGCTTAAATTTAAACCATCTTTGAAGTCCTTTCTCCAACTGCTTGGTACCTTCTCAAGTTGTCTACATGGAGTAAGGTAGGTTCCTGCAGAGGTATGGTTCTAAACCCAGAGATCTGGTCTACAGCCATACTGAGGGCTTGCAGTAAAGTAGATTCTGTATTAAAACACTGAAAAGCTGACATTCGAACATCTGCTATTGCTAAGTAAATATTATTAATGAATAAGTAGTTCCTCAAAGATTTGTCAGTGCTTATTCTTTGTACTTTTATCAAACTTCTGTATATTATTTTTCCGTTCTTCCCTCCTATGAGAGGAAAATATCTTCCTTCCCTGAACTGTGGGTAAGAGAAAATCTCTGAGGAATCACATTAATAACCTTGCTCCCTGCATTTAATGGACAAGAACTTCTCTGTGGTCCACAGTTTTCCCAAGATAATTTTGTGTTTGTTTTCCACAGTACTATCTGGTGAATAAACATGACTGTTCCCCACTTCCCATTGCTCACAGCTTGCTGTAGGTGACCAGTCAGCCATTTAGTGCCAGATTAATGATAGAAAACAGATTTTATTGTCTAAGTCATCTGTGAATGATGGGACTCTCTGTTAATTCCCATGAAAGCTAACTAATCTTCCAATTGAAATACTGCTTTTGCAATCCAGACTGTCATGGGGAGCAGATTTTCTTTTTTTTTTTTTTTTAAGGAGCAAAATGAACCTCACACAGAATCTATTTATTGATGGGGGAAGGAGGGGGAAGGGCAATTTCACCTCTTTTCTTGAATTCTATTCCACTGAGGGCACTTATATTCCATTGGAAATGCAAAAGCTCAGGGTCAGCCTTTCTTCTCATGGTCACATGGTTGTCTCTGCTTTCTCCTTGTCACCTTCAGCAACAGAAAATTTAAAACTTAGAGAAGTGCTATGTTTTCTTAGTTAGAGACTGTGCAAAACTTACTCCAGTGTTGGACTCAAAGTTGGAATTAAGTGTTATATCCTTGGCAAAAAGTATTACAAAATAATCTGTAAAAAATTCTAAAAAATTACTGAGTCATCAATCCAGTGACCTGCTACTATTTATCTTCATATTATGTATTACTTTTTTGGGATGAAATTATAGATAGATAACTATGTATATAAAAATATACCTTTAGGAGTATTACCCTGTTTCAACAATGAATGTTTGAAAGAAAGAGAATGCTGGCCCACTAATACTGAAATTCAGACTTATGGGAAATAATATTTGTCTATATCCCTTTTTTCTGTACTGCCATCTTTGGGCATTTTGTTTTAATTTAAGGCAAAGCAAAATCATAGTTTCCAACAGGTGTGAGAGGGATCTCAGTAAAACTGGTGGAATTGTTAGCCTTTACTCTTTTTTTAGCATTTTTTAAAGAAGCAAAAATATTTTATAACCTATAAAGCAAAAACCCCACAAAGATCAGTGACAGTGGAGTTTGTCTACCATGAGAATGGTTCTAGCCGTGAGGCTGTGGTGGAGTCCAGCTGTTTTCTGTGAATCCATCCATCAGCAGCACAAGAAGGTGAAGAAGGCAAATGGTGACTGCCTGAGAGGAGAAGGTGGGCAGCAGGGTGAGGGATGGCTGCTTTCCATGGAAGATCAGGATCAGGAGCAGGGAACTAGGGCTCCCAGAGATGACCAAGGTCAAGCTCAGCAGAAGGTTCAGGTACTACAAAAGACATCAGCAGAATACAAAAGCTTCTTCTAACAAGCCACATCAGTTCATCAGGTTAATATGTGAGATGACTTTATTTTCTATGTAATAACCTCAAAGCACATTATTGATACATTTTTAATTAATCTGCTGTTAATGACTGAAGATTTTGTAGAACATGTATTTAGCAAGCTACAGATAATTAGCTCATAGAGATAAACATATATAGATAATTAGATAGTAATAATTTAAATATAATTATAATTTAGGAAGACTGCAAATTGTCATATAACTTTGTAAGCTGTTATTTTTACTGCCAATGTCATTCATTTATATTTCTCAACATTTCACTGCATATTTTCTATTGAAATAACTATAGGGAAATTAATCTCTAAACAAATGCAATACAATGATCCTTTTATCTTTAGGTTACAACTTGCTGATCCAAACCCAACTCAGTTGTGGCTACAATTTGTTGCTGCAAGACAATACTGGCAGAAGAACAAATGGATCCCATGAATAATTTCAGGCTGATAATTAGAAGACAGTTTTTAGCCATCTGGAAAAGAAGGCAGCCTGCAGAAGGTTGTGGAACAACCTTCAGATGAATATTGGAATGTAGTGGTTGAATTTTTTTTGAGATGAATCCAGACAATCTTCTGCATTAAATTTTTCAGGATAATCTTCTGCAGCAATGGGGGTGAAGGTAGAAATTAAAAAGTGTCTGCTGTGGTGTTTATCCCTTTGTGCAATAGGAAGGAATGAGATGCAGGTCCATAAAGATGAACATCTGTGTTATGGAATGCAGATGATGAATGTGGAGGCAAGGAACAGGATGGACATGGATCACTTCTCCTCACTAAGCAGAGGTGAGCAGTTGTTCGTCCCAGTCCTGCTTTACTGCAATTGCAAGGAATTTCCACTGACATCAGTGGAAAGGATGTTGTTAGCCAAGAAGTGGCTTCTAAGAGTGCCTTTAGAGACAATTTTGAGAGTCCTTTCTAATGCTTTCTAATTTCTAGTCTTTTCTAATACTAGAGCTGCTAGAAGCGAATGGCAATTGGATTAAGATCAACAGAGGAAACAGGAGTCTCTTTAGTCTCTCCTTCCTGGGAGGAAGGCTATATTTCCTAAGATGAGGACAGGTAGACTGGGGAGCTGTACTGAGTTGAGGGAAGTTGCAATGGTTGGCATTTGCTACCCTGTCCCAAATTATACTCATTGCTTATTGGTTTTGCTGCATGAATCCTTCCTCAAAATGAATTTCAAAAGAGGGCAGGTAAATTCATGGCAACTCAATCCACTGACAGCTGCTGTTCATTGCCCTGAATACAACTTTTGGCTCAGGAACACTTAACCTGCTGATTAGCAATATTTAGAGGACGGGCAAGGCACGAATATGGTCACTAGTCATGTACCATATTGTCTCTATAGGTTCACTACTACCACTTTCAGAACTGGGGCTCTCAAATTGGTAGTCTACAAGCCTCACTCACTGTGAAGCCCCTATGTTCATTTCCTCTTTTCAAATACATTTTTTTCTCTCAGTTTTTTTTTTTTCTGAAAGAAATAGATTAGAAGAGTTTTGAAAAGTCTGTGTGTCAATTTACATTTTCAAAACCATAGTTTGCATTACCAAGAGCCATAAAGGAATAGAGACGATTATTCATCTTCCTCAGGAGCTTTTTCAGGAAACTTCCCAAGAAAAGAAATTAAATGGAAAAATCTATTAATTTTTTTTTTGCTGTTTATACAATTAATTTGTTCCATGGAATATATTGAGTCACTAAGAGTTTTTGATGTGAACTTTTCTTGTAATTTTGCCATAAGAAATGGTGCAGTCCACCATAATCTTAGTTATGTTAGTTCAACTAAGTAATAAACTCTCACTGATTTAGCAACATCAGCATATTGTAAATCGGAATCTTTTATTTACCTAACAGTCTTGATTGTTGACTATCTTTAGATCACTAAATATACTTAAAATATTGTGGCCAGTGCCCTTTCTATATTTTTAATAACAGTGAAATGCTACTGAATTAGCTAGTCTCTTGAACTCCTACATATCACAGACTTTTAACTAGAACTTCAAAAAGCTTGTGGTAGGTCAGAATGTTTTTGTTCCTTCTCCCCTTCCCAACTTCTTGAAGCTCCTTAGGTGATAGAAAACAGTGCAATGTTTGTTCACAGCCTTAAACCATTATTTGCTTCTGCTTTCACCTACTTTCTAGAACGATTTCCTAAATATGTGTTGGCTTTCCAAACTAAGAGATATATTTAAACTGATTTATTCATTTGAAAGGGATGCTTTTCTCTTTTGTAAAGAAAGCTCTTTACATGTAGTACTGCAGTGTGGGCCTAAATGTTTTTCTTTATAGCTGCATAAACTTGGAGGGGAAAATCCTGAGAACAGTCATTTGTTTTCTCTGGGTTAATGGCTTTCAGCTGGATGTCTGTCTGCTGAATAATGACTGTACTGCTACATCAACCCATCTCCTCCACTGCAAAACATGTGTTCAGTTAATGGCATTGACATACTGGAAGCTGGAATGAGCCTCCCCACTTGTGCTGTTCAAACATGGTACATCCTACTAGAATGAAATTAAATAAGGAGATGTGACAAAAGAGGAGGATTCAAGGAAGATGTTATTGTGTTCTGAAAGTGCAGCATCAAAGACACTTTGGTTTTTGACATCGCTTGTGTTGCTCGTTATTTAATCATTCCCATCCTGAGTATTTATTTTCTAAAGGGAAAAATTGGTTTTCAGATTTCAAGTCCTATGTTTTTGATCTTTATTATATGCTTGTACTACTGAGTGATGTGGAGAAATAATAAACAGTAGAAAGCTTGAAGTACTCTCTAGAAATTCTGAGAGCAAAATTTGAAAAGTACTCAAGCAGCACATAAAATATCACGTCCCTTTCCCACTTACTCATAGGATTAAATTATCCAAGTCACAGAGAAAATTATAGAAAATATCCTGGGTTTTCTATAACGGGGATCACACATGGGTGTAAAATAAGTACCGTAAAGTACATAGGTTTGTGAAATTGCTTTGATTTTTTTGTGATTGCAGGTGAGAAAATACACTGCAAACAACTAAAAAGGAAACAAATCACATATAACAATTCAAGAATTGATTTGAATATTTATTGATTTGATTTTGTCTTTCACTTGCATGAGGGAAGCTGAGTATACTTTAAAGACTGAAACTGGTTTGTTTTGGTGTGATAGATTTCCATTTAGCCAGGCTAGCTTTTCTAAGTCCCTTTTGTTTCACCCCCATCTGGCAGCCACCTAGGTGGGCAGAGGTGCTCCAGATAATGTGAACAGGGGCACTAAGCGTGCGAAAAGTGGCAGTGGGAATTGGTGATGTCCCATGTGAAAGTCCATTGGCCTCCCAGAACTGCATTCCAGAAATGACAAATGCCATCCATCTTGTGGGTGCAGACACTTTGGATATGCTGACAGTAATAATTCCACCCCTAACTCTCCAGTAACACATTAGCATTAACAGTAATTTTTGCCTCTAGACAGGCTCTGTAGTACAGCATGACGCTTCCTACCCTGTAATTGTGGGATCCTCATTAATCAGAAAGAATATTATGACATTGTGAGCTCACAAGAAAGACAATTCATGACTGACATAATAAAGGCCTAAATTATGCTGCTTTGATGATTGGAGGTGCAAATTTTTTTTCTCTTGTGAAAATAGGATTTAGCAGCTGTATGAAAAAAAAATCTGTATAATGAAAGTAGGGAGCATTGAGAGACAAGCAACACCAGCTTTATCTAGATGAGACCTTTATTTCAAAAGGAAATTAAAATTTGAAAGCTGGTAGTGTTTTTTTAATTGATAACAGAATTTAAATCAGGATCTTGAGGGAGAAATATGTGAGAAGCTCATTGCTGCAACACTGTATTTAGTATTTTGCTGCTATTACCCTTTAAAATTACTGAAATTTATGTATTGTTTTGGTCAGCTTCCAAAATGTGTTTTGACATATATGAAATGATTAATACTGAAGTGCATCTCATAAATTTAATGCAATTATATATAGACCTATATTCATTAAGAGCCAAAGATTGTAAATGATAAATCAAGAAGAGCAAAAAGAAAATCTTTAAATCCAGGTTTCTTCTTCCACTGAAGGTATGTGTACAAACTCATTCAGTTCCTAGAATAAACCTGAAGGTTCTTTCCGTTAGCACTGCTTTAAGTGTAACCAATCCAGTGGGAACCCAACATTGCTTAAAGACAGAGGACTGGAGACTGAAGGGGTGCTGAAGAGGTGGTGGACCCTAGAGGAGGGCCTTGTCTTGCGTGGCTGGATGTGATGAGCTCTGTGTGCTCTGAAATGCTGGGATAAACAGGGAAATTAATCAAAACTGTGTTTTTTCTTCAGGATTCTTTCTTCCAGAACAGACTGACTGTAGTACTTGTGATCCAAGTAACCAATAACTTAAACATGTATTTAAGGTTCTGTGAGAGCCCCCATAAGTCCCTCTGAGTTGGGCTCTCTCATGCACTGGGGTTAAATCACTTACTCCAGGCACTCAAGTCTATCCATAGGTATTTACACATCGTTTTAAGTATAGCTCTGACTGCTCAGACAGATTTCTTCTGGGAGCATTAAAAATTAATCTCTCTTTTCTGGAAAAATGATAGTTGAGGAGAAACAAATGAAAAAAGTTCTTTCTGACTATTACCCCATATTTTCCCAGATGAAATATTCTGCATGCTGCCCCCTTGACCATTGTTTTTGTCTGCTTGAGATTGTGACATTTAGAACAGCTAAAATTAGTCATTCAGCGTAACTGATGAGGAAAATAGCAATTTTAGTTAAAAAATATTTCCTGAAATATTTTTGGTGATGGTGGTACTTAAATGATTTAAAGCAAGTGTGTATACAGTTTATTTCAGGAATGATTCCAGGATAGTTCATTAAATTCTTGTTTTCTTCATGGCTCATCCCATGACTCTGTGCACACTGGCACTACTTAGGATGCAGTCTGAGACAATACCTAAAATTTAAATTTTCTTTACATTTAAGAGTAGACTGGGATTCAGAGGTGAATTCACAATGGCATTTTGTCTTCCTGTGGCCACAGAGGAGTGATTGAGTAGGAACAGCTTAGCAGTGACAGAGCAAATTTGATGCACCCACTTTAGGAGTTGCTGGCTTTGCCCTGACTGCTTTTGAAGCCAAGCTGTGTTGGGTTTGCATGGGGGAGCAGCCCCAGAGGGTGCAGAATGAACTTTCCCACAAGCTTTACAAAGAAGTTGCACTTCCAATACTCAGGGGCCAGTATGGTGTTAAATTGACCTAAACTTTCCCTAAAATTCATGCAGTGGGGATGTCAGGTTTTCAGCACCAGAGATTTTGGACTGTAAATCTGTTGCTGTGGGGATGTGCAGCTTGTACCAGAGGTACAAGATACTATCCACAAAGGTACTGCCTTGGATGTTACTTTCCACTGAAATCCAGTGGCATGTAGCAGTATCTCAAGTCCTGCTGGGTGTCTTTGTAAATACCATTAAGAAAATATACTCAACATCTGAATATTTCTTAATATATATATATATACAGCTGGCATTTATTTCTGTCCCAAATTCTTGCAGTTGTATTTGTGCTGCCTTCAGGAGTGTGCCATCTGGAGTGATCTTCAGTCTCAGCCATTTCTTTACCTCAAACATTAGTTCATTCTTGGGGGAGCATTCCAGAAGTGCACAGCACTTGGGCTGTGAGACTTCTGTGCCTGTTCCAGTGATTGCATGCAGATGGTATGAAAGCACAGGGATCCAACTGGTTCCCATGGTCTCAAGACAAAATTACATGGAGTGGAGAATTCCTTCTGAGAGACTAATAAACCTGAAGATGTTTCTATTAAAATCTCAGTCACTGACTTTTTTTGTTACATTGGGCCTATCTAGAAATACATGAATCAAACTCTTGTGAGAGCTGGCCACTGTTGCTTTTTCCAGTTCTTCATGGAGAGAACTGCCATGTTTCATCACACTGACCTGAGGTCAAAGAAACATAGGACAAAAAAAATGGTCATATATGGCTTCACCTTGAAGAGTCTCATGGCAAAGGCCTGCTATTCAAAACTTTATCTGGAAAGGTGGATTTAATGAAGTACTGTAGAAACAGCAAAATCTATTTTGAAGTTATCTTTTAAATCACAACATATGTTTATTAGTTTGAAAGACACAAACTTAAATATACATAGATATTTACAGTAATTTAATCTCTACAATTACAAATTATTTGTCTTTGGAAATGATGAATTTTTCCTCTTGCCCAACACTGCAGACTTGCATAATGTTGCTAAAATAGCCAAATTTAAGACTTACAATGATGCAGTCGTGTTGGCTTGTTTTTTCTATTTTTTCTCTGTTAGAGGAAATTGTTCTTCTCTGATCTCTTCAACTATATTGTATGCTGCTTAATGACCAGTGCTACTGATGTCAGAGAGAAGTTCTCCAAAACCATACAAAGAGTGTAAGAATTCAAGCAGGATTAATTCATATCTGTTGGTGTCTGCAGCTGTACACATCTGTCCTTCCTACTTGCCCTTCCAAACACTGAAGTTCAAGCTATATTGATAAAACATGGATTTTAATTATCATTTTGTTTTTAGGGATTGTGCTGTACGTGGTTGTGCTTTAGTAATATGATTATTTCATTTTATCCAAGTATTGTGATGTATAATATTAATGTATTAAATTTTATTGTGTACTAATCAACATATTAACAATAATCACATGCCTAAAATAATAGCTACTACAACAAAAAGAGCAATAAAATTAACAATCAAAAACGGCCAGAGAGACAGTCCAACAGTTTTTCTTACCAACTGGACATGTTCTCTTCTAGGTCTTATCAGCTGTAAAGAGAAGTTAATGAAAACTTTTGTGGACTTACTGGTGGTTGCAGGGAAGAAATTACTTCCATTATACACTGAAGAATGAAATCCATTTAATGTCTTTTAACTTCTGACTGCTCAGCAACTTGGATGGGTTGAAGATTTCAATCTACATACACAGTACAGGTACTGTTCTTGGTTTCATTAAATGTTTCTGCTTTTCAATAGACTCTGTCTACCTTGCCCAAAATTTAAAATTGGCTTTATGAAAACCACTGCCCTGATAGATATGCATCTGACAGGAAAGGGCATCATTTAACAGTAATTTCCAATGATGTACGTCTAGAAATACTAATGAAGGTAATTACTTACCAATAGCCCTTATTAAAGCTTTAGTATATCAGTCTCCATAATTAGTCGCTCCCTATATGAGGACAGCATCTGGCTCTTCAAATCTCCTTCCAAGAAAGGCACTGAGGTAGAAGTCCAGGTTTCTACAGACTCATTTTTTTTAATGCATACACTTTTTTGATGTCATAGTAGAACAAGTTTTTTCCTTGTTTTTTACATTTTTCAGGTTGGTATGGATCTCCAGATCATTTAATATGATATATTAGATACCCTAGCCTACTCTTACTTTTGTTTTTCTGACCCAGTTCTTCCTTGCTTCCTGTCACAGTAGGCTTAGTGACACAGATCCCAGTTACAGCTAATCCTATTAAAAGCTTCAGTTATTTGCAAACATGTTCATTGGCAAGGACTTAAAAGTATAGAAAGTCCTATTAGAACTCTGTGAAGTCCTTGCAGAGATTTCTACTCATTGGTCTATCACTGAAAAAAAAAGATCTAATCGAGGAGCTTTTTGGATAATTCAAGCAAAAGAACAGCTAAATTTTGGAATTTTTTTTTTTTTTTAGCTCTATAAAGGCCAATATCTGGCAACAGCAACTGGACAGATGGGTCAAGCCTGATTGGCCTGTTTATCACACTAAAGCAACACAGAAATATTCAAATATTTCTCCTTTCAGTACAAGAATGTGTTCCTATATTTTCATAGCTCAGCAGACGTGTGGAGTTTGTTTGCAAATCCAGACTACTCCATTGTGTATTTTATCTTTCTACAGCATTGCCAAGGACAAGAAAACTATTTTCTTGTCCCTAGCAATGGCAGAATTGGCAGTGAACGTAGCACAAAACATTGCAATACAGATCTCGCTTGCAGAAACCTGCCGTAGAAGCACTGTGGGACAATCACAGCCTTTTAGGCACATAATTACTGCTCCAGAAGCTTCATCATCTTGTTAACAATTTCTATTGTCCTTCTATTGCAAATATATATTTTTTGACGTGATAAATGTATTTTATGAAATTTCATAATAGAGATGGCACTTCATCATGCAATAAAAGGTTTGGTAATATCAGGTCTTGCTGAAATAGCTAATTGTGTGACATTATCATATTACATTAACAGCACTTGGGAATTTAAATAAAGACCTCTTGTCCATACAGCAGTGGCTGTTATTCAGAATTAGTGTGGTGTCAGCTGGAATGCCTATTTAAATGGTTGAGCATAAATAATTTTATCATCTTTTTTTTGTTTCTTTCCCCCGCTCTGATGTGACCTGGGTAGTGTCATGAAGGAATGGATTGGAGATCTGTTCTTCTGCTGCAGTTCAGAAAAGGAGTAAGATAGAATTGTTTTTCCATGTTTTCGATTTAAATTTTACTTCTAGATTGCCAATCTGAAAACACATCACACTTACTGATGTAGTCTTATCTAAAAGGTAAATTTTAAATTAAAATGCTCCTGAATTGTCTTTCTTTCATTCCATATTTTAAGTGTTTTTAATTAGAAATATTTTGCATATACCACCCCCTCCCCCTGCTTTCCTCCCCATTTTTTAAAAAATTTAAATCCATTTTGGGACAATTATATATATATATATATATATATATATATATATATATATATATATAAAATCTTAGATAATTACATCCAAGCTCAGTGATAGTGATAAAAATATAGTAATTTTGAAGTTCTGAAACTCATAAAATTGCCACATCTAGTTTATTCTGCATTCCCTAGAGCATTAAGCAGTTTAGCACAAATCTAATTTCCCACCAAACAGCTCAAGGCAGTTAGTGCTCAGTTTGGTTCCAAAGAATTAAACACACTGTTATAAATTGTGATAGTCTGTGTAATTCTGTAGATAAACCCATTTTCCAATGTAAGTGTACCAAGCATGAAAAAATAAGAGGCTGGTGTTGTATGAGGGGTGATTACAATGGAAACAAAGGTGAAATTAAAGGAAAATTTGCTTCAAGGCTAATTAATAACAACTAGTAGGAAAGGAAGAACTTGTAAAAGTCAGTGAGTAAAGGATAAATCAAAGGAATTCACAGGTAAAGGATATTCAATGTCCTAACCATTGTGAGGTATAAATCTTACCACAGAGATGCAGCAGACTATCTCTTTGAGTCTAAAATTTTCATGTCACATTGGTGTGGAGTGAAATAGATTTTCTGGGCCCCCTAATCTGCCACTGTATGAAGTCAGGAAAGGGGCTGAGGTAGTTGTGACTTCAGTGTATTAGTCTGGACAAAGGAGAATATACGAGCTGAGAAACTCAGTTCTGCAGTTCTGCTACATATGCAGCATAAAAACTATCAAGGAGTCTGGAATCTGACTCAAATCATTCAGGATGTATGGCCAGAGAGATAAGAATTTCAATTTTCAAAATTCAAAGACAAAATGATCCCAGGAGACCAGTGTGGCAATAACCTGAAAATTGAAATGGAAGTTTTGTCTCCAAACTGCATCCCCTGTACCCTTTAGGAGAGGGGAAAACTAGTGAGAATAACACACCAGTGTATGATAACAAGCTACTGTATGTATTTTATAGCAAGCAATTGTAACCAACTTCACAGATATTTTGAAACCCACATTTCAGAAAGAAAGTTTAAAAAAGATCATAAACTTAAAAACTAAAACCAACACTGCAACTTTGAAATGCCTTTGAGAAGTTGAGGAGAGTTTCATCACTGACTTATTAAAACCAGGCTTTTACCCTTACTGTTTATAATTAAAGCTCTCTTTCACATTTCTAAGTGCTCTGTCTGGGAAGAATAAGCAGAGGGATTTTATCTATGGGATCCAGGGACCTCCAAAAGTCAAATGCCTGCTGCATGCCAGGATGCCCTTTTAAAAGGTTACCTACAGGAAAGATTTCTTCCCCCTGTCCCTCACTTAGGGATGCCTCTGGGAAGCTCTGCTGGAGAAAGCTGTCTCACGACATTCTGCAACACACCTGTTTCCTCCCAGTGACAGCCTGGTATTTCTAGATTTGCTGAAGGTGTATTTTCTTTTCCCTAAAGAAAATGAATGCTTCACAGCAATAGGATACAGATTAAAAGTATCCTGCCTGTCTGAGGGAGGAGAAGCCATCCTAATCTCAAGAGATTTGGAGATGGCCTTAAGGAGTGATTGCACATATCTCCATTTTATTTGTATCACACCAATCCCTTGATATCAGAGCTGAACTATGCTATATATGGGAGGAGACCATCTTCCTCTGAAGCTCCTAACTCAGGAAAGATGGACGAGAAGGGAAAATGTCCCTGGGGTGGCATTACGTGCCAGTGATGGAGCTGACAACTGAACCTTGTGCTGTAAACTTCCAGGTTTAGTTCCTGAGTTCACTGCTGTGCCTCCAGTGAAACTCGCCATGTCACTTTTAGCTCTTTCAGGTTTCAGCTGGTTTTCAGCAGGTCCTGTGTTATTTGGGTAAAATCCCCTGCAGGGCCAAAAGGCATCGTGAGACAGAGAGAGCATCAAAATGACAGCGTTTGAATGTATAAGTAGGTCAAATCAATATTGGGTGCTTTGCAAAAGGGGGAGTTTTGCAAATCCTGTGGGTTATGCTACGTTCTTTGTTGCATTCTTGTTCTTGAATTGTTTTCCCCCAAGTTGCTTCCTTTTCTGTTCTTCCTTAGTTAACCTGAGAAGGCTAATGCAACTTCATGGAATTTATTAATCTGACAATCAGGGAATGCAGAGTTCTGTTTTTTTTCTATACTTTTCATGTTTCCAATGAATCTGGTATGTTTCAGCTCAATAGAGCTGAATTACTAATATTAGCAGTAAGCAGCACTGCTAGCACCTTTCATTGCTGCTTCTTCTCCAGTGTAAAACTCCTTTCCAGGCCAGATGGCAGTGATGCATATAGTTCTGTGCTGTACAGAGCAGTCAGATAGATGGCTCTTTTTGGGGTGTGTAAAATGGAGTGTTGCTGAAATTAGGTCTTGGGACTTTATTGCAATTTGTACGGAAGTTTTCAATGACTGTGTTCTAGGTTTTGCATCAGAAGTGACCTGTCACAGGGGACAGTGTAAGAGAAAATCAAGATTTTGATGGACACCGATGGAGCCAAGCTAATAATTAGTTTCCTGTTCCCTAAAGGATTTTTCTTCACTTTCTTCTAGAAGTTCTTTTCATAAGCCAGTACTTCACAGAAGGGAACCTCTGTGTTGTACTGGAATATATGCTGTCAAATGTCAAAGAAAATACATAAAAATCCCATTTTAAAGCTAGCCCAGGATGTCATCTAAAGTATTCACTGTATTGATTGTCATTGTTGGTATCTTTGTATTTTTTCTGTCTTGCCCTTTGGTAGGAAAAAAAAAAACTAGTTAAAGGCTGAGTTATGCTCTTTGCTGCTGTATTGTTCATAAAGTAAGAGAAGTGGTAAATCTTTCACTAAAAAGAAGCTTTTATTTTCTAAGTGATGTATTTTCTATGTTATTTTTAACAGTTATTATGTTGAAATGTCAATGTCTAATCCATTCTTCTACTATCCAGGCAGAATTTAAAAAAAATAGTGTCAGACTGTCTGATCTCCAAATATTCTGCTTATAGTCAGAATTGAACAGCCCAGTTTCTTCTGAATCCTTGCACTTCTGGGCTTTTACCGTCAAGTACCTGTGGCATCTTGGAACAGCAATGAAAACCCAGGTGGTATTTAGGGAACATTATCATTACCCCAGTTTCATTACAATTAATGGAAGGTTTTCTGAATGCTGCCAGGCACGAACTGTGCTGGGGTGGGGATAGGTGTGCTTGGGCTGGAAAGGTGCTGAGCAGCCAGCTCCAGCCAGGCACAATCAATGGGAAATATTTGAGTTTGAAGGGAACGTGTCTACTTCCAACATGCTAGAGTAATGAATTAAAAAAAACCAGGCACCTGGGAAGTATGGCTTAGAACTGCTCAGAACCCTTATCACCAATGTGTATTACAACTCATTGTTCTTTAAACTGGTCTTCCTGCTAGCAGTGCTGCATGCTTGAGTGTAAAATGCATGGTTGCATTTTGCTGTCTGCAGCCTAGATGGAAAGCCTTGTCTTTAGATGCCTGGCCACATGGCTGAAAGAGCCTTGTGACGGTAAAGAGCTATGAGTACAAAGAAACAACTCAGGACATTTGTTTTAAATGCACCATTGTGAATGTAACAAGATAAAGAAATATGAAAAGAGACTGATAAAACATTGTTTTATGGTGTTAGAGTAGAAACTTTGTCTCTTTCTTTCCGGAATGAGGAGGACTTCTGAAAAGTAACTGTACAGTGTGGAAAGTGAGAAGAGGGAAGAGGGGGTCTTTTGGGGGCTGATGTTCTCTGCACATGTAGAGTACTCTGTGGAAAATAAATCTATCAGGTTAGCACACAATAGGCTCTTTGACCTTTCCAGTCAAAAGATCAGGTGTGACACAACAATAAATATAATAAAGCCTTTTGGAAACTCTCTTGAATTGCTAACTTTTATTAGCTATACTTAGATCTAAGTACTTTAAGTCTCCCTCAGGGACCACTGCTTTATTCCACTTGATTAACCATGCTTTGAGCTTGCCTCCAAACCATTCTTTTTTTAAGAAGATATTACACAGTTCTGCTTAATAACATACTTCATGTGTCTTTACAGTAGATAATATTAACTGGCCACAGAGTCAGTGACGTTTCTTAACAGCACCTCTCCTGTGCTGACTCTCTTTCCCTAGCAGGTAAATTTATCATTTCTACCACTCTGACATTTCCAGCTATGCTTCCCAGGACCAGCTTCTTTCTCTCAGTAGATTAGTTTGCATTCTTCAGGATTAAAAAGGTTTAGAAAGCAACAGGGAGTTGGCAGGAAGAGCACGAGTTTTTAGAAATGTCAAAAAGTGTCAAACTGGCAGCCATGTGGGGGACAGAAGCACTTTTCAATCAGTCTGTGCCAGAAATAGCATCACTAAGAAAGGACCAGGGGGCACCACAGAGATGGTAATAAAACTTTCTTCTGTTCTAAGCTGAGAAGGGAAAGAGATTTTCTCACTCCTTGAGGCAACCAAGGCCCAATAAATCAAGTAGCAGGGCTTACAATATAATAAATAGCCAAACTTACTAAAATAGCTCCATAGGGGTGTCTAGAGGGGATGACAGATATAGCAGGATAAGATGGCTCTTAGCTGCATGTTTGTTTCATTGTGTTTCTTCTTACTGTCCTACCTTTCTATTTGTCTCTGTTTTTTGTTTTGTTTGGTTTTTTTTCTATTTTTTATTTTTTTTTTTAATTATTTTTTTTCTTTCTGACTCTCCCCCTTTTAGAAAGCATGTGAGGATTGCTCATAATGTTATAAAATATAATACGTGCCTCCTGTGGCAAGGATCAACAATAGTCCTGCTGCTTGGTGTGGTGCAACAAATAGCAGCAGTATCTTGACAGGTCTCTGAGTTAATCTCTTTGCACTTAGGCTTTAAGTATAAATTATTTGTAGTGGTGAATTACATCCCTTGCCTCTCCTGTGCGATACATGTGTTGGTTGGGGCTCTTTTGCAGGTGCTAAACTGTGCATGGAATGGCTCATTGTTCAGCTTGGTGGGAAAGAGAGAGAAGGGAAGAAAACCAGTGAAGAAGCTGTGAAGGTCTCTAGGAAGTCAGATGAGAATCTTGGTTTTGCAGTGAGGCTAAACCAGATTCTTTGCTTTTCTGGACCTGATTCCTCACAGCTCAGATGGAAAAAAGCCATTTCTGTCTGACAGTCTCATTCTACCAGTAATTTTCCTCCTTCACTCACTTTCACTCACTCCAGCATTCTATGAGTTCATCCTCTGCCTGGCAAAAGTTCCATTATAGTAGAGAGTGATGCAAACATCTTAAGTATTTTGAGGGCAAAATCTTGTTTATATTTGATCCCTAATTTGGAGTCACCTATTCCAGGTGTCTGGCAGAAGACCTGCCTTAAAATATTTGATCTGAAATCAGTCCCCATAATTTTTGTTATTTTTTTTTTAACATTATAGCTCTGTCCAGGTTTTAGAGTGGTTTTATTCTGGGTGAGTGCCATCTGTTCTCACCATATTGTTTTAGTCTGATAAAGGCTTGGAAATAATTTGCTTCAAGTGTTATCATCTATAAGACCCTATCATCTAGGGTCTTATTCAGATAGGAATGTGATCACGTTGGATGGAATAGAAACTGTTGCTTGACTGCTGGATTTAGGGGAAGATTGAATATTAGACTATGGATTTTTATTATATTTTTCCAGGGGAAAAAATCTGATAGCTGTCAGTGAAAATGTCATGATTTTCAGACATTTTCTTCAGCCAGGAGGTAGTTGGTACTCACAGATATTTTTCTACAATATCATAGCAACACTGTCTTAGATGCTCAACAAAATGCAGTGGCAAGACCTGCAAAGATCTACAAAACTGCATAATCTTGTCATAAAAGTTAATAGGTACTAGGCTAAAGGCATGCTTCATAAGCTCTTCCAGGATGAGAGCATAAGACTGATTCCACATATTTAAAAAAAAAAAAAAAGAATTCTTGGGCAGTGTAAGAGCATTCTCAGCTGCTCACTCACTCACCACATGGTGGGAGGGAGGGGACAGTTGGGACAGTAAAAGTGAGGAAACTCCTGGGTTGAGGTAGAGACGCTTTAATAGGTGAAGCAGAAGCCATGAACACAACCAAGCTAAACAAGACACAATTCACTGCTTCCCATGGATGGACAGATGTCCAGTCAACTCCAGGGAAACAGGGCTTCATCATGTGGAACTGTGACTTGGGAAGACAAACACCATCCCTCTGAACATCCTCACTTCCTCTTTATTCTCTCAACTTTATATATTGGAATGCTGCCATAGAGTATGGAATATCCCTTTGGTCAACTGGGGCCAGCTGTCCTGCCTGTGTCCCTTCCCAACTCCTTGCACACCCCCAGCCTCCTCGCTGGAGGAGCAGGAGGAGAAGCTAGAGAGGTGTTGGTGCTGTGTAAATGCTGCTCAGCAATAACAAAAACTTCCCTGTATTATCAACACTGTTTTCAGTGCAGATCCAAAACCCAGCCTCATACAAGCTGCTATGGAGAAAATTAACATTCTCACAGTCAAAACCAACACAATAAGCCATGGATAGTAATTAAGAAAGCACTTAAAGTGCTTTCTTTTTCCATCAGTTCTCAAACAATTTAGAAAAACTACATTTTACAATACCATCTTTAGGTCTTTTGGAAAATGTGCCAAATGTCTGCATCATAAGATTACCATGTGTCTAGGACTCCCTGTGGAGGAACAGATTTGATGTACCATGGGATGAAGCAGAGCTCTCAAACAAACACTTCAAATGCCCAGAGCTTTTACTTTTCTCTGTAGCTTTAATTCAGTAGCTTCAACACTAACCCCCTTCCTGACTTCACAGTGTGATGTCATCCATTTATTCCCTTTCCCACATGGGTATATTTGGACTTCTTTCTGGACTCTCCCTGAATCTGTCCCTGCAGAGAGCCGTTGAGCCCAGGAGACAGGCCACAAGGAGGTGGTGTGGATGTGATGGCTTTGCAAGATTACAATGTCCTCATGTGATACGACATGGAGCCCACCAAGACTGGTGCATCTCTCCTGGGATATTCTGTTCCTCCTGGGTTAGGATAAGACATATGAATCACAAAGCTTTTTGCAAGTGCACTGGTAGCTAGTGCACTTTGTGTTTTGTTGTTTCCTGGTTTGCTTTTTATTCCTGACTGTTGCAGAGTGATCTATAACTGTAGGAACTAGCGACAGGTCAGAAAAGAGCTGTTTTGTATGTGGAAAGGGTCCTTTTTTTCCACATGGAAGTTGTCTGTGAAAGGAAGCTGCATTTCAGTGCTACCTTTGTCAGACAGCAGACTGTGTTCACAAGGGTTGGGGTCTTCTGTCACAATTCACACAGAGCTCCAATCACTGTGATGTACATAATTTGATCTCTAGTAAAATCTGGACTGATGGCTCGATACATCTTCTCTGAAGTGATAATGTTCAAGCACTAGCAGAATCTGTACAGCCTCACTAAACCATCCTAATAAACTGCTCCCACACAGGCTGTAACCTTGCTGTAGTGCAGGCTTCCCTATGGGAAGCAGGCACTTCTGCTGTATGCCATGTTGTCCTATGGCTCTGCTTGCAGACTGCCCCTTTAATTTCAGAGTGGCACGATGCTCTCGGCGCTACGCTACCTGGAAAACACGAACAGAAAGGTGTCCCCACCCCTTGCCTTGTGTGTACATGTGTGTATCCCTGGGCAATCGCACCTCACTAGATGGCAGCAGCACCCCAGCTTTATGAAGTAGCCTCTGGGTATCCGTCCCCTCCCCCAAACTGCTCCTGACTACAGCGGCAAGGTTAAAAAAAAATTTAAAAAAAAATCCAATAAAATCCTTATGCTGTACACGCTCAAATGGAAAAGCAATGATATGCTGAATTCTGTGCAGCTTCATCATATCTCTGTGTCATGCCTATATATAAGCACACACACATATATAGGTATTCATGTGTGAATGTAAATATATGTGTGTGTGCATGTGTGTATATTTATATCTAGGCGTTTCTTATACTAAGGGACCTTATAACCATTACTGACTTCCCTAAAGTCACAGGAAAGGGGAGTCAGATCTGGGATGTGCCACCTTGTGGGAGCCATCTCCCCAGTGGTGTCCCCCCATGTCCTTTGTCACATCCTGCTGTGCTGCAGAGCAGGCAGGTTTGGTTGACTCTCTCCCCTCCCACAAATCTGAAGGAACCAGTCAGCCAGGAATGGGGCTCACTGCCTGCTCTGCTGATGACACCATCAGGTGTAGCGGCACCTGGTAAAGGAAAACAACTTATTTGGAAGATGCTAAAAGTTGTCTTGGCAGTGATTTTCTTCCTCAAAAACCCCCAGCCAGTTTCCTGGACCAGTTCACAGGCTGTCACAGCTGCAGCCAACTTCTGTTGTTGTTGTAGGATGGCTCAGTTAATAGCTAGTTAATAAATACCAGGTTAGCTAGTTATCAGATAGCTAGTTAATAAATATCATGCCAGACCTTTCATTGAGCCCAGGATTAAATGTCACATCAGTGTAAGAGAATGTCACTTTTCCTGCCAGTTGCTGGCCATGTCCTCATTGTATCTGTGGGCAGTCACGTATGGTGAGTGTGATGCCCTGAACCTTCTGCAGCACACCAGCACAGGAGTGGAAGTGTCAGGGCAAATCCAGAGGCTTGAAGGAAATTCGTTCTTGGATGTGCTTGGCAGAGGCAGTGCAAGGGCTGGAGGTTGAGCTTGGCAGGAAGAAAAGACAGCAAAATCATTCCTCTAAACAAGTTTATTGGCCTCTCTAGTTCGATACCGATAAAAATTGTAACTTTGGACAACTTCAGCTCTCAATGTTGCATGTAGCCCTCTAGTCGTGTGCCTGTAAGTCTAATAAGTTTGAGTGAAAATGTTCTGGAAATGTGTCCCAGAACGTGAGAGAACATGTTCTGGAAACAGCTACATTTGAAATTAGAAAGCAGAAACTTTTGGTGACCACAGTAGGTACCTATGTGTTGCAATGAATGCAAATGTGTATTTGAAGCTATGGAGGTGTAGAGCTGGACCAGTGAATCAGGGTTGTTTCCCATCTCTAATTTAGCACTAAGACATCCAAGATCTGCCAATCCTGCTTGTGTGAAGCCTGAAAGGAAGAATAATAGAGAAATAGCCTGGAGAGTGCCACCACACAAAGAAATTGTGGAGGTTTGTAGCCCAGCTGGCTTCTTTTAGAATGAAGATGCATCGGAACACTTGGGCTCAGAGGGATCCCTAGTCTGGGTGTAGCTGAGGATGCTGTGCTGAGAGCCAGGCTCCCTCACTGCCTTCAGTGCCACTGCCCATACTGACCTGCTGCTTGGCAGCAGTACTCAGCAGCTGCACCACGGAATTTTGTTTCCCCAGTGATCCTCTGGGCTTACATCCAGTGGTTTTATATTTGGCTGGGACTAATTTGTTTAATTTGGTAGCTGCAGTTGTGACAGTGCACTTTTATTTAGCCGGTTACAGCATAGAGAAGCCTAACGCCATTTTTCATAATGCAAAGGTATTGTATATTGTATTTTCATGATGTAAAGGTGCTGTCTGGCACACACCACTCATCTCCTAGGCCTCTGTTAGGCTGTTCAGCTGAATATAACTTCTGTCCTCAGAAGACAAGGTGCATGATACGCACTGGTGTTTAAACTGGCTTATTTAAAGGTCAGAACTAAAGAACTGCATTCATGCTTTTCCACCATGTGTTAGAAAATTAAATATACTTTGCATTCACTGTCCATGGGCTCTGTGTCTACTGCAAGCATAATCAGCAGTGAAAGAGCAGTGGTATCATAGCTAAAACTGTGCTTGCATTTGTATAGCATGACGTTCCAGCTGAGGTGAAGAAGGTCAAGTTGCTGGAAACATTGATTATAATTTTTTAAGATCATTTCCAAATTAGTATGTTTTGTAAGTTTTTTTATCAATATCAAATGTTAACTTCTGTTTTAAAAATAGTGTACTATTGGTTCTGACTTAAAATTTATCTTAGGCTAAAAAGTTTATAATAGCTGAGATATTTTCAGATTCTCTGACAATCAAATTGATTTTGTGTGATTCTTTGGTTATACAAGCATTTGTTTTGCCAATTGAATATAGCATACCTTAAATATACTTTCCAATTTTAGGCTGGGGAACATTTCTGTTTCTGGTAGGGTGTCCCAACTGCAGTTTGGAATTGCTGTTCATGATGCAAGGTAGAATGTCCCTCTCCAATACAGCAATTAGCTTAAGAGCTATACTGATAATTTTGCCATGTTTTATCATCACTTCATGATTCAATGTCTACCTGAAGTCTACCTGTTGGCACCAACATTTGTAGCATTGTAGCATACAATGAAGACATCTGTTCTCTTATAGGAACTAGAGCCTAGATTAGTAAATTACTATATTTTCACTTACCAGAAGATCCTGCTTATAGAGGATGGTGCAACACTCGCTAAAATGTCCACAAATCTGAAAAGAAAGTTCAGATCACTTAATTTTTGGGCCATTAACTTCCCTACCTAGAATTAGCTCTTGATTATCCAGAAATGTCCTGAGTGTTTGTAGAAGTTTAAGGGTTATCTACTGCCCCTTAATTAATCCAAATGACATTTTACTAGCTGAGACAGTGTTTCTTCTCATGCTTACACGAAGCTCTCTATTGTGTGTAAGACTGGTTTCTCTCACAATTTCATTTTCAATTTTCCAGTGAAGAAGCAGGGACACATGCTGTTTGTTGATAGGCACTGGAAAAAGCAGAAAAGTCTCTCCTGGCAACTTGTGCTGCTGATATGAAAATGGCAGGGAATCCTGGAAAGTTTCCCAAAACTTCTTGTTTATACATTATGACAACGTGGGGATTCCTACAGTCCTGGGCTACGTCTCTGTCACTTGTCCTTTGCCAGAAGGCACTGGTTAGTGTTTCACTGGAATGACTTTTTCCATGTCTTGGTCCTTGATGATTTTATCTTTCAAAAGACTTTAGCAGGTTGGTGGGAAATACATCCCAGCTGCTAAGACACTCCAAGTTTGTCTTGATTCCTAGGTACCAAAAGGATTCTTCTGTAACTGCATTATTAGGACTTTTTCTTGGGCATTTCTGGGAAATAAAGGTGTCTGGTGCTCATAGCATTACTTGAAATCTTGCTCAAAACCTGAAATAGTTTTTGGTTAGGTTTTCTCTTTTTTTTGGTTGGTTGGTTGGTTGGGGCTTGGTTTTTTTTGTTTGCTTGAACAAAGAAATGTTTAGCAAGTGCATCAAAGAAGTAAGTTCCTAATTTTAAGTTTGGAAACTCAGCTATAAGTGAGCTGTCTTAATAGCAGAAAGACAAAGACTCAGCAAGTGCCTCATGAATCTTGCTAACTCTTGTTCTTGCTAACTCCAAGCACTGCTTCAGGACTTTTCTCAGCTGCAGGAGTTGAAGAGACACCACTGCACTGCTGATCTTAAGGGCTGCCTCTTCTTGGGGACCTGTCTGCTTCAAATGAATTCTGCCAAATATGACAAAAACTTCAAACCTAAAAGCCAAATTCCCCTAGAATCATGCTGCTCAGCTTTGAGGGCTTGCTGGAGATGCAATTTAAAGGTGTTCCTCTTACTCTGTGTCCCTCAGCCCCATGGAGGACGTTGTCTGAGAGCTTATGTCATGAGGGGGAAGACATGGAAGCTCAGAGGTAGGGCTCAGAGGTGGCATCACAAGCTCACTGGAAGCCTTAGGCAATTTGAGGAAAATCAGGACCTCAAAGTTCCAATCCTAGTTATGTAAAGACGAACAAAACTAAGCATTAAAATAGAAAGTCAGAGTTGGTTTAGCAAAGACAGAATGGCAGTAAAGAGTGTGACCAAAAGGTTGCCTATATCAAAACAGTCTAAGAGGTGAGAAAGAATAGTCATCTTGATAGCCTCAAGGCCATTAAAAAAAAAAAAAGACAGAAAACGGAGGTTTTACTGAGTAGTTGTCTACCATAAATCTATAATAAGACAAAGGAATTTCTATCACATCAGAAGGATCAGATGGATGCACATTTAATCTGGCAAAGTTATTCAACCTCTGACTTTTAAGACGTATCTTTACCTGTCAGGGACTGGCCGCAGCTGAGCAATAGGGACTGTACAAAATTTTATCAGACTGTGCTGGGATATACTATTTTTGTATGGATGGAAAACAAAGGAATTAATGGGGAACTCTGCCAAATTTGATTCTGATAAGGCAGTCTTGAAGAGAATGCGAAGGGGAAAAGCAGCAACTAGGAAAGTATGGAAAATTAAGGAAAGGAAAATCAGTTCCAAGTAAGAAGACTTGAGTAAGTTGGGAAGTTTGATTTCTGTTAGTTTTGGGGAAAACCCCCTAACACTGAGGTAGAGGTAGAGTGTCAAGGAGAAGTGGTGAGTGTCCATTGCTGGCAGGTTTGGATGAATGAGAAAGCTGGGTTAAGGGGCTGGTAATACTGTATTGAAGCAGAGGTTGTCCACTTGTGGTACTTTCTGTGCCTCTTGATGATCTGATGATAAAGAGACCAGATAAAGAGGTTACTGTGTTTATAAAGTAAGTCATATCCCTACTTATGCCTAATTGCCTATAATGATATTCTGCATTCCCATGAATATAACTATCTGCTTTCTTAAACACTTGGGATCATCAAATTACATGAAAAACACCATTAGCATGCAAGTTGCTCCCTCACAATAAACACCATTTTAAAAAGTAGTAAAGATGCCAACATTTTATGTGATATCCCTAAACTGTTTTTTCTTCCTCCACTGTACTCACCAACTGTTGTTTTTCAGACCACATTTGATGAAGAGACGAGTCTATATTAATATATTTGTATTTAAGGAAGGGATAAATCCATGTTCAAGCAGTTGAAGAAAAATGCACAGCGCGCTAAGGCAACACCATAAAAAGTGGCCCAGAATAGTGTGGAAATGCCTGACAAATGTGATCCTGCTGACATGGAAGGACACTTTTAATGCATTATTTATAGCTATTGCTTTACCACCACAAGCCATCGAGATCAAGGTCACCCAGTGGACTTCTGGGCAATGGGTCAAGACTTGAGAAGCAATATTGATAACAGCAGCTGTCAGTTTCTTGGATACAGCTGGTATTTTTCAAAGCAGCAGAGTTTTCTAACTTCTCATGAACAATGGAAATCTGTTATGAAACTGCTCATGTCTGTCTTGGTCACAACTCATTAACTTGAGGCTTGGTGTAACTGCTCTCCCTCTTCCCTGCATCTTCCTGTAAATCAGCTAAGTAAATGCATCTAATACAAATATTCTAGGTGGGGTTTTGTTGTTTTGTTTTGTTTGGTTTTATGTTTCTCAGACCCTGATTTTACTCTCTGCCTGTTCTCTGCCAGACAAATGTTCTAATATATTGAACTCCCAAAGCTGAACACTTTCAGTGTGCTGGCGAGAGCAATAATAAAATGTATGCTGTGACTGAGAAAAACATAAACAGTCTTTGTGAGTCTCTGCGTAAGATTTCTCTGTCTGTTTTAAAGGTTTCTAGTTCCTTTATAACCTGCTGTTCATGATTTTCATGAATTGTGAAGTTTTGTTTTGGTTTACTGCCATTTTTTGTTGGGCTTGGGTTTTTCTAGTTTTATACGGGGTTTGAGTTTTTCATTAATTCTATTAAACGTAACTCAGAGGGAAGTTAGAAGAAAAAGCCATTTTAATCTCTTTAGTCAATTCACATTCTCATTTAAAAATCTAAGTCACATCTCAAGGTGAGCTCTGAGATTTTCTCCAAAGATACTTTCACCTGGCAAGTGATCCTGAGCTCCTGTAGAAGTTTTCCTCAGTTTTCTTGCTTGGAGACTTAATTTTCCCCTGACCTTCTCCTATTCCTACTCATATTGCTTCCTATTGCTCGTGTAGTTCATTGGTTTACAGTTTAAACCACATAGCAAACTGCTGATGGAAGGCTTGATTAGCACTTTATTAAATTCCCCCCTTTTTTGTTTGTTTTTTCTCTGTTTTTTTATCTTACAGTTACATTTTCAGTGGCATTAAACTAACCATATTTATATGGTCATCTCATATTGGATAATGCACCTTCCATTCCAGAACAACCCATCATCTTTTATTAACATAAATAATTATTTTCATTGAAAAAATGAGCAGCAAATCCAGGTGACCTCTTTTCAAGTGACTGGTATAAGTGTATATAGATAGTATTAACTTTTTTCTGAGTGACCAGACTGCAAAGTATCTCTTAACATCTAATTCAAGAAAGAAAAAATCTTGAAAATAAATTACCTCTTATAATCCCCATATTTCTTTAAGAGATTTTGCAAGGACTTCATTCAAAGAAAGAAATAATCCCTAAGAGCAACCAGAGTGAGGTGGAAACTGATGGGTTCTCTCTGTACTTTATTTAATCGCTTGGAAAAAAACCTGCAAGATTATACAAGGAAAGCTGAAAACTGGGCACTGCATCTGCCAGAATTACTGAGTTTCCATTAACTGCCAGACGTTGTGGCGTTTTTTGCTCCTAGGGATCGTGGTGTAAATTATTCTTATTGGAAATGAAGGAGTTGCACTGAAATTAATCTGGCATAATCCAGTGCAGACTTCCTCTCCTTCCTTTTCTGAAGCAACTTGATTCACATTTTGTATGTACAATAATTAATTTAAACTAAGATGAAATAGGCCATTTATCCTTGAAAGGATTTGGGATTTGAAGACTTCTAGTCCAATTTTCAGGAAGATTTCTGTTTATATGGAAAAACCACTTACAAAAATAAGCTAGAGCAGCAGAAATCAAGAAAGAAAAAAAAGCAGACAGAAAACTCCACCAACTGAACTTTGAATACTTGTTTTGTAAAAGTTTGACAGAACCTTTTAAAAAATATTTGATATTGAATCATTTCCATGTCTTAGTTAAAAAAAAAATCCATGGTGAAGGATATAGCTCTAACTGCCAAAAATTACATGTCTATGTAGTCTGCAGGCACTGGTGTGCTCTATGCTACCCATTAATCATTGGTTTTGTATTGTTGCAAATCAGATCAATATTTGTCACTGGTAAAATGTGGCTTTTGATCCAACATTTACATCGATTCAGTGGCTAGTGGCCACGTGCATGTCTACTGCTTTGCTAGGGCAGTGGGAATCTGAGAGGGGAAGCACTGAACATTTTGCTGCCACTGGGATTCCTTGGGGATTTAGTGCAAGGCCACTTCAGTTTCTCTGTGATGAGACAGGGTGGGTGCAACCAAGGATTTTGGTTCCAGGTCCTCAGTTCTGGCCATGCAGGAACAGGGCTGGCTCCCCCAGAGCTTCTTGGCTGTGTCTGTGAGGATCCAACTGTTGGAAAGAGGTCCTCATGTGCTAAGGTATAAATGTCCAATCCAGGAATGACTTCACAAAATGTATTTTAGAGTGGCAGTGGAGAGGTAATGATGAGTAACAGCTGCATCACCCCAACAATGACTACATATGGCCTTGGAGAAAAGCCTTGGCTTTCCCCACACACCTGTGCCAGGAGACTCCATCATCTGACATCAAGGGCTGTTCTTGCAGTGTTTCTTTCCTGTATTCCGTAGAAATCAAGGGTCTGCAAAATTGATGGAACCTACCAAAATATTTCTCTTTGTGTTGCTTTCACAAGTGATTTCCATCCTAAAATTATGACACTTGAAAGGTTGTTAGCAGAGAAAAGGTGAACCTTTTGAGTTTCTTATTTGCAACACCTAACAGGAACATATTCCTTTGACCAGTGTTTAAAATAACCATGCTCAATTCAATACTTACTTTTGATTTTGCTCTGACATTTGTATAAAATTTTCAATTTAATTTGGAAAACCTAGTGGTCAGTCAGGACTATATAGTGAATTTAATGACTTTTTGTGAGAAGAAGTATTAAAGTTCCTTCACTATTTGCAAGGTGATGCTCTCATCTTCCTTTACCTGCCCACCATGAGCTTGCCAAGTTCAGCACTATGCTAAAAGCAGCATAATGCTGCTAAGCACTATGAGAAAAACATCCAGGCTACTTTTCAGTTTGCTTTGCTTTAATTGATTTTATACAGTTTTCAGGGTATAATTACTCTTTCATAATCAAGCATTTCTTAAACAAAAAATACATATTAACTAACTAACTAAATAAATAAATAAATGAAATATATAAAAATAAATCAAAATTGTCTGCTATTTTGTCTACAAAATCTGAAATTTGAATTAACATATCAAAGCTGGAAGCATAAAGCTTACTTTCCAAACTCTCTGGAGCTGTGTTCAGCTGTTTGTTGCTGTGGGGAAGTCAGCTTTAAAATGCTTTTATGCCTTTCTAATCCCAGGACCAACTGGGAACCTTGTTGATCCCTGTCCACTTTGCAGTAATCGCTGAGCTCTCATTTATGCTGTTATTCATTTATCTTGCATATGAATCCCAGGAGGTTGATGTCCTGGAGGGGGATGTAGTATAACCAAGGTGTGGACTCTGGCTACTCTTTTTATGCTTGGCTATGTCTCTTGCAGTAGAAGCTAAAAGAAAAATTTTGCCACTAATGTAACAAAAGAGAGAGAAAGTGAGGTTCTCTCCAGTTTAGCTGGCTGCTTTATACTCCTGGCAAAGCATCGAGCATCTGGGGCAGGGGTATGAGATTAACCTTCTGTGGCACAGCTGGGTGTATTAACTGAACATAAAACGTGTATTCCATGGGAGAACTCAGCAAGAATTCCTGAGTGGTCACATTGCCATTTGAACCTGCGAAGTGGCAGGATAATTATTTTGTTTCCCCTCTCTTAGATCCTTCTTCCATCATCTTTGTTTCACTGTATTTCAAACACTCTTGCTACACCAAAGAATTAATAAGAGGTGAAAATCACAGAAATTACAAAGGAGAAGGACTGCTAGGTCTAGACTAAGTATAGAAAACAGAGCTTGGTTTTTATTCCAAGATTTTATGTTACATCGCTGGTCAGCCTATAATAAGATCATGTGATTAATTCCTATGTCAAGGCAGATTTACACTTTCTATACTGTATGTATGTTCTGGTATGCTTTGTCCCGTCTATGAATTCCTGTACCTTGAATGATGATATTTCCATATATACCCTCTAGAGACTATTTGGCAGGCTGATACATTGTATTTTTAATGCATATTTTTTCCTAGCTAATTCCGCATGAGTTTGACTTCCTTTCTTTTATATTTTTCGTTGTTGTTGTACCAATCTCAAAATCTTTTCCTCCCTTTGTGATTATTCTTGGACACTTTATCATGCATATATGCCATAGCAGGAAAGAGGTCACTTTGAGAGTGGATTTCCTATACTAACAGAGAGAACATATTTCCTGTGCTTGCGGTGGGGCAGCTAAACCCCACACACCTGATAAAGTGTGTTCTATTCACTACTCGTATTGTATCTCTTATATATTTACTTCTGAAACAGCTGATGTCTTTTCCACCAACCATGTTACTCTTGCAATTCTTATAACTCTCAGGGATACTGAAAATGAGGATCTTGTCCCCTTCCATTCAAGGCAAGAGAGCTCTGGTACAACTGACAAGGGGAATGTGAGACTTTCACTTACTGAGTCTGAGCTCTGATGCTTTGCATCAAAAGTTTGGGTCCAAAGCCTTTACCTTAGTGCTCATTAAAGGTGTGACAGCGGGTGGTACTGTTGTGCTAACCATTAGATGCTTTTCTCAGCTGCAAGTTACTGACAAGTCTGAATGGTGTGCCTTTACATGGTGAAAAGACTGGCTGTAGGTAAATACACACAGAGAACTTCAAAACAGCAGTCTTCTATAAAAGACAGGTCTGTCTCCCTGAGGAACAGTTTCAGTTGGAATGGGACTGAGTGGCACATAGTTTTGCCTAAAGTCTGTGTGTGTGTGTGTGTTTGTGTTGTGATAGGAGAGGAATGGACTCCTTGCAATGAACAAGGGTGGAGGCTGGAGCTCATTTTATCTGCTGATGCTTCAGAGGAAGAAAACAGTGTGTGGGAAGCACTCCTGAGTATGTTTTCCATCAATGCTTCCAGGTGGAGAATTATGGGATAATTCAGAGACTGGTGACTAAACTCCAGTTAAAAGCAAATGGAGCACCTTGTATTGATTATCATGCAAACAGTTAAGCCAGCTGAAGAGTAGATCCTTGAGCAGGGACTGGCATGATTGGCAGGACAGTTGTAAAGTTAGGACCACCTGATATTGAAAATAAGCAATTGATGTTGGGTATGACGGGGGAAGGAAGTTCATGAAGCAAAGGATGGACAGAAGTGATCAAAGCAGGTTCAAGGTACAGTGTCTCCAGCAGCATTCTGGAGAAAGCTCAGTTGTGCCTATGTCCAAAGTCTCATTTTTCAAGGAGAGTGCAGGAGCTTGATGTGGTGTGAAAGGAGCATCACCTCTGCAGTTACATGTGAGAAAAAAAAATGCAGATGTTGGCACTAGGATTCAGACTACAATAATCATTGTGAGGCAGAACAGGCTGTTTTCAAAAGGGGCACCATGCTGCTTGTTTCTCCCAGTTTCATTAATTTCTATGAAGCCATGCTGGCAGTAGGGTTAGGAGGCTGATCCAGCTCCAACTTCACCCAGGAAAATTGAGTTATGCTTTTTGTGGCTGCTCATGCTTAGGCTGGTTTGAAATGATGGAAGCTGCCAGCTCAGACTGCGCTCCAAAGATGATGTCCATGCTGTGAGCCTGAGTGACAGGCAGAATAATGGCATTGTCTACACAGATCGAGAAACCAAGCTGGGGAGGGGGAATCACAGTTCTGTTTTAACCACCCTGAACTTCAGCTGACAGCTAAACACCCGTGAGGAGATGTTAGAGAGACAGACACAGATTTTATCCTGTAAAGAAGGAGACAAGTCTGGAGCAGAGAGAGATGTCTATAGGTCATCAGGCTAGAGACAGCAGATGAGTTTGGATTGGTGGATAAAATTGCTTGCATATTTTTCTTGCCTTTATCAGAATTCTTTCCAATATGTCAGTTGATACATTTCTGTTAGAGAATGGCTTCACACTCAGCATATTGCAGCAGATTGATCTTCATCAAGATCGTGATGCGATGTCCTGTATCTGGAGATCTAAACCATGCCCCTCCTCTGAGTTTGGGCTATTGTAAATTCATGCTCTTTTCCACACTTCTGCTCTGTGATTTCATATTTTTGAATTGTTTCTCTTCTACAAAACTGGCTGATCATTTTCCTGGGTATGTTTGTTAATATCTCCAGAACCTCCAAATTATGTCTTCTTATCCTTGTAGTGATGTGCGCAGTGCTCCTCATTGTGTGAATGAAAGGAGATTTGTGGAACCTCATGCTGTGTACACCTAGCAGCACAGCCCCTGTGAGACATATAACCTGAGTAAACATAGAAGATAAAATGGTCCTTATCAGCAATCATGATCATCTGAGTATTTTAGATTATATAATTTGCTGTTTAGCCTTCCTGCCTTTCCTAGTCTTTTGTTTTCTTCCCATATATAACTTGAGACATTGAAAGTTCCTGTTTCCTTGGTGGTAACAAACCTTATAGATTTTTGTATAAAAGTTGTGGGGAGTCAAAGACATATTTAAAACCATGCTGCCAGTATTGTACAGTGACTTAAATATCTTACAATACATTTAGAGGACAGGACAATTATATTATCAAGCACCACTGATTACTGCAAAGATAGACACTATAATACTTTACAAAATTTTCCTTTTCTGTAACTGGTTTAGACATGCTCTGAAAACATATTTAATGAAATGAGGAGCCTTTATCATTGAATAAAAGTAATTTTGCTGACTGTTGACAAGTTACAACTATTTAAAAAGACATTAAAAACAAATTAAGCCATTTGTAGATAAACAATGAACAACATAGAATGTTTGTAAAATGCTGTACATTTGAGAGGGCAGTTTTCCTAATCAAATTAAAATTTTCAATCTATTATGAAAGTGTCAACATCATTGAAAAATTATTTTGAAAGAAATTACCTTGAAATTTGTATATTATTTTGATCATACTTGAATGTGTTGCAAACAAATAGAACCACTTGGAAAATATCTATGTGTTTGCAAACACTTCAGTAAAATATGAACATTTTAAAAGTGTATTATATGCTAGGGGAATAATATTTAATAAATATCCCCAAGTTTCCCATAAAGTTTTCCATAGGGAAAACTACTATATTTTACTCCACTGGAATGAGATAGTGTTACTTTATGAATTAACTGAAATTTTATAGAATAAATTGCTCTCAAAAAAAAAAATATTGGAAGTAGAGGAGCAGTTTTTCTCATACACTGGAAGAAAGGTTAAAAAGTCAATAAATTGAAGTTTTTCTCAGACAAACCGAGGAGTGAGAAACACCAGGGGAGAGAAGAGGGAAAGAGAGAGAAAACTTTTACATCTTAATTACAAAAAGTTTCTATTTTGATTGAACTAATTTTCCAGTCCAGACTCTTTTGCTACGAAGAATTTTAACTGAAGCTGAAAATTATGGATAGCTATGTTTCCTGAACATTAGGTTAACTATCTGCTATTTATTAAAAAATGGGATTGAAAAAGGATAAATAATTTGTCTTTCTTGATTTTATCATATTTATTAAAGGTATTTATTAGCCTTTCAAGGAAGAAATCAGAGGTGGATTTGGTTCATAGTAATTGTTTTGTGTAGACTGATGAAACGGGATGTTTCAGTTGGCATGGGAGTTTGTGTGATGGAAGTGTCATCTGCAGCCACACAGAGGAGCACAGACACAAGAAGGGCAGGCAGGGAAACCTGAGTAGCACTCTGTCCCAGCTGCTGCTAGAGCTGTCCTCAGGGAGCTTCAGTCCCATGGCAAAGATGAGTATGTGGACAAGACTCACTGGAATGCAGGGAAGAGACCTTTGGGATTATATGAAAGTGATTATGGGATTTTTAGGGGGATCACCAAAGGCGGAGAAAGGAAGGGATTGACAAGGAGGGATATGGGAACAGCTTGGCTGTCCGGAGGGGGACAGGGAAGGGCTGTGTGTGTTTGTGTGAGTGCTGAGCCTGTCTGTGATGGTTTGTGTGGGCAGCTCCGTGTCTGTATCATGTACAGGTATCTATGTACATTCATGTACAGGTGCCTGTGCACCTGTTGGGAATACGTGCTCAGCCTGGCAGTTGGATGGACCTGGGGTCATGTAGCTGTGGCAGCCTTGCCACAATTGGCCTGCTGGGCTTGGTATTCCCTGCACAGTGAGGACCCTGAAGAAATCCTTAAACACATATCAGACAATGCTCTATGTCGAACATGCAAGGTTCACTTACTATAGCATTTTGTGTGTGTGTGTTCACTTACAATGAAGTCTTAGTGTGTTAACTTAGCTGAAGAAGCTGATAATCAAACTAGTATTTTTCAATATATTTTATGGATATATGTAGATATAGTACTGATGTATTGTATATTGTGCATATGAATATTTTGTTTGAATATTGTACTGTCATTCTTTCCATGTTTCTAAATTGTGAGAAAGTTAATATCCCATTACCCAATAATACATTTAGAGTATTTCCCATTCCTCTTTGTGTGGTCTGGAATTAAACACAGCAATGGTACCGAGCTGAGAGCTGCACTGTTTTACAGATCTGAGTATGGGAAGGAATGCTGCTCTTTTGCCCTCCTGACATACAAATGAGGTGTATGCCTGTGAGCAGAACACACTGGGACAAATCTCCACCATTAAATCAGTTTATGCTGTTCCACAGGTTCACACCTTTGTAGAGCACTGGGAAAGACTGAGCAACCTCCATGCCCTAAGAACATTCAGACATTCCCAGTGAAAACTGTAGTAGATTGTGTCTGTGCAGTGGAATCAAGTTTCAGCAATTGGTTCCACTTATTTTAGAGTCTAAAGTGCCCCAGGAACACTCAGAAACTGGGTCTATGATACAATGTTTTTTGCCAATGTAGGCAAATCTGAGGAAAGAAGAAGATGAGCAGAAGGCTAAAGCATAATAGTTTCCCTGCCCACCCTTAGCCATGACTACTAGGACCTTGACTAATCTGTCCCTGCCTGTATTTTGCAATCCAAATTACATAGACTAAGTCCTCCTATTTTTGGTAGGACCCTCACCTCCTGCAGTGTGTGTCATCAAGAGCGGCTAAGTGACTTTGTGCAGCCCTATTATGCATGTAAACATAAATTTCTTATGCAGAAAAGGATGATAATACCTTAGAACTGACCTTGGGAATTGCTTTTTTTGTTTTGTTTTGCTCTGCTTGCTTTTTATTCTGTGCGGATTCTGGGAGACAAAGGCAGCTCTCTGTTTTTAATTACTGTAAGTCGATTGTAAGTAGCTGGAACAGCTTTTTATGCAACCTGATTTGAATATATTCCAGGCTGAAGATAGACACCTATTTTAAAGGCACAGCATGCTCATCGTGGCTCTCTGCCAATCAAGCAGTTGTCACTTGCTAGACAGTCCTAAACAACTTCTGCTCCTTCCTCGAGTCTCTGTCTGTCTGACTGATGGAAGCGGCAGGGCTTCTCCCCTTCCCCCTCCCCTTTTCTTCTCCCCTGAACCAGTGTCACCACATGGCAGCAGAATTCAGCCACTGCTGCTATAGAACAAGGCAATGTTTGTGCTGCTGGCCCCCAGGGCTTGGATAAAGACCCCTGAAAGCGAGCAGGGGAGATTATCAGTGTAATTCCCCAAGAATCCTCTGCTTTCCACAGCTCCTTGGGGTGGATATGGAGGTGAAGAGGGTTTAGTTGGTTTTGCTTTGCTTTTTAGATTTCTCAAGTTCTCTCAAGACCAAAAGAAATGAAATCCAGATCTGTTTTGTTTCTGAACCCTACCCAGACATATTATGTATAGATTGTGTGAGTGTTGTGGTCTGGCCTTGTAACAATAACACTCAAAGACTTAATCTGAAGTAAAGCTACACATGATAAGTGCATGGAAATATTTATTCTTCTGTTTTATCTCCATAGCACAGTTATGGGGAAGCTTTGCTACCGTGTCAGATCAGCAGCAAAGCACCCAACACACCTCAGCAACTGCAGAGGAATCAGCTGAACCCCAGTGTCTTTTGTTCCATCTCCTTCCTTACCTAATGCTGAACTTGCTTGCTTACTGGGGTATAGGCTCCAAACACTGTGAAGAAAGTCCTAGAAATGTTCTCTCTGAACTACTGAAAATATTCTAACTTCTTTCTCCTGATTTTGAGACCTTGATTCTCAGGGGTACTTTATGTACACGTATTTACATTTTAAGGGCTTTTCTTTACGCAGTGACTTTATCTTAATTCCATCAAGATTTGGCTGATGGCCATCTGCGGCAAAAGCACATACTGGTGTCAGTCCCGCAGTTTATGGCTCATTATTATTTGTGATTTCTAGATTTAAGCTCTGCTAGCCAGCTTTGTCAAACTTCTGACACTGTGATGAATAATAATAAAAAAAATCTTAATTCTGATGGTTGTGATTGTTAAATATATTTTTTTCCCCCCTTAGAAACAGGAATGTTACATAACTGGTCATCATTTCAGAGACTTTGAGTTCAAGGTACTCTTTCTAATATCTTCATTTGTCCTTTGTTTGGCTTAGGTGATATCACTGCTACTAATAAGGAAAACAACAAAAGGAAAGGAGAGGTTTCTCTTAATGTCTCTTCTCTTTACAACTAACTTACTGTACATTTTTTTCCTGCCTGAGCCCTTTGGCAGAGTTCAAGCTGCTGAAGGAGACTGTTCATGGTTTCTCCCACATTCATTTTCTTGCTTAGTGTTGTTGGTTTTAGCTGCCTTTTCCTAGAACTTTATAGGAAAAGTTTTATCATTTTTTTTTAAATAATTGTCACAATGATGATGGCCTGTCAGCAATGTCTCCTCTGTGTCTATGGTGTCACATGCATGGTATTCGGGTTCTTTATGTTCTGGTCTCTGGAGAGATACAGAAACGAAAAATCAGAAAATTCTCTGTTAGGCTGTTCACATTTCCTTACCTGTGTGGATATTCTGTACTTTTCCTGTATTTCCTATCAACTATATTCTTTACTATTTCCATTTGTTTAATTTGTTTTCTGCTTCCCTCTCTAGGTCCCAAACATTAAGGCAGTGTAGTACAAACCATTCCCATTTTTCTACTGCTATTAATAAAATCGATATCACCCATAAAAACATACTCTGTGTCTCGACTTCCTGTCTGGTTAGGCTGCCCCATGACTACAACTCTCCTTAATCTGTTCTATGAGAGCATGTGTCTAGTTGCAGAAATTCTCTGCGTGCTTGATGTTTATGCAGTTCAAATATGTTTAAACATCTATTTGTCTTTCCATCTTTGTCAAATGTTTGCCCTCAGCTTTTTCAATTTTTTTTTCTTGCAAGGCAAGTTTTCCAGGCTCTATGACTTTGTGTTTGTTTTTGGCTTTTTCTCAGAAGTCACAATCTGTCAATGTTAGAGTTAGTTGGGAATTTTCCAGTGAAAAGGTTCATTGTTTTGCTTTTCATTGAAAATGATTTGTTTTCTAAAATAAGAGACAATTCTCCTGTAGAAGGTATTTGCTTCTCCTTCCCTCACAAATGTTTTAGGTCGGTATGTTCTGAATAGATGCATTTAGTTTTGTGAAACCAAATGGCTGCTTCTTGCGTCTGGTTAAAGATCTTGCGTCTGGCCAAAATATCTAAACTACTCTTAAACATTTTTTTTTTTTAAATAATTCAGGCACCTTATCAGACAGCAGCCCCTCGTGTGGTTGAACCACTATATTGAAAATCCCATCAATGGAAAACAATGGCAGGTTGTCGGAGATATAAATTGACCAAGGCCAGGAAGGAGAAAGGGATAATTATCAAACTAAGATGAATATTGTTACTGCCTGCCTTTCCCAGTCACAGCCTTACAAAGCAGGTAGATTTGGGTGGCACTCAGTTTCAAACTCAGAAATGTCCTGAAGGACTTCTCGTTGCTTCAGGTCAGCAGCAGGTTCATTCATTACTATTATTACTGTGTTCCCAGAAAGATACGCTTAATTAAGCTGGCTGCTGCCATCACATGAATTTAAAGGCAAATTGTTAATGTAAGCTATTTATTCCATGCACCATTGAACACCCTGCCAATAGCGCCTATAATAATATAAAAATGTTGTTATGATTACTAAGAGTGTGTGCTAAAAGGCTGAAGACATTTTGTCATTTGGCATCCATAAGGTTTAAAATATGTTGGCCCGAATTTAGCATTAAAAAAAAAAAAAGCCTGAAAAAAGAATAATTGTAACTAAAATATCTTGCCCCTCCTAAACATGTTCCATTGTATTACAGCAACTGGGTAATTGTCCTAGTAGACTCTAGTACCTCTCTCCAGGCACTGTTTTCTGTATATCCCTCTTTTTGGTCATATTGGGCCCATGTATATGTATTTACTGCAACACAGGGTATGCTGAGGGAAAGTCAAAGGGAAAAAAAAGTGGGGGATGCAAATTCAAAGCCTTAGGATTAGCAATAGCAAATTCTCAGTTATATTGTGATGTGTTTCTTCTGATACCTCTTTTCATACACAAGGTTTCTTGAGTGAGCTCATTATCTCCTGATATGTAGAAATATATTTTGCCATTGCTCAGCGAAGACTAAGGTATTTATTATTCATCTGATACTAGACTAGGCTTTAAGCTGTGTAATGCTTTCTTTACCATTTCTTTTTTAATTTGTTTTAATGAATACCCATGAGCCAGAGTCTGAATGCAGACCTGTTGTTTTACTCATGCTTGGCAGGAAAGACTTAAAAAAACCAAAGCCTTCTTTCCTTTTTTTGTTTTTTTGAGTTGCTAAACTTGTAACTGGAAGTTATTTAAATGTCAGTATTATTTCTTCTAATTTTCCTGATATTAATGTGAAAATACACTGTAGCACTTAGTGCTTTGCAAAGTGTACCCCTTTTAACATTATTTTGTAGCAAGGTGTTAACACATGACACATTCACCATGACAATCATCATTTATGGCTGCTTCAGTTCACTTCAGAAAATAAATGCATCTGATCACTGCTAGTGCTTTTTAAATTAACAGATTTGAAATTAGTTACTATCTCCAAAAACAATGCCTCTGAGCACGGTCAGGAAAAGACCCAATTGAACAGGATATCCATATATGATGTTGGAGCTGCAAGACCCAATTCAATCCTTAGAAACCAATGTACGGAAGACCAAAAAAATGAAAAGAAAGTAATTTTCCCTCTAGAGCACTCTAGTGAGACCTAAATTGGGGTATTTTATATACTGTTCCATAGTCCTCCAGTAAAAAAAGAAGGGCAGGAAGATAGGCAAACTATTTTCCTGTGGTATATCTAGGTAAATTTATTCTGTTGATTTTTCTCAAGAAAATCTGGAAAAACTAAAACAATTTATTTTATCATACTCCAATATGCCAAAATAGGAAGAAGATTCCTGGGAACTAGAGGCCTAGTAGATTACAGTATAGGATGGTATTAAAAAAAGGGAAGGTGTGACACCTTAAAAACAAAACCCCAAAACCACAGTACTGTGCCATTTGCAGAAGTGGCTTAGTGAGGCTGACTAATTCAGGCTTTCACCCAATCTGCCAAAGGCCATCCAAATGGCCTTGAATCTGCCTTTAGCTGTTGACTGGTCCAGGCACCATGTCCCAGTGAAGCTGCAACTCCCTTCATGAGATCAGTCCCAACCCAAGCAGGCTCCCTCCCTGCAGAATATACTGTGTCCCCTGGACAGAAGCATGCAACTGAAAATTTGGGTCCTTTGCACCTGAAGGTCTTACTGAAAAAAATATACAACCAATTCCTTTTTCCATTTCTTGTGCAATCTGACTGACTTGGGCTCACAGTTGGAATAGAGTCGATTGTTTCTGTGCAAACAGATGAAGTATCCCAAGTTTGGCCTATATTCAGCTACAAAAAGCTTAAAATAAAAATATTGAAAGGAATCAGCAGGAGAATGGAAAAATCATGTTGCATAAGTCAGAACATGTTCACCCTCTGCAAAGTTAAGGCTAATGATAATAGGCTTGCACATGGGTGAAAACAATAGGGTTTATTTACATTGTGTTAAGTTTCTGTTATTGTAAGGCTGAAGTGTATACAAGCGTGTAAGTGTGGTAAAGTGACACGAGCCAGGCTAAACCTTGATAGGCATGTGAATTCTGCCAAAATACTTCAGTATGACAACTGGAAAATGTAGAGGATGAGATTGAGCTGAGGGAGAAATAAACAGTGGAGAAAGTACTGGAGCTGCACTGGCTGTGTGCTCTATAAAAAAATAATAAAGCAACTTGTGCAGGATCTCCCACATTAATGTTCCTGTTGGGTCAAATTCCACTTACTTTGTTTTTGTAAAAGATCCTGTAAAAGACAGTCTTCTATTAAGACATGAGATGCAAGAAATAATAATAATTAATAAAGCATGCTGATGCTGACTGGATATTCTTAGGACAATGATCTCCCTGGCTATATTTTTACTAATAAATAAAATAAATTGGGAATGGTGCCCTGGCCTTTGGGCTAGAGAATGACTTGTGTCCAGAGAGCTGTAAATTTGTTCCTAAAATAGGTTGGATGAACACAGGCTGCCTGTTGGCACTGGTCTTGGACTTGGGCCAACTTATGAACCATCAGCAAGCACAGATCTTTTGTGGGATTTCAGTCTTATCTTCTGGTTCACTCAGGCTTTTTGAGGAGCAGCAGAACAGATGATCTTCTCTCCTTGGAGGGCTTCAAGAGAAAGGTAATGCAGCTATGTATATTTTTCCAAAAGTTCCACAGGATCTTTAAAAATACTATTTTCATACCAAGAAAGAAAGAAGGAAAGTCTGCAACGGCAGATACAGGGAAAACAATGCAAGTATTTCTCCAGGAACATAAGAGAAATTAAGAGACCTGCACACGGCATCTGGGAGTTGTTACCAAGGCTCATCATGGCAACGAGAAGAGCAAATGGTGAGACTGATGCACTTGTCACTGTTCCCTGCTAGGTGACAGACAGAAGGTGCCTCCCGGGCACTTGTTTGGCCCAGGGGACAGAGCCCAGTGGAGGTGTCTGCTGGTCCCTGACACTGAGCACCCATAAACAAGAGACCACACTGCCTTGTAGCCCCCACCCCACTCCTCCTTGGCTCCCCATCCTGTTAGGACCACAGCAAGCTCCAGGGGAAGACACACTTGGATGCTGTCTTTGAGTGCTGCTTTGCATATGGTCAGCAAAGTTTGACAAATAGTTTTCCTTAAAATGAATATATTTAAAGGATCCTGCAGGTTTTCTGAAGAGGCAAGTAATTTTGTGTGAAATGAGGACAGATAATTTAATGTAGATTTTTTTATCCACAGCTAAAAAGGAGGTATCAGAAAAGTGAAACAGACACCTTTAGATGAATGCTAGTTATTCTGTACTGACCTCTGGATATGTCAGTCCTGCTTTGGAAAAATAATAATTATTTTTTATGACTTTTTTTTCTCAAGTGGCTTTTTATTTATACAGATGCTTTCATTTGTAAGATGGAAAACTTCTTAATTTTCAATAAAGTATGAGGCTCTAGCAAAGAGAAAATACAAATCTAAAATCACTCATCCTGTCTTTCTTGCAAACACAAAAATCTTTTGTTCCTAAACAGAAATTAACCGGGGGAGAAAAGAAATCCCAACCCCATGTCTTGAAAGAAAATGTAGCAATACTGATCAAGCTCTCCCTCTCTACCGTTAGTATTTAGAAGGCTCAATTCTATTTTCTTTTTTGGCATTAGGGTTGATAATTATGCAATTGTCTGTTTATTTTAAATAACTGAAAGACTGCCAGAGAAAGCAGCAGAGAGGGAAAGAGAGAGGAGGAAAAGGAAAAGATAGAAACTCATTACCTCTTGAAAACTGCTAATCATTGTAAATGGCCACTGAGGCCAGAGATGACTGCAGAAAATTACTATCAAGCGTGAAGGAATAAAAATACCCTAGACTATTTTACTGAAAAAAAATAGAAGGAGAAAAGTAAAGAAATCTTGATACTCAAGCAACTAAACTGGAAAGAGTAATGGAAATGAGGCACAGTAAGGGGTCCTGGCAAGTCCTGTAAACAAGAAAATAAATAGGGAGGTAGGAAGTGAGGAAAGAAATGGATTTTAGTGTTATGTGCAGAACATATTGGCAGAACCTGTCACTGCATCAGAGGGTGCTCTTGGTCTTTTATTACTGGGGTTCCACAAAGCCTTTTTGTTACTGGATTTTTCATGTCATCTCCTTGTCTGTTCCCACCCTCCTTCCTTCCCAGGCAGTGGGGGCAGCATCTCTGCCTCCCAGACCCAGCAGCAGCAGGAGCCTGAGCCGAGGCAGATGGGCAGAGCACCTTTCCTTGGAGACAATGGCAGGTTCTTTAGGCTCTGGCAATGACCCCCAGCTCCAGCTCCTTGCCCACTGCAGTGCACTTGAGGATTGATCAATATCAAGGATTACAAAAGAGGCTTGGTCTCATGCATATAGGAAGCTCCAGGCATCGAAAGCAATATCCAAGTAGCTGCCTTTGCTGGCCTGGCTTCATGAATTGTGCACGGCGCTGGCCCCAGTGGTCCCTGAGCCATTTAAAAGGTTTATTGCTTGCTCGGCAGCCCAGGCTAGAGCTGTGTTGCTACCAAGTGAATTCTGTGCTAAATATTAGCACTGGAGCAAAGCAAGCTTTCCCTCTCTGGTCTTACAACTATCAATATTAAAGAAGGTAAAAATAAGTCACGGAGGGGGAATATAGCTCCTAGAATACAACAAAGAGGCCTGATGAATCAGAAAAGCATAATTTAGGAACTTATATTTCATAAAAAAAAAAGAAAATAATGAAATATCTGTGGGAAGAAAACAAACAACTGTTTAGAAAAAGAGGCTGGGACTTCAGAAAAATTCTGTCTTTCAGCCTGGGCTTTTTTGCCCTAGTATTGTTGATATATTTTTATATTTAGAGTGAAATTACATTCAGAACCTTCTTTTGACTGGATTCTCTTTTAGAAAATACTCAGCTGATATAAAATCATGCAAACAATACTTGATGTCCTCACAAAAACAAGAGAAACATTTTCATTTTCTAAACCCTCCTGAAAATCTACATTAATTTTTGTATTAGCAATCATCTACATTTCCAAATTGGGTGCCTACAATTCTATATTCAAGCATTTACATGTACAGATATGGTTTATGTGTACAAAAAAAAATTAGAAATAGCCAGTTTTCTGGGCACAGTGGAAAGATATATTAATATTTTGTTTCCATAAAAATTCATTTAAAGAAACAATTTTTTAAATTTGAAAATAGTGTCACAAGTTTTCATGCAAAGTTTCAGCCCAGCTACTATTGACTCAGTTTAAGGCAGCAATGGGTTACACAAGACTCTGAATTCAGCATCTGTTTGGGGTCTTTGGGGGTCTACCCTCCTGATGGTGCCAAATCATGTAGATTCTGGATAATTTTCTATCTGAAATTCTGGATGAGAAAAGCAGAACTGTGGCCAAAGCAAAAATCTCTGTAATTCCTTCCTGCTGCCATCCTGAAATCAGCTTGACTCCAGTTCTCCTCATGGTTGCTGTGGCTGGCACCTGGAGCATGGGGAGGATGGGTGAGGGGTCTCTTGAGGGGGAGAATGTCATTAATTCTCCAGGTTGTTATTTCAAATGAGTGTTAGGAGGATGGGTCCAACATGAGACTAACTTCTGTAAAGAAGTTTTCTGAGGAATTTTTTGATTCCATAGCAGGTAACTGATTTAACTGTAGACATATATCTTTTCAATTTAGCACCAAAAAACAGGATTTCTACATTACAGCTTAGCAGAAGAGATTTCTCCTAAAGTACTTTCTCTTTCCCTGTGTTCTGTGTAGGGATGAGCACAATCCACCCTGATACCACACTGGGCTCTAGCCATGTTCAGGAACTCCTCATGTTGGACTCTCTCCTCTGAGAGAACATGGAAAATGGATTATTGCAGATGTCAGTTATGAGGGTCTTGCTTTCTGTAAACAATGCAAGATAAAGTTAGGTGAGCACACCTTATGCATAATTTTAATGCTATTGTTTCATAAAATAGAAGTCTCCTAGGTGCTGGTATCACCTATGTGTTGCCAGATACAGGATTATGTCCAGCACTAGGATTTAACCTATTTTTTTTTTAATGAGGATGAAAAACATATTGTGTGAACACTTCATTCTGTATTATTTGGTTTGGCATAACGCTAGCTGTAACTGTGAAGTCTCTTGAGTAAAGTGCAACAAAAATTAAATGAAGGCATTATTAGTATGGAATAAGGGGAGACCACAATTTGGATTACCACTAATTATCTTTTTTTTGTCTATGGGAAAAAATATGTATTGGAAAATATATCTGTGGGAAACATATATCTTAGAAAACTGTGCATGTGTATGATTTGATGTCGCTTTTTATACTGGAGGCTGGTTGTTCAGTATTCTTTCAAGAGGCAGGTGATGTATTTTTATAAGAAGAAATGGAAAATGAGACAGCAGGGGAAGTGCTGGGTCTCCCTCTGGGGACTGTTGGATCTGCATTACCATTCTAGGACTTGTGTAAGTGGTTCCTTATCAGCACACATATATGTTAATCTAATGAAAACCATAGGACCTTAATTACTCCACTGATGTGCAGTTTCAGGCCAACTTTATCAAATGTTGGGCCTGACACTCTCCTTTGTCTGATTTTGCTTTTTCTTAAAACAGACCTACAAGGTGTTCTGCTTATCAGAGCAACAGCACATCAGAAAGCTCCCTGGAGGTGTAGATACCCAGGTCAGGAACCCAAGCAGCTTTCTCACCTGATCCTGCACTGCATTTGCTAGCCCACATTTCTTTCATGTTCCTTCCTTTTTACTTCTACTTTCTCATCCTGTTGTCCCTATTATGTTTTGTGGTTCACTTCAGAAATGTGTCTGAATTGGAGCACTTTTTTCCAGTCCAAGCAAACAATAAGGAAATGGAAGAAGTGCAACTCCATTGCAATTTTCTGGTTGTTACTTAATTGTGACTCTATGGCCTGAAATTTTCTTTCCTTGGAAAAAGTGAAAAAAAGTATAAATCAGAACACGAGTATTTGCCATCAATCCATTGCAAATGTACAGTCTGCTTCTTCATTCTGACTTTTGCAGTCTCTTTATGCATATATATTTTTTAAATTTGTCTGAGCTCACCTGGCTATTCTTTTTTTGTTTATTGCTGGTACAGATTTCCATTTACATCTCGATATCTCTCCGGCTTCTGCTTTCATGTGCCCCCATGCTCAGGTTATTATGTGCTGAGCACAGAATCCCAACCAAAGGAGAAAAACAATGCTCCATGGCAGCAGTGAGCAAGCAAATAGCTCTTGGCAAAATCCCCTGCCCTTCCTAGCAGGAAAATGTCAGGTAACTACAGTCCCAATGACAGTGATGAATGGGCTGTTTTCCAGCGTGCTGGAAATGAAGTGCCATGGCTTTCTTTTGGGAGAGCTGAGACACAGGACTTATGCAACTGATCATCTCAGAGTCACCAAGCATATTTAACTGGGGATATATTAAGACTTAGATGATAAAACATGCATTGAGTAGTTCAGATTTACCGTTTTATTTTAATCAGCACACAGCTCATTACAGATCATCTAAGATACAACTGATGTTTTCCATGAACCAGTTGTTTGACTGGTTCAGTAATCTCTCTTTATTTTACATTTCTCAAGTTTCAAGTAATTTTTTTTAAAACTCTATTTCCCAAGAGAAGTCATGCTGAAGAGATGTGCAGCCTTGCCAGAGATCTGCTTTATGTAAATCTTAAACTGACTGTTCAGCCTCAACATTTAAGATCTGATATCTAATTTCCTTAAAAAGCCCCCAGAAAATAAAAAGGTTTAGGTGGCATTCTAGAGATTTCCACTCCGGTATGGTGCAGAGAACTACAAAGAAGCAGCATGACCTTCTTTTGACCCTTCAAGAAAGTCAGTATTTTCTTCCCATACTGTAAGCTTTCCACCTGTAGTAGTAACCTGGAGTGAGTATGTTTGCTTTAGAACATGTGGGAGTCAAACACGATCATTATGAAAGCAGAAGTGCAGTGGTGTGTTCCTTGGCACAGACACCCAGGCATTTATCTGAAGAGCTTAAGGCAGTGTCAGATGCCTTGTCTGTATTCCAGGAGCCGGTGCCCACCCTGTGAGGGTGACAAAAAGTCACAGAACTGTCAGGCTGCTCACAGTGGTGATGGAGCCAGTGGAGCGCAGTGCTCAGAGCACACCAGAGGTCCTGAGCTCCCTGTGCCAACTTCTGTGCAGGACGCTGGAACTGAGCTTGTGCCATCAGCTGGAAAACCATGGAAAACCATCTTTTTCTTTCTTCTTCCCTCCAGAGGGTCCTCTTCATGGTTAGACCATTATCACCCCCTCACTACATCTCCCTTTAATTTCATGCCCAGCCACCCCTGCACACAGTGCTGTTTTTGACCAGGCAGACTAAACTTGGCTCTCTGCACTATGAAGCCCAGTGCTTCTTTGGTAATCTGGAGAAGCAGAGGAATGCCTGAGCTCTCCCACTCTCACTGGTGTGTAGAGAAAGGGAAATTATAGTCAGCTATCAAACTCCTTTGTGCCAAGCAGCAGTTTAGTGCAGCACCATGAGTTTGCCAGACAATTCACACATACCTTGGTGGGAAAGAATAAGGCAAAATATGAAGTTCAATTTCCAAGACACTTTGGGAACCAATTGAATGAGCTGTAAGAGCTCCAGTAAATCTGAATTATTGTTTCATCCAATTATTCTGATAAACTATGAAGGACGCAGGATCCAATGGCAACAAAAGAATGGATGAGTCCCAAACAGATGAAGCAAAACATGGATAAATTAATATAGTCATAAAATACATAATATTACCCTCCTATATATAGAATTTTCTTAGGAGCTGGCCAAAGGAAAAATGGGTTCTTGATAGACTGAATCCACATCTTAAAAATTAAGGGTGACTTTGCAGAAAGGGTTTTGTTGTGGGAAGAATGGGAAGATTAGGGCTTTTTTACCCAATAGCGCTCTAGGTAATTGGCACTTTGACTGCTCATCACCAAACACCTTATGAGAATAGCTGAACCAGAGATTAAAGAGTTCAAATGCTTCAGTTAACATCCACCAAGTATTCATTCCTGGCTCCCTTCACAGGGCTGCTGGATAATAAAGGACTCTCTGTGGAATTTGCCATGCGACAGTTCCCGTCTCTCTGTCCCTGGGTTGGCCTGGGGTAGCCTCGCAAGCAGAGCTGGAATTGCTGAGCTGAAATCACTGATCAGAGCTGATCACTTGTGGCCACGGCCATCGCTTGCTCAGGTTTATCTGGCGGCTAGGAGACCAGCCAGGAGACCCCCTGGAAGGGAGTTCCTTTTGGGACTCTCTCTCTGGGAAGGCTGGCAGCTTCCTGGGTCTGGAGCACTGGATCTCCACGGACCCCCTAGCAGCCAACAGCCTTCTTCTTCCATCCAGCTTTTAAACACTGGCTTCAAGTCAACCTACAGATTTTTTGTGTGTGGTTGATTTTTAAGAATGTATGTTTGCTTATGGGAGATAAACTCAGTCCTCAGTGGAGTTACTCCACAAGTTTATAGCATGTCCCATATGATGGCACAGTGTAACCCTGGCTGTGATGTGCTGTGCTGTGTAATGAGAAGGGTGAAGCATTGCAGACTCCATGCTCTTCCCTTTTCCTTTATCTTCTCTTATACTATTGGACTCTTATGCCTGTTCCATTTCACTCCCTTTCACTATCACTATTCAGTCTGAGACGATCAGAGCCAATACGGTTAACAGACTGATTGTACATATGGAGAAAAACATTGTGGGACACAAGGGGAGGGAAGAGAGTGAAGGAGAAGTAGTTCCTCTTAGATGGTGAAAAGCAAGTATTGGCAGTTTCTGGCCTTCTACACTTTGAAATGCTAGGACAAATCTTTCCAGGTGAAATTAAATTAAGATTTCTGATTTTGTTGTTATAAAATGTTGATGTATGTCTGACAAGGCAGATAGTTTCCTGTATTTTTAGGAAATTCAGACCTACCATACAAGGCATGCTTATGACCTAAATGTAACCAATCGGTAAGTTGCACCATTTTATCCTATAAGAATAAGAGGAAAATATGTGTTACAATGCATTGATATTACCTCCATCAGCATAGTAGGAGTGTCAGTGGAGACAGACATTCTGAAACAAGGAGAACTCAAAGTGAATATTATTGTTTGAAAACAGTGAAGCAACATGGTCTGTGAAGGAAAGTACACAGTGCTTCAAAGACATGGATCAAAGTCTTTCTTCACAATAAAAATAATGCTGGTGTAGCTCTGTGGGTGAGGAGTGACTGAAACCTGTACAATTCTCATTTTTATTTTACATTCCTGTTTTGCTTTTGCCCTTCAGAAACCCCATCAATTTTCAGAAATGCAGGACTCCACAATACACTATTGAAATATACCATGTGAATTACACAACTGTGATATCTGCATATAATGTCTTGTTTGAAAGAAATCATAATTTGTGCATGACAAACATGTCTTGATCTGTATTTGCCACACAATCTCATCTGAAGAGAACCAGAATTTGTACAAAATGCTCATCAGCATGCCTGATGATGTAAAGACAGTCTTTGGTACTCCTTTTAGGAAAACGTCACCTTAACTGCATGGTAAACAATGGTTAAACTGACTTTCTGTCCTGTGATACTTATCTTTTAGTTCCATCCCACTTAAAGATTCAAATATGTTTTGAACTAGTGATGAGTTAAGTATGTGCTTGCCATGTCCCACTTCTAAGAACACATTGTGCACTTAGGTAACCATACAACTTGCATACAACTACAAATTTTGTCATGTTTTTCCTTAGGACTGAGCCACAGTGATAGAAATTTTACCATAGATAGATATAATGCTCTATTTAGGAATAATTATGAAGTGGAGCTGGAGGCAGTAAACAAGTACGTGGCAGGCAGATGATGCCTCATGTTCACTGCAAAATAAGACTTTATTTTAAATTATTTTGAACATCAAAAGCCAGGTGTTTAGATAGTACTCATGAAAAATTAAGTGAGATAGGGTACATCTTAACCATGGCTATAATAGAGATAGTCTGGAGACTAATACACAGTTTTCAGCCTATAAAATGATAATCATCAGCAAAATGAGGCAAACAATGCAATATGAACCATTTCCCCCCCCTCCATTCGCTAAAAAAACAGCAGGGACCTAGGAAGATAACCTCAGTCTAATAGCTACCTCTAAACTAGGTTTTTATTAAATGTTTTTCTGTCTCACTTATTTCTGCTCAGTTAATCATTTAGATTAAATACAGTTGGTAACAAAGTTTAGCCAGTGCCTGCCAAGCCAGTCTGAGAAACCACATCTCATCAGTTTTGCTCAGACCTATGTCCATATAACTTGATGGGGACATTTCACATTTTTTTCTATCCAGGCATAGTTTAGAACCAGAGGGGTGTCATTGTTTCAACTCTGAATATAATCAAAGACTGATTTCTCTGATCCTACTTGACAACCTACAGAACTCACATACTGGTGATAACTCATTAGAAAGGGTCCATCTGCATTGAGATTTGAACAACTTAAAACTTCATTTTCATGCATGCCAAGATATATACATCTATCTTTCTAAAGCATCATTTTCACAGACAAGGTTAATACTAATATAATTTACTTTAACAGTAATCTAAATTAAATGTCTTCAAGAAAATGAAGAGTCAGACTGTGATGAAATACAGTCAGATTCCTGTTGTTTTAGCAGTACAGCTTTGTCAAATGGTGTGTGGTGAGCAATATTGCTTCTTTCTGTCCATATTGGTAGCTTGGGAAGAACATTACTTCCCTGAGCTGGGCTGAAGTTAATGCAAAAACCAGCAAGTATTTGAATTATATGTCTTGATACAGTATCCAGGATCTACACTCTGGTGTAGATCTGGTTGGGAGCAGATATACTTACACAGATGTAGACACAGATCGATAAAGTTAGAGATATTTATCTGTCTGGATCCACCTACACATCTGTCTAGGCAGATATTTGCAGATCTAGATAGGTAATCATATAGGTTTAGAGATTAGATAGATAGATAGATAGATAGATAGATAGATAGATAGATAGATAGTGTCCTGATGACTTTATGTACCTAAATAGACAAATACAGATATCTGTATAGAGACAGCTAGCTAGATACCTGTGTATCTATCTACTAGGAGGAGAGGATCCCTATCTACACCAGTATCTATCCACACCTAGACACAGCAGGTAGCTAGGTAGCTATATATCCACACTGCATGCACATAACACCATCATCAACACAAATTGGAGATGTGCATGCAGATGTGACTGCAGAAGTAATAACTTGCTGTAAGTGCTGCAAAATGGAATTCCTTGCAACATTCACTGACAGAATGCTGTTTTCATTCTCCTTAAAACAAATGCATCAAAAAAGTGGATTATTTATTTAATATGGCTTTGTCAAAGAAATGGTGACCTTCAGTACACTGAAGGGACAGACCTTCAATGTAAAAACAGAATACTCTTTAAAGAGTTATTGGTGCAAAACAACCCTAAAGCATATCTAAAATATTATACACAGCTGGCTTAGCAAATGTACACACAGATACAATTCATAATGAATTCTGTGGTTTACTGCACATGTTCCAGGCATGCACTGTCTCCTCCCTCTTCTAATTTGCTTGATTGTCCTCTTATTTTCTCTGCGTAAAAAAAAATCTGATCAACATAATCTTAACGTTGGCTGTGTAGCTGAAACCCTCAGGCTTCAGAAAGCAGTTTCCCTGTTTAGCCTGAATACAGTTTTATCTTTTCACTATCATGCTATCATGCTGCAGTGCTCATTTCTTACTGCTCTTGTTCTTCAGTGTTGTGAAGAATAATGGTATACACTTTGGATGCTTGTGATGGGACTGCAAACAGCCCTCTTAACCTGCTCTCTGCCAAGTCTGAATGGCCTAAGTCCACACAGAATGGATGTAAAATAGATACTATATTTTCTTGGGCATTTATCTGCTGTAAGATTCCTCTGTCAGGCAGTGGCAAGAAGGAGCAGAGCAGGAGCAGAGGGTGATCCAGGCTGGCAGGACTCAGCCCTACCATACCTGAGCAAGGTGACCACAGGAAGCTGTACTCCAGCCAGCTCCTGGGAGGCTGGGCAATGTCCCTGCCTTGCAAGGTGGCCACAGAGAGCATGAGTGCATGATGCACTCAGAAAGCCCATAGGGTGTGCAACACATTCCCTCAGTAACAGGTAACAATCCTGCAATGACACACCCTCCAAGAAAAATCCCCTTACACTGAGATCTCGTGCTGTGTACTGCAGTTGCAGTATTTTAAAATATCCTCTGCATGATACCTTCTTTTGGGAAGTAAAGCCATTCAATACAACTGAAATAAGGATAAATCCCTAAACAGTTTTATTACGTTTTTATAATCCATACTTCTTTTTTAGTTTTTATGCCACTGGGCAGCTGAAGCAGGCTTGCTCTAAGCCCCAGATCGCTGCACTGTGTTCACCTTTGGTCCCCACAATGGGGTATCTCGGCTTTCCTTCCCAGTCCTTACCTCTCAAATTTAATAGGTCTCCTTTCTTTGCAAATTGCAGTGGTTTGGCCTTGCTTAGTTACCAAAAATAGCAGTGCTTGACTGGGTGACCTTGAGAGGAGCTGGCTGACTTCTTACCAATATAGTCTATTACCTCCCTTGCCTGGGTGGTGTGGAAAGTCAGAGGCACTTTTAATTTTGAACTAGTCAACATGATAAGTCAGATATTACTTCTTGTAATAAAGCTGGTTTTGCAAGGTCATTCTGAAGGAGGAAAATTAAATTGTTTATGTCATGAGTGCATTTGCACCCATCCCATATTGAACTCAGCTAAACATTTATTTTCACAGGTATAATATTGAACAACTGTGCTATTTTCTGCTCCCCTTTTGTACATTGAAATGTGGCTTTTGGAAAGAAATTGAAGAATAAACATTTTTCTATGCATTGTATATTTAAAATTAAAATTAACAAAAGCCTTGGAAAGTTGGTAGTTTTTGTGGGGCTCAGGGATAATTTCTAATTGTTTGCAAAAGATGCTGTGTATATGGGAGTTTTATATCAAGAATACTTGCAGCATTAGATAACATTTAATATATCAAGTAACTAAGTGTGATCCATGTAGTGTCATTTATAAAAAACAGATCTCTTTGCTAATCTATTTCATTTATGGGACAAAAATGTTTTTCATCAAACTAAATAAATAAAAAAAAATTGCGGGTGAATTCTTGTCCTTCATAGACATGGTACATGATAATTGTTAGTGAGAGAGGATGCAGGGCAAAGGCTGGACAGTCTGAAATACAGAAGTAGTACAAAAGCTTCCATCCCTGCCTATTTAAGAAAGACTGTACACTCATCCTCCAAGGCTGACTGGAAATGAGTTCTATCCATTTGTTTAATGAAGACTCAAGAACAAAGATATTTAAGTTTAATTTAACTAATTGAAAACCTCAACAACAAAAAGTATAGCAATGATCTAATTTGGAGAGCAGTAATCAATATGTAAGGAGATCAGCCAGAGTGTAGCCAAAGATACCATCAAAACCTACTGAAGATATGAAAACCCCAGGGAATATTTCCAACAGAGTTTGAATAATGTCTTGCAGTATTTGTCTGTAACTTAGGAAATATTAATGTGCAATTATCAACAAATTAGTCTTTTATTAGTAAATTATGCTTTGGAATTATAAACTCTGTGCTTTACCACTTTCTCTGTTCTTTCCCTAGTACAGAGGAAGAAGGAAGGAAGGAAAACCCATCCTTTAATAGGCATGTGCTATTGACAAGACACCCTGTAGGCTTTAATTCTTCCCCAAAACTTTCACAGTTAAAGCTGAATATGTGATGGTTGAGGTTAAATGAATGTGGGTATAAATATTTATACTACACACTCACATTATACATTTTTTATGTAGTACATGGGCAAAATGTCCCAATAAAGAACATTTTGCTATAAGATGTTATGAAAGACTTGTAAGTGTAACTTTTCTCCAAGTTTAAATGTTGCTGTACTTCAGTCAGATGAAAACAATGCATGATGTAATTTTTTGGGGTTATGTAGAGAACTTATTTTCGAGTTGTTAAAATTTACATCAGGCAAAGGTAGAAAACCACTTATCTCTGCACTGAGTCATTTTGAGTAATGATTGACCTATGAGCACTCTAGACAGAGCTTTGTTTTTAATGTGTGCCTTCTACATACGTATAATATCTCCAGGTTATCTTAACCATCCTGTTAAACGCATCAGTGTTGGTGACCATGACTTTGGACTTGAAAATAAGGTGAAGAATCTTTGTCAAAGAGAGAAGCAGACTGCATGTGAATGGAGAAATTCATCATAATGTCACTGAATACCTGGGGAGTGGAGTTCAAGCTGATTTATTACATTATTTTTCATTTTTACTGAACGCTGTTCAGGCTTAGACTCAAGCAATCTTATTGTGATGTCCATTCAAGCAGTGAGAGTGACAATGCTACTTCATAAGCACATTTTTTATAGGTTTTGTGCTGCTGCCTGGTAACATGCAGCTTTTGCAGGCTGTCAGCTCTGTTGGTATATATTGCACAGCATCCAGAGCAGAGAGATTGCAGCTGAAACCAGAGCAGAGAGATGTCTTGGGAATTCCAGCACCAGGAAGTGTGTGCCTGCTTACAGGATGATGTAGGATGCATCATGAGGAGACACTGCCATGTCACTGTCAGAAGTACTGGGGCAGATCCTCTCTGCTGATGAGATGTGCTTAGAAATGGGAGATTTTCAGCAACAATCAGTAAGGATCTTTCCCAGCTGCAAAATACCAAGAAGTCACACAAGTGGAAAAAAATGCGACAGCATAGAAAAACTTGAGACACACAGAACTTTCCAGCTAGCTATGCTGGGATATCCTGTAGCAGATGTCAAATATGGGGGAAAGAAACAAACATCCTTTAGGCTGAGAGTCACAGTCCACCCCAGCCACCACTTTGAGTGTGTTTCTGACTTCTGGGCAGCAGGGACAAGGGACAAGCAACCAGAGACAGCAGCTGGGCAGAGATGCCACTGGAGTCAGGAGTGACTGGGATGTGACTCCAGCTCAGCCATACCACCTGAGCATGATGGGAGTCAGAAGAAGTGGGTGGTCACATACTGGTTAATTTTTCTTGGGAGCCATAAAGTAGTATGGAACAATGCTGACCCTTACAAAATAAACTAAAACAAAATTTTAAATGTACAGCAGAGGAGGAACAGGAATGGAAGGTACATTTCCAGTACTGTTAACAAAAAAAAAATAAGGAAATAAGACCTTAGTTGTACCATAGATTTTTTTTCCCCTCACAGCTGAAAGAAAAAGAACTTTTTGTTTATTTGGCCTTTTTTTTTAAACCATGGGAAAGACAGCTGATGGGAGCTAAGCAAGAATGGGATGTGTCTCCTCCGCACCTCCATTCATGACTCCAGAGAGCAGCTCCAGCTGGTGGCAGGTAACAATCCATTCCCTTTTGCACCACAGGATGTGCCTGGCCATAGGCAGGAGCAAAACTCTTCCATGTAATTTCTGATATTTCCCTCACAAAGAGCCCCCTTCTTATCAGAGTCTGCAGTTACTGTTTTTCTTTCTGATTAAAATATGCTCTTGGGAATACAGGCTATTTGTGCTGTGCCTCTTAGTAACCTTTCTACTGCATGGCAGGGGTGAAATGTCAAGACTGATAAATACCATGAAGTGAACCTCCAAAAGACAGGCATGGATACTGCATCGTTATTTTTGCCAACCAGGGTAGTTTGACAAAACCTCATAGAATCGTTTCCTACAAATTCAGTAAAACTTATGTAAGTATGTGTGTATGTGTTCTTGTCCAATGTTAGATCTATTTCTTTAAAAAAAACTGGAATATCACATGTTCCTTACCTTAAATTAGGTGCATTTGAAATAACTTCAAATTGTAAGGACTTTTTTCCTGTATTGCTAAGATTGTTTTCATACTGGCATTGAAAGCATAATGTTTTCCAAATACTTTGACCACTTTTTCTCAGCACTTTAATTTCCAAATTAATGTGGAGGATAGATTTATTCTAGTAACAAAGGCAAATATTTTATTGCATGTTAAAATTTAGCAATTTTTCTGCTTTTTAGTGGGAAAATTTGAGAAGCTAAGATATGTGGAAGACAGGGGAAAGGAAAGGAAAGGAAAGGAAAGGAAAGGAAAGGAAAGGAAAGGAAAGGAAAGGAAAGGAAAGGAAAGGAAAGGAAAGGAAAGGAAAGGAAAGGAAAGGAAAGGAAAGGAAAGGAAAGGAAAGGAAAGGAAAGGAAAGGAAAGGAAAGGAAAGGAAAGGAAAGGAAAGGAAAGGAAAGGAAAGGAAAGGAAAGGAAAGGAAAGGAAAAATGATGGAGTGGGAATGAAAAACAAACATAACTAAATTAGGACTTAGGAAAAGAAAAAGACTGCATGTTATTGAAATTCAGAGGGCTGTATATACAAGCTGAGAAACCTTGCTGAAATGATGAGTTCATATCATGCTACTAATTGCATTATAACTGTAAGGCTGTAACGCACCTGGGGTTTATTTTGGTTTTGTTTTCTTTGCTTAGCAATGAAATTAAGTGGGTGTGATCACTTGTTGGATGTGGCTTCTCCTTTGTTTGTCTTCCTTAACATATAAAAATAATTTTCAGCAAGAGCCACAGCTTTGGGAAACTTGCATCATTTACCCATCTCCAGGATATGAATAAAACATCGAGAACAAGCTTTATGGAGATAAGGCATCATTGTTTAATGCAACAGTCTGGTTGGAAAGTCTTTGGATATAACTACAGGCTCTTAAGTCAGTTCAGATCATATAGTCCATAAAATATTAGTAAAGGCATTGAGAACATGGTCTTTTAGAAAAGGTGCATGGCTTCTTTAAAGGGAAATCCTGTTTCAGTAGCCTGATCAAGCTCTTGGAGGGTGTCAGTGATCTTGTCAATGAGCACACAGATACAGGATTTCCCTGGGAGCATAACATGGAGTTTCCAAAATTCCTTAAGGTTCATAACCAGAAGTTATTATGGGAGCTTTTGGAAGAAAAGATAATTTATTGAGTGAAACCTGGTAAAAGGACAAAAAAACAGATGACTTTTCTACATGGTTGAATCAGTAGTTTGCTCCCTCAGCATTGGTGCTAAACTCAATTATATTCAGGACTTTCCTCAGTGATATGGTGGTGGGAGTTCACTGTGCAATCTCCAAGGCTGCAGTTGGCACTATGTTCTCTCAGCCAGCCATGTGCCATCCTGATGGTAAGGAACTTCACAAGGACCTCAGAAAACCAAGTGTGGAGGTAATAGGGAGGGCAAAGACATACCGATCCAGATAAATATGAACAAATGCATCTGGAAATAAAATAATCTAGATGGGTCTACTGCATGGGGCTAAACTCAGAGGCAGCAGTGACAGCTCAGGTAAGAGTTTTCAGTTGCTGCTGAAGTCATCAGCTCAGCATGCAGCAGCAGCCAAAAAAAGAACAAACAAAAAAACACACACAAAAAAGTGCTGGGTGTTGTCAGGAAGGAAGAAGGAGGGAATTATGTAAAAGCTTGATGGGTTTACATCTTCATGTGATGTGTAATTCTGATCTCCACAACTCAAGAAGGATATTGTGCAGCTGGCGTGGAGGAGGACAACAAAATGTTCAAGGATTTGCAGCAGCTACTTTACCACAACACAGTAAAAAGTTTGGGACTGTCCAGCTTGAACAGAAAGCTGGGTTAGGGGAGATATGATCAAGGTTTATGAAATCCTGAAAGTCAGCGGGTAAGTCAGATGCAAAACTTCTCTCTGCCACACTCTGCAATGACTGGACTTGAGAGCATTTGAAACAGATAGGAGATTGGTTTTAAAGAGGTGAAAGGGTATCTTCACACAGTGCATTGTGAGCTTTACAACCTTTTGCCACTCGAAACAGTGGATTAGGTTGGGAAAAGAATTAGAGAAATTAATGGGCAGCAGATCTGCACTATGACTGGAGTGAAGTAGACATGAATATGTCCTGGAATGTCCTTAAAACTGTCTTTCTGGATGCTTGGGGAGTATGAGAAGAACAGGCCACAAAACATGGCCAAGATCACATATTTTTCCCTGAATTGCACTGTCCTTTTGATGGTGTTGGATGTCTTTAGCTTTACCCAGAAGGTACTTTTATTTTCTTAGAAATAAAAATTACAACATAGAATTGGGATGAAAAGAATTATTCAAAGTTGTTTTGCTATTCTGGACTAATGGCCCTCAGTTATAATGTCAGACTGAAAATTAGAGTAGAAAAAAAATATGTTAATTTTATAATGCTGTGCATTATCGAGAAACAATACTTCCATGTTCTTTCTATCAAATAACTCTTCCCAGATGTTTCTGTGAGAAGTTTCATATCCAAGGTCACATTAAATTTCATTTGGAACATTAGTCCCTTCTGGTTTTGAATGAAGCTCAGAATTAAAACCCAAAGAGATTGAAAGATTGAGCTTCTCTTTCAACCTTAAATTTCAAGGACAAGAGACACTCAGTTTTAAGGCTATGATTCACACTAATTTCCAATGAACTACTTGCAGTCCTTCTTAAAAGTGAATCACACATCTTTTAATACAAAATCCACTCTCATTCAAAACAGCTTTTACTCATTTATTTTTCAATTGGCAGAAAGAGAAACAATATGCAAGCAAATGCACTGATGATATGGCAACCACAACATCAGCTAATGTTTATTACACTATCCCAGCATTTCATAACAGAAGTTTTCTCTTGCTTCAGTTTGTTCATGCATCAAAACTCACAAAGGCATCCACAAGTACAGAACAGTGTCTTGAGCTGCTAGCAAAGTTGAGAAAACAGGAAAGCAGATGTGAAGGAAGACAGCAAGGTGTCTTTGAGAACATTTATTCAGCAGCTCATGGAGAAAACTCAAATACAATATCAGCATAGAAAAACTTGCATTGGAGATTAAATGTATCAGAAAACATTATTTCAAGGAGGCGATTAAATTGTGGGCCATCTTGGAAGTTTAACCAAGGGTATAATGGAGAGAAGGAAGTGACCAGAAGAATGTGAAGAGAGGTTTGATGCAATCAACCTCATAAGCTAGGAGAAGGGACAACCACTTTCTATGGAGGTGACACTGCTTGGTTAAGGGCAAGGGAAAAAGCACTGCAATATTCAAGATGGGTAATGAGATTTTCTACTCTGAAGGAAAGCTTTAAGAGCTTTTAAGCAGAAAATATTAACAACTTTTATCAAGGCAGAGCCCAGATGTGAGCCTTTATCAAGGCAGAGCCTAGAGATTCTTCAGCAGGAAGCTTGAATGATAGATATCCTGCAGACAGAGGAAGCAACCACAGGCCAGTGGTACTGATGGTTTCTTTAGTGATGATGGAAGGTGACCTAAGGAGAGCTGAAAGGAGAAATCGGGAGATTTTGGCAGTAATGCTGAACTTGGGCTGGTACAGCGCATCCCCAAAGAAGAATTAAGGACACCAACTGAGATGTAGACTAACATATTTGAGGCATTTCCTGTTTAAATATGTTTGCTTTTGGCAAACTAAGCTATGTTAACATAATGATGTAGGCAATGTTTTGCACAAGTCCTCAAATTCCCATCTTCCTATCACTTAACTTTTAACTCTTAGCTGACATACTATTTACAGCCCTGACTCTTCAGGATGTTCTCAAAGCTTCACACCTCAAGGTGTTGGAGATGCAGCTCAGGAAAACAGGTGTTAATAGTTTCCAGAGGATTTTAAAAATACCATGCCTTTACTTCCTTGATGAAGCAAATGCTTAATGTACACAGAAAATATTGTAAACTGAAACATTAAATTGTGTTTTGAATATCCTCAAGAAATTTTAAACAAAATTTACTAGAGCATTTGTTTGTATTTCTTATGCAGTCCACCCCTCTCTGTTACTGTTTTATAACCAAGCATAAAGTTTTGAGCAGTTATTATTACATACAAAGGCATCTCCCCATCTTGTTCCCAAGGCAGTTCTTGAAATTTATAGCATAACTACAATGTATGTGTGGAAATGTCATCCATGCTTAGAGTCTGAGAAGACTGTCCCTGACACGGCATTTCCTCACTCCTCACTGGCTTTTCAAAGTCTGTCAGGAACTTTCTGGGGTGTCTGACTGTTCTCCCAGGTTTTTTTTTCTAAATTGAAACTGATAAAGTTCTGGGACTTCGTCCTGCCAGGAGACATATCTCTTGGTTCTTAATCAGCCAGGCTCAGGGCAGCCCTTAACTTTCACTTTTACAAAGAATTTCTCATTGAACAACTATGGATGACCTGCCAGATGCCTTTCCCACGATGGAAAGTTTTTTTAAAGCTTCAGAAACAGTTACCAAACATCTAAGCATACTTAGTAAGTGCCATATTCTATGTCTACACATTTCTGTGTAATCTACCCAAGTTGCTCTATCCCACAGTTTTCAAATACTTGGAGATCAAATTAGATTCCATATATTGTTCACTGGCTTGTTTCCATTTTCTTGAGACAGAAAGAGCAAGTGTGACAATGCAGGATATTTCCTCCGGTTTTTCAAAATTTGACGTGTTCCTATTTGCCCTACTCTGGCAGATGCAGGCCCATGGACCTTCCACCATCATATGGGTGTTCATAGATCTGAAGTCTCATTTCATTGTAGAGAAGATGATTTTCCTTTGCATTTGCAGTGGGATATATTCAACCCTAAGTGATAATTTCTGCAGTTTTTTGTCTCTTGATCCAGGTAAGTGAAACTTGGGCTGTCTCCATGTGTGGAAAAATGGCAAAGTTGCATTACATCCATGATCTTTTTGTTTCTCTGATTAGAAATTTACTATAGTTCTGTCTCCCTTGGCCCTTCTCATTTTTGGGATCAAAGAAAAGTAGGTCCTTCATCAGCATGGTTAAAACTTGCAACCTTGAAATGACAGGATAAAGCTGTCATTTCTTTTGCCTCTGGGATTCTGCAGAAAGGATGCATAGGTCTTGGAAAAATAACTGGAGAAGAGTTGTTTGAGGAAATGCTCAGGATCAAGCATTGAAAGGTAGAGGTTGTGCAGGACCATAGGCAGGTATTTGGAAATGTGGGTCAGAATTGACAGGAAAGAAACTAAGACACAAATTATGTGGCAATATAATACTGAATGGCTGTTTGAACCTTGAATGTTGTCATAATCAGAGTTTAAAAAATTTGACTTAAAAAGAGAGGCTAGGGAAATTTTTTTCCTCTTGCTTAATGATGTGTCAAAACTGGAAGCCTACTAAAGGCTGTAAGCTGAAAAAGTGATAGAACAGAGCAAACTGAAATTTTGTTGAATGATCTGAGAATTTGGGCATAAGAAGTGGACATTCAAATGAAAGGACAAGCAGCTGTGTATAAGCAGTCAAAAATCAAAGTCATCCACACAGCTGCCTACCTATTTAATTTGTCAGAGATACTTAGAGATGTCTAGGTATTTGTATCCCTATTAATTGGGAAGCAATGTGTGTCTGGCATGCAAACTCACCTTGACTCTCAGGCTCTGCGATTGCCAGTGGGAAGACAACACCTAAAAAATCCTTTTAGGAAAGCAGCCAACACAAGTGACTCTGTTGGTGTCATTTAAGACAGATTGTCTGAGATGTTTCTCTTTGCCAGGGGCTTGAAGGTGTATTTATCCCAGACTGAGAAGAGCTGTGCACACACCCCCGTCAGGTCGATAGATTATGTGAGCACCACATGCAACATCAAGAAATTGGAACCAGAAATTTAATCCCAGCTCTGCAAATGTTAAAAAGCCTCTGAAATACTGGTGATGTTCCCTGTAACCAATTATTCATAGTATCAGATTTCACCATTTCTCCTGAGACATTTGGCATTTTCACATTCTGTGATGATTCCCTTTGGAACTCTGGTCACACTTTGTCCCCCTTATTCATCTTGCATGTCTTGCATGACAAACTCTCTGACTCCTGCATCATGCAAACCACATTCTGCACAGGCACAAAGCTAATTTTGAAGGAGTTTGACAGAAATGGACTGGAGGACCTGGGCTAGTAAATGGATGCAAGAGCTCCATAGACCTGACTGGTGCATTCACTTTTCATCATGACCTGCACTGTCCCTCCATCCAAGGCAAGGACCCCCACACACAGCCCTGTTTTAAATCCTTAAAATCATTATTAGTAGTGTGTGGGCTTCTTCCTGAATCTGCCAGGCATTGCTACTTTAGTTCATAGAAGGCAGTTTTGCACTTGACAACTGCCCCATCCACTGCATGACTCAGCTATATTCTTCATTCAGTATTTTAGAAGATGAAATTTGCAACTACACTGTAGTTGTAACTACGCTTTTTGCTTTAGAAGAGGAGGAAATTCTGCCATTAGATGCATCATGCAAACTGGGTGACTTCTGAACATTAGCTTAATCGGCCTCTAGTAACTATCATCCCATGTGGCTAATGACAAATTTTGTATAATTAGATTTTAAGAAAGCATATGTTGCTAATTGCTCATTTTGACCAGGAATGACAGCTTTAGTCAGTTATGCAACATCCTGAATGATGCCAGGTGGGGCTGAGGTTAACAGGAAGCATGAACATTTACATTGTCTTCATTATAGGCTGCTGTAGGTACATGTGAGTTGAATTTGCAAAATGTGACCAGTTATTGGTTTCCCATACTGAAACATCTTCCTCTTCCCTGGGGTCTAAGAATCTGGCTGCTGGGTTGAAAAATCTGTCTGTAGGTAAAGAAAAGTGATAAAGTTGTTTTCCTATGTGGAAAAAAAAATAACAATTTTTTATATAACACTACAATAGCTTGTGATATTTTGTGTTATTTAGATATACCAGAGAGATCAAAACATTGCAGTATATTTTATCAATTTGCCTGTATTCTGAATCTATGAAATTTCATTTTCTCTTGTTCTTATTCAATTTATGATTTATTTTTCTCCTGGTATAAATCAGTTTCTGTTCTATGGATTCATGGCAGGTATTCCATCTTGTTTTTCAATATGCTATGTCTAGAACAAATATCTAGTCAGTCATGGGCATATAAAGTATTAATCATACGTGTTTGAAGGTATGTTGCTATAGCAATTCCTTTAGTGCAAGAAAAAGCATCAGCATATAGCAGGCCAGGGATATGAGAACAGTAGGAATTACAAAGCTATAACAGCACTATTAACACATTATTGCATTGTAATGATATTATTTTCTAACTATCCCAGTCCCCAGCTGCCTAATTTTTAAGATAGAATTCTTCAGCAGGGATTTCATAAATGGCTCTGACATGAAAGACGCTTGCAATATGAAGAAGACATTAAGCTATCTGAAGAAAATATTTTTCAAAAGAGAAAGTGAGTAAACAAACAAAATATCTTCTGTCCATGACACACCAGATCCTTTGCCTTCTCTGTCCCAGAGATCCACCCTGAGGTGCTGAACATGGCAGGGCTGAATGGAAGAGATTAGCAAGACCCAGCTTAAAAAGAAATGCTGTGAGTTGAGCATGTAAAGCTGCAGAGCAGGAAAGCTGGGAGAGCTAGCTAGAAGGAGATATGGAAATGTAATTTCATCTTCTATTAAAAATCTAACTGGAAAATTTTAAAACCAAAGTAGAAAAGACATTGTCTCCAGGAGGATTACAATTATCTGGGGGAGAAAGAAGGCAGCAAGTAGTGGTGCAGCTCACATCTGTAAGAAAAATGCAATGGTAAATTGACTGATTGGGAGTACGGACTGAACCATAGCGTGAAGGAAGACTAGTCAGACACAGATACTCTTAGCCTGTATTAAGGCTGCTAATCCTCTGGGTGTATTAGCATTGCCTCCCCTAGGGGGAAGGTAGGGTCAGCTCCAAGTAATCTCCCTCTTGGTATTTAACTCTTTGAGTTTGATGTTTTCCTAATGTAGATGTTTGCGTTATGCTGCAAAATATGCTGAATTGCCTAACAGATCTCACCTTGCTATTCTCCATTTTTTAAATATTGAATTATTGAGGTTCAACTATTGTAATATCTCTCCTTCAACACATTCATTAAAGACAAGAAAACAAGAATCCTGCAAACAAATGAGCACTGCAGTAGACCTTTGGATTTGTTGCATTGATTTAGTGTCTGAATGAGCAAGAAAGAACATTTATGTTCGAGTGGATGGGATCAAATAGTAAAGATCAGAGGGAGCTAGCTATGTATCATCCACATCCTTTCTTTTTAATTAAAGACAAATACAGGCCTTCAAGAAAAAAGAAGCAGCAGTTCAAAGAGGTATTAAGTTTAATAGCAAGCAACCTTTACAGAGATGGATCATTTTCTCAGTGTTTTGTTTTACAGCAAAGTGACAGTGAGAAGCAAGAAAGGAAAACCGGGAGAATTTAACCTGTCACAGGAAAAAAGAAAAGAAAAAAAAAAGAAAAAGATTGCTTTTGTTGAACATGCTTTCCAAGGAAGAGAAAATTTTCAAAGGGGAAGGAAAAGAAACAGATTTTTTTAAAAAATAGTAGAGTTTAAAGATACACTTCCTATTTTGGTGTCCTTGGGAAACATATGAAAAGCAGTTAAACAAGCTGCTTAGTTTAAATTGTGATGGAAAGGACTACATCAGGAAAATAAAAATACCTAGGCATTTAGAAATAAGCAAGTGTGCTCTACCACTGAACTCCTTTGGTATGCTGCAACTTGCTCCTAGGTTTCATTTTCCAGATACTTAAGAGCTAAAATTCAAATACCTGAAAAATTCATTAGAGGTATCAACAGCATTTAATGTTTGCACAGCACAGCCTAGGCAGCACTGCAGAGCAAAGCTTTTCAACTCTGTATAGTGCCAAGCTTGTGGAGAGAAACTGTGATACCACAAACACATGGTTTTTGGTTTTTCTGTAAGGGAAAATCTCTCTGCACACAGAAGGTATCACTTACCCTAAAGAGGTTATGTAAGTGCCGAGTAGAATTATTAATTAAGTGGCTGACATTAAGAACTGGAATTTTGCAAGCAGTCCTGGCTGGTGAAATATCTGTGGTCGAGGTCTGTAAAATTTGAGAGGTAAGTGTGCACAATATATGTGCATTTGTGTAAGAACAATATGGGTGGCTGCATTTGAATCTCATTATTTCTGTGTACACACATATATATAATTATTGTTCATGTATATATTAATAATGACAGCTGTGTCTATGAGAACCACCTATACATGTGCATAAATTAAACATCTGAGATTTTTAATGATACATTCCTCATTACATTTTCCCAAATTTTGGGAAATATGAGTATTTTACAAATCTAAAAATACTAGGTGCTTATACTAACCTTGCATATGAAGCAAAACCTGTAGAAGGGGCTATTCCCACCTCTCCCCTAAAGTCAGCTTGAAATGCTTTAAGAATACTTCTTTTCCATTTTTATTATAGGGCTATTTCCATTCATCAGGAAACTGACTTTTACTGATGACCTGAATGCTTCTCTAAATCAGATTTCCACTACTGGGTCTAATCTAATATTGTATCATTTTGAAGTAATACACAGACACTACCAGAACACGGAATGAAAGTGCAAAACAATGAGGAAGGTGTGGAGCCAAAGCATGCACCTACTGCATGTTGTTGCTCTATTTGGTTTATGTTTCCCCACGAGCTACACTGGACCATGATGGAGCAGCAATCAATTCACATTGCACCTTCAAAGGCTACACCCTGTAGGATCCCTGAAACTAATCGAGAGGAAAATCTGGTTCCACTGAAACCTCAACGAATTTTGCTGCTGACTTCACTAAAGCCAGTATTTCATCTTATATATTTGTTCAAGGAAGAATGGAGCACTTTAATCACAATATGTCTGCACTGCCCCTCTGCCAGTGCTGTGGGTGACCTCGAACACTCGTGCTCAGCGTCAGGCAGCGCAGTTGCTGTTTATTTGCTTCTATTCCTAGCTCAGCTAAGCGTGCTAAGTGAAAGATGCGCCAGCCTGCCTCATCGCAAATGGCCTTTTAATGAACTAGTCAAGGATTTAAATTATCCAAGAACCTGGGAAAAAGCATTTTAAATTTAAGACCCTTTTAGGCAATTAAAACTTGACATGTTGCCATTGAAAACAGGCCAGGGAAAAAGTCATTCCACCTCTTGAGATTCACCACTTACAGGGAGAATAATGGCATTTCAGGCACCCCAGGTACTGCAGCCTTCAGAGGGTGCTCGTATGTCAGCTTCATGAATTGATTCTCGCTGTGCGGCATCTCGAGTTGATCCTCCAGGCGTGAGAGTGTTTGGTCACTGAACAAACTGGATTACTCTGTGTTGGGCCACTGCCATTTCAAAACATGGGGGAGGAGGGGAGAAAGAGAGACGGAGGAAGATTTCCACAGCTAAGAGATTTGTTTCACTAGATTAAGCAGTTTCATTTCTGCTTTTGGGTGTGTTTATTTGTTTGTTTTAAATGTGTGGTATGATCAACTTCTATTCGAGAGCAATGCAAGTTGAATACCTTAATACTTGAGATATTTGGTGTTTGCAAACTAGTAAGTAATCTGCCATTCAGAATTTCCTAAATACCCTATCAATAATGTACTTTGAAAAAAAAGATATTTGCTGCGCTGCAATGCTCTGCAGTAGTGGAAAATTTCCATGTCCTGTCCACTTACCTCTTGTGTGGCACTGAAAGGCTAACACATTAAATAACTACATACATCATACAGGAAAGCTCTCATGGTGAGGCACTGAAAAACTTATTCTCCAAATAACTCCCTTACTACTTAAAAAAGTCATAAAGTCAGCCCCTAACCATAAAACATATCACTCATATTTCAGTTCTCAGGTGCCATGTCAGGGCCACAACTGCTGCGCATGAACCATTCCCATGCAGGCCCAGGGAAACCAGGCTGCCTTTGCCTCCCACTGCTTACATCTCAGCATCATTATGCTGGAGATCACAATCCAGGGAGGTTTTCAACTTAGCTCTGTCTGTTACTGGTGGCCTGAGTTTGCATAAGCTTAACCAAGGTATATATATGCTGCTTAGTTTCCTACTGCCATGTGGGAGAAGCAATTCTTCCCCTTCCCGAACTCCTTTGTGTTAAGCATGGTCTGGCTGCACAGGTTGGGCTGGCCATGTCATGAAATCTTGCAGGCAGCTAAGAAGAAAAGCACTGGAGGCGACCACTGGTTTCCTGGAGTGCTGGACCAGAGTAGCTGCAAATGCTGGCACCAGCTACATGAGCACCAGAGAGGCTGTTTTGTGAAAGCTCACAAAGGTTCAGAAGGGAGACCTGTTATTCATCAAATCCACTGCTGCAGAGGCAGAGACCTTCTTGCAGTTGTATTTGCCTTATCCCTTAAAACTAAGTCCACATGTGTATTTAAGATTAGTTAATGGAAAAACGTGAAGTGCTGTGTTTTAGCCAAAGCTTCCCTTTGGGAAGTGGAGCAGCTTTGTTTTGGAGAGATCTGGAGCAGAAGTGCCTGGCTGTCCAGTACTGTGAGTTTCCTCAACTGTATCTTTCATCACTGCTACTCTCCAACACTCCAGAGGAAAGCAGGTTTTTCTTGCTTTTCTAGTTGTAAAACATAGTTCATGTGAAAACATCACTATGCGTAGAGAAAAGGACACCCATGAAAACAGAATTCTTAAGCTTATAATTTTTATTTGTAGCACATCCACGAACACAGATAGATGTGAATTTGGCTTGTGATGTGGCTAGAAAGCCCATGAGATTGGAGCACTCATGCTGCTGGTAGCTTGAAGTGACTCACAGTGGCTGTTCAAATGGAGAATTTTTGCCTCCAGGTGATTAGACAAATACTTGCTTTTAGCTGCCTTTACTTCTTATTCTCTGTTTTTCAATGCAATTCTGTTGAATGTGTCTTTTCCACAGCATTCAACTCTTATGCATTATAGTCCTACTTTCTTCTGAATGACCTTTAAGAGCTAGAAAGAGCAGTCCCACATGAAATAATGAAAAGGATTAAAGTCATTAGTTAGCTTTTTTAATGCTGTCTTGTGTTTTTGGCGAAAGAGTAATTTTACCTCACTATTTCTGAAGTATTTCCTACAGAATGCTAGAAAGTTACTTTTAAAATAAAGCAATTATTAAAAAACACTTTGCATGTTGTCTCTGAGCCATAAGCTTTGAGCACCAATATCGCAGAATCAATCCAAATTGAGAGATGTGAAGAATATGAATTTCTGCATTACATAATTTTATTTCTTAAATTTGCCATAATGAACTTTCTATTCCTTCCTGTAGGAAAGCATATATTCGACATTCCTCTCATGAACTAAAGAAATTATAAATCCGAAAAGCCTAAAGCTGTATTTCACCTTAGTACTATGTACCATATGTACTTTTGCCATGGGTACAGAAAAGGAAGATGTGAAATTCATGAAACTAGCTATATATTGTCTTTATATATGTATTTTTACCCAGGTCACAAAAGCAAAAACTGGCCTTCGGTGTGTCCTTTACTGGGGGTCCCTATTCCCAAAGGCCATGTCTCCACTTTCCAAGCATGTACATATTTTCTGCCCTGAGTTCTGGCATGCATGAATGTATGAATGACATTTCATCTGGGTTCTGTTTCCCTCATTCTGTTTGTGAATATCCACACCCTAAGAAGAGTTTGAAAGCAAAATAATTAAAATAGAGCAATGGATCTAAAACACTGATTGCAGGTTTTTAGCATGATACCAGCAATAAACTGGCTTTTAGTGGAAGATTACTCAGAATTTCTGTTGTCATTGCCATTTTCATTGGCATGTAATATTTCTAGACAAGTCTCACTGCTCTGAAACCTACTTATTCCAAATATCAATGATAAGGTTTTATGAATCTGAAAACAAGTCTGTCTGAACTGAGTTAAATCTGCAGTGGTGCCAACAGTCAGTCTCTGACTGTTAGCTCATGGGGAACAATGAACTTATCTTATATAACTTCAAAATTAAAGAATTAAAACCAATCCTTCTCCCTCCCTGTGTGGAGCTCCCCCCTCCTTTCTTTACGGTTAATAATTATAATAACAAACTCAGATGCAGGCAGTGTTATTATCTGATAATGCCTGAAATTTGAAATGGGCCTATTAGCCACCCGAGGCGAAACATAATTGCCCCGTTTCTGCGCATTATCAGATGGCAGATGATGTTGCCGAACGTTATTACTTAAGTATTTCAATTTTTCATATGGTGGAGAAATTAAATTTAAACTGTGCTCTGCAGCAAAACACTCAGCTTTGAAGGGCGTTCCTATTTCCGAAAGGCTGTGATGCTGGTGCTGTTACCCTTACAACCTTTGGTGAAGTTGGTCCTTTGGCACTACAACTGGAGCTGGAGGGCATTGCTGCAGGGAACATTGATGTGGTATATACTACAGTGAGTATTTGCACTTCCAAATAACAATCATCCCATGTCAGCTTTCCAAAATAAGCAAGGCCTGAGCCCGTTTTGTTGCTGGTAAGTTACGCATCTCCAGCTCATAGGCACTTTCTATTGAAATTCCTCCTGGACTAGTGTTCCCAAGAGTCAGTTCTTCTTCACACAAGTTTTAAATGTTCAGATTAAATTCTTCTCTCCTGATCATATTTTGGTTTGGTTTGTTTTTTTTTTTTTTGCATCTGTTTGTTTGTTTAGTTTCATTTGTTTGTTTTTGTTGTTTTTTTTTTTTAACTGAAATAGTTTGTTTAGATCTGCTTTAAAGCTCTGAGGACCCCATAAGTAGAGAAGCCAGGTCACAGCTCCTTCAGCTGGGATGTGTTGAGGGGCTATGAGCCAGCATGACTGATGGTGCTGATAAGGCCTGGTGGTGTGATTCAGAATTAAAGGTTACTTGCAAAAAACCAAACAAATAAAAAAACAAACAAACAAACAAACAAACAAAAAACAAAAAAAACCCCAAAAACCAAAACCAAAAAAACCAAAACAACAAACAAACAAAAAAAAAGGGTATCACAGCTTGAATAATTTCATGTTACACTGAAGCCTTTGGGAGTCCCTCCCCATGGAGCAAGTCTAATAACACTGCCTGGGCAGGATAGACTTCAGGGCTTGATATATTAGCCTCACCTACAACAGCAAGAATTTGTGCTTTATTAGAATCAGAATGTACTGGTATTTAGCATCTTTGTGCTACTGCCTAAGGCAGGCATAAAACAGTAGTCATTTCAATCTGTTGTAAGAATGATGTGCTTTCAAAGAATTTCAGAGAGTAAAGCTCTTTAGAGAGCTGACTTTTTAAGAATTTTCTGGCTTTTATCTCAGGTTAGGGTCAGTTTGTCTGCATAAAACTTCTAGATGCTATGTTTCCCACTATGATATCCTGGTTATACAATTCTCATTCACAGGTGAAGAGGTAAATTTTGAGTAGGGTCTAATTTCCTGCAAAATTACCTCTGACTTCAGGTCCTCTGTCTTTACGTTCCCTTGAAGGAAAAAAAAAACTTACAGCCCAATTAAAAAAAAAAATTAAATTGATTTTTTTTTTTGTTTCAGAAACTCTCATTATATTGCTTAATTTTCATATTAACAGCTAATTGAGAAAAATGCGTTGTCATTGAATATGAAAATATTTCAATTTCTTGCCTTCCCAGATGCTTTTGGAGCGTCCTGGCTCTTTCTTTCTTTATGAAAAGAACAATTAGTGAAACCATGATTAGAAAATCCAGCTAAGAGGAGGAATTCAAAATCAGCATCTAGAGCAATAAAAATGAACTTCAGAGTGGGGAGAACCAGTTATCTTCCCACCTTTTCCTTGTGGCAAGGGCTGATGTATGGAGCCCCTGACTCACACAGAGCATCAAGTAAGGAAGCAGCAGAGGATTGAGTCACTGGCTCAGTGTGCTGGAAGGTATTCTTTCTGCTGTTGGAATGTGTTATATCATGCACATAACACTGGTACCAAAATTCTGTTTTCCTTCAGAAGTTTTCAAATGTCATTGTTCAGCTACAAGAACGGAAGTTATTTGTTTTCTAATGTAGGGAGGAATGGTGCTAACATATTTCTGCCTCATGAAACTATTTTCATAAACTATTTTAAAATAGAGGAGGCCTACATTTGCAAGGATTGGAAGAGGATATAAAGGAGAACAGAACTCTACAATACTTTGCTGCTTTTTAGAGTTAGTAAATTTGAATTAAAAAGACTTTGAATTACTTAGGATTAATTTTGGATCTGAGCCAAATTTCCAGTTTTAAGGAAAATACAATATCTCCAGCAGGTCACAAGTAAATGCAGTCTTTTTTTTTTTTCTTTCTGATTCCTTATTCTATATTTAGGAGGTGCTTTAATGGCCTGAGCACATAAAGTGCACTTTGATGAAATTTTTTTATATACACATGCCCTGGACATTGGGAAAATAAGTATAGAGGTCTCAAATCTCTGTAAACATAAGGATGTCATCCCCAGATACAGCATATGCAGGAGAGAAGAAGCTTTATTTGCCCTTCAGCTCAACAGGATGATGCTGGGGAAAAAATCCAGCTCTGAGGCCCTAATTCTCTTCTCAGACCATCAATAGAAATGTGAATAACTTTGCTGGAAAACAATTCTTCCAGAAAAAGAGTGTGATATGTCTGCAAAGTTCACAGCTTCTGCTGGCCCTTTTCCCCTGGACCCTGTTTCAGGTCTGTGAAAAATGGCCAAGACCAGTACTGCTGAGGCTTGCTTTGGCTCACCCTGTCTCAAAAGCACAGCTTTAAAAATGGAAGAGCACACCAACTTAGAAGATCTGAACAGATGAACAGTTAGCAACTCAAATTCCTTTTTAATATTCATCTCCCAATTGTTTTGGAGAGGTAGTTAGCAAGACTACCCAAAAATTCTGTCTGAATGCTGCATGATCAACTGTATTTTGGCAAAGTTGCTGCCAAGCCTCCCAGAAGTCCTTCACAGCACATCAAGCTCCCAGAGTCATGTAGCTTCCTCTTGGCAAGGGCATTTGATAGTCCACAGACTTCAATGCCAGAACTGGAAAACAGTAAAATAAACTATAAGCTATGAAGCAAAAAGAAAATAGAAAAAAAGAAAATAGAAGAAAAATTGTACTCATTGTAATTGAGTCAGCTTGTTGAGGAACATAAAAATCTAATCAATTGCTTTTGCATAACAATCAGTTGTCACATTGGGCTCTAATTGAGCAGCCAGATGGAGCCTTATAGTTGTAGACTGTAGTAGTAGTATTCCTGGGACACACAAAACCACATGAGGCAATGAACATTAGGTTCATCTTTCTATTAATGTGTAAGGAGAGTTCCACTTTACAGGCAGAACCAGATTTCCCAAACCAAACATATTCCACTCAGTGTGCTTCTCTCCCATATATGGCAGATAAAAACCTTTCTTTTAATGGATCCTTTCTGGGCTTATAGGTATTTCTGAGTATACTCTGAAGCTGGGGCATGGGTGGCTTCCAAATGACATGGAGTATCTACAGGAACTTCATCTCCTTTCTAACGTTTTTTTGTAAATGCTCCATATGCGTGGCACATTTAAAAGGACACTGACGAGACATTTTTCATAAACATTCTGTGCCTTAGTGTTTATAAAAGCTTCTTGGGAAAACTGAAGCTGAAATCCATTTCTTGAGTGAATTGTTTTTCTCCTCCATCTGGATACTTTGATTTACTTGGCTGTGAGCTTCCTGGTAGCAGCAGAAGCAAGCAGTAATAAGGAACTGAGAATATTTAACTATTTGCCCCTAAAATTAACCAAAAATAGGCAAGTCCATTTTGAGTGTGCAAAGCTTGGCAGCATCCAGTCAAAGAGGGTATTGAATCAAATGTAGTCAAGAAATAAAAATGAGCAAATGAAGATTTTTGCCTAAATATAACCTGTGTTTCTGTCCCTGTGTTCCTTAAGATCTTCTTTGTCCAATAAACTTCACTGACTTTGCAAAGGGCTCAACAATACCTCACTAATGTCTGGGGTTTCTTTAATGTATCTACTGGATGATGGGTAGGCAAGTAGGAAAAAAGATATTGATCCAGAGATCTGGGAAAAAAATTGAACTTGCCAATTTTTTTACCTAGCTTCCAGTAGTGATTAAAGTTAAAATAATTCCTCTGGGATTTAATGTTCCTTCTCTACAATGGAGGAGAACTGCTGCATTGCATGAATTTAGCAGGATGCTGGCTGGGATGTGGTGTATCTACAATCTTCATTATGAATTCTTTTTTTTTTTTTTTTTTTTTTGCAGTTTTCCTCTCAAACAGAATTTCTTTCCACCCTTCTCTTATTCCATAGTACTAATTTCATCTCCTTCTGTCTACTAATCTAACTCCTTATTTCATGGCTGCGCAGACCACTTATTAACAGCTGTCGTATTCTTTCTCCTTTCCCCTTCTACCCCTTGTTGTAGCTGAAAATTTCAGCTAAAAATAGGTAGGATATGCTCTGGGGAGTATGCAGCAGCTCTTAAGGAGCAGTACACAGGTTTCTTCCACTGCTGTAAAACACTATTTGACAACTACAAAAACAGAGTTCTTCTAAAGATTAATCTGTCACCAGAAGCCACCTTAATTTCAATTCTTGGGAAAGTCTCTATGTTACCTTTCATTGCAATTTGCTAAAAAAGGATTAATTTGATTTTTTTTTCTATTTTATATTACTATTTATATCTCTAAATTATATATGTATATATTACTGTATTGAAGTATCTTATGCATTACTATTTTGTAGTCATTCTAATGTAATACTACAATAAAACAATGCACTGAAAACAGAAAGTAATACTTAGCACATTTTCAATTAATAGCCTATCTGAAAATGGATCTTTGTCGTTATCATAACCTAGTAATATATTAACGATTGAACCAAAATGAATGAGTCAGAGCTTTGTTCCTCTGAGAAATCATCAAAAAAATAAGTTCTTTCCTCAGGTTTCAACCAAGGACTTCAAACCTTCCACTTACCTGCAAGAAAGATGCCTCCTTTTCAGGATATCATTCCCCATATGCATTTCTGAAATATCTGAAACTAGACTGAATAAACATATTTAATCACAGGTACCAGAAACCAAACAATTTGTTTTTTATGTCTTGGCCAATGATTTTCAAATGTAAGATGCCACAGTTTGGCTAAAGTACACACAGAGATTATGAGAGAAATATTCTCTCTTTTGAGAGAGAACTGCTTAATTGTTTCATTAGTATTAAAATGTGCACGAAGATTTACTTTCTTATTCTGAGCTGGGACAGCCCTTCAAACTAACAGTGCTGGTCCATTGCTATTATGCTGTCATGCAAAAAAAAAAGAGGATAAAAAAGAAAAATGAGGTACCTTCCATTTTAACAACTTCTTGGCTTTTTACCTTATAATTATAGATTGATTATGGCTTTTAATCTCACTTTTAATGTGGTTTTTATTGTTAAGGATGATAGGTCCAAGGGGATTTTCAGATATGAGATGACTCCTTTGGGAGTGATATGTATAAGAACTGCTGGATGCTGGAGATAAGCTTGACACATCTGGGAAGCTATCTGTGTGTGGGTTTTGATGGGATGTGCCTTTAGTAGCCTCAACCACCACCTAGGGACAGTGTGAGCTCAGATTTTGCTCGGTGCTCTTTACCTTACCCTGGCAGTGTGTTTGTTTGGTCTCCTTGGCCAGGTGTACCACTGAGAGATCATTGTGAGGAAGATTCCCAACTGCCATCTCCATCCTAAAAATCAGTTAGCACTTTGGTGTCTGTGTGTGAAGACACACCCAGGAACTTTCGCTCTGGTCATATCTGAGAGGTGATTCTACTGTGGCCGTCTTTTTAATTCTAGGCATATCAGGGTGACATTTTAGACTACAAGTAACTAGTGCAGTGCATGAGAATGTAGCATTTCTAAAGGGAAGCCTATATAAGATAACCAGGCTGGAAGGGTATCTGGAACTACACAGTCTGTGAGGTGCCTAATCTCCACATCTAGGCTTGTGGGGCTGCACCTCCTTTGTCATAACTATACAAGTTTTTTGCAAGGGAAATGGTAATTTTGTCCTAAGATTCTATTTGGTGTAGTCTGATTTGTCAGGATTATGTGTCTGTCCCATGCTCCTGTGTGGGCTCTGAACTCACAGCATCAGCCCTAGAGAATCTCGGGATTCCTTAAGTGCATACTCCGATGAGAACTCAAACATAAGGTGCAGGCTTATGGTTCATGGGATTTATTCTGATATATCGAAAACAGTTTTGTCAGGTGTTCAAATGCAGATTTTTGTCTATGGGACTTGGAATCACTTTTAAATCCTTCATTTATATGTATTTATTTATTACATTGGTAAAAAAAAAATTGAAAAGTGCCTTGTTTTTTTTGGATACCGCCTTGGCATAGAGAACATTATAAGAATAAACCTTGATAATATGGCCCAGGCCCTAGACCTCATCATCAGCCTAATCAGGCTGTCTGTGCCTTGCAACAAATTCTAAGAGTCTCACCTCAACAAGCTTGGGATTGCCATCTGGAGACAGCCCACAGAAAATTACTGGTGAAGAAGTCTTCCTAGGCAGTCATGAAAGACACATTCATAGGAATATCTTGAGCTGTCTGGAATCGGACATTTTCCACTGACATGATTTATTTTTTCCCAGGAAAACATACAATTTTGTAAAAAAAAAAAAATTCTCACGGCAAAATTCTTGTTTGCAATTTCTTATTTCCTGGATGACAGCCACAGAGAACAGAAATGGAATTCTGTCATCAAACTAAGAAGGAAAACTGTGTATGTGGACACCCAGCTGTTGACCTGCATCTGTCAGATTTCATACACTTTGACAGTCAGTAGTGGAAGTGACAAATCTAAAACATCAAAATAATATACAAGCCCAAATTACAATGCAAACTCCTTGCCAGATGTCTGATAACAATCAATCTTCCTAATTCATTTGGTCCAATGCTTTAAGCATATAACAAATTAAGGGAAACTTCAGTCTTTTGTCAGTGAAGACCACAAACTGCATCTCACCACTACAAGAAAATGGAAATTGTATGTGCCTGTGTGTGGTCTATCCCTTATTCATCAATTTCCTCTCTATGGAGCTGCTTTTTTTTTTTTTTTATTAGATTTTCATTACAAACCAACTGCAAAACACTGATTTAAATAAAAGGAAAGCTTGTGTGTGGTATTGGACGTTTTACTACTTGAGGAATATTAACTTTTGAGCATGGATTTGCCTGAACTTCATCTCCTGGACATTTTCTGGAGACCTGTTTTACTGAGAAACCCATACCATATTGATGTTTTTATGTCTGCTGTTCTTTCTGTCAATGCTTTTTTAGAATCCTTATGTGCTGCCTACTCCTCAGTCTTGGCTTTAAGAACCAGATTTATTTCAGAGGCAAAAATAGTTTTTAAAAAGATGCCCTTAGGTAGATCAGAAGATCACTTTTATTGTAATATCATCCTGAAATTACTTTATCCCTAGTGTAACTTTCCCAGAGATTATTTTTATCTAAGTGATCTAAATTGCAATAAATACAGATGTCTGTCAGGTAAAATAAAAACTAATAGTTATAGGTGAGTTTGTATTTCTAGAGTATTCCTCATATATAATTAATGTAGTGCAACACATCCACACACAAAACAATAAAAAACCAACAAAAACATTGAATTAGTGATTCAGATTCTGTTTCCAATTAAGTTGTTGTATGCCCAGAGCAATTCCACAGATTGCTGCATTATTACTCTTGATTTATTCCTGTATAATTAAGAAAAACTTATGTCATCAACTCCAATGGAAGCCACAGTCTAGAAATTTAAACTAGAGAATATACTCTGAGAAAGTTTCTGACTAATGAATTGCAATATAATTCAGTATCAAAAGAAGCAGTGATTTGATACTAATACCCTTTCATTGTCTTAACTTATTTCATATTCTATGTTTGCATCCCAGTTAGAAAAAAGCCCCAAACCAAAGTACTAACACTCTAACAAAAACATTTTTAATTTTATTTTTTACATTATAGGTAATATTTGTCTGCCAAACATTAAGAGTTAAATTTATGCAACAATCCAGATCACTAGCAGAACAGAGTCAGAGCAGAAAGAGTTTATTATGACCCACTAAACTTTTTCAGAGTCCAAAATAATCACATTCTGCTCCATTTTTCTAATCCTGTTACTTTTCATTTGTTCTGTGAGTTATGACTCCAGATAGCTGCTCAGATCATCACTTTATTTGCTGTATATACCAAATTGCATTTATCTATCACTTTTTCTGATAACAATTGATTTTTACATGGATCCTAACTATCTTAACAATCTCTCAAGTATTACTGCAAATTTGTCAAACTCATAAAAATAGACGTCGTTTTGCCATTAATTCTTTATCACTGGACTCAGTTAAACCAGATTTTGAATTATGTCTGACACATGGGCATACTTTCTGAAGAATTACTAAATACTCTGTCCTGACAGGGGCAACTTTAGATGGCAGTATAAGCATGGCCTGGCATGAGATTTTTTTGGTAGTCCCAGGACATGTACTGCCAGCATCTCAATTTTAGAAACCAAATTAAATACTGCTGGCCTCTTAATCAAACACCATGCATCCTGCAACAGAGTATGGTAATAAACTAGCCAGAAAAAGCTATAATTCTGTATTCATTTTTTTTTATTTTCACAGAGAAAAATGGATAAATATCAAATTCAGAGAGAGAGACTGCTTTTTCACTGCAGAAATAATTAGATGGACCTTTCTTGCTTCGTAGACTACAGAATAAAATACTTCTAGGTAATAGTGCCCTTTGTGCTGTTTTTAAGAGTCCGTGACTGATTCTTCCTCTTGCAAAGGCACACTTCCCTCTGTGATTAAATATTTACCACAGTGAAAGAGCAGCAGAAGGACTAAGTGCCTTCAACTGACTATTGCAGAGGTCCATAAGGGACTACAGTACATATATAAATATTTTAAAAGATCAGGTCAGAGCAAGTGTCCATATCAGGCCATCTCCCTGTAGATCAGGGTGTGCTGTTTGTTGGTAGGCAGATGGATGTTTGCTTACCAACAAACTAAACCTCCACTTTACTTGCTGTGCCTTTTTTATAAATCACTTGTTAAATTATCACATTAATCATGCATATGAAGAGCTCTGCCTTGCCTGGTGATTAAGAAGGGTGAGAAAAACATAATTAAAGGTGCTGCAACCTGTTTTGTTTGTCCTGGGTATTGTTATTGTTTTCAGGATTCACCCACAGGAAGAAAATTCACATTTAATTCTTTCAACCAAGAGGTCTCTGAATTTATGAGGATCTTAGCCACACAGAAGCCATCTGTCTCTTCTTTCCCTGAGAAAATAAAATACAGGGCATCTTGCCCCAGGTCTGCTATCAAGAGCATTTGGAGGGAGTGGAAGGGAGTCAATAATGCTCTCCCAGGCTGGCTACTGATCCAGGGCATAAGCTCATGCTCCAAGAAGAAGGTTGGCCAGTCCTCTGCTTATGTCTTGAGGAAATGGATGATCCTAGAGAGGGTTTTTCAGTTCATGGTTACTCAGTTTTTTTCACCTTTCTATGGAGAACAACTCTAATTTGGGGTCCTTCTAAAACCTGAGGTGATGTAATTCTGGTCTGCCAGTACCCTCAGTAGAGTTCCCTAGAGAACCCAGAGCTTGCAGACTTCTGTTTGCAATTCTCATCCCTCTGGCTACTTCTTGTTTGTGGTAGTAGAATGAGCTGAGGGGCGAAAAAAGCTGAAAAAACAAACAAAAAAACCCAAATAAAAAATAACAACAACAAAAAAAACCAAACAAAATCTGGAGAAGCGACTCTGTTGCAACAGATTTGGGGAATCAGAATAATAAGTTTTTTATACTGAACTGTGGTGCTATAAACAGAGTTCTGGATGTGATGAGGAAACAAATTAATCAACAGTTTATCAAATATATGTCTAAAAATAAGGAATGAGACAAGAATTTTTTATGCAACCCTCTGAGATTTGAGGACAGATATTTGTAAGGTGTTATAAAACCTTGCAGCAGTTTAAGGTATGTGAGTGAAACAGATTCATTGCTACTATGACTGGGACAAGGACAGTGGAAAGTTTCAGACAAGGGATATCAATTGCTAGGCTTTAATCCATTTCCTTCCATAACTCTATTTTTAGTTTCTTCATCTTAGTCACACAGGCAGGAGTTTAACTCGGACTCTCTAGTGCACAGGATCTCTTCAGGCAGGCTTGTGTTTGGGGTACCTCAGAACACATTTGAAGCAGCCCAGATTCCCCCCAGCCATGATGGAGCCTAAATACATTGCTCTTCCAACACCATGCAGACATCTCGTGATGCTGTGAAAGCTCCCTGTGGGCCACTCGTCCCCCCAGGCTGGAGCAGAAGCCCAAAGGAATGGAGCTAAGCTGCAGCAAGGTTTTGTTAGCCATCACCCGTGCTAATGGCCAGCACTGGGAAGCAGCAGGGACTCATTAGCCTTCCTATGTGTGTAGGGAGGAGAGGCAACTGCTGTGGGCTGCTGGGAGTCCTTGCCTGTCAGGGTACAAAGGGTTGGTGATGCTCACCTGACCTTTCCATATGAACCTGCTTTGCAGTCAGGTGCTGAAAGATGTTTCCCAGTTATTTCTGGTGGGTGACAGGCCCTTCCCTTCACCAGTTTCTCTCACAGGAATAGAGTAGGTTGTCTTTTTTGTTGTTGTTGTTGTTTTCAGGCTAAATAAAGAGGAATTTATGGAAGCTTATAATAAACTTTGTTTTATAAGAAGACATTACCAACACTAACAATTAGCAAAGAGAGGCATAATCAAGGGTGGCACCTCCTGAAGCAGGAAGGAGGAAACCCAGTTCTGGAGGCTTTGGGCAGCATCTTTTGTAAACTGCTCTCCTTGGAGCTGAGGAATGGTTCTTCTGTCTCTCCTCTGCTTTAATGACTCCCAGGGACCCAGCAGTGCCGCTATTGTTGGCAGAGCAACACCCACTACTTTTTAGAAAACATGAAGCAGGACAGACGAGCAGTATAGGGCTTTTCTTTTGCCCTAATAAAACACAAGCTGGGCTGTAATTTCTCCAGTGAAGGGTAGCTCTGTATCTCTATGTGCACCCTTGGCCATGTTGAAGCTGTGTTCTGGTCAGGCCCTCTGAAAACCATACCCAGCAGATGCTGAAAAGGCTTAAAGCTCCCACCTGTGTTTTATGGAAGAGATGAGATTTCTTTCTTTATTTTTAGAATGGAAAACAACCTCAGTTGTGGCAGAAGACTGTGCAATTCCAACATAGAAAACAGGTTGTAACAATGTGCATGGCTGGTAAATAGACTTCTTTTTCATATTTAACAGATGTACTCCTTGCCTCAAGGTTCAGACACACACATGTTTTAGTCAATGCACACCAATCAGGATATGCCCTCTTCACAGCCAGTGCATTCAAAGATGTACTACTTTTGGATCATATTAAAGAAGATGGGGCAAGAATTAGGTTGTTATTTCTTTAGATGTGTGGAGATATATTTAAAATTGTGCTGATCTTGTAATAGTAATATTTGTTTTCAGTAGATATGACTGAGAGGGAAATACATGAAAACACATTTCAGGCAGCATCTTGTTTTGAAAAATTTAATGGCTACACACCTACGTGAAACACCTTAGCAGATTTATTTCTGGTGAAATGAATAATTATCTGCACACATCAAACTGGTCATCAAGCCACCTCTGACTGTCTTGGCCAAGAAAAATAAAAGCTTTCCTTCTGATTATGATCACAATAATGTCAGAATAATAATTACTTTTTTTTTTCTACACAGCAAATACACAGCACTATTGGAATTCTACTTCTCAACGTGTCAGTCATCTCAAAGGAATCATAATTTACAACTCCATCTAATGTCCAGGACAGTATATGGCTGCTACAACCTGACCGTGTTCATTTTCATTTAAAATTGTTTTGACTTCAGCAGTACCCAGAGATCTTATACAGGACTGAGATGATAAACATACTCCAAGATGTGGCCAAGGGCCAAGGAACAGTTGTTGCAATGCTTCATGCTCTTGCTCTTTGACAGGGTCTTTAATAAAGCTGTGTCTCCCTGGATGGACCACAGTCTTGTAAACTAAAAAAGCTCACAGTAGAGGAGTTAACCAGGCTGAGAAAACCTGAGGGGACCTGAAAGATTTTTTTTTTTTTCACTTTCTTGTCTTCTTTTCTTGTTTGGTTGGAAGGAAAATATTCTGCAAAATATTCCCATGTTAAACAAAAAGGGTTAAAATTCCCTGTCCTTCTTATCTTTTGTTTTTCTTCACAGATGTGATAATGTTAATGGGAATTTTTCCAAATATGCCTACATGTGTTAAAAAAGTCTCCAGCCAACGTACACTATTTTCAACTATAATTATCCTATCTATAGTATGTGCAACAAATACATTTTTAAAATAAAAATCAGAAAGGAGATGAAACTGCAAAACAATGAGTGTTATCCTTTAAAAATTCAGAAGAATGAGCATAATAATTTGCCGTAAGAAAGAGAGTGCCCAGAGTTTTCATTCTTACAAGTTTACAGAGAAGAATAAAAGGAAATGCTTGCACTTGCTGAAGGAACTTAGAGGATGCAGAAGTTAAATCCTCCAGCAAATTAAATACATTTCCAGAAATGCAGAGAATTCCCTTAGGTCTTACCTACGTCTTTCATCTGGAGTTGTCAAAGTACTTCTTATGGCTTCAAGAACTGCTTTTATGCTGACATCTGGGGCAATTACTCCTTAAACTTACCTTCTAGAAATATTTTGGCACAAAACATCACAGAAGTTAGGTCTTATAAAACAGGAGGTAGTGGTGGTGTTTTAATTAGAGGAATGGTAATATTCTACATGAAAAGCCCCACAATTGTCTGAAGAGTAAAACTGTATAGGACCAAAACTATTCACAAATTTAGGATAAATTCAGAAAATTCTCTTTGCACTAAGCTTTAATAATGATACACGGGGGATAACATAGCTGAGGAAACAGGTGCAAAACATAATGATTGTTTCATTGAACAGCTTGAAAATGTGGAACAAGTTCAGACAATGAAAATCTAATTCCTAGCAGAAAGGGGGGGGGGGGGGGCACATTAATGGTCACATGATTCAAGTAAAGATAAAGGCAAAGCAGAGACCCGAGTGCATATTTAACACCTCTAACTTCAAACCTAAGTGCCTAATGCTGACATCTCAAGAATGGGTGTATATGCCATGGCACGAAATACTGTGAGATGTGCAAGGTGCTTAACCTGCTTTTTCTGATTAATGAGGAGAATTAGAGAGCCATTCACATGTTTTAACTTAAAGGGACGTAAAACTCTATGGTTGTCTGGTTTAATTGCAGTGCAACGTGATTAGGTCAAAGAAATTATGCACGCAAAATAAAGACATCATATGCCTTTGAATTTGATTTTTATCTGTCCAAGTTACAAGTGGGTTTCAAACCACAGATCATGTCATTCATAAGAGGAGTTTGGAGTAACACAGGAAGCTGTGCTTTGGAAGCTCAGTTGCAGCAGACTTCCTCTTCAAACAAAATTAAGGATTACTTCTGAAGTTTTAACTGGTAAACAGATATGTACTTCAATATAATATTTTCCCACATGTATCACAGACTCTTTTACTGACCATTTGGGAAGAGAGTATTCAATACTCAGAGTATTCAATCCTGACTTACAGCCATGACTAATAACATACGTCAGTACTTTTACTGGGTATGATAAAAGCATGGAAGGTTGTACTGGATTTAGAGTGTGTTTGGAGGATGACAGTGAGAGACTATCAAAACTACTATGAAAAGAAAACAATGGTGTTGCCATATATTTTTGTACTTTACTATTCTGAATGTTGATTTGGTGTGTTTTCAGTGTTTGTGGGAGTATTCCTGACATCCAGAAGAGCAAGTACTTCCACCATGGTTTGAAGAGGAGCAGTGTTGCTGGCATGCAGAAGAGTTTGGGATGATTGAACCCTTTGGAATTAAGCCAGCCTTATTCAGAAAAGAACGACAGTAGTGAAATGACTGTGGGAAGACAGGTATATAAACATACAGGATGATCCAAAGGTACTAAATATATTGCTTCTTTACTAGTAGAAAATTTTCCTATTTTTCATAATGAATACTCCTTGCTTTTTCTTCAGAAACAGTGGAGCTTTCACCTCAGTGGGTTATTTTCTTAAAATTTAGCATTTTACATAGATCACAGCAATAAACTTTGACTAAAGAGCAACATTTTTCAAAATTAACAGAAGGCTTCAGGCATCGATGTTCCTGCAGAGGAATATATAGGGACTTTTTCAATTCCTTCTGGGTTGGAGTTCTGGGCTAAATGCACCTCCAGCACCCAAAATAAGATGCCCTTGCTGACACTAACAGTGACAGCTGGAGACACCTGAGCAAACACAGGTATCCTGAGAAGGCTTTGCACAGAGCTTGTGCAGTACAGGTCTGGAGTGACTGCCAACCTGGCACAGAAGTTAAAAGGAACAAGAGAACTTCCCTAAAATTCACAAATGTTAATGGCAGCTCAGGAAAACAAGGGACAATAGGAACAATCTGAAATGAGAGAGGCTCAGACTCCCTATGAGGGTAACCAACCAAGCAGGGTCACAGAGATATTGCACAATCTTAGAGCAGAGTTTAGGGCTGGGTGTCCTTCTTGCAACTTATTTATCCTGTGACAATAAATGTGGATGGCACGGGTTCATAGATGCTGCTAAAAAAACCCAACAAAAGCAACAACAAACAACAACAACCCCCCCCGAAAACAAAGAAAAAATCCCAAACAAAAACCAACCCAAAAACATCAAAAGCAGAAAAAGGCTTTTGTTTAATACAACAGTCTTCTCTTGATAACTAGAAATATTGTGGTGTGAAGGCACAGACAAATATTTGTAAAAAAGCCTTTATATATGATATATGACGGATAACCAAAAAGTTAAATTGCTCTTTCAGCAAGAGATCAGTGAAAACAGAAGGGATTTGGATGAAAAACAGGCTCTGAACTTGCATTGATTAGAACTTCACAAGTTTAGTCAGAATGAACTAATGTTAAAAAGTCACCTTAGTCAAGTGAAATGATTAAGTGGAAACATTTTTAAAGCAAGCAAAATGCTTCCTAAAAGAATATGACAGTCTGACAGAAAATAAGCATCTGGTAGCAGACTGAAGTGAGAGCAGCTACACAGAAGAAAGAAAAGAAATAGAATATTTTAATTTGGTTTCAGTACAAGAGATCAATCACAGGGGGCTGGTTGAACTTGGAGCAACTTGTTCTACAATTGTATTAGAAAAGGTGCTTAAGCACCCTACAATTTGAGCCCTGATGTTCTTACAACAACACTAGAACAAGGGAACTTAAGCAAAATTTTAAAAAACTCTTCATGAACTTTAGTATTTGATTGCTTTATTATGACAGACACAGTACTCATAAAATTAGAATGTTCCCTAAGTGAATCAGAAAATTATATATGAAGTTTACTCGCTTGATTGAACTCAAGGGGCATCTTTTAAGTGAGATGGGCACAGAGCATCCTCATACCTGTTGTCAGGACAGGACTCCATCCACCAAGGAGAGCATGGACCTGGCAATGTAGGCTATGGTTTGCAGAGTTCTCTAGCACTGCTGGGGAAAATGGATGTGCTGAACATATCCTCTTCCCTCCCAAAAGTTCTCATGCTGTTAAGTGAAATGAGAGAAGTTTTAAAATGACAAAATATTTTGACTCGCTTGGCAATGTCAAATTTCATTTTGACATTTCTGAGGCATTTCTATGAAACTGAACCCTTTCATGAATAATTTGAAAGCGTGGCTTTTTCATTTTAATTCTGGATGCAAACAAACACTGAAATATTTGAATTATCCATGCGGTGAAAACTGATTTTGGCCAACACTGTTCTGTAATCAGTTTAGGCACTGAATGGATTTCAATGATTCACAAATTTCCTGTGATATGCCAAATATTTTTTTCTTTCTCACTTCTACCTTGACTATGGTAAAATAAAAAATTTATTTAATCCTAACCTGCAATGTGTAACATTGACACCTTTAGTTTTTTTCCCCCTGCCTAAACATATTTAATCTTGCTTATTAGGAATTGTGAAGCCTAGTTGTCAATAAAGTGTAGGTTTTAGATCACGATTTATGTAACATTAAGAGTAAAGTTTGCATATAGTCTGCCTTATCTGCTGCTAAGGCAAGTGCATTTAGATACTTATCCAGAGCACAACATGAAATTAATCCACTCTTCACTTTTCTTGGTTTCAATCCCTTTCCTAGAGTGATTTCTTCCTTTGCTGTCAGACCAGACCTCCTTTGGGGGCAAGGAAGGAATCCTGGATGAAATGATGATGTTTAATGAGAATTTTTCCTATCTATTATATTTTCTCAATTATCAGCATTAACATCTCAGGCAGTACATGCTGAAACGTTTCCTGGGTTGTCAGGAATATATATCCTTAGAAACCTGGCCATCAGTTTCTATAATCTTCACTGGGCATGAGGCCAGTGTGTGCCCAGACAAAGTTCCCTTGGCATTAATAACAGCATAGAGTCATGGTCGTTCTTGGAAGTTCACATCAAGCTTGAAAATCATCTGTTACTTGGGAGTTTGTATACAATGTCAGTGAGCTCTGAAAATTGAAGCTGTGGATCTTGCTGTGAATAATGACAAGCCTAAACATGATCAATAGCTGTGTTCTAAGAAGCCTGTACACAGCTGGTGGCAAAATAGGCACATTTAATTTCCTCATATAGCTGTTTAATTTTAAAACATGTTGTGCATACATGCACAGATCTGATTTTGAATTTGGTGCTGCGTGTAGCAATTACAGCTGATCAGAGTGGAATCTCAGAAAAAGAATAAGGAATAAGAATGTTATGCAAAAATTTATCTATTTCATCTCCTTTGTCTCCTGCAGTGGTAGAATTTAGATTGCTTGACATCCTCCAACAGATGTTATAAAGGAAACACTTGGCTATTTGGCCCAGATCTTCTACAACACAACAAAGGTCAGCAGAACATTCATATATATTTTCAATAGGCTGCTCCAGATCTTGCTTCTATTGTTGAATAGCAGAAACATTTGTTTAAAACTCATCTGATGCTGTGCATGTATAAAAGTACAGGATCAGAATGAGAGCCAGGGGAAAGCTTTGATAAACATTTCTTTATGGAATGGTTTCTCCCATTTTCAACCTGTTCTCAAAATGTAAATGTAAACTTTAACAGGAAAAATTACCTGAGCAAGAGGTTGAATATAAGTCGTGGCAGAAGACCACTAAAAAAATCTTGTGGATCCTTTTACAGAAATGTGAAAAAATGAAATAATCTCCTCTCTTTTTGCAGAACGGCTCCAACACTCTCATGAGCTATGGCTGTATTGATGAGATTGTGTTCAAAACAGTGGCTTAGAACACAGTGGGATATGCTGGGTTTTGTTTGTTTTTCTTTACTTAAGGTTAGCTGCTAATGGAAGGACTCCCAAAGACGAGTGATAAGTTGACCAAAGGCAGGTTCATTCACAAAGATCAATGGTCCAACAGCACTCATCTATTAGCTTGGACATTTGTGCTGGCAATCAATGGTCATCCATCTCTTTCCTGGAGGTCGATTATTCTTTCAAATTTTGTATGCTTGGTACCCTGGTGGAGAGATTTTGATCATATCTGCACAAGCATTTTCTTTTCTATAAAAAGAAAAAAAAAATCTAAGCTATATAGGATGTGGTTCTTCAATATCTAAAGGGAATAACTGTTTGAGGTCAGCGAAGTCAGCTCATGGCCATTTCTTCTTCCTGATTTGAAGCCACACAGTTTTAAATGCTTTTACCCGGAATTATTTTTAAATCAGTGAAATAACAAAGTTTTAGAGCTAAGTTTATTGTTTATGAAACTGAGTAAATTAATCTTGTAAAATGGCATAAAATATAATGCTGTCAGATGAGATTGGTGCAGTCTTGAACATGCAATAAGGTCTATGTCATACCGGGGAAGAAACGTAATCTACAATGCATCTGAAATAGGAGACAAAACTATGTCATGTACCTCTGAACATTTAACTCGGCAATAGAAATTGCCATTCTTCTGGTAATGTAAGATCTCTGTCTTGATCAGAGGAACCCAATCAAATATCCTTCAAGACAGACCTTGAGCTGGGTGGAATAAATAGCCACCTGACAGTTTATAGCATATCTTGACAAGAGAGGAACAAGAGTTGTCCTTGGGATATTCCCCAGTGTGCAAAATGCTCAGAGAAAGGCAGTATCTTGCTGATAACACAACCTATGCAGCCTTAATTGAAAGACTTCTCAGCTGGAACAAAACAGCAAATACCTAGTTAGATTATCATCTTGCATAAAGCAAATAATTCCTCCTACTTTTATCTATTTTTTTTTATTTCTCTTGAAGAAAAATTGCATCAAGATATCTATTATCAGCAGAAATTTCTAAAATTAGGTAAAGAATTAACCTTCATTAATATTAGTGTCATTTTTCTTATTTTCCCTTTGATATACATTGCTCTGTTCTGATGTATCAGGTTTTTGTAAGAACCTGTTCTTATTTTTGTTTTCTAAGTGTTTAATGAAGAGCAAACATGGATGAAATAAGATAGGCTATCTTGACAAGAAAAGATATTAAATCATAATTTAATAAGTGGTTTACATATGTCTAGTATTCTTACAGCAATATATTATTAGAGTATTATATGCTTACAAATATATTATGTTACAGTAATATATTCCACTGTATATAGATTTTTATTTTTAAAAAGTTAAGTTGTTCAAGAGAAAAATTAAGGAAATTGATCCAAGATTGACCACAGTTGTCTGAATGCCATTATAATAAAATGATGCAGCAAACTGGAAGCAAAAAATATCATGTAAAAATTATGTGAACAGATATCTCCTGAAGAAGATTTTTATTCAGACATCTTGCTCTTGAAGAAGAAAACACTGGACCTTCCCTGTAGGTATTTTGCCATTTCTTTAGTGCCTAATCTCAGATGTGTCTGTGAGTGATTAGTACGATTGCAAAATGTAGACAGCAGGTTGATGCTATTCATTCAACAATTTTTTATCACTTTCTAAACTAAACTCACAAAACTGAAGAGTAAGCTAATGCACAACTAAAAAAATAACAAAAAAACCACAAAACACACAAGCACAAAAATAAGTCTCGTATCTTGGTTAGTATCTCAGAGGAAGACTGGCAAAACAAAGAACCCAAATGTTTCAGGTCTTGGTTCTGTTCCATAATAATTTTCACAGAAGACGAGTGTCACTGCGCAACTGCCATTCAAGTTAAGTGGAGTCTGCATTTCGTTTTGACTCTGAGGTGTCGATGTGCTGATTAGTTTTCTGATACAGCTTGGTTGTCAACATTTAAAACATTTCTTGGAAGGAGAAAAATAATTTTGAACAGAAGGCATTCTGTTATACCTATATTTATACATATTTCCCTGCACCCTCAAAACCTAGTTCTAAAGCGGTATTGGAAGAGCTGTCACCATCATCTTGGAAACTGGTCCATTGACAGCATGTATCAATCAGTCGTCTCTCACAAGTATATAGTTTTGGGGTTTTTTTGATTTTTTTTAAACATGTTTGAATAGTTTAATGCTTTCCCTGAAAAAGAAAAAAACAGACTAAATTCAGCATGGACATTTTGGAGGGTGGCATCTCTCATTAAACAGAATAACTGTCTTTTTTTTTTTTTTCAATTGCAACTGATTTAGGTCATAAATTTGTGATCAGGGTACTTGCAGGGGATGAAGAAGTTCTGTGCTCCACAGGCTGCTTCAGTTTCAGGCGAAAAATCATTGGTGGTTAGCCTCTCTACATGGTACCTACTTGTCAAGGAATTTTTACTATCTTCTTTTTTGCCAGAGGATAGGAGAGTATCTTCTTTCCAGAACAGTTGGTAGCTTTAAAATGCTCTCGGGAGAGTTGTAGCTGTGAATTCCTTTACGCTGAGGAATACAGTGAAAGTGACTCTTCTTCATTTTTGAAAGGTGATTTATTTTTGTAAAAGGGAGAGGCCATGTCCTACAGTAGCTGTGCTCTATGATAGGAAAAAAATGCAAGTTGTTCATTTTTTTTTCTGGGAAGGAAGACTTTGGAGAGAGCAGGGTGTCTTTATTTTGCACTGCACGGGTTAGGAGGCTCCTGGCAAAGCACTATGTTTCACAAATGTGCCTGCCCACAGTGATCCTGTTGCACTGGGATGGCTGGGGGAGATCCCCAAGTACCTGTCACAGCAACACAAGTTCTGCTCCAGAACTTTGACCCCTCACGCTCATTACTTCAGTGCTCATCATTGCAGACTAAGGCCAATTTTGGAACTGGACTTTATTTAATCAATACCTGTGGATACAAGGCCTATATCTCAGATCAGGACCAGCAAATACTGGTTAGAAGTTTCATGCTTCTAGATAATGAAAAATGAAAGCTATTTCCCTGTATTAGAATGACATCCAGAAGAAAGATATGTAAAGATAACACTTTTATTGCTAAAACATCCAAATTTTTATTGGCAGAAATAGTACTGACTGAATGTGACATAAGGCCTATCATGAGTGAAGTTCATGTTCTCTGTATTTTTCCAGGTCATTAATATAAGTTATTTCTGATTTTATTATTGTTTGTTGTTTTATGTAGCACCTACAATGTCTTCAAGAAAGAGGATTCGAGAAAATATATATTTTTGTCCTTTCTAATTTGACAATTGTCTCTTGGCAGTGCTTTGTGCAAGGTCAAATTAAGTTTTCACTACAAAGTCAGTTTCTTGATCTATCCATTTATATACTGGTCTTTCAAAAAAGCAACAGAGGACACACGAGGATTTTAAAATGTGGTTTAAACCCAGAGAAATTGTCAAGGGGACTCAGTAACAGGTAAATCTTCCAAACTACTTTTAACTTTCTGTTTTAGATCAGACTCTTTTTCAACTTCATGGCATCTATGGGCAGATCTTCGCCTCACTGCCTTAATTTCCTATACATCCCCCTTCCAAGATGATTGCACATATGCACAAATATTTACTTGACTTCAACCACACGCTTCCTCAAGGCGTGGGACCCAACCTACTTCCAGAGCGGATAGTTTCTCTTCCTGCCAGGTGATTCTGGTGGCTTTTTTGGCAGTGCCCCTCAGATAAGGTGAACTGTGAAAGTGTGATGAAATTAGGCAACTTCACTGTGCTCCAGAGGACAGATGTCCTCTTTCTAGGGTGGGTGCTCTCAAAGAAGTGTTGAAGGCCTGTATGGATTCAACCACTAGGCTACTCTTTGGGATGGCAAGTCACACAGAAATGGATTTACAGTTGGAAATCACTTGAGGTGCTGTGCTAGGTGGTTAAGTTCCTTCTCTGCAGGTTAGGAGCTCTGTTAGATAAGGTGTTCCACTCAAAATCAGGAATCCCAAACCGCTGTGCCATGAGGTCCTTGCAATGAAGTGGTAATGCAGCCCTGAACAAGGGTTTTCCAGTTGCTATCACTGAGGTGACAAGGAGGAATCCTCCTAGAGGAGTGCAAGGGAAGTAGCTAGTTCTTTCTGACTGGAAAAAAAGATGCACTTGTCTTGCTCAAGGGAGATGGAGCAGTTAATTGCCCTACTCTCTTTACCCCCTCCTCCCCACTTTTTGGGAAGGACAACATAATTCAGACCCCCATTGTGCCATGCAGCAGAAAAGCATTAGCAGATAGCAAACTTCCTTCACCTCTAAAGTGGACAATCCCCTGGGATACGGTGCTCCTTTAAGAGTTTTACTAAATCTGCACGTGAGCTCAATCTGCCCATGGAAGAATTTCCATTTGTGCAGATGGTATCATTTGGCAGATCACTCCGATGTTGGCAGCATCACAGGGGTCATATTTGTGCACAGATGGACTGTTCTTCATCTGTTTCTTTATTGTAATAGACCCAAATAGGTTTTTCCACAATAGTACATATGCACAGTACAACTCTCCTTGTTCCCTGTCAGACAACTTATTTAGTGAGAGCACACAAAAATTTCTCTCTCTGTCTCCTTTTCTTTGTTCATGTATCAAGTCCTCTTTGTTTTGGGGATGCAGGGTGAGGACAGACTTAGGAGAGCTATTAGGGATCTCTGCATTTCTGAGATATAAAATCTGGTGGCATCACCAAGATGATATTCAGAGCACTGCTGTGAGTTTAGGGTGTACTCATGCATAGATTTCTTTTTGTGGTAAATATTTTTTGCATAATGCATGTATTTACCACTCATAAAGAAAGAGCCCTTACAGCTGACATGTGAATGGACAATTGGAGGGATTGAAGAGGCTGGGGAATTGATAATTCAAACCTGGAGATTTCAAATCCAGAGTGATGATTTGACTCTAGTAGTAATAAACAAAAGCTGTTACCATTTGGCAGCTGTTTAGAAAATTATGTTAAATGAATTCATTTTTTAGTTGTGAGGCTTTTTTTTTTTTAAACATCTATTGCCACTCTCACTTGCAGTCTCAGTGTGGCAGCAATGAACTGACAGTATAGTTTTCAAGAGCTGCCCTGACAGCAGTGGTTTATGACACAGTGAAAGGACATTTTGGAAAATTTGCACTGCTTCTATTTTACTTACACAATCACTTGCTTTGTTAACAGAAAACTTTATCCCTGTATGCCTTACATTTAATTAATGATGAACCTGTCATCTTGTGATGAAACTTAGACATTTTCAGTCTACATGTTGATAGGAACTTTGGTTTTTCCTTCTCTTTTCCTTCTTTTCCTTCCTGTTAGTCTAATCAATTTAGCTTAAACTTCTCAGATGTCACAGGTAGTGCAAGTATTTTGGTGTGGGCATTGTTTGCTGTGTATAGCCATGAAAGAAGTTTTCACTGTGTGTGAATGAGAGAGATCAAAATAGCTAGGAAGCTTGGACAGTGAACTTTTGGCATTTATATACTTAGACTCCAAAATACCTCAGTAACATAATTTTTATCACATTTTAGACAGCATATAGGATATCCTTTTATTTTTCTCAAAAAAAGTAATGTTTGAAAGAAAACTAGTTGCTTTTAATGTAAATATTACTGAAAAGGCAATTCCTTCTACAACTGCTTCAAAATGAAAAATACCTCTGCTTATTTACTGGTTATTTTTAACCTTTTGACAGCCTAGTAAAAAAAAGGCATAAACTGGCTACCAGATGGAGCATTTTGAGTCAAAGTAGGAAGAACTTGTAAGTGAAATTCCAGTAACAACTGTTAAATAACTTCTTGGCTATGCTGGGTAATGGGGAGAATAAAATTGCAGGTTGCAGCTAAATACAGGTTACGTAGGTAATATGTAAAAACTCAAAACAACAACAAAAAAACCCCAAACTTTAATTTTATATCCATCTGGTAAGTCTTCATAATCAACCCCTAATTATCTACTTGTAAGTGCATTTCTGGTTACTCTGACACCTTAGGAATTTTTTTATGCATAGATTTCTTGCCCAAGGCTATGGAAAATTATACATACTGCTATACATGCTTGGATACAGCTGGTTTCTGCTTTGGGGTAATTTTCTTTCTTTCTATCACAGTTACTGAACATATCTGCACAAATAGCTGCACTAAATTTTACTTTTTCAGTATGATTCAGGAGTTCAAAAAGCAGTTTTAACCAGAATGCTCCTAGCAGAATTGCAGCTTTAGGAAGCAAAAGAAAAAAAAGGGAATTCAATGTATTGTAGTTCTGTAGTATGGTGTGATAACATATGGAAGGAGAGGTACAGATCAAAAGATAAAATGTTTGTGATGCTGGAGGTTTTGGCTTGTTTTGAGAGCATTTAGTATTTTCTTCTTGAACAAAAGACAAATCCTTCCTCCTGATTTTGAAGGCACATGACACGGTGTTTCACTTGCTGGAAGGTTTGCCCTCTCCTTGGATCTATCTGATGCAATAAGGCAGGAATTTCAGTCAGCACATTGCTGACTGGTTTCTCCAAATTAACATCTGAACTTCTTTTCCAGAGTATAAGGAGGCATAAGCAGTTTGTGAAGCCACATAGGAGAGGACTTTGACAAAGACACTTGTTACAACCTGTAGTGGTAGAGTTCCAAGTCAACAAGACAGCCAACACCAAGGCCTCCCACAGACTTCCCATTTAATGGATATCTTTGCAGGAGAGAGATTCTAGAGAAGATTTTGATTTCTTCTTTCATTCCCCAGATAATGAAATAATATTAGTAGACACTAATAGCTGTGAATTCTAAAACTCAAAGAACACTACAACACGTGAAGTTTACTGGCATAGCTGATGTGGTAGCTGGTCAAAGCATGTCTGATTTGCATGACCTGATGAGGATTTGTACCTGGTGTGTGCCATGTGAGGATGGGAAGGACTGGAGCAAAAGACTTTTACTGTTGGGGTAGAGACAGAGCACTCATGATACAGAGACAGAGCACCTGAGTAGCACATGGACATTTTAGGTCATATACAAGTCCAATCTTGGAAATCACTGCTGTTGAGGAAGTCTCCATGGTCCCTGTTGAGCTGAGCAAAACCCTATTGCAGGGTGGAAATGTGAGTACTGAGGTTTGTCAGCAGAAGTGGTCCAGCTGAGTCACTCTCCTCACAAAACAATGAAGGGACTTTGTGCAACCTGAGAGCAGCATTGCTTCTGGGCACTCACAATATGGGCTCATAAGAACCCAGACACACCACTTTTTGTCTCCAAAAAGTACCTGTATGGCCTATATTGTTGCACTAGGCAGGGGATGGATGGGCTCTGAAAGGAAGTGGGAGAGAAATCTCCTACTTTACAGTGGCAGTAGGACAGAGGAAGGCCAGTCAGAACACACAAAAAAGCACTTTTTTGATTGCAACAGTCTTTGTGAAAATGAAGATAATCATGTGCTTAAAATTTTGCCAGTATGAGTTACTTTGTGAAAGGATCCAATATGGAATACAGGCCTGAATGCAAACTGACTTTATACACACTAAGGCAGATCCAAGTCAAAGTAAATGAGAAGTGATCCTGTGGATTTCATGCTACAAAGGTCTGACATGTTCTGATAGACACCTAAGACAAAGATTTTAGTCAGCTGTGGATATTTATGCTTTAGAAAGAAAGGAGAAAAAAGAAAAAAAAAAGGAAGATAAATGCAACTAGCATTATAATGGTGAGATTTGTCAGAATTTCCATTATCAGACTCTGTTTACAAGTTGTAAATATTCCCTCTGGGCTAAGACTTAAAATTCAAGGTCACACACAGGAAATTATATTTATCTTTGCTAAATTAAAACATTGGTTCAGCAGCTTTAAAAAAAACTGCTTTCATAAGAAAATCCTCCAAAGTGCAAGAAGTTCAGACAATTCTGACTTCTTTTTTTTTTTTTTTTAAACTATATTTTATTTCTGCATGATGAACATGACATATGCTGGATATGCCTTGACCTGTTACTCTGACATTAGTAGTAGATATATATTGAAAAGTAATGTACTGAAAGTCTTTCACCTATGAATGAACCTTTTCTTGATGACATTTTCTGTTATTTTGCTTGTCAAGCTCCATAGTGTTCAGTGTTCCTTCTTTATATTTATAAGAGGATTTTGTTACAAATAAATCTTATCACTATTCAAACAGAGTAATTATTTGGTTCATATTACCATTACCTTTCCTACAGAATAATAAATATGTCTTTAAAATTCTCTCTTTTTGAAGGTAGTGTAGAAATTAAAATGCACTTAAAGATTCTTTATTTGCATGCTAATGGTCACAATGAAGTATGTGAAGATGTGAAAAATGGTATGCAATTTTCAATCACATATATATTTATTATAAATATCTTCCAATATTTTTTATTTCTGATAACATATCCCAATTATTGTTGTGATTTAGAATATAATTTCTGATTTATATTACCAAAGAGTGGAGAATCTTATACCATCCAGTATCTTTTATCCCTCTAATTCCTAGTTGAGCATGAAAGAATTCATCTGCATGGGGCCAGTCAAATTGTCTGTGAGTAATTTTCTGTTAAATAGCATTCTGGCAAAGATTTCTTCATTTCCCACAGTATTTTAACTGGTGTTTACTGGAGCTGATTGAATACTGTCCATTTACTATACTGACATATTTTGATGTGACTGAATTCATTATTCAATTAATCATCTCTGTAATATTAGACCAGGCAGAGATTTTGCTCAGAGTAATAGACCTGATGTGAATTCACTTATGTAGGAGCTCTCTGTGGTTTGATAAACCCTTTTCTTTGACTTATTTTGTCCAGATTAATAAACAATAGGTTGTTATTCAAAATGGATTTTTTGATTTGTGATTTTAGTCCCCTTATGCCATGTGTTTAGGAAAAAGATCCTCTTTTCTTTTAGGTCTCTAAACACTTGTTCTGAGTATATGCAGAGATTTCTTCTTTGAAATTGGGGGCAGAGAAATCAGTGCCTGACTCAACTCTTCCTCTTCATTGGAAATATTCCCTGCTAGAAGCAGATAAATTAGGCCATGAATCAGAGGGCCATCAAGAACCTGGACACAACTTATCACAGTGGTGATTAAGAATGATGTGATTGAAGTCACTCTAGAAGGCAAAGACCAGGCTTAAGACAGGCAGATGTGATGGGATCCTTACTTTACATGGGTGCAAAAAAAAAAAAATAAATTAAAACTAAAGAGGAATTTGAAGAGTCTGGGAAAAGATTTTGTAATATTTTTTGTGGTGGATTCTGCTCTCCTTCTTTAATGTGAAATGAAGGGTTGCTAAAGAACATGCTAAAACTAGACGCCACATAGCCAAGTACTGGATTTGAATGAGGCCCTTTATCTCTTGAAGGCAGTTCAGAAGTGCCACCTTCCCCCTGCTTAAGTGATAACTATTGCCTTCAAGATCTCTTTAGGCCATGGAGCTGTTGTGTCTCCTACCTTCAGCAGCTGGCTAATTTTTGCCAAGATGTTATTTCCTTAGCTCTAGGTGTAGGTAGAAATCATAAAAAAGTCCCTTAAGTTTCAAGTGTTATAGTTTTAACAGTATACTTTTTATGACTATAAATGCTTTTGATTCAGTACCTGTTTATTTTCCCTCCTAGATGCTGACCTACCTGAGCTATCATTAAAGCCTCCAGCTTTCATACAACTTACACAACAATACCTTGTTTAAAATTAAATCAAATTTCAGTTGCAAACTCTACAGTATATTTATATATTCATATATTTTCCAGGAGGTAGAGAGGATGTGCCAGGTACAGGCATGAAATTTATAAGCCTTAGTTGTGAGATTAATTGCTTTTATGTTCATGTTATAATGGATACTGAGTGGGAAAGGCTCCTTAAAGACAGTATTTTCCCCTCAGGTTAAGCTCCTAATCTGAAGTACTATTCAGAGAACACCATTCCCCTGTAGTGGTTGTCTACAAAGGCTAGCCAATTAACACTGGCATGAAGGTAGGTTCTTGAATTTAGGAGAAACTGTCCTCCCTCTGTGAGGGCTGTAAGAATCTATCATAGTGAAAAGGCAAGGGCCCAGCATAGAACAGTGGGTACCAGTCTTAGTGCAAACTATGTTGAAATTTCTTAAAACATGAAAGCCATGGTTCAGAGAGGGCTACTATTCAAATATAGCAAGAATTTTTAATAGAAAGACAAAGAAAAGTTCATATGCCTTCTTTTTTTTAATAACAAATTTGCTTTAGAGAATTCACCTTGAAATTTATGGTACGAGTGCTGTTAGCTTGCAATACATACGTCAAAAAATGTACTATGGAGAAGTGAAGAAATATGCAAATGAGTTATTAAAGAGCAGGGAAAAATTGTTTCAGAATTACATGATGAAAACAGTGTGATGGAACAAAGGTCAGCTTAAGTTACATCAGACCTTTGGGTTCTTGTTTCAATTCAAAATCAATTTCAAACGAAACCAAATGAAATCATGCTGAGAGAAAGGCCACAGTAATATTTCAACACTCCACTGTACTGAAACACCATAAAGTATTATCTGATCTTCCACATCACAGAAAATATTCCGTTAGTCTATTTGGATATTTTAGTTCTATTCAATATTTAAAATTGGTGGACTATAATAAGAAAAATCAGCCCCTTTTAATTAAAAATGGTTCATGCTAAATCAACATTTCATATTTTCAAGGCAGTTCTTTACAAAAGTAATTAAAATCTCCAGGCATCTTTTAGTGCACCGTGGATTTAAGTGTTTTCTTTTTCATTCAACTTTCTTCTTCCTTAAAAGTGAAAGAATTATCTTGGGTTTTCTTTTTTCCTTTTTCTGTAACAGATCTGTCTTTAGTAGTTTGTGTGGATGCCATGCAAAGATCTCTCAATGTGCACCTACAAGGTAAGGAAATGCAATGGCTTCTTCAGTAACACACTTCTAACAGGGTGTTAGGGGAATTCAAGGTGAAATTAAATACTACAGAAAAAATCCACTTCAAAGCTCCCATTGGATTCCTCTAAGGCCAAGATTTCATACTTATGCCAGGTTATGTCCTTGGCCTGATCAATGTTGAAATGAAGCTTAGTTTGCAAAGCTCTTTTATTGTTCAAATGTCCTCTAGAACTTTTGATATATTTAATAAGAAATGCAATAATGAGTGAAAGAAAGTCCAGAAAAAAACTCCACCAAACTATGGAAATCTTTCCAGCAGCCAAAACTGCATTATGTGAAGGCTTTTAAAAAATTATCTTACACACACAGGCAAATTAGCCCAGGGTCTGCTAATGATGAATGTCTTAGCCCAGGCTCAAATTCTGCTATAAGTTGGCAATTAGTGTGCCCAGTGGCTGGAATGGTGATTCTTCCATGCAGAAGGCAGCAGTTTTTGGCCAAGCATTGTTAGGTAATGTCAAAGCAAAGGGAAAACAGTGTGCTTGCAGTACCTTACCTAGGCCACCTGGTCCTCATGGTTTTATTGGAGCAGTCTCACTCACACCTTCCTCAGAAAAAGGTCAGTGTGGGTCAGAGAAGCATTTTCTCTTCCTTCCAGCATCTTAATTAAAGAGTCAGTCACTTCTACAAGTCATTCTCAGATAAACAGGTTGTCTTCAGTAATTCATAATACAGTGTTTTTGGGAGAAACAGAAATTCTATTTTAAAGACAATAATAGATCTTTCCATCACGTGGGCCGATGTCAGTTATTCCAAGAAAGCACTGTGGAGGTTCTATAGATACAGTAATACAGGGGACTCTGTATGCACATGATTATAAGTGTGTTAGGTGAAACTGTCTAAGGACAATCACTTAGACCAAGAATACTTGACTAAAGAAAATTTGTAAGTAGCAAAACCTGAAAAAATTTGAGCTAATCTTTGGCTTTCCTGCTTCTCCCTTGCTGTTAATAAATTCATATCTCAGAAGAGAGAGTTTAGACTTAGCTACAAGAAGAACTGTATTTCTGAGCAACCCAGTGAGGACACTTGTTAAAAATCAGCTTTGGGAGATGAATCACCAGTTAGTGAGCTTATGTACACAGTTACAGTTCCAGAAAGCTGAGGAGCAGTAATGCCAGTTGAGAACCTGGACCACGGACTTATAAAGAGTTTTACATAGAAAAAGTAGGTAATCAATAAATGAAAGAATAGTAATATGGAATAAATAAAAGTAAAAACAAACAAACAAACAACAAAAAAGGAGAAAAGCTGGAATAGAGATAATAGATATCACAAACAGAAGTAATTTTTTGCTGTTATAATGAGATTCTCCACCATTGCCTTTTTTTCCTCCTAAGCTTTTTCCAGACAGGCTTGTAACATTTGTATGTCTGATTTGGTTCACAGACATCTGACTGTAGGTCCTTCACTGCTGTACTGACACTGACTGTGAAACTGTGGAAGAGTAAACACACAAGCCTGGCAGAAAATGCGTTGGTGTGTGGAACTGCCTATGTGTTTCTGGGAGTACCAGGTGAGGAAAGGTCAACTCTTCCCAGCTGAGTCAAATTAAGAGGGTATGGCAGCATATGAAAGCAATGAAGGAAGAGGAGGCTGGAGAACCAGCTGGGAGGGCTGGGTGAGGTCCAGTGGAAGGGCTGAGGGAATGATAGAAGTGTTTTGCCCCCTGACTGAGGCTAGGAAAAGGAGCTGAGGGATTCATCAGCTGACTTCTCTGAACAGGGATGGGAACTTGGATAAAGCACCAGAAGCTGAAGCCAGAGAGATAAAAGATTGTCTTAACTCCTCAACTCTCTAAATGAGATCTAGTGAGCTGAGAGACAAATGGAAATGCAGGCAAGCTGAGGTTTAGGTGTGGTGGTGGACTGTGCTGAGAGAAGGTGGAGCTGTCTATGGGAAGTCCTTTTGCTTAGTGGTCTGCAGGACTGTGTGGTCACAGTGCCCTAGGCTAGAGGCCTGGAACTGGGAAGGTTGCAGAGGTGCTGGAATTCTTGAACTGGGCCCAGCTTGCTTTATATGAGGGCACATGTGAAGTGCATGTTTTGTGGGTTTTCCTGAGGAAAGTGTTTATTACATAGTTGCAATGAGTTGAATGTTGTGACTGGGTGGTCCTTTCCAGTTCTCTTGCCCATTTGGGACCCTGAAGGGTTATGCATGTGTTTTATATATATATAGCATACACACACCTATATACTCTGTGATGCTGAGGAAAGAAAAAAATTCTCAGTGAGCTGTTAATAGATATGAGACATCTCAGAGAGGGTAGGTAGATCTGCAAAAGATACTTAGGCAGCTCAATTTTTTTTTCCCCAAAAAAACTATTAGGTCAGAGGGAAGCTGATAGTTTTGGAGGAAACTTTAGCAGACTAAGAATGGGCAGTCTCAGAAAATTACCAACTTTATCATGGAGTTGCTCTTGTAGCTTCGTAAGTCAATGAAGTGCATTCTCCCAGGAAACACCCAGGTTTATTATTTTCTCAATTATTTCATTATTTATACTTATCTGATGCCAAAATCTGTCCTCTGTGTTTCCCATAGTCATCTTCTGCTTGGTTATGGACCAGCCCGGAGCAAAATGGAGTCCATGCCCCCAAAAAGGTTACAGACTCATTGTAAACAATGATAAATATGTTTACTTTTGCATGTCCCTCTGTTAAATGTGAAGAAATGAATGCATTCGGAGCCATAAGCAGCTGCTGGAAGCCAGCAAAAGTCCTTTGGTAGGTTCTGTAATGAAGTAGGGATCTGCATAGGTCTTGAAAGCATAAATGTCAGCTGTTCCCCCACCCTCAACTATTAAAAAGTGTTTAAAATAATGCTCAAACACAAGAACTATAAAAAACAAGTATAGGCAAAAGACCATTAGCATGTCCTACTTATTTTAAAGAAGAGATGTTTTTCAGTAGATGTTTTTCTTGCTAGTATTATCCCAATGGCCTCTGCCTGTTGTTTGTATTTATTCTAGTACGTGCCTCTAGGTAAAGGCAGTAATGACAGCAGTACTCTGCATGTGCAGAATAAATGTTTGAAGAATCAGAGCCTGACATCAGCAGAAGGACTCCTTTGCAGGGAAGGTGAAAGATCAAATTTTACATCAGATTTTATCATATGTTTTGAAACCTTGCCTAAGGAATTGAGGAAATAATGTTGAATCCTATGATGACATTTCTTTTGCAGAGGAGGTGAGACTGGTTGAAGGAGAGATTCCCTCCTGCACTTAGCAGAAATTTCCAAAGAGTACTTAAGACTCTCTCCTGTCATTGTTCTGCTTTGTTGCATGTAACTGCATCAGTGCTTGGGTGTCAATGGGGAGCACTGCTGAGAGTTGTAGTAGTGATGGAGCAAACAGCTTGAAAGGTGACAGTCTGGAGGTTTTCTTGCCTGTTTTGCTGTGGTCTAACATCTCCTTGGGCTGATAGCTTCAAAAAAACTGCAAACCTGAAACACCTCATATTTCTGAAGCATTTTGCTTGCCTTCCTTGAAGCACCTTGCTGTGGTTTTTGTCCACGCTGCATGATTTGGAAATGATTGATTTAATAGAAGTCACACAGCACAAATAAATAACACACATGAAAGTGTGTGTGAGTAAGTGTGCATCAAACTGTTTAATATTCTTCAGCCTGCTGCTGAGAAGCCAGCCAGTCAGAATATATCAAAACCAAACACAGCACTGGGAAGATTAAACAGTAGTGGATTTGCACATGTAATAAACCTGCTACATTGAGTTTAATCCATGTGTAATTGGGAACAGATAAGGCTGGAATTGAATGACTGCACAGGATCTGCCTCAGAAGGAGGAAGGGAGAGGGGGAACAGCTCAGAGCAGGGGGGCAAGAAGGCATTGCAGCCTCTGGTTTGTCATGCAGATGCCAGAATAAGAGGTGCGTTTATGCTGTTTAATTGTGAAGGACATTAGAAAGGTGGTATGATGTTGATGAGCTACAAGTCACTAAAGGGCTTGGCTATTGGAGAACTTCTTGTGTAAATATGTTGTTTTCCTCCCTGGGCTATGGGAGGGACAGTTTAACTGGGCTTAGCATCAAGAAATGTCGCTGATTATTTTTAAATGGACTTTATTTGCCCGGTCTAAATTTAAAACAGTAAAATCAAACAGCGAGAATAAAATAGCTGCTACTCTATTGTTCTGCCTTTTCCCCATCATTTGCTTTTCAACTTAGACAGGAAAGACTGATGAACAGTCCAAACTCTTCCCTTCTCATTTCAAAATCATAGTACCTCGGCCAGTCTGTGTCAGTTTTTGCTCTGTTCCCAGATAACTGTTTGCAAAAGAAAGTAATGTTTGCCTCTCTTTCAGCTTCCTTCACAAACCTGTTGGTATTTGTATAGTTTTTCATGTGTTTTGAAATATATGAGGAGATGCATATAAAAATTAAGAATATTTTTTTCATTCTACGGGATACATTTTTAATGTAATTTCTCCCTCCTTGTTCTTCCATAGCCCTAAGTGTCTGATCCCTTTTCTGTCTTCTCTTCTTCTTTCTCTTCTGTGATTTCCTACCAGTTACCACCTGCCCAAAGCAGCTCAAGAGAGACATTACATGAATGCACAGCCAATCTTTTCCACTTATACTTGACAGACCCAGTAGGCTTGTGAGGATATTCTTAGGCAGTAATGGAAAGATTTAACAGAACCTTTATAATGTTCAGCTGAAATCCAGCTAAACAGTCCACCCTAATTTTCATCCATTACAGAAGCTAGAGGATCAAAGTACCAACATTTATCACAAAGGACTTTGTTTTCCTCAGTTGTTGTTTCTTTTGATTGAATTAGCCCACTTTTTGTAAGGATCAGATTTTGCTGTGATTTTTCATGGCTTCGTAGCATGCGACTGTGGAGTTGGGACAGTTGCTCCAAAATTGTTAGCATACAGCAAAGGGAAACTCCAAAAGTGCTGTAATCCATTAATTCATAAGGCTGGAGTCCGACTCACTTTCCATCTCCTGGACATAGCAGGTATGCTTAGACTGGCACAGGGAAATCTGCTGTTGCCTTGACCAAGTGCGGAAGTAGAGGATTTTCTCAGTAGTTTGATTATACGTGTGCTTTCCTATATGACTTTTTCCTCTGGAGAAGCACTTCTTGCTGTCTGAATCCCAAAACAGTGTTTCTGACAGCCCCTACTTAGCTACTGCTCTCCTGTGTAGGTACCATTGACTTATTTCACTTGGATTTACAGAGGCATGCCTGAAGCATGGAGCTGTGCCTCTCCAAATGCAGTGAATTACCTCGGTCCAGACCAGGACTAAGCTGTTTAGTGTCCTCACAATGAGACTTGTACTCATTAAGGGTGAGAAGCCAAAGTGATTTCTCTGCCTGTGTCTCCTTGGATGTGTTCGTCAATCAAATAGGTCTTCCCCAAGGCTGCCCAACATGCAGTGAGAGAACCAAGTGGCTTGGAATTGTACTTGGGCCTCTACTTGCTTTCAAACTGTAGTTTTTAGCAGTGCAGCTTTAGGCTTCTTTTTTACTTCTGTAGTGGCAAGGCTGTAGGGAAAGTTTCAGTACAGTGAGCCTGGATGGGTGCTCTCTCCTGACTGACCCTCGGTTTGGACACCTTGGTTGCAAGGACCATACAAAACATTTGAAGTTCTATTGCAATTTTTTTTTGCCTGAAAGCATAGGGTAAAGCTTAAAAAAGCTACTCTCGTGTCTTATAGTCTATGTGCTTGCTAAAGGTTTGAGTACCAAAATTGTTCAATTGTTTTTCAAATGGGTCGTGCTTAGTAACAATTGCAATAAAAAGTAATCCAAAGCCCCTGGATATGGCAGTTTGAGTCTTGCTTTATTATTTTTATTATTTCAGAGTAATATAATTTGTGCATTTTAATTTGAGTGATGATGGCTATATGCTTTTGCCACAGGACTCAAATGAGAAGCTTAATAAATGAATATGGGATTTACATTACATAATTTGTTTCTTACCTCAGAGCTGCTAGCTTCTCCCTTCCCCTTCTTCCACCTACCCATTTAGTCTGAATTTCTTCCTCATTTATGTGTTAGTATTGTATGCAACTCTTATTGAGTGTCCATGTTACAGCATGATGGTGGTTTGACTGCTGGTAATTATGTAGATATTGTGGGTGAACAGGATGGCAGGGTAACTAAAAATCAAAAGGATGGTTTTGAGAAAAGAACAGTTTAGAAGAAAATTATTGTAAATGGCTCAGGGGCAACAAAACACAGTCAGTTTTTCATCCAAGGCTGTGTCTCTAACACTTGTGCTGGGAAGTACATAGTGTAGCCTAAGCATTTCTTGTCTCTATCTCTGTCTGGATTGGTGAAGGGCAATGGAAGGTTGGTCCCAAGGCCCCTGCTTTGACTGGTGCTGTGGCCATGACATCTACTTAGGCAGCATGGTCCACTACTCAGTATTAAGTTCTGTGTTCATAGCTCTGCTCTAGATGCTACTACTCAATCAACAGCATTGGTTGAATGGTGGATAGGGTAACAGTGCAATAGAAAGGGCTGGCTCAAGTCAGATAAAATAATTTTAAAACCTGATTTTGGTTTATAGGGGATTTTTTTTCATTCTAATATATGTGTTCTGGTCTAATTCTTTCCATTTTATAAGACAACATAACACTAGTGCCAAAGTAGCTATTTTGTATTTGACTGTATATCAATATTGCTTTTATAACTGTGTAAGCATCCGTTATGTCCTGACAGAGCACTCTTCTTGACCAATACAACCTGGGAAGGGTGGTTTACCAAACCTGATGGACTGATAGAGCTTAACAGTTTAATTACTTCGGTTTGTTCTTCTGGGTTTGTGTTTTTGTTTTTTTTTTCCTTCCTTATTTCAATTACCATACTGTAAACAGCACTTGGGTGTTCCTCATTGCATTGTTTTTGCACAGTCTGGTTTTTGGTAGTGGAGGGATACAGAGATATCTCCTGTGGGAAGCTGCTGGAAGCTTCCACCATGTCCAGCAGAGCCAATTCCTGGTGGCTCTGAGGATGGGACATGGTGCTGGCCAAAGCTGGGCCAGTAAGGGAGGCTGATAACACCTCTGTGATAACATATTTTAGAAGAAAAACAAAACAAAAGGCACACAATTTTTCTTCCAGCTAGAGAAGAGGAGGAGGTGAGAACATGTGAGGAAAACAACATGGAGACAACAGGGTCAGAAGGAGGGGCAGGAGGTGCTCCAGGTGCTGGAGCCAAGATTCCCCTGCAGGCTGTGATGAGGCCATGGTGAAGCAGCTGTGCCCCCACAGCCCATGGGGATCCACAGGGGATTCAGAGCTCCATCCACAGCCCAGGGGGGAGGTGCCCATGCCAGAGCAGGTGGATGCCTGGATGAGGCTTTGATCCAGTGGGAGACCTGGTGGAGAGAGGGGGCCCTTGCTCCCAGGCTGGAGCAGCCTGTCCTTGGAGGACTGCACCCCATGGAAAGAGGGAAACCCATGCCACAGCAGTTTTGGGAGGACTGTGTGCCCATGGGGGGAGTTCACACTGCAGCAGGTGTGGTTTGGCTGCTGCTCAGGAGAGTGGACCCACGCTGGGGAAGTTCATGGAGAACTGTCTCCTGTGGGAGGGACCCCACAGCCTCACAGGGGAAGGACCCCTCTTCTGGAGCAGCAGAAGAAAATCTCAGTGATGAACTGACCAAAACCCCCACGCCCTGTCTCCCTGCACTGTCGGTGGGAAGGAGGGAGGGGCTGGAAGGGAAATGGTGTTTTAAGGACTTATTTTACTTCTCATTATCCTCCTCTGATTCTGTTAGTAATAAATTCACTTTTCATCCAAAGCTGAGCCTGTTTTGTCATTGAAATATTTCTTCCCGTCCTTGTCTCACTCATGAAGCCTTTATTAGCTTCATTTTCCTTTTCCCTCCTCTGCTCAGCTGTGGCAGGGGAGGGTGACCAAGTGACTCTCGTGTTGGGCCAGTGTCAAACCACAACAAGGTTTCCTCACCTTCCAGAGTAACTTGGTAATTCTAAGAAGTAAGTTGTCTGCATTATTCTAAAGCTTTTACTGTTTCTTGAGTAAGACAGTCCCTGTGTTTCCATTCAGCAGTGAAGGAAACTGTTAAGTTCTAGGTCTAAACCTTGAGATCCTCATCAGCTCCTTTGTGGAACTATCCTAGAAATGGCATTCATGGGGGGAAATGGGTAGGCGTGGCTCCAGGAAATTACATGAAGTGATTATTTATTTGCACTTTGTTTTTAATGTTTTGTTGTTCTTCAGTATCTTTTTGCCAGAAGGAATGAATGCATTGGCAGAGATGCGCAGAGCTAAGTTGAGGGCTTAGAAATGGCTGAGACTTTATGGCCAAAGAAAGGCTAGGAGCAGTAAAAAGGTGTTTAATCTGTAGACTGTATAATTCAGGTTTTCTGGGATAAACTGTTTGAGTTTTACTTTGGAAAAATAAAATAAGTATATATTAGCACATAAAGAGCATTAGAAAACCTAATAAACTATTTCAAGAGCACAAGGACCATTGGTGTTCACCTACATCTTTAAATCCTTCATGGGGTGAATCAATTCCTTCCTTCCTAAAAGGAGTTTCAGAAAATAAGCCATAGTTCTCTACACTGAATAGGGATATTAAGCTTGTGTGTGTGTGTGTGTGTGTGTGTGTGTGTGTGTGTGTATATACGTATATATCTGCCTGTTGTCCCTTCAACCTTGCCATTTTCAGGGAAAAAATCCATTGCTTTATTCATGCTGTTTCTTAGTCTAAAATAGAAAATATAACTGCTTTATTATCAACACTTTTGCAGTATAAGACACTGAAGCTAGTAAAAAATTGTAGGAAAATTTTTCAACTCCCTGCTGTTAGGTGTAGTTTTTACTGGTTTCATCAGCAAAAGTTCTGCCAACTGAATTGTGGGTGGAAGGTACAAAATTTGTGTTGGCAAAAGATGATATTTATTTACTGCTCATATGAATATGGTTTATAAGTTGCTTCTGCAAGCAAGTGTGTAATATACACTTTATTTTTTTCTGTGTGATGCTTTGCATTCATTATAAGTGAAGGGATTTTTAAACGTTTGTCACTATGATTTGGAATTACCACATATCAGTAGCTACTGTGGATGATTAAAATTGTTGAGGAAAAACCTCCTTAGCATATTTCAGGCTTCATGTATGCATTGATCTCTAAGACAGTGAGATGTGTGGTGCATTTTAATCATATTGGAGTGCCTTTGTATCGTGCAAAACTATTTCCATTGAAGTCTGAAATGAGTCTGGCATGACCCAGAGCCGCTATGATAATATATTCTTGATATCCTTTACATGCTGATAACTGTTCAGTTGCACCAAAGCATTTTGTCAAGTTGTGTTCATTTTCTATGGGTGTTAATATATTTGGCAATGAGAGCTCAAATTGTTAGTCTTAAATTAGTATTGAATTTTGGTTGTCAATTCTAAATTGAGCAATTTCACCAACTGTTGCAGGATGCTGTAGCAAACCTTTGAGTTAAACTGTGCTCCTGTGTGTTGAATGTTGTAATTTTATGAGGTATGCTGTAACTACTTGTCTTCATCCTGGGAAAAGATGGGAATATGTTAATTTGATATTGCTATAACTTTAAAAGTTGAAATAGAGACAGTGCAGCCTCCCGCTTCTTTCCCTTTGTCTGTTGAGTGAAATCCTTACCAAGGTTTTTCTTGGTCTGTTTTAACATAATTTAACACAAATTCCATTTTCCTGGGTATCTTTGTAATTTAAAGACAAGTGCATACCAGCAGTTCTCTGCCATGGAGACATGTTCCTCTGGCTCCACAATGCCAGTGGTCCCACTAGGTGCTCTCACACAAATAAACCAGACTATTTCAGCCTGGGTTGATGATTTGAAAGGGAGTGGTGTTTGGTTAAAGAGCTGATTGCTGCATAAGGTCTTGTAGGAGTGCTCACTTGTTTTTGACTTCTCAGTCTTGGATCTTTAAGAAGATGCATTTACACTCCAGTCAGCTTTTCTACTTGTTTCAAGATGCTAGTCAAAAGATGAGATCTCCACAAAAGAGGAGGGCGAGAGGTTAAATTTTCTTCTGTTTCTTCTTCATGTGGACAAAACGTGGGGATTGTTTTAATTTGCAGAGCCTTACAGTGCCAATTGCAGGATAGCCATGATGCATACTTATTTAGTACAGCAGTCTCGGTTTAAATTTCTGTTTCATTAAATTTTGTTTGTAAACCACTGCTGTAGCCATAATTAGTATGAAACGTGTAGGAATGATATACACAGCATCCTAATGCAATCTCTGCACAGGGTTATGCTGGATACTGGCCGGTCCTGTTGCTTTATTGAAACTCTTTGCTACAACCACTCTTTTCATTCAGATCAAATGATGGGCACATACCTTCCAGTCTGATGATCAGCAGGCTGAGAGAAAGACAGTACTTGAAGATCTGACTGTGTGTAACACATTAATGACCTAGTAAGGCTGCAGGCTTTTTCTTGAGTCCCTGAATACACATCAAATGGGTGAATGAACAATTTCTTTATGTATGTAGGAGGAGGGATGAGTACTAGAAATGTGCATGTGTGTTGGAGTCCCTGCAGATCTCCAAAGTTGGCATGGCACTAAATTGTATGGCAGCAGTTGATCAGTTTTGATCTCGCAAATAGTGACTCCTGCAGGAGAAAATATAGGTAAGGGTCTGCTGAATGCTGCTTCTGTGTCCTTGCTAATTCCAGCATTTCTGCTTCTACTCCAGATTGCAATGTAGGCATACTCAAAATAACAGAGAGAAAATGCAGCTAGGAAACCAAGCCTGGGAGTAAAAACATTCTTGAAATTTTTAAGATTCTACAGCAAGGTTCTGAGTAGGACAGTGTTTGAAAAGATGCTGGGAAGTGGAAGGAAAGGGACTATTTCCTGCTGTGCATGTATTCAGGGCTTTATGCTAATAGATGAGTTTGGAGGAACTGGCTGCACACTTGATTTTTGCTTCTAGTAGGAGCAGCCCCCAGAATCCTGCAACATGCTGAGGGCGGGAGAGCAAGAGCAATCTGCTTCATTCCCCAAATGTGTTTTGGCACAGACATTTTGGTCAATGTTGTTAACTTTGTGATACCCATGGTATAGGAGTTCCCATGACAAACATACTCATATCTAACCCTGAACAGCAGGGTTAATCCCAACCCTTCAGGGTTAATTAAGAGGTAATTGCATGGGCCTCAATTAATCCCTGTTTAACTCAGTTCCATGTGATGGAAGGGCACTAGAGATTAATTTGGCATACTGCCTCATCAAATTCATTAATTTCATGAAATGTGAAAAAATATTTTAAGTGTGAGGTGACAGCTGTGACTCTCCTGCCCTATGATGGGATCTATCAGCACTGCACAAGACCTTAAATACTTGTCATAAGGCTATAGATATCAGCACGTTTGGCTGAGTTACAGAACTGCTGTCTCTTCCTCTCAGTGGCTACAGAAAATCTTTAAGAGACAGTATATTTAATCACATAGTAGCAAGGAACAGGTTCAGTGGAGGGGCACTGACTTCTTGAATCCCTGATGATTTTGGTGGGAGGGACAAATACTTACTCCCTCTGAATGAGGCCCATGGTGGCTTACACAAGAGTGTGTGCTCACGGTGGGGGGGGAGGGTACATCACACAGCACACCCTGCTTAGTATAAATTAAGGTTATAACTTGAGAGGATGCAGAAATGTTTTGTCATTACTCTGCAGATTACTGAAATCTTAGCTAATGAGATTTGACTCTCACACCTGCTGTAAGAGTAAATTTAGAGCTAGATGAAAAATTCATATGCATTAAATGGCTTAGTATGGAAGGTATGGCTGAAACAGCCCAGTGTCAGTCTCTTTAGATGCTGCTTCTGAGTGTTGAGTTCATACCTGGTTCAGTGGGACAGGAGGGCTCAGATAGGAGGTGAGTTACTAGATTTTCACTACTTGTTTTGGTTGGTTATGCCCCTACAACCCCTGACCTTGCCCAGCGTGGCACAAAATGCCCCAAAATACTCTGGTTTTGCTGACTTTCTCAGCTAGGCTTCCTCCAAACCACAAAATCTGGGTATGCTGTAACTGCAGTGTATACTCAGTATGAAAGCTGACTCAACTTGTGCTGCAGTGCACTGTACCAGGCAGCTCTCAAGTGATGCTGCTGCAATTTATCACCATAAACTGTTTCATATTGGAACAAACAATACTCATGAGGCAATCTGGATTCAAATTAATTCAAAAGCTCCATAACTGAAAAGTGAGCAGTCTCTTTGTGTTGCTTCTTTTAAGAAGATTTTATGATATGACTAGACTACAAATAGCTCTATTCATGATAAACTGGCAACTTTGCAAATTGTATATGCTAAAAGCTATTTGTTGTACAAGCTGTTCTGGAAAAAACTCTTAAATGAAATCTTCTCTGCCAGGGGCATGTGAGGCATCAATTGCATGGGTCCTGCCATAGGTGTTCCATTTCAGGCATCTCATAGATATGGGGGCAGGGGTGAGAAAAGACCATCTGATCCAAAAACCCTTAATTGCTCAAAGTTAATCACTCCAGGGTGTTAGACAAAAGGACAGGTCCAGTTGGAGACAGTTTTCCAGTCTGGTGAGGAAACATGTGAGGGTGAAGACGAACACAGAGGTTGCTTTTGGTCCTAAGTGTTTGCATTTGTCTCTCTGGAGCTCCTGCTGTATGCTGCCCTTTGAAGGCACTGCACTATTATCTTCCTCCAAAATACCCTAGAAACATCTCCACTTCAATGTCCATTAAGACTGTTGCTGTTATCCTTCAGATATCCTGTGTTTTCAGCATTTCTGGGACATAGTTGTGGATGGACTTTGTAAGGATAAATGGACAACAGAAAGAGACCTTATATGCTTTTGATTACATCAATCAATGTAATTTACAGTAAGCTATGGAACAGGGTATGGCATATGTGGTCCCTGTAGGCATTGCTACAGCAAATTACACCTATATTTGGAGACATATATTTCTTGAATATTAGTGTGGTGGACTTAAATAGCAAATGACACATCCTACCATGCAAATAAATGTTTTTGCCACCAGAAAGGGAGCATATATTATCCTTCAAGAGTAGGTCCAATGAGATCTATAGAGATGCTGAATGCAGCCTGCCAATAAAACTTTAGCAGTAGCTCTGGGAGTATCTCAGAGCCAAGGAGAAGAATTATAGTTATGTTTTAATGCACTTATCAAATCATTCCAATTCCTACCTCCGAGTAAAATTGTTTCTTGGAAAGTGAGCACTGTTTGCTCTGGACCTTTCTTTTCAAACTATTTTTACTTTCCTAATAATAAGTACACTGGAGGTTAAAAGCTATCTGCAGAGCAATTAGAAGCTCTTGAGGGGAATTTGGATTTGAATGTGAAGTAATTTATAGGTTCAAATTTCAATTGCACATATGAAATACACCTAGAAAATAATAGTACATGTGAAGGAAGCACAAGGAAGGAATAATAATACATGTAATGTATTATTTTATTATAATGAAAATAGTAGTACATGTGAAGGAAGCTGTGAAAACAGCTGGAATGAGGAGGGGTTAGGCATCTGAAATTGAAACCTCAAAATTTTCTCAGCTGATATTTAACTCTACAATGATCTAGATCAGGAGGAAGATTGCGTCAACAGAAATTTGCAGTATATTACATTCTTTTTCTGAGTAACCAAAGAAGTTGCCTGCTTTTGGTAGGCATAAATATAATTCAGCATTAAGCACTGCAGGAATCCACAAAATGGGCTGTTTTGTGAGACTAGTTCAGTGTAATGAATGTTTTCTAGATGCTTCCACTGTAGTGAGCTCAGTCAGAGTCTTGGCATCTGTCTGTCACATATTAAAACCCCTGATGTAGAGGAGCTGGTGTTGCTGCCTTCTCTGCCTATCTGAAAAAAACAGTATTTAGAACACATGTCCAGAACTTGGGAACTGGAGGTTTGGCACTTGTTCAGCAGGAGGTCAGATCTGTATATCTTGTAATAAATGGCCTAATTATTTGGACAAAAAGTTCAGTGAAATAGAGAGACTCTCTATTCCTGCTGTTATGTGCTTCTAAGTGTGAAAGATTTGAGCAGCCTGAGGTCCTTGTCCTGAGGCTTAATTAGCTCTTTCACTCAAGGATTGATTCCTGTAAGGAAAACAATCCCTGACAGAAGAATGGAGCGCAGGCATGTGCCTCCTGATAAAGTGGTTGTGCTGGCTTGGGGCTGTCTCTCTCCTCAGAAGTCTAGCAAGCCTCGAGGTGCTCTGTGCAATGGAGTCACAGAGGCAGCACACAGTTGCCAGCAGTGGGACAATTAATTGCTTTCCCTCCAAGGGATGGAAATGCAACCTGGGTTCACTGTCTCCCACGTCTGTGTTATCCAGCACTGGGCTGCTGGTTAAAATATTGGAAAACTGAAAGAACAACCTTGTTCCAACTCAGTTTTCTATTAAGGTGCCCTCTGTCTAACAGAGTAGAGCTGAGGCCCTAAGAAACCTAAGAATTACTCTTTGAAGGTTATCTGCTCAGCTTTCACAGGCTGACTGCAGTCCCAGACTAAAAATCTGGGGAAGGATGAAGCCCTCTTCAAACACAGAGCAGGTGCTGGGAAGAGTAGGCGTAGAGTAAACTTCATGCTAGACTTTCACATAAAATGTTATTTGGTAAGGGTAAAAGAGTGGGCACTTCTCTTTCTTCTTCTCTTCCTGCTTTTAAGTCAGAAGGGTCTCACAAATGAGGGGTGCAGTGGTGTTTGGGGTGCAAATGTCAGGGTGAGGAAAGCCAAAGGCATAGCAAGAGCTTACAGGATGACATGTGTGGCTCATGGAAAGTGAGGCAGGCACTACTTGTCCTTAAGCACTATCTTTGTGGTCTGTGGTTCAGGCAGGTCTGGGGCTGTAGATGACTCATAACAACACAGAAATGTCAGTGGAATAGAAGAACACAGGTGCTACCCAGGAATTTTGTTTTTTCAGGCTGCAGCATGGTAAGATGCACTTGGAAATCTCATTCTGAATTTGTGCTTACTGTATGGACTACACGAATAACAAAAATGGTATTCATTAAAGACTAAAACTGTAACAACTTAGCTGGAATCTAATTCAGTCCCTCAACTTGGTTTACCAATATATTCTGTGCACTTCATCTGTATGTAGTATGATTGTAATTATGATATCTTTGTTAGTCTAACTCCCCAGAACAAAAAAGTGCTTAGACATTAGCTGGCTATCTTCCTGATTTTTAAAGCCAAATGTCTAATTAGAGCACTTCTGTTTCTTACATTTATTTTCAGTTCTAGAGAGTGAAAGACAAGAAATCTCAACACAGCTGTGGCTCTTTTATAAACTCCAGCTTATTAGAGCTTGTGGGTCAAATTCTCTGGTGGTGCAGCTCCACAAACTTACTTTCTGCTGCTGTAACTCCAGATATAAATATAATTCTCTGTACATCTGTCCATATGTGTGTTCCTATGCATACACCAAACCCATAGCTGGTATAAATCACTGCGGCTCCTTTGGCTTCTGTGAAACTATAGTGATTTCTTACCAGCTGGGTATCCGGTCCACAGCATCTGGTTTTCCTTTTCCCTCCCTTAATAGCACTGATGAATCAGAATTCCTAAAGGAGGATAATGCTAAACATAATTAGACAGGATATGTTCAAGAAGAAAATTTAATTTGAAGAGGTTTGCACAGAATTTTTATTGGCCTCAGGTGGAATGCTGGGACTTTATCTTAATGAATCCTTTCTACAGATCCATTTCAAAAACTGCATTATGCTATTATGTGATGGAGTGTACTTTAATGGTGCATTGCACATATGTTTATTCAGTTGGATTTAAAAGTTCTTCTGTAAATTAGTAGAATTATTTTGGGCTGTAAAAAAGGTGTAATAACATAACCTGAAATTTTAAAATATTTACACACAGAAAAGTTTATTTAAACTTTGGCACCTACATGATTTTAGAAAGTCCTGTTAGTAACTCAAATATGAGACTGTGGATTGGAGCTTTCTTCAGAATTAACTTGATTGTTAAGAAATCAGTCTTTTTTCTTTTTCTTTTTTTTTTTTTTAATATTATTGTATCCATCAACAGCTCACAATTTAAATACTGATATTTTATTATTGTGTAATATTTTCTGCTTCTAAAACTATATCTAGTTGCTGTCTTTTTGTTGTGATTGTGTAAGTACAACATATTTTAAGGTTATTTAGGTAAGTCCTCTTAGATTTTGTAAATATGTTCAAGATACTGGGTGAAGTCTTTACTTTTCCTTATTCCATATCCATTCACCTTGTATCTTCAGAAGAGTTTGGTAATTTTTATTATTAATAACAGGCAGTATCTAGCTATCGTTTACCATGACATGATTTTATTCTAATTCAGGTGCTACGTTTGGGGCACTTGTATCAAAACCAGTGTATCAGTAAAAAGAAAAAAAACCCACCACTATTGTTGTGTTTTTTTTTTTTTTTTTTTTTTTTTGCTCCTCACCATGAAGGTTTATGGGGGTTGCCTTTGCGGCCAACATTAAGTAGAGAAAAAACAAATAATAGGCAAATTACTTCTGAGCTTAGAGAAGTGAGAGAAGAAATAGGGAAGCTGCTAGGTCTGTTTCTCTTCTTCTATAATTGTATTAAAAGTGAGGGAACCTTAACAAAGAAGTATTGGAGCTGTTATACAAAAGCAAGCTGCAAGCTCCCTCTGTCCTGGCACTGCCAAATGAGATTTAGAAGGTGATAAAGTCATATGGAAATGGAATGTCTTCTATGTCCCTAGTATTTTTTCACTGACTAATTACTGCTATCATAGGGGTCACTTTTTTTTTTTTTTTTTGGTAGCTTCTCTGTTAACACTTCTTAAATGAAATTGCAAATCTGTGTTATCTTCTCTATGTGCATAAGACATCCCATCTAGCTGGTGATTGAGGTCTTGATGAATCTAGTATTTCAGTGAAAAATTACTTTGTAGCCATTAGTTATTCAGAATATGCAATTGGATAGTGAAATATAACTATTCAAAACATGTAATGAAACTTGGAGGGCCCTGCTGAAAACTGCAGGCAAACCAAGCAGTAACCCATAGTGCTGCATGTAGATTTATAGTTTGTTAAAAAAATGGGGGGAATAATAATGAAGTATTCTTTATTTTAGAAATAAAATTTTAATAGGCCTTCCTAGGAAGGCTCAGGACAGAATTTAAAGTGCCAGAAGATGATTGCTGTTGCCTCATGATCAGGTGTTGAGAAAACATCTCCCAAGATCCTGACATGGGAGTTAGTCACTGGTTTGCAACATGTTTTCTAACAGTTTGGAGCACCTTTTTCCAGAGTTTGCATGATGAATGAGTGCACCACATATTCTGACACCATGAGTTCTCTTTAATTTAATTAACAATTAAATAAACAATTAGCAAAGTTTGGGTACAACCACAGTGCAGTCTGATCACAGTAATGAGAGAGGTTCTGTGCTTGTACAGACAGATCTAATGCTGTTACACAGCAAAAATAAATAGCTCACCCAGCAGATGTGGCTTCATGTTGCAGGCCTGTTCCTTAATTTACATACAGGTGTGAATCTAATCTCTATTTGTCTCCTTTTACAAATATTTTGCACCTCTGTGGCCTTGGAAGTATTCACATTTTAAAACTAGAAATGGGCTTGAGCATCTCCTGGTGCTTAACTGGAGTGGGAAGAGGAAAAAGAACATTGTGTCCAGACGAAGGGATTAGGTCCTTCTCACATTGCCTTTTCCCATCACTGAGCACTTCTATAAGAATGTGTCTGGCTTCAGTGAGTCACTGCTGGACTGAATATCCTACCTCTCTGCTGCTTTTAGTATCCTTTGGGGTGAGAGTGGAGGAAATTTGCTTCCATAAAATTGAAAACAAAACTCTGATGTGTGCTGTGGTGATAAGCAAGTCCATATTCGTGCAATTAGATACCTTTTCCTGTGTTTCTCTGTTACTTGAAAGCATCAAACCTGAAACTGGAAAGTAAGTAAAATGTAGACAGGAAGCTGACTTCTTGCTAAGATGAGAAATCCCTACCTATTTTCTTTTGTGCTGGTAGAATAGCAAATGCCACAATGGTTATGGTGTTCAGTGCATGGGAAAGCAGGGCTGACAATTCTGGGCTGAAACTCCAGGGACGGTGCTGTGGATGCTTGCAGCAGCCTTGAACTGCAGGCATGTGCCATGAGCTAAAGTGTCTGTACCTTGTGTGAGGCTGTAGATTCTGGAGTGACCAGTTAAAGAATAGATCTCTTCCATGGTTATAAGGGAGCTGGGAGATGGGGCCTTGTGAGCGTCTTCTGCCCCCCAAACTGAGTTGTGTACATCTTCCTCTGACTTTCCTCTCTCGTGCTTTCTGTACAAAATTGAAAGTTTATTGTTAATAGCAGCTTCTTTTCTTTCTTTCCAACCACAATCAAAATAATCTGATATTTTCATGGTGAGGGAGCTCTGTCAGAAGGAGATGCAGCATCTCCAGCAGCAGAATCACGTGCTAAGCTGAGGAATCCTGTCAATCATTAAGGCTGATTGATCCAGCATTACAGGAGTTAAACCATTTTTAGGAAATCAATTTAAATCAAAGGTCGGGGAGTAAAATAGATTCTGTTCTCACTACAGCTTCTATCTAAAGAACTCCAGACTTTCTTGGTTTGAGGAATTCTTATGTGCAAGGGAATTGTAACCAGAATGTTGGAAATATAAAGAAGGTGGAATTTTATGGAAAATAGAGGTGTTTGCAAAGTATTCCTGAATGGGCCAGAATTCTTCCTCAGAAAATGGTTTCTTCTCCACATTCTAATTAGAGAGTTAAATGTGATTAACAGCATTCTTGCCACCTGAGTAGCAGGATTTGCATTTAGGAGGTCTGTCCAAACCCTGCAAAGTCTACCTAGCAGCACTAATGTAGGACTGGGGTAGATTTTATTCATCGGGCAGGACTAATGTGATTTTGGCTTACTGTAGTTGTCATGAGTGTTTGAGATGAGGCTTTATTTATGTTTCCTTTTCTTTTGAATTCTTTTTAGTTGACAAAGCGTAGTGTTTTCCATTTCCATAGTGTCAAACAAAGTGTGTTTCCATTTAGTAGCCTAGACTACTCAAAACCTTGACTTTCATGCCTCTTAGGAGAGGCTGGTCTGGTTAGCTTATTAAAGCAGAAATTGCTTAACAAAGCATATACTCATGTTATTTGTTGTAATTCAGTCCTGAAATAGTATTCTAAATGATACACAAGTCTGTCTATTGGGACAGTTAGAGTGGGGTGGTTTTTTATGTTTTGAAAGAACAGGTAATGTCCTAATGCTCTTATTTATAGCCACCAGTGTGACTTCATTCATGGAACACCCCCTCCCCACACGTCTGAATATATATTGTAAGTTCAGTTTTATAGCAAGTAACCTTGTAGTTTGAGCTGTAGGAGCCATGAAACCCCAAACACAATGTGTTAAGATGAAATTTTCCTTAGAAAATGACTGGCTATGATTGAAAATGGCATCATAACCTCCTGAGGTTTATTATATTTTTTTAATCTGGAAAGCTCTGGATTTTTTCTGCTAGATAAGAGTCAGTTGCTCCACTAGAATCCTATTTCTAGATTTGAATTTTTCACAGTGAAAAGCCTCATATGCCAAGGTGACTAGATACATTTCATTAATGTATTTTATTTTGATTATAAATTCACACAGAAAATGCATACCTCTTTATGCTCAAGCTGCAGGAGGGAGATATTTTCTTCTGCTTAGATCCACTCTCAAAACACTGGCCAGTCTATGTAATGATACAATCTTTGCACACAAATATAAAGGAAAAGACAGACAACTTTCCTAAGAATAGTTATTCCAAAATGATCTGCAGCAAAAACAAACCAATGGAGTTGCAATGACTATTTAAAAATGTTGTTTAGCTTAGAATCAAGCTAAGAAACATGAAGGAAACCCCCACACTAGAAAACTGATGCACTTAATTAGATCTTGAATTTGCATGCAGTTTAAGGATGGATTGGGCAGTTCTCCTCTCTGTGTGCCCTTTTTCAGAGGGTAATTGGCAGGGGGCAATTGAGTTATTTAATTTATCTTCCTTGAATCTGAGTCTGCTGCTATAGGCTGTCAGCTACCAGCAAACAAGCACTTCATTTAAAATACTGTTGAAAAGTTGGGTTCAGTCCTGTTGCATCTGGTATGCAGATGGGATGCTACTTTTTTGTTCAAATAAACAGAAGAAGCAATTAAGCCCCTTTTGGAGTAAGATATTTGAAACAATAGGAGGCACCATCTGAAATGCAAGCTCAATCAGATACTGAGCCATGTGGATAGCAGAGTTTTATATAATGTTGAATGCAAACATAGATTGGATAAGTGGGGTTTGAGGCTTTTCTTTCTTTTCCCTTGTTTTTGGAGTTATCTGGGTATGAACAAAGACACAACCAGGAGAAGGGATGGCAGCAAGAGAGGGCAGAGAAAAATGTCCTGAAGTTCCCAGTTCATTATTCACTTTCCTGTACTACTCTGAAACACCAAAGACATGACAGCAGGTTTTGCCTTCCTCCTTGGCAGTGTTGTGTAGGACCCCAAGGCCCCACAGACTGTCACTGCTGCAGAACAATTGCAGATGATTCCCTCTGCCTATGAAAAACCAGCTGACACACAAAGATTTCTGATTTCTGTTTTCTGATTGCAAGCACTCCATCCATTCAGCCACACAGCAGAGTGTTTTCATCTCTAAGTGTGATTACTCTTTATACACTTGCAATTAGTTTTAAGGCAAAAGCAATCCTATATTTTTCATTGTTTCTTTTTTTGTTGTTGTTCTTTACGACTGTTGCTGAATGACTTTGTCAGTATGACTTTTTTGTCCCTGTAGAAGAGACAGCTTATGCATAGGAATATATGTACAGCACAGAAATATATACAAAATATTCTTAAGAAAAAAAATTGTTTTAAATAATATATTCATTGTCCTCAAGAATGCAATGCTGGCATGTGAAGTGGCAAACATATGTACTCACAGTTTTGGAATTTGATGTATCTTGTTTTAAAATAACATTTTGCATGTGTCCCATTAAGTTACATCTCAGTAACACAGATAAATTAGTCGTCATCTTGCCTTTTCTTTTTTTAAGAGTGTATGTTATTTAACATGACAGCATAACTTCTCATGTTTTTATGTGAAATGTGGAAGATTTTTCCCCAACGGCTCCACCTGCCTATCTTGGAAGAGCTGGGTATGAACAAAGATATGACCAGAAGGAGGGATGCCAGCAAGAGAGGATAGAGAAAAAAGCCCTGAAGTTCCCAGTTTGTTATGCAGTGTCCTGCACTACTGCTTCATTTAATGGAAGAAAAGCAGTTTTCCTGGCTGAGACATTACCACTCATCCTCCAAATTCTAACATCAATGCCAGTGCAAATGAGTGACCGCTGCTTTTCAGGTTGTGCAGAGGCAAACAGCTGACCTTGAAATAAAATTGTTTTACTATTGTTAATATTATGACTTTTTTTAATCAATGGGAAAAAAAACCAAAACAAAACAAAAACAACAAACCCAAATCTTCTTTCTGAAGGGAAATAGAGCACAGCATTATAATATTTTTTTCATAAAATGTGTAAAAGTGTTTGACATCTACAGCTACTATGTACAAAAGCAAAGAAAGTAAATGTAAGGAGCAGAAACTATTTACCTAATTCAGCTTCAGCCTGAAAATAATTTTTTTAGTTTTTTTTCCTTTTGTAGTAATAGTTTTATAACACTTTTGTGTTATAAAAGCAGAAAGATAAGAAAATACCTGGAACGGAGGTTTATTATGCAATAAAATCCCTATTACTGAATCAGATTACATACATGATGGGGCAAAATAGGTGATCTTTCTGATCTGGCTGCTGCCTGAAACATGGTCTGAGAAAAATCCTGGGTGTATATCAGCTTCTCATCAGTCTAATGGTAAGTAATATGTCTCTTACAAATTTTGTCGTGTACAATGTAGTACACAGTTACAATACATAAATCAAAATATTTACATATAAAACTTGACAAATAATAGAGAAAAAAAGCTCAAGAAAATATTTGGATTAATGTCAGAAAAAACCAAGAATTTTTTGGAGGGTTTTGAGTAAAATGAAAATAAAAGTTTTTGTTAGGTACAATTCAACCTGAATTAAAACAAAACTGTTTTCTTTCAGTTATTGGTAACCTTTTGATTTATTTCTACAGGTCCTGGTGAAATGAATTACTCATAGTTAGAAAGGCTTTTGCAAACAAGTCATATTTCTGACATGAAACATTTTACTTTAATGTCAAAGATAAATGATGTTACCAAATAGATTTATTGGTAGGAAACACACTCCTAACTTGGTACATTTGCAAGTAAGATTTGCCTCCTCCATTAAGACTGTCTAGCCAAGTTGATGTTCAACTCCCCTCCCCTTAAAACCACTTTTTATTAGAGTTCAAACTGTGTAGGACTCCAGACTCTTAAATTATGCATAAATTCAGTGTTTCTAACATGCTTAGAATTTCTATCTGTGCATATAATGACTTGGCACTATACTTTTGTCTATATGTTGGTGCATTTACTTCTGCTTTTGTTCATCTTATGGTTTTGAGATCTTCTGACTTTTGGGAGCTCTGATGAAAATCCCTGTAGGAACAATATTTATCCTTAAAGACATTAATGAAGCCTCTGTTTTATTCTTTTCTTAAAATATTAGTGGTGTAGCTTTCAGGGTGAAGAAAGCAAAAGGGCAAATGGAGTCAACTGGTGCAATGTTTAGGCTGAAAAGAGGTGTTATGCAATCTTGTCCAGAATCAATTCCATTGATAAATATTCTACTGCAAAAATGAAGAGAGAGATGAAGACCCTTGGACTTGAGCTGTTGTTTACTTGGTTGTTTTATTAAAACATTCCATGTTTTTAACGTAAATCACAGCAGGTTGCTGTGATTAGCAAGTACTCCTAAGGTTACCTCACCTCTTGTGGTAGGTTTCCTGGAGCCAACCAAATGCAATATGCATCCAGATGAATCCTGCTCAGCCAGCAGCAGATTTAAGGTTTGTTTTAAATGCTACTGAAACTCAGAGCAGAGCAAACTGAAGTACAGTCAAGTATGAACTTGGTATACTGTACTTTTCATGAACCTGTACAGCAACAAATGCTAAATTTCAAAATGAATATACATCAGCTAAGCCTAAGGCTATGAGGACTGACATCAACCCTCCACCCCGGTCCCAAGCCCTGACATGTGGTTCTTTCCAGGCTGTTTTGAGGTAAGCCATCTCCCACATAACCTGTTTCCACCATCTCTCCCTTCCTCTCCTCTTTTCCCCTTAGATATAGCATTGCAGCTGAGCATTGCTGATCTATTTCGGGGTGCCCTTAATGCCTTTTGCAGGCAAGTGTCTAACATAATATGTCTAATTAAAAAAAAAGTTGAAACTGATGACTTGGTTTAGCTCTTAACACTTATAATTACCCTAGCAAAGGTCTTGATCTAGGGGAGTGAAGGAGTATGAAATAAATATTTCATATTAATGTGAAGCATTCATATCAGTTGTTAATTTTTAAATTTTAACAGTCATTCCTTTTGCCAACATCAGCTACTCTTTTACATGTTATATTCCATTGATTTACATAACAGAACACTCATTGAGTTTGCTGTTGTATAATATTTTATTGATGGAAAAGAATTAGTAGAAAACATTTTGATCATAGTGTACTGTGACTGCTGTAGAACAAGTTACAAAAGGTCATAAATCAGAAAAGGATGGAAATGTTGTTCATGGGATGAGGAAGTGAATATCCCATGTAGAGTTGGATACATGTTGCAATCTTTTATTTAAACTGCATACAGAGTACTAACCCCCCAGAAAATAAATAAACGAGAAAATATATCCACAAAAAATCAGTTTTGAAGTGTTTTACGTTTATGGTGGGGTTTTTTGCCCTTTATAGAAAAAAAATATTGTTTTTCTAGCAGGAAATTTTGACATAACAAAAAGCTATGAAAAGAAGTTCCAGAATGTTTGTAGGATGACAGCTACATCATGTCAAGAACCTTTAATGATGAAGGGCCAGTTACACAAATTATCTCCATGAGCAGTTCAAATCTTAGCAGCAGTTTACAGGAAAAATGGCCCTGAATGCCTTTGCATAATGAACAAGTTGATCCCAAACAAATAGCAAATAAATTTGTGTGGAGAGTGATCTATATCATAGCTGCATTGACTTTCTTTTCTCCTTTATTTTAAGAGGTTGATTTTCTACCCTGTATTTTACTTGCAGTTCTATAATTGTGACTCCTGCATCTATAGACTATCAAATAAATTGTGACAGGCACCATCAGTAATTTTAGTAAGAAACTTCAAAACAGAGAAGTATAATAAAGGAGTGTCAAAATAACCTGATCTACTGGTAATATATAAGACTTTAAAATAAAAGTATATAGGGTAAAGTAAAAGAGATGAGTAGGTTGCGTTGTCTGTTGATTGCACTTAAACCTTCTGTTGCAATTAGAAGTGAAGTGCACATTACTAGAAAACCAGTTGTGTTAAGCAGGGAAACCAACCTAGCTACAGAAAAGGAAGATTTCCTAACTCCCTGGGCTTTTCTGATGTGACAAACTAGCTTGACTGCATCAATGAACTGACTCATTAAAGAAATGTCTTTTGTGTTCCTTACATAAATACTTTCCCTCTAGTAAATCTATTTTTTCCTCTCACAGAGTTATTCACAGAGTTTCCTCTCTGTGAAGACTTATCTGAAGAGAATGAATGAAAAACTCAAGCCTCAACTATTGCTGTTTACTTCTTAGTTGATGTCCATCTAAGATCCTCATTTATTGTTGCTGGGAAGAAGTTCAGTGAGCCAACGCCTCTCTTTGAAAGTGAGATCAACTTTGTGCTCTTTGTAGATGAGGTGTACTTGCATGACCACAACGTTGCATGAATGCTGGTTTGAGTTCTTGCTGGCTATAAGAGTCATTTGATTAATGATTCTAGATCATATGTGTTTGGTTGCCTTTATCAGATAAACAAGCCATGAAAAATCCCAGTGAACACCTACATTGTCTCACTATGTGGTACATAAAAAGGATACCTCTCAGGCTAAATAACAACAAATGAAGAATATCTGTGAGGAAAAACAGCAACAATCTTGAATGTAATGAATTCAGAAAATTAGTTAGTTGCTATTTAAACTTTTCATATCAGAATTCCATGTCATTGCATGTCCAAGCTTTTCTAGCCTGTTGAGACATGATACTTCATCTTAAACCTCTTAGTTTTAATCTCAGCACTACTAAATACTAAATAGATACTGATTTTTGAACTTATGTTTTAGAGAAAGAGGCAGCATAATTTAAAGATGTTTGGGTAGAGTGAGGAGGGCTAGCATGGCAAAGGGGAGGCAGTCACAAAATATATTTCTTGTCAATATAGAGAAATAGCTGAGCTTTAGAGAACACTTCTCCTTGACACCCATCCCCACACTCACATTTGCTTTGCCACATTAAATACTTGGAAATACTGGCCTTTCTGAAACGGTAGCAGCAAGAGAAATAACAGTAAAAACCAGTATTTTTCAGCAAAACAATAAAGGGAATGGATGATGTTTTTCCAGTATAAGAGCACAATGAACACATTGCTGTTCCTCTGCAATGTCTTGATGATAATTAGCAGATCCTTTTCCCTTTTTTACTGTAGAAGTATTGTGAACTACTATGTCAAGCAGCCAACTTCTAGTCTAGTTTAGGTGTGTTCTGAATATGGCACCTGGGTTCATGGATATGTACCAGCGGATAAAAAACAAGTGGCTTTTTTACACTAAGGGCAGATAACCATCTTTATTGAAAGACTGATAAGTATATCTTTGTCTTCAATTATTTGTTTAATTCCACTGATATTGTTAAATATAAAGGGATGACTGGTGAGGTTGATGCAACTTAGCTATGCTTCAGTGAGCAAGGTCAGGTTTTCAGAAGTGAGATTGTCATTGATTTCTTTCTAAGTTGCCTATGCTCAACCACAGAGTTATTGAAGTACTTCTTGTTGGCTGGTTTTATAAGGAACCTTACTGTGCACAAGTCCATGAGACCTGACAAGATAAATCCAAGGCTCTTGAGGGAAGTGGCAAATGAAGCTACTAAGCCATGCTATCATATTTGAAAAGTTGTTGCAGACTAGTGAAGTTCTGTCATAGTTTTCCCACAGCTGGCAAGTGAGCACCAGGCAGCCAATTTCTTACTTTCCCCTGGTATGGCAGGGGAGAAGACTGGAGGGGTAAGGGTGAGAAAACTCATGTATTGAGATAAAGACAATTAAATCAGGAAAGTGGAAGCTACACACAGAAGCAGAGCAAAACAAGGAATTGATTCACCACTTCCCATGGGCAGAGGGCAGATGTTCAGTCATCTTCAGGAAAGCAGGATTACATCATGAATAATGGCTACCAGGGAAGTCAGAATGCCATCACTCTAGCTGTCCTCCCCTTCCTTCTTCTTCACCTTGTTTTTAATTTCTGAACACAATGTCATAGGAAATGTCCCTGTGGTCAGTTGGGGTCAGCTGTCCTGGTTGTGTCACCTCCCCATTTCACATGCCACTCAGCCTACTTGCTGGTGAGGTGGTGTGAGGGGCAGGGAAGACCTTGGCTCTATGTAAGTACTGCTCATCAATAACAAAAACATCTCTATATTATTAAAAAAAAAGAAAATATTTCAGCCCAAATCCAAAACACAGCCCCATACAAGCTACTATGAAAAAAATTAACTCTATGCCAGCCGACACCAAGGATAGAGGTTTCCCAGGAGTTGCAAAAAGAGGAAACCAAACCCCCAGGTTTAAAAAGGAAAAAAAAAATATTTGTGATGAGTAGGTCAGGGGAGGTGATTTTCCCCTCTACTTCACTCTCGTGAGACCATACCTGGAGGAGGCCTACGAAGATGACCAGGGGACTGGAGCACCTCCTCTCTGACAACAGGCTAAGAGAGTTAGGATTGTTCAACCTGGAGACAAGAAGGTCCCAGGGACACCTCGTAGCACCTGCTAGTACTGAGAGAGAGAGAGCTGGAGAGGGACTTTTTACAAGGGCATGTAGTGATAGGACATGGGGTAATGGTTTTAAACTGGGAGAGGGTAGATTTAGGTTTGGTGTTAGGGAGAAATTTTTTACTGTGAGGGTGGTGAGGCACTGGAACAGTCTTCCCTGATAAATTGTGGATGTCCTATCCCTGGAATTTTCAAGGCCGGAGAGCAACCTGGTCTAGTGGGAAGTGTCCCTGCCCATAGCAGGGACTGTTAGAACTGGATCTTTAAGACCCTTCCAATCCAAACCTTTCTTCAATTCATCTCAATAATGGAATTATGGGCTGTTATATGAAGTTGTTTTTTTTTTTTTCCTTTAAGAATTTTCCTTTAAGAGCTGAGGTCAACATGAAATTACCTTTCAGTAACTACTGATGGACATAATTCACTACATCATTAGTTTCTAAGCAATTTTGTCACATTGCAATCCTTTCATGAATATGCAGCTTAAATGGAAGAACTAAGAGCTGAACAATGTACAAGCTATAATTTTATCCTACTAACTATGACAGCTGGAAGAGGATACTTCAATTTTTAAAAGCTTGTATAGGTTTATAAAGGCAACGGTGGAAGTACCACTGGCTGCTGTCAGTTCTGATAGCTGTCAATATTTATTTAACAGCAGCAGCTTTACACAAATTATATTTGCACCCAAAATAAAGCATTTTCTCACTTGCAGTGTTTTCATGGAAATAACAGTTAAACTTTTAAAATAAAGTTATTTCTATTTGCATAATTTTCATGTGCACTTTATATATAGGTATTTAAACTGAATATTGTAACCAAGAGCTACTGTCCCTCCCAAAATCTCAAGCCAATTAGGGAGCATGAGGAAGGTTCAGGAAGGATAGGATTTCTAACAGTTTCCCTGTAAGTGCAGCTGCAGCTGCGGGTGGAAGGGGCAGAGTTGTGCTGCCTTTTGGGCATGCACTGTTCCTTTGTGCTGCTCCAAGTGGGCAGATGTGTTTGTACCTGTTGACTGTTTGTCCTCATTCTGGACAAGTCTTGGAGTTTCAGGGCTTCTGTGGAGAAGCTTCTTTTCTGCAGAGGATCTTTTTACACTCCAGACTTAACATGTTACATTAGGTCACAGCAAAGATAAGGTTTGAATGAAAAGATGGAACCAATCATTCCCAAATCCTAAGCAGTTTATACTGGCTTGCTGAATTTTCTTCACATTCTAAAACAAAAAAACCCAGTCAAACTATAGCCTGTAGAAACAAAACAAAACACAAGCATAATGATGAACACGTAATGAAACCAGCTCTAATAGTGACAGGGCAAACATCTTCCATGGTCCCCAGGACCCAGCTCCAAGGCTGGCTGCAATGAAGCTGCCACTGTGAGACAATCCATTCATAGGTGGGCGCAATCCTAGGGAATTACTCAGATGTTGGACCAGAACTAGTGTGTTTCTAAAACACAGGACAAGGTGCACAACTGAGACTTACACAGAGCCATAGGCATTTAATATCACTCCTAAAGTCATTCTTTTGGGACATGGTCAAAGCTGAGTAACTTTGTTTTAGGGAATTTCACAGATTCTGTGCAGATGCATTCATGTGTGGTTCTACACCCTTGTCCTCTCAACCAACATCACTGATTCCCCATGGGAGTGTTGGTCTTTGGCCATTTTTCATGGCAAATAAGGGCCTAGCTTTTCCCTCTGCACTTCTCTGCTGGAAATGTTTAGGGTTTCTTAGAGTGGGGTGAGGTAGACAAAACAGGGTGGAAGATCGCATATTTTCTTTTACACTGGTGTATCTGTGCACTTCATTCCGCTTTACACCACTGTAAGGAAGGATGAAATGTAATTAGAATAACAATAAGTGCATATCTTGGAAGTTTGGCGCCCTGGTTTAAAAATGTCTACAGGCATTTCTTTGAAATAGAGTAATCACTGATTAAAGTGATTATCAGTTATTCTTACTGAAAAAGTCACTGATTGCTTTCTGTTTTTTGTAGAGGCCTCAGTCCTTCACAAAGGCCTAAACAACATCAGTGATTGGAAAAGGTTGTAGTCTAGGCTCTTTTCTTTCTTGAAAAGCAACTCCAATTTCAAACCACTCTCAAGGCACTGTCAAGCTAGCACACAACAGCTGAGAAAAATCTTTGAGTAATTAGATCTCAAGCACAAATAAAAAATGGTGTTTTTCTTCATGGATGTGCAATTATTTTGACATTTTCTCATAAGTTAAGTTGGGTAAAAGTTTACGTTTCAGTAATCAAAGTAAAAAAAAAAAATAAAAACAACCCAAACTAAATTGTTAGGTTTAGACTGAAATTTAAAACTGCAGCTCTGCCATCACTTTAGAAAGAGCTCCTTGGGGACTTTGGTGCCCAAGTCAGGCAGCTGACCAGAAAGTTGACAGGGGCTAGAGCTGCCATGTCTGCAAACAGACGCAGGTAGACAGCAGAGGAGAAACCTCTTGTAGACCACCCTTGTAAAAAGCACTCTCAGCAAGGCATGCTCTGTTTCCAAACAATGAGTAGATTCAATCTGGACAAATAGGTCAGCAAGATGCCTTCATGTGATGGTAGGACCAGGATGCCTTGATTGCTCTGGTTATAAGCAGGAGATGTTTGGTTGAGCAAAGAAGTTATTTCTGCCTTCTTGGGTGAGGAAATTGAGGTAAGCATAAGGGAACACTGTTCTTTAAGCAAAACTTCTAAAACTTTTGAACTTCTTAGCTTTTAAAAGGAGGAGAAGCTTCAGATCAGATAACATCACATGGAAAAATTTATTCTACCTGTGAAGGTTTTATAATATTTGTTAGTTGCCAGGTAACAGGGTTTTATAACAGGAGATGCTGCCCAATTATAACTGGAGAACCCAGTTTGTTGTCTAGTGATGAATTGGTGCCTACTCTCAGATGGTCTTATTTCAAATGTCATATGAAGATTTTTATTTTTTTTTTTAATTTCTGTTGGTTGGTTGATTGGTTGGTGGGTTGATTGGGGTTTTTTTTTGTTGCCAAACAGCTTGCTAAGGATTTAAGTTCTTTCCTTCATTCCTCCTCCAGCTCCCATTCCAGAAGAACCCAGTGTGCATCAGTTGTTCTCAAACAGTAGCCTCTAGGGCAACACACAGCTGGCAAAGGATAGGTGGGCAGTAGTAGGAATAGTAAGGTCCTTTTCTGAAAACCTACTCAGACTATTACAAGTGAAAAGAGAAGAATATTCTTCTTCACCAAAATGCCTCAGAGTGCTTTCTGTGCACATATTTATTTACAAGCAGTTTCCCAATGGCCTGGAACTGTTTTGCCTAGAACTGAGCAGGGTGATGATTCTAGGTGGCCCTCCCAGATTGTCAAAAGAGAACGAAGCAGATTAAGAGAAGATGGGATCAGCAAGTCTTTGGTGAAGGAGGCATGCATGTGCGGAAGCAGGAGATCTCACAGATTTTTTATGCTTCTTTCAAAGGATAATAAAATAAAAGTTAGTAACTGTAAAACATCAGATGATTAAAAGAAATGTGCTGGATTTCCTAGGAAGGTAAAATTCTACAATTTCTAACACATACCATAGGATGTTGGGGAGATAAAATATTGTATTTATTTTAATTTTGAAGCATTGCAAAGATATCAACTAAGGTATAAACAGTTTCAGTATTTTTCTCATTTGTTGCTTTTGTGTGTGTGTTTTATTTGTTTACAAATATAAACTGCATATGAGAAAAATCTTCCATTTCAATCTACATAGAAAACAGACTTTTGTGAGTAGTTATTCTAGTCATTAGAGATTTTATAAATTAATATTACTTCTTTGATTGTTTGTTTGCTTATTTATTAAAGCTGGATTTTCTGTGTGTGCGTCAAATACATTTGGAAGGCAAAGAGCTAAAATATGATTATCAGGAAAGAAGCAAACATAATTATGGAAAGCAATGCGAAAAATCCTAGAAGGAATTATTCTGATCTACTTTTTTGTACATAATTCTAAAAAGGCTCTCTCCTCTTTTCCTCCACCCTAATCGTGACCTGGAGCCTGAACTATTCAAATAATGACCCAAACACACACATGCAAAAAGTCAGTATTGATACCATGTCACGTCTGGTAAAAGCCAAAATTAAAGCAAGTAATTTACCCCGTGGTGGCATGAGGATATCAGGTTTAGATAGATTTAATTTATCAATAGGGTCAGGCTGCACTGAATATGAAATCAAATTACACAGAAGCAGATGCTGAAGTCCAAGAGGAGAAGGTGTAGATTGACTGGAGAAAGGCAGCCCATCAAAGGCGCCTTTGTCCGGGGTTGACTTGGTGAAGCAGCTGACAAGTGGCCATCAGATCCTGCAGCCAGGCAGCTGCATGATGGGACTTTGACAGCTGACTTCATTAGGGACCTTAGGACACGTGCAGGGATGAATTTGTCCTTTAATTGAGCTGGGCCAGGAAATAGCACCGAGATGGCAAACAGCAGTGTAAAGGGCTGAAATGAACCCAAGGGCCAGATAGGTAAATTTCATGCTCTTGTGATATTTGACATGTATGTTCTGTTTGTGTGTATGACATTTGTGTGTTTATCACCAGTCTTAAAAGCCTTCAGAAGTCAAAATATATACGCAGCATGGAAGTCATCAGGAAAATTTCTGCCCGAGTGTGGTGGAGGGTGAAAACATTGCATTGATCAGGGATCCCCAGAGGCAATGACTCTGTATGAATAGACTTCCACAGCCCACCATTCTGGGAATAAATCTTGCCTTTCTGTTTGCATTAATGCCATCATTTCCTGCTTACTTAGCAGATAGCAAAGCCTGTAAAGCAAATTCTGCGACTTGTGTGCAGTTTTCTCTTTACAACTCTGTGATGTTTTCTCTGGGATAACATTTCAGGAACCAGTGTAAAAATCTAGATTGAGTCAAAATGCTGATAGAAACTCTGCATTAGTTTGCCTTGCCTGGCTTTTTGTCTTACCTTGCCAAGAGTCTGGGTTGATTTTTAAACATGGGGTGGAGGTGATAGAGGCTCTGTAGGGGGTGGAGGGAGAAAGTCCTTCAATTCATCCTCAGGCAAAATGTTGACAGAAGGCAGGGCTCCCATGGAAGGAGACAGTAGTTTGACTGTAATATATATATGGACTGTACTTTTTAAGGATCCCTATCAAAATAAACTTATGCAATGCTCAAGCTAATTAATATTCAAAAAGGACAGTGCTGCAAAGCTGTAACTGGTAATCTGAGTCCTCTAGCATCAATGACACTCAGATATGTCTATCAAGCAGAGAATAGACTCTTTTATGTTCTCTCACAGCATAAATATGTGATCAAAGAAATAACATGCGCTAGAGCTGCCCTTAAGCAATGACCCTAACCTTATGCCTGTCTTCCCATTGCCAGTATCCCCAAAGCACTCAACAGATGTCAGATACAGTTAAAGAGGAACATATCCATGCATCTAATTTGGAGGCAGAGTAATTACTGCCAAAATACTCAAATTCTAATGTGGTTGTTCAAAAGCTACCTCAATTTACACACTTCTGAGCAATAGAGTTTGACAAAATATTAGTATTGAGTAATAATAAAATTTAATTGGTGAGACATCAGCAATCAAATTAGGTACTAAGATGTATAAAAGCATCTCATCTCACCCAATATGTGGGAGCTTTCTCAGACCAGAAAATCTGCTGATTTTGTGGTATACAACTCTTAATTTGGTTGTCATCCCTATAACCTACTCATGTTCATGCAGTGTATGGTAACAGCAAAATATTCCAAAATCTGCCATTAAATGAGGTGTGGTTGGAAAGTACATATCTGCCTTGTATAGCATACTAACAATGTATAACACAGACAGTGCAAAGCAAAACAAAATACCCCCCCCCAAAAAAAAAGTGAATAAACCAACACCACAAAAAATCCAAAACCTCAAAACAAGCCACAAAAAAACCCAAAAAACAACAAAACAACCCCAACCCAAAAATCCCCTAAACAAGCAAAAAACTCAAACAATAAAACTCAAATAAACAAAAAACAACCAACCAATCAAAGAAAAAAAAAAAAAACTAAAAACAAAAAACACTCAAACCCCAAGATCAATTTATGTATTAATACATTTCAGATTGCCCTAGTGACTTCATGGAACTTTCTGTCTTGCAGCTAAACAGTTTGCTTCTGCTTCCTGGGACATGTAAACAAGTTCTCAATTTTATTACATTTCTGGTATGCTCCAGCAACCTTTTCTGTGAGGCTGGACAGGGCTGCCATTCAAAGGAATAGACCCCCCCTGAATCAGACAAGGAGATAGTTTTTCTCCCTTAAGACACAAAAAGATATTTAGGCAACCAGTGTCCATGGAAACTCTGCAGGAGCTGGAGACAACTCCAGAAATTCTCTTTGTTTTATAATCTGCTCAGAAAGAGAATGGGGAAGGGAGGAGGACACAGGGAGAAGGTCATAGCTTTCAGCTCATAGAGGTTGTTTTTCTTATCGTAGTGGGGTGGAGGTCTCAATTCCCAAAGGCTTAAAAGCCTATTCGTCAGAGAAAGCAGAAATGATCCTATATTCCTTTTTGTGTGTCATTTTCAGCTTATGCTACAAGAGCAGGCACCGAAAAACCTCCTCCATGCTGAAACCTGCTGTTATCCAGAGTGTTCTCCCTGGCATGCTGGCCATGCATTCAACAAATTAATGACTAACTTTTAGCCAGAGACCTAGAGTAACCTCCAAAAACTGTGGGCCAGGAAATTTTGTTCCAGTTCTGATCTCTGTGATGATTAAGCAAGGCTCCCTCCATGAGACTGTTCAGGTCCAAACTTTTATATAAATTGTTTTGTGATATGGTTAGGCCTGATGCCAGCCATGCTTCCCCATGTGAAGCATGTTTACAGCTGGAGCTGAACCTGCAGAAGGGAAGGAAGATGATTTCCCTAAAATCTGGTTTGATGCCTGGAAAATAGGCATATTATATATAAAAAGAACACTACATTCAGTTAGATTGCTCCAAAGCACTTTAGTTTCTTATTCCCTTATCTAGAGAAACACTGAGTCAGGATACAAAAACATCTGAGAAAGATTTGGAGAATATTCACTCTCTTTGGCTTCTTAGAACAGGAAGCTGTGCCCCATGCATAAAAGACTCAAGGATAAAACTGAAAGGCACACCCACAGGACACCTAAAACTGACAAATATTAAATATACCAAGGGCTTTTTGAACACGGGCTAGCATTTCTTTTGAACATGCACACCAGCACTCCTTTAATCTATACCATGAGGGGGTTTTAACCAGCAAGCGCAGTTGGGCTTTGCAAAGCTGATCTCTGCTTGAGCCTCTGTGACTGGCCCTATGCAGCCCCTCTTTTTGAGGAGTTCTGGACCTTCTCCAGCTGATGCAATTGGGGCATCTCAGACCAGGATGGCCCCATGCATGGCTGCCCTCTCCTTGTGGGTATAATAAATGTGGTCTTTGAGAAGTGACTATAATCTGTTTCTGTTGTTTTCCCAGAAATGCTCAAATCTGGTGTGAGGTCTGTCTAATGGATTTTTCTAACAATGGGAAAATTGCTAATATTTTTCATCTAATTTTTTCTCCTGTTCCACACTGTCTTTTCCTGTCTTTTCCTTCTGTGTGTCATACACTTTTTCAATTATTTGAAATATTTCTGTTTTGGATTACTACACTTTTATGCATGACAGTCAGAAGCAAGGAGTTATAGAACACTTTTATGGAGAAGAGTGGTCTTATTTTGTTTAATATTTGCCCTCCTGGCAAATATGAATGCTGCCACGAAGTGGTGAGCAAAACCTTGGTTCAAGCTTGTCCTCACATTAACGATGGTGTATTTTGTTGTGGTTCAGCATAGGCTCCATCTGAACTGGAAGCACATTCAGACCTGTTAACTGCTGTAAAAGGTGAAAAATGCATGCTTGCCTTAATGTCTCCTCAATAATTACTTTAAACAATTTTTTTTGTAGTACTAGTAGTAGTAGTAGTAGTATTTTGTAGGTTTCCTAATGAGATCTTTACTTTTTTTTTTTTTGTGTGTGTGCAAGCAAACAAGATACAAGAGGCACTTTTGAAAAAGCTTATATTTAGCTAACCTGTGCCTGGATCTGGTGCAAATGGTGAGACACCCAGTGAACTCACAGCAAAATCAATCACTGTGTTGTATTTTTCATGAGTGAATGAACCAAAACCTGTGAAAATAAAATGGAGTTAAACCAGGACTGTGGATGTCCTGGGCTGGGTTTAAGCTGCAATGCTAAGGTGCAGGTATTTTCTATTTAAACAATGCCAAATCTCTGAGCATGCTCTCACTTGTGCTGGTACCAACAACAATGATCAGGTAAGTGACCAGGAGACACTTTTTTTTTGTTAGCCCAGTCTCTTTGTGAGGAAACTCAAGCTGCCTCTAAAATAAAAGATTGAGGAAATCGGATTCTAATTGCATTTTGGAAGTAGATATAGGATCCAGAAAAAGATATCAGTGAGGCAAATTAATTCCTACTGTAATTACATTGACGTCAGTGCACTTAATCCAGGGAGAAATTTGGTTCAATGACTTCAAGTATTGTTTGCACACAGGAGTCAAAACAACAGCAAACCCCTTGTGCTGAATCAGAAAGACATCATGTTTGTTGGAGTTCCTTCTATTGAAATGGCCAATTAAAAAAAAAAATGGGCCAAACCCTTCCCATATTTGTATTTGAGGTGAAAGTATAGTTACGTGGTTTTTATTTGCTGAACGGTTAAATTCCACTGTGTTTATATTTTGTTTCCTTAATATAAAGTTCTTAAAATACTCTGCAAAAGGACACTTTTCTTCTCTATGAGTTTTCGCTAACAAAACCAGTGATGGCATTGTAAGCAGGAGGCAAGTAGCTGTCTATGAGAAAAGGCTCCCAGGTTGCTGTCTGCATTAGTCTCCTTGTTGACTAACTAAGGAGTTGCAACAGTTCAGGACACAGCACCTAGACTTGCATCAAGTGTCATAAGCTCAGGACTCACCAAGTCAACACAACCAACCACCCAGACAATCTCTGGAGCAAGCCAGTGATGAAAAGCTGGCCCTACCCTCCCCTTTAGGGTAGATCCAGGTGCATTGGTCTTGTCCAGCTGCTTTCATGTTTCCCCTCTCCCTTATCAATAATGTCCCGAGGCCTTTGTTGGGTGGACAGAGTGTCACAAAAGACTTTCCTTGCTCCTGTCTGCAAAGGTAGCAGGTATTTGCAAGGGAATGCAGATGCACAAAGCCAGCTCAGCGCTACATGCAAGATTAAACCTTTCCAACAAGGCCAGTTAAAGTGCAACAGAGAAATACTTTACATTTCCAGGTTTAGCTTTGTCAAACCTGAATACTTTGGTACAGTTTACAGGAGAGATCTGTATATTTTGCAGGCTCTTGGTAAGACTGTATGAAAAAAGACCTTGTGCCAAAAGGGCAAATCTTTGGCTTCTTGATGCAGTTTAATTTATTACCCATATATGATTGCTATGATAATAAAAGCCTGCTGTGTAAACAGCATGTCACCTCTCCATGTAGACACTGATTTGTATGTCTCATCACCCACAGAAGATAAAGCAGGTAACAGTCCAGCCAAAAAAGATAGCCAGCTAACTTCTTAGCCAGTAAAGCACATCTTTTGTTTGGTTGATCTGCTGTTTGGCTCAAAAAAAAAGAATATATATGCTAATAAAAAGGATTATCACATAAATTTCTTCAAGTTGGTATAACTAAATGCAGTGTTGGAGCCAGCAGTACCTAAATTAAATTCACCCTTCTGAGATGGAGTCAGTAGATTAGTGACTAGACCTTCAGCTTTCCAAGATCCAAGTTAAATGATTGTACTCATACAAAAGAGGGTTTGGAAAGTCTTGCTTTTCACTTGCTAATTTATCCTTGTGAATTAGAAGGAGTTTGGTTTGGTGTCTTTCCAGCAATATATGTGTCCTAATGTGTTAAACATTTATTGGGGAGAAGAATTTTTATATAAAAGTTGGAAGGCAGATGGTTAAAGTAAAAACCCTGCAGGCTGTCCGTTCTAACATATAAACAATAAGATCTTTATGTTTTGCCTGTTCAACATTTCTTGAAAATTTTCTTTAGCAAACTGCAACACCTGCAGTAACCAGAGGCAGCTCTCTTTCACTCACTCCTCTATAGCCAAGGTTCATAAGGTGCTGAGTGCCCAGTTTCCATTGCCCTTGCTTGCTTTATATGCCTCCTGCTTTCACAGAAATTAACAGGTGTTTGACAGGTGCTCTGACATAACAAAGTCTATGTCCCATGTTTGATAGCAAGACAATGAAAATAAATGTGTGCTTCAGACTTACTGAAAAGTAAACCTCAGCTGAGCCTTGGAGAGCAAAAGGCTTTTAGGTGCTGAATTCTTTCTGAGATATAGCCCATCACAAGCTTGCAACTGGCTCATAACTTATAAACCCCTTTTATAATACAAGGGAAGAAACTGTGTAATACACGTGCAGGTATAGAACAAGGTAAAGGGGTAAAATGTGCATAGATCACAGACTGAGCATGTTAACTGAGCACAGTTAGCAGACCTGTTTCTATGTAACTGGAATGGCAAAATGCTGCAAGGCAGGCAGTAAAACACAGAGGCCACCTTTGTTAGCTCTCTCCTGCTTGAGTATACTGAAAGCAATTTGTTTGTTAAAACACTGCTTCTACTGCTACGATAATGCACCTAAATCTTTTTCATTCCTGTAAACTAAGTAATCAGCTTTTTGCTGACTAGGAAAGGGGAAAAAAAAGAAAGAAAAGAAAAAATATTAAAAAAAAAAAAAAAGGAAAGGGGAAAAAAAGAAAGAGGAATTCTGCAAGACAGTCCTATCTGAGCTTAATTCTCTGAGTGTCATATGTCTATCACATATACTGTGTCCCTTGGAATAACAATAATTGAGCCAGACAGCTGAGACTTGCTGTGGGTATCTACGGGGGGGGGGGGGGGGGGGGAAGGGGGCCCTGATAAAAGACTCATCAGTTTCAGTTTAGTTCAGTAGACATCTGTGCAGCAGAGGACCTCGTGATGATCCTGGCAGCAGCTCTTTTCATTTGGGTTTGGCTTTTTGTGCTGAATGCTTTTTGTACTGAGTCCCCGTACCAGCCTGTCTCAGCACTTTCAGAGCCAGAGCTTTTTCTCTTCATAAGCTCTAGGTTTTTTTTACAGGCCACTGAGTCTGACTGGAGCTGTATCCAGAATTACAGAAAGCAGCAACCACCTGTCACCAGGACATTGTGCACAGTGGAGGGGGAGAGCAGTGGGCTGGGGGTGGGGAGATGGAGTGAGCCAGCTGATTGCAGGGGATTTCTGAGAAGCAGGACTCTGCTTATCCATTTGCAAACACGGGAAGTGATGACAGTGGTTGGAAGCTATGAAGAGACTGGGGGAAAAGGAAATAGAGAAGTCAGAAAGAAAAGGATTGGGGGCTAAAAGAGAACCTGTCCAGAAAAGACTCATAAATTCATCTTTTAAGATTGCTTGATCACTGGTAAGATTTGTTCTACATGTGATCCCTTCTTAGCTCGACACAATCTTTATGCACTCCATGGGTTATTTTGCATAATTTGGCAATAAACGGGCAACTTTTTCTTCTGACTCTTTGAAGGTTGTATTGCTTACTCCAGTACTAGGGTGAGTATCAGTAAGGAAAAAAAAAGATTCAATTGCATATGTCTCCCGATTCAGTCACATTAATTGTACTTCAGGTTTTATGGTGATGCAGATTCAGTAGCCTTCTCACACAGAGGAATTAGCATTGCTTTCTGACTTGTGGGGCCTCTGTTCTCACTTCTTTGTCTTGGAAAGCATTTACAATGGCTGGTCAGTTTATCTGAAGTACTACTTTGAATGGTGCAACATGCCTTATTAAACCAGGGCATACTAAAAATATCATGCCATTTCTGTGGAGAATAATTTTATTTTCTAGCAAATAACAAAAGTGCATGGAAATTTACTTTAATAGCTTATTTTAAAGTAAAAACTGTATCCATGAAAATATGAAGTCCTAATTGGGCAGAATAATATTCTATTCTATCAAGTATGGAGAACATTATGGTCCCACAGCATTGCAGCTCTGTCTAATAACAACAGTCAGATAGAATCCTAATGTCTTTTGCCTGAAAAGAATCCCACTGGCTACATTAAAGGAGGTTTCAATTGAACTGAAATGTATCTATCTGAACTACACCACCCATTTCCCCCTTTGTATCTAATAATTCCAGAGTTGAAACCTGAGATCAGGTATTTTAGAACAGGACTAATTGCCCTCTGGTGTAGGTGGTGGCTCCTTTTGGGTAATCTGTGTGCTCTAAAACTGAGCTCTAGTCAGGCACTTGCCTTCTAGGTTATTGAAGTTAAATGAAGTGAATCCCAACCCAAAACACATACTTCTGTCCCAGGATTATTTTTAAAAATGCATGGCAGAACGTTAGGCTGACATTTGCTGCATGTGTCATCATTTTTCCCTTTACTTTATCCTGTGTGTTCTGTAAATCTTTCTGGTGTATTTCTTTCAAGTGTTGGAACAATGAGGCTCGCCCTGAAGTTACTGATTAGGGGCCACTGCTGTCACAGGGACCAAAGGAGAAGGTAGAAATCTCAGACAGAACAACTGTGTTACTTGTCAAAGGTGGTGTGTCCTTATAGCCCTGGACTTGCTCTCACTCCTGACATGTTCAGTGAGATGACTGGGACCCTCTTGACCATAAAATGGAAGAATGAACAAGAATATAAAGCAGTGTTCTGAGATTAATTTATTCCTCTCTAACTCAACTATTTTGTGAGTGATACAAACGAAAGGACATTCCTTGCTTAGCAGAAGCTTCTCTTGCACTCTGATTGTCCTGCTCTAGTTTTCTTTGTTTCACTACCCAGCTCCATACAAGACCTTAAGAGTGTGGTACAGAATAAGATACAGAAGTATACACAGTCTTCAAAATAGTAATGTAGTGAATGCTCCTAAATCAGGATAGCAGCACGTCTCTTAGCTACTCATGGATATAGATTCACAGTAATGAAAATTTGGCCAGTCCGTATTTATTCCTTCTTGTAAAAATACAAAATACATATAATTACTATAAAACATTATGTTGCTTTCATGAGGATACAGGACGTATAATCTGTTTATAATACAGGGATTTATTTGTGTCTTCACTGGGGACTTTATGATGTAAATGACTAGTTCTTACCTTCACTGATGTCAGGCAACTGATCTTGTTGTCATAAGGCTGGAATATCATTTTGGTTTTTCTCTGGTGTGGTACTTAAGTATTGATGTCAAAAAAGTAAAAGATGCAATGTAATATGGAGTGACTTGATTAATTTAAATTCCTGCTTTTACTTTTGGGTTTTTCAAAGACTCCAGAGAAATAGAATTGTAGATATGTACTGAGAAAATCGGAAAATACTAGCTGTGTCTCTAGTAACATGAGGCTCTTGTCAGTGGCCTTTCACTGCGTACGTTACAGTTTTTCATTTACTACCAGCATGACTGTGTCATACAACATAACAACATGTATGCGTTCCCTAGTTCAACTACAGTTTTTTGATGATTTTGGTAACTAATAACCCCAAGAACACAGGCACTGGAGAGACCTGGAACTTAGTTTTTCCTTGTAGAAATAAAAGATTAATATTGCAAAAGGTATCAGGAGAACAGCATTATTAAGAAGATGGCGGGGACACAAACACACTATTTATGACTTACTTATGCACTGAAAATAGCTTTTTTTTTGAGAGGTGACCTCGTCCAAACCAACTATCTTCTTCCAAGAGCTGCTTGATGCAGTGAAATGTATCTCAATATAGCACCTTCACGTCTGTTAATGTTGCATGTTTGGCTTTAACTTGCAAGTTAGAGTGCACTGATGAACTCATTCCCTTCCTTCCCTGCTATTTTCTATGTGAGCTGTACTAGGTCACACACTAAATTAGCAGTTTGCCCTTGGCTTCCATCAAAATACATGGCAAGCATTACTCAAAATGTATTAAAGGATTTTACTAAATTCACAAGGGAAGTACCAGTTTTTACTTCATATTAATCTTAGAAGAATTTCATACTGTGCATTTGGTTGCTAAAAATACAGAATCCTTCAGACTATCCCTAAAGCAAGAAGGTGTTTCATTCCTCATAAATCTTTGTAGATTTAAACAAGAGGAAAAGGGAGATGTAAGTGCACCAGGGATAGCTGATATTAGAAACTCCTGTTTGTTGCTGGCACCTACTGATGGCCAGCTTACAGAGATGCTGGAGGAAAGATTCCTCTTTCTTTTTAAAGAAAGTGTTAAGGTATTCCTTAAATTACTCACTTCTATTTAAAATGTAACTAGAATAATTTGGATAGCGAAATTTCCATAGACTATCATGAGTTGGAAGGCACTCATAAGGATCACTGAAAAAAAAAAAAAAAAGCTCTACTATTCCTGCACCAGACCACCCCACAAATCACACCATATGCCTGAAAGCATTACCCAAACTTTCTTGAGCTCTGGAGAGCTGGTGCTTTCACCACTTTACCTTGGCTCAAATTCACTGAATGACAGCAATTCAGTTTGGACTATTTACTGATATTTTTTCTCATTCTTCTCAGATATTATTGAAGAAAATTGACACGACAGTCATGTAAAACTTTATCTCCTGAATGAACTTCTTGGTGTGAAGTATTAAAAAAAAATGAGATTCTACTCATTTCTCTGATAATTGTCTTTACGAACATATCTTAGATCAGGATATTTTTCCAAGGATGGATGCAACTTTCAACCTCTCAGGGAGTTGGAAAATACTTACCTTGAATACTAATGCTTGGAGTGCTTGTCCTTTTCCCATTAGATCTGTCTGCAACAAATAGAATTTCTAAAGCTTTGTTTATGGGGGAAAAGCTATATTGTTGCAGATATATTAACAAATAAATTCAGAATTTAAAAGAAATCTTTTTTCATTTGACCATAAAATGGCACTCTTCAAGATGAAGATTTGTATATCTCTAAGAGACATACCAACACTGTTGCAAAGATAAATTGAGCTATACTTCTCCTACAATGACAAAACTGTGGTTAAAAATGAGATTGCTGGCTTGAGCATGCCACCACTCTCCTTCAGCACACAGACAGCAAAAACCTAATGGCCTCAAAGGCTTCCTGTCATAGGAAGATATCCCTGCTCTTCACTTGTCAGCCCCATGGCAATTTCAGTCTGCTGTGTTTGTCTAGATCATTTGTCTGTGCTGGTCTGTTCTAGAAGAACAGTAGTCTCAGAAATTAACTGTTTTTATTAGTCTGAAAAGTGAATTGTCTAATAGGAACAGTAAGAAAACATAGGCCTAAACAGAAGATGGTAATTCTGTTCTACAACTCTCATTCAGGCTACACCCCCACCTCGAAGAGGGCACTTAAGAGATGTTGGTTGTCCTACACTCCTTTAATTGTAATTGCAACACAGTATTTATTTCAATATGCAGGGAAGTAGGAGAAATGAAGCTCAGTGAGAGCAGCAGCAGCAGCAGAAATAGCAGAGGCAAGACTCAAATGAATATGCACAATATCTTTCCTTGAGATGACATAGGGGTAGACTTCCTGCTCCCTAATATCAAACCCATGCAATCTTACCTCTTAAACACCTTATGGTTGCTGTACTTAAAACACAGATGTGAGCTTGGGGGCAGAGATGAAAACAGTACTAAAACATCATTTTGATGGCTGATATAAGCATGGGTAGCTTCTGAATGGTAAGCACCAGGAAGATGGGGCAAACAAGTTCTGATCTCCATTATGTTAAACTGATTTTATCTAGGTGGTGCTGAGCCTTTGCAGAAGACAGCATGTGACTGTGATGAGCTTGCTGAGAGGAAGTTCTAGGGCTCAGGAGAAGCCAGGAACTGATGAGTCAAACAGTTAATCAGAAAATTCTGGGCAAAGATAGAGGATGATGCTAAAGACATTATGGGAGAAGTGTAAAGAGGTAAAACTGGCTTTAAAAAAAATCAAAGGATGATCTTTTAAATTGTCTTAGATTAGTCCCTGTAATTCTTCAATGCTTTGGTTGTTTCCCTGCAGGACACTATACCAAATTTTAATAGTGCATCAGGCAGAGGTTTAGAGAATTCTTCAACATTGGCTGAAATGTGGCAGATGACAGTAAAGATCTGTCAGATGACTATACAGCACATGCAAATCACACCACACTGATGCCACCACATTATTGGTACAGGAAATATATGGTGTATGTGTACTCTGGGTCAGGGCAGTTCATGAATGGAGCACAGTGTGTTCTCTGCATGGTCATGCAGGACATACATTTCAGCAGCATCAATTTCATTTTGCTGCTTCTCTAAATCATAAAAAGGCAAAAAAAATGTAGTGAGGGAAATGGTGTGCTTTATTTTCAATTGGGAGGGGTTTGTTTGGGTTTTTTTTTTTTTACTGGTTGGATTTGGGCTTGGTTTGGTTTTATCCTGTTGACACGTGCACTTAGAAGACTGTTCTTTGGCAGAAAATTTGACTCTACCCAAGTCAAGATGGGGTTTGAAATAGCTTAGGTTAGGACCTGTAGAAGTCTAGGTCTTAGCTAACATACTGAATGCTCAGCATCTCTCCAAAGCTCCTCCCATTGACACTATGTATCCTAAGAGCTCTTATAAAGTAACATTTAAGGAGTTGTAGTTAAATATACAGATATATAACTAGCACTTGAGAAACACAGGTAAGGGTAGTTTCCGATGCTTCTTTCCAGCACAGAGCCATCTCCCTTCTCCCCTCCCCTGGAGGAGTAAGTTGTTGTAAGGCGGCTGTACAGCTGCAGGATAGGATCGGCAGCTTAAGATCTGTGGGAACACAGGTGTGCTGGATCCATGCTCAGGACACTGATCCACTTGTGGTCTCTCAGTAACTCCAGGCTGGTCTGCCCAGCTAGATGCTTGCCTGTCCTCTGTTATGCCACATTTGTCCTGCTCCTTAACTTTCCTGTTTTTTCTTTTGCTGGGGAGCATGAATCCAAACGGGGGGAGAAATCCAAGAATTCATAACAAAACATGGGGTAAAAAGACTATCTCCATTGAAGTTAATAATCAGCAGGGTCCAAATTACCTCTTATTAGCATTTATTTTACAAAAGAGGCAGGGTATAATTTCGCGATAGATTCAGATTTGGAGAGGGACTATAATCAGCCTCCTGAAGAGCTCTGCCTGAAGTACATGGCTGCTTATTTCTTTTCCAAATTGCACCGCTCTCTTTCCCCCTCTCGCTCCTACCCCTCCCGCCCCGTTCTCTTTCTTGATCTCTTTGAATAATGCAATCACATTGAATAGCCCAGACAGGCCTGAAGATTAGGGAGCCTGTTTGTGGAGCGGGGGGCCAGCTGAATAGGCGCAGGAGGCTGGCTCCCCGGGAAAACAAGGCGCTGGGAACTAGGCCAACTGTGAAGAGCATGTGCTGGGAGGGACTGAATAGGCAAGCAGCCGGCCAGCCCATATGTCAGGCTGTGCCACAAAGACTTCTCTGCACATCTACCATGACAAACAGGATTACCGAAGACAATTAATCTGGCACGCTTTATCAAAATCAAGCGCTGACCCCCAACCTCTCCCCCCAGCATGCGGCAGATGCCACGCTCCAATTCAATGGAGCTCAAGTGTTCCCTTTTTCACTGCTGAAAGGCATCCAAAACCTGAATAAGGTTGGCGTGGACTAATTGCAAACACTGTCTGATGGTGACAGTCCTAATCAAATGAGATGAGCTCACCTTTTCTGTAAACTTCTAATGGGAAGGCTGGTGGCAGCTCCCCATCAGCTGCTGGCCAAAAGAAAAATGCATGGGGATGAAGGGTTTTACCCCTCCTTTCTCCCCCTTCCTTCTCACTGCCTGATGGAGTAAGAGGTCAGACGTAGGCATCCTTTCCTCTTGAGCTTTTCGGGTGCTGCATCACAGGAGGGATGGAGAAGGGAAGGCATTGGAGCCACCTCTGTGCAGTAGAATCTCTGCTCAGCAGATGCCAAAGAGTGGCCAAAAGGCAGCATGCTGACTCTTACTGCCAGGGTAGGAACCAGGCTTAACATCCAGGCTGAGACCTCAGCTGATGTCTGTGGAGCTGTAAACATACCCCTCAGTATGTGACCCTGCCTGTGGGATGTTCCTGTCAGCTCTGCAGTGCAGAGTATAAACTTACACTTGTTAGGACTAGCCATTGCTTTTCATGTCCCTCTTGCTTGTTTTATTTTATTTGCATTTCAACATATAGGAGTTTCAGAAAAGTCTGCACAATTGACCTTAATAGAAAATGAAAAGTGAAGTTCAATCAGAGAATAGGGGAAAGGAGTGAAAAACTAATAGTATTTTATCTTATTGCTTTTGTATTTACCTTGCTGCAGTTCAAATAAGCAGCTCAGATTCTTGCTTCTCACCCTACTATGCATCACCCTAGTAGGTATCTGTGCTATGGAAGTGTTTCATGGGCAGTCTTCCCCTCACAAAAACTGTTTGTCCTCTTAGTCTCACTCAGATTCTCGAGCCAAGTGTCTGTGTTTCTATACTGGCATCCTCTTGCTTGTTAGTGTGGGTGGAGTTTTGCATAGGCATAGATGAATTGTTCCTTCAAGTATTTTTTCCCCAAGTTTTCAAGTGAAAGTTCTATTTGTTCAAGTTAAAATTTGGTAGAACCTCCTCAGTTGTATTAAGTTAATACCCACTCATAAACAAATATAAAGAAGTAGTAGCAAATTTTATAACACAGAACACGTTTCAGGATAGTCTTCCATTTTGTAAGATTTGCACAAATGAAAGAGTTAAAATGTTTGACTAAGGAAATACTGTAAAAGCTTCTTATAATACCTTAATGCAACATTTTTTCAAGCTGAGAAGGAAAAATACATTTCTTCTCATACATGCCTAAAAAAAAAAATTATAAAATACTCTTTGTTACAATTTGTTTTCAAAGTTCTTTCCTGGCAATACTGGCAGCATTTTGGCCTGAATGGTATTTTGAGTTCTAATCTGTTTTCTGTCAGAAAGCTGACATCTAGATGTTACTTCCTGACTTACTTTCATGGCTATTCTCAGTGTAACACTTCATGCTTCAGTGATTTCAGTGACTTTAACTTTTGTCTTTAAGTGTAGTAAGGGACTGATACATTCCATTAGCAGAAAAGGCACTGAGGAGCAAGGGGTTATTGATCACCCTGATTTCTGAAAAGGGGCTGTTAGGGTTGGAACAACCTGGTTTACAGTTTGACTCTGCCCATGAGACCATGTCCCCCTGCCCACAAAACTGTGACTGTAGCTCCAGGTTCACACATGTCCACCAGCCACAGAGGTCAATGCTGAGTGATGATCACTATGTGTCTAGTTTCTAGAAGGCACAGTAACTTTGATTTACATTTTCCCTAAGTATGAATTCTCAGCACAGTGTGTCCTAATTAAGAAAACCAAAAAAATCCCAAAACACCAGAGCTGAAGTAACTATGTGGGCTGACACCTGCAGAAGCCATGGCTGTGGGAAGGGACCTCTCACTGGAGCAGTGATTTCCCACCTCTAGCTGCAATATGCAAGGCGTTCTTATCAGCAGTGCATTGCTAATGATGCCCCTCAAATCTGCCAATGTTTCTTCTTCTTGCATAGTGAGAATGGGATGTTTAAATGATAGTTACAGATGGAGGAGCATCTGATTTTGGTATTACAATGTTTACACTCCAGCAACGTGTTCCAGCATTTGAGAAATGCAGCACCCAAAGTGGGTCCAAATGGGAAATCAGAAAACAGAGCTAATATTGCTCAAGGCACTGAGCAAAGGCCAGCTGCAGATCACACAGCAGTTCATTGTTGTGGAACTCTGACATCCCATAGAACAACACTTTCCAAAAATCAAAGGCCAGGCTGTGTTTTTATTCAGAGTGCTAAAGTCGATTTCTAAGAAATCTCTGGTAATGAAGTGATGTATGGAGCTAGAAGAGAGCTAAACTGAAGCTAATGGCTGCTCTGCAAGAAAGGTGAAGGAATGAGCTAGGAATACTAATTAAAAAAAAATAAGAAAAAGAAAAAAGAAATGGGCAAAAAAGCACAATCACCCCAGAAAATTCACTACAGGCTAAAATAGCAACAGAAGAATGAAGTGACAAGGTATTGATCTGAACTACCAGGGGAAGAGGAGAAGATATTTGTGTCTCCACATCGTGAAGAAAGGAACTGCCTGAGGATGTGAACTCTGTGGAAGCTTGTTGAGGGGTGATGGGCAAAAAAGCATCCCTGAGGCAGTCAGAAGCTGGCATGCAAGCTCAAAATCATCACAAAATCCTGGTGATACCTCTGTTTCTGACTCACTCAGACTGATCACTGGTAAAGTAGAGAATAATTTATAACATTGCTAGATTAAGAAACACTTAAGTGATCCTTTTGACTGCAATTAATGAAAATTTTTCACTAAAATCCAGGGGTATTTCTTGCACAATTTTTACACTAGTTTTGGAACAGCTCTGTAGGTCGCAGCAGAATATATCACTGGCTAATATATCATGTATCAAGATAGCTAAGTGTCTGGAAGGTGGAGCTGATATGATAATACTAAGTGACATGGGTGGGAATTTCTCCCAGCCATTAGCAGAAGTAGGAACTTGATCTAAAATGAAAGACTCATGTCAAATGACATTTCTAAAATGTCATCTGGTTTGCAGTGGAATATCCACTGTTTTTCTAAAATACACAGTTTGTGCAATTGAAGTGTAATTCAGAAATTGCTTAGTATTGACACAGAAAGTGTCTCCCCTTCTCCACTGACCCCGAGGAATTACAACAGCCTACAGAGAGCAGTAGAAATTTTGACCTACTTTATCATTCCTAGTCATTGCTGTCAAGATGTGTTTTATATCTGTGAAACAGTAATCACTGACTTTTATTTTGAACACATAGTTACACAGTGATTTGGATCAGGATACAGAAGTTCCTACATTTTCCAGTACTCATACCATGATAAGATAAATTTTTTTGAAGTTCAAGTGGATATGCCTTAGTTATTTTCTTTAATCTTTTTCTCTTGGACTCAAACAGGTGCCTTCATTTCTGGTGACACAACATCTCTTAGAATGCATCAGAGGATTTTGCTTCCTCTCTAGTTCTTTGTAGCTGCTGTCAGGCCTCCTGCTCAGTTTTTGCTGAAAGCTTTCCTCCAGGCCAGAATACAGAGTCTAATTCAGATAATTCACGTGTAGAAAAATCATTCTGTGTTGCACTGCTATTAAGTGTGGAGCTTTGGTCACATTGGTGTGCTTTTAATGTGACCACAGAAATATGACCAATACATTAAATTTTATTTTCTTATTTTGCTTATGATTCTGTTAATACCTCACTACGTGGGAAAATGAACCAAAAGTGGCTTGAAGAAAGGATCAATTTTATCCAGCAGAGTAGTGAAATGAATTATAACATTACTGAGCAATGTTTATGGTAGAGGAAAGAAAGTGTGCAGTTGCTGGAGGAGTGAAGCGTTCATGTATGAATGCATAAAGACAGTCTGGCAGAGTTTGGTGTAGTGAGCTTTGTTTAAGTCACATGAAATGATTTTCTCCACCAGAAACACTTTCCAACGTGAAATGAAGCTGAACTCTCTTGTCTTAAGTATCAAAGTGATTGGCATCTATCATAACAGCTCAGGCCAGCAATCTTCCACTCCTTTTGATTTGTGGGCCCCTAAATATAGAGGTGCAGATCCTGCCTAAGTAACAAGGAACTTGCCCTCCTCTTCGGGTTTGACAAACCTCTTAGCAGCTGTTTAAAGAGCATTACAAGTCCACAGACCAGTTTCTGGTCTAGCCCCTTGTTCCCAGCACAGCTTTCAGGCACCATGTTGCTTGTGGCACCTCCTGGCTTTATTCTTTGCCATGTCACACCAGACAGAGAAGGGCACACTACAGCATTGCTCCCATCACGTTACTTGCTTTGGAGTTTTCTAGGTTTGGGGGTGTTTTACCTTGAAGCCACTAATTGCTGATAGATCCTGGCTAAGGTACTTTTGAGTGCTCAGTAGGAAACAACACGGGTTTTTGATTTAGCTGGAGTTTCAGAAAACAAAAATAAGATGGGGATTTCATCTTAACTGAAAAAAAAAACAAAAACAAAAACAAAACAACTTTCTGAGGTTTTAAGAATCTTTGAAAACTAAGATCGGCAAATAATTGTAGACTGGCAAATCAAAGCCTTAGGTTTAGAAAATGCCCAAAATATTCTGATTATTCCAACAATTACTTTAATTATGAAGCCAGAATAATTTGCTGAAAATTACAAGAGTTTACAAAACATCTTAGTTGACTCAAATCCTTATCTCCTGAATAATATATTTCAGCTAGAAAAGTTTACTTATTTGCAAGTAATTGTTCACATAAATAATCAGAAGGGTCTTTTTGTCATTTTTCAGATTTGAGAATGGTCTTAGGACAGTCTTGGCATTGTAACCAGAGGTGATTTCTGGTCTACAGAAATAGAGTGGTGGAAAATAAATTCTGCTCTCCTGAGCATAAAGCTGCAAACAAGGAGTAAGTGAGAATGATGCTTTCTTGAGATGGGGCTCTGTCGTATCACTGCAGCAGTCATGCAGCTATTGATTTAATATCTTTTAAAGAGGTTCAGAGAGCAGGACACAGGCCTTACATAGAAGCAGATGGGGAACTCAGATCTATTCTGGTTAGGTTTTGAAGCCACTGCCTTGAAGATCCCACACAAGCTCTTTCTGCGAAGAATCAACCATAGGTGGATTTTTTAAGATCTAAGATCTTGACAGAAAATGAAAGAACTAAATGTGATCTACACCTATGTTAATTATCAGCCCACTGATATGTATGTGCTCTGAAATGCCTTTGGGAGCAAGTACAGAAGAGATCTAAAATTCACAGAAAAAGTGATTCCACTTTTCTGTAATTGGAACAAAAGCAGGTTTTCATTTTTTTTTTTAATTAAATCTCACATCTTTTTAATCTTTAAATTGTTATAACATCAAGTGAACATTGAGATAAACTGCTGTTCGGATAATTCACTGTCAAAAATATTGAGCATACTTTAGTTGGATGGCAGCAGTAATGGTCGTTTCAAGTGCCGCTGCACAAAAGCTGAGCCTATCAAGATTTTTTGGCAGGCACTGCGTTTAACTTGTCATGTTATATATTGCAGCAATGCAGTTGAGGATCAGTATAAATCAACTTACAAGTCTGGAGGAAATGGGGGAATGTGCTTCTGCATCCCACTGGCAGCTCAAGTGTCTATCAGAAGGTGGCAGCATTTCAACATCGTTCAGTCCAGCGGGGGGGGGGGGCTTAAAAAAAATTAACTCAATCTACATGTCCAGAAAGCTGAAAGCTCTTTACATTCAGACAGGATGTACACACGGCTGCCTTGAATTTATGGGTTTAGATGAATTTATGTGGTTATGGACAGGCAGGAAAGTGAAGTTTTGATAACTCTTCACTCTTCTTAATGTAAATGTGGGAAACAGGCTAAGTAGGTGCTGGAAGGAAGGGAAGTGAAAAATAAATGAGAAAATACGGCTGCCCAAAGGGTCAGAAACAGCCCACCTCCAACTAGAGGTGAATTTTGTGGTAGCTGTGTTAGAAATATTGAAAAAAAAAAATAGGTAGTCCCTAATAATTTTTTTGGATTTTATCTCCTACCACTGCGACAGAGAATAATTATCTTTTTTCACAACTATCACACCCTGTATTGTCAGATGTCATGATCTCAACACAGGCTTTTGACAATTATTGTTTTGGGTTTGTTTTTTTTTTTTTTTTTTTTTTAGGACCCAGCTTTTGAAATTGGGCAACTGCATAGAAGTCCCAGATTTCACTTAACCACCACTATAACCAAAAATAGCATGATTCGAACCCTTGTGGTTACTGAGAAAGTCAAAAAACATGTGCAAAATGCTCTCACAATGTTCAAAAACCAGAAGGCAGAGTGGAAAAAATAACAGAATTTAAAGTAGAAAAAATAAAAATGACACCTCATAAGGTTAACAAAAAGTCATACATCAGGGTGCACTGATTGACAATTCTGTGTTGCTGATGGGAAGCCTGGACCCAGCACATAAAGCCAGGCATGTCAGTGTGTACTCTGATAGGGGTGGAATTAAGTGCCTGGCTTAGTGTGTAGCCATGAGCACAAAATAGTGTTGTTCACTTCAGTGAGATTATTTGCTGATTTACAGCTCAAGTCATTGCTGAACTGAGCTCTTAACTTACTTAAGGATTAATCCAGTGCCCAGTGCAGTTTGATGGTAAAAATCTCAAAACAAGGTCATCAGTATCCTTGTACAACATTTTGGGGTTTTTAAGCATGAAACTGCCTCAGCTAGCACTTGATCCACCCTGTAAGGGTAGGGAGTACAATAAGAAATATTGTACTAATGGCCACCATGAGGACTCCACATGTTACCAGTAATTACTACCTTAATACTCAGAGAACCATGACATGCTATTTCTAATCTTTCTATTTGTGGTGGGTTGATCCTGGCTGGACAGCAGGTGCCCACCATCACCACATTGTCACTCCCCTCTTCACTGAGCAGGGCAGAGAAAATAAAATTAAAAGCTTGTGGGTCGAAATAAGGTCAGGGAGAGATCACTCACCAATTACTGTCATAGGGAAAGCATATTTGACCTGGGGAAAATTAATTTAATTTATTACCAATCAAATCAGAGTAGGATTAAGGTAACTAAAACCAAATCTGAAAATGCGTTTCCCGCATCCATTCCTTCTTCCCAAGCACAACTTCATCCCCAAATTTTCTATGTCTTCAACACGTTGTCTGTGCTCACCCTCTCTCAGGGCAGGACTCCTCACATTCTTCCCTTGCTCCAGCATGGGGTCCCTCCCACAGGAAACAGTCCTCCACAGACTTCTCCAACATGAGCCCTTCCCCCAGGCTGCAGCTCTTCAAGAACTGCTCGAGTGTTGGTCCCTTCTCCAGGGCACTGTCTCTGGAGCAGGCTGCTCCACTGTGACTTCCCCACAGGGTCGCAAGGGGAACTTCCAGTGCCTTCTCACAGGAGCCACTCCTGTAGCACTCCTCCTGCTACCAAAACCTTGACACAAAAATAGTTACTTGGCTCCAATGAGTTTGTCTCTGAAATGAAGCAAAAAGTGGCAAAACATTTCCAAGTTTTACATATGAAAGAGAAATGCTAATTTTGAAGATACCCTTGTATTCACCTTGGATGCACATCTGCAGTGCAATTGAAGCAGTGGGCAGGTTACCAGGTTGTGACCAATTATGAGTAGGGGAATTCATCTTCAGAGTGGATATGAAACCTTGCGGAAACTGAGATTTTGAGGGCTTAGCACAGACAACTCCTGGCCCAGGCAAGGTCACACAGTCACAGATGGCATTAGAGATTGAGCCCCAGAAAGACTGAATGCCTTTCTGTACATCCCAGTGATCTGGTAGCATAAATGAGGATGGGTTTGTGACACCTTCCATTCTCAGATCCAGGGAGAATTTTGTTATACCACAGTTTCACATCTCATACTGAACACTCAGCTACTGTACTTGGTAGACTCAGCCAAATACACACAGGTCAGAAACAGAGCTGGCAGGCAGAGTATAATGATTTAATTTTGTTTGGCTTTTTGATGTGCCTTCCTGGAGTTCCTATTTGCTATGTTGTGGGTTAAATACTTAAACAGGAAATCAGCTCAGAGGAGCAGCTGACCATTTCAACCTTGTGGAAACATTTGTCCTTGCCTGCTTCCCAGAACAATTCAAAGAATGCCTTGTTTCTGATACACACAGCCAAAGTAAAAAAATCTGTGGAGAATAATTTATGGACAGAATCATTCAGTAGGGTGGCAGCACTCATTCAGAGACCTTGGAGAAAAGATCAGTACAGATAGCTGCACACCTAAAGGCAGGAAGTTCTACCTAATTTTTTGTTTTGTGCTATAGACAGTACCCTGAGTGAGTATTGTGCCTGAATGACTATATGAATCTATTAGCTAATCATCCATTAGAGTGATCCTCTTAAGATTAATCTAGCCAAAATTTGACATAAATGATCTAGAATGACAACAATTATAAAAATCACTTTACAAAAGAATGACCTTGAACAGAAGAAAAAACAAATTTAGTCTAAATTGATTCAAATGAAAAACAGGTTATCAAGGAGGGATATTTTTCTCCTTCTTGTTGCCATAATTTTTGCAATGCCATAGTTCCATCAGGCTTACAAATGCCATGTTTCATATTTTTGCCAAGGTTTTTAAATATTTCTTCTGTTACTCCATGCATAAGTAATAAAACTTCATGCATGACTTCTAATATAATTCTTAAGATCTCTATTAAAGTTCATTCCATCATAGCAGATGCATTTTAATTGCCACTTCTTTTAGTTCAGCTGTGCAGCACTGTTTATATTGCTTTAAATTAAACTCCTTCCCACTAATGGCAAGATCTGTTAGTCCTCTAAAAGAAAATGCATGAAAAATATAAGGATTCGTGAATTTGATGAAAACAAAATCAGAACTCAGTGAAGGCAAAAGTATTTCATCAGGCCTTGAAGAGGTGGTTGATTTCATGCCAGCCAGATTTGAAAAGTCAAATAATTTTGATTAAAATTTCTAGTGATTTCAGGATAGACATATATCTGAGAAAGGATTTTGTCCTACATGAAAATAATTGCCTCAATGTGTGATAGACATTTCCCTCCAAATCTGAGGGATATTTCCCTCAAATGTCAGGGACCTGACCTGCACTGAGTTAAATCTGCATTTTGGTTGCTTGCAGGCATCAATTGCTGTGGCTGTACATGTGCTAAATTGTGGCACAGGAGAGCAAGCATTAGGTGAGGCAACCCCCATTTCAAACATCATGGTCCTCTTTGTGTTTTCTGAAAGGCTTGCAAAATTTTCAGGTGTCTATGGCTGATGCCAAGGAAAAATCCTGCAGGAAAAAGGCCTGTGGTAATTCCTGCTCATGGGTCTAGAGTGAATCTGTGTTTTTTGTTTTACTTTGTTTCCCAAATACTTGATGCATTCCCCAGGAGCTCTGACGACTTCACTTATCATCCCAGCTTTTGCACTTCCCTTGGCAGCCAATCTGAGTTTCATAATCCAGATCATTTTAAATGAGGTGTGACTAGGGTAGAATACACAAAGAGCCATTTCTCTGTCACTGGGGGAAAAAAAAACTAAAATGCCACCCTTCTCTTTGAACATAGGCCTTTTAACTCCCATGTACTCTGTTGACACAAGAGAGGCAAATTAATGCATTTTACTTGCTTTATGACTTGATTTATTTAGCTTTAAGTCAAAAGCAAATATTTAAAATTACAGGCCTGTTTTGAAAAGTGGAACTCCTCAGACTTGCACAGAAAGCTGGGGTGTGAAGTTTTATATACTGAAGGAGGCAAAAGCACAGGCAATGCATGTCAGTATGAGCATAGCCATCCCATCTGTTAATCAGACTCATTGTATGGACAATGCTGCAGCAAGCACAAACATTTTTGACAATTTTAGTACATATTTTTGAAAATCTGCTTCTAAGATCTGACAAATATTTCAAGGGTCATCACTAGTCAGTGGCAGGGGAAAAACAAAAAGAGATGCTTATCAAGAGGTACAGACAGGTACAGGGAAGAAAGACTCTCAAAGGAGTGCTTCTCAAGCCTGCATGTGTTTTGTTTGGTTTTTAATGTGTGCGTTGTGTGCCTGTGGATTTATCACAGGATGTGTGCTCTTGGATTTAGATCCATGGTGGCTGTTAGAGGGCCTGTGCAAAAGCACCAGGACACAATCCTACTTAACGAGTGCCATAAAATTCACAGAATCTAGTTGAGGGCCATAAAGGTGAAACTTGGCATCACCAAAGGCAGAGCATTCTGGACGGTGTGGAAGAGAGGGGCTCGAATGTGAATGCTGAACAGCTGCCTTGCCTGTGTTCTTTGGTGGTGCACTGAAATGAAAACAAGCCTGGGCTGCCTCCGGGGTGCCCTGGTGAGCATCTTTGGGGGAGCTGGCTTTGCACAACCTGCCCCAGCTCCTCTCACAGCCGCTGCAGGTGAGAGGATATTTTGTGTTCTCTTAACTTGGGGTTTAGAAAGAGGGCTTCTGCACACTCTGAAATGTAGCCAGAAATGTCAGTGTGGTGTGTCTTTCCTCAAGAGCTTTGCCTGCCCTCAAAAGGGCCCGTGGTGCCAAGAGCAGGTCCATTGACAGCTGTGCCACTGGGCTGCAGGAGAGATTGTTTGAAGGCTCACCTCCAGTATCATTGCAGGTTGTAACTTTGACAAAGTCCTTAATTTTGAATCAATGTATACAGCAATGACCTTCATTACCCTCCATCTCTGGATAGAAATGTGACGAAAATCCACCAGGACAACTTATCGCCAAAAAGTGGTTCTTGTTCTCCAAGTATTTATTGACAAATCTAATTTTGAAGCTATTTTCTGCATACCTAATCTTGTAATTACATTAATATTCTGCCTGATGTGTTGTTTATAAGCAAACAAATCAATTTTTTTTTAGAAGGGCATGAGACTGGTAAATCTATAAACTGAAGAATACTTGTTAACCTGGACAGTAATACTTCTTAAAACTTCCCAGAAGTTTCTTTGCTACTGCACCTGGTTTTCACTTGGATAAAGCTATTTTTTGGCAGAGCTGTGGCTAGTATTCGTGAGGACAAGTAAAATACAGGGAACACCTACTTATGCTGTGTTCCTGGATGGAATCAATAAACAGTAAGAAAGACTCTGGAAAGAGATAAGTACTTTTTTTTCTTAGGCTGCATGCCTAAGCATAAGAAGTACAGGATAGCTTCATTTGACAGCCATCTTTGCCATACTTGGGTTGGACCTTGGCTAGTGATGTCCAAGAACTGTGCCTCCAATCTCCCTCAGTAACTAATATTCTATGAGAGTAAACCTCCTTATTTACAAGGCAAAATGCTGCTGAATGATAAATTTAACTTAATCACAGTGAGTTCCCCACATCATAGCCCCACCTGTACTGCAAAGGTGTAATGATACACAGGTTTCAGGTAGGAGTAAAGTTTTGGTAGGTCTGTGTATTCTCTGATTAAAAGTAACTGGGTAGAGCTGCTGTCAAATTTGCAAGGCTTTCTGCCTGCTGTGTCAGGAGAGGTCAGAGGCCATACACAGCTGAAGAGCAGTCCCCAGAAAGGGTAGTGTAAGCTCCAGCAGATAATTCCATTTGCATACATTGAGAGAGCTGGCAGCTTTGCTATAGCATGGGAGGCACCACTGTAAGCACAGTGTTTCCCACCCACTGGGAAAAAGATCATGAAATATGTGGGACTGAAAAGCCAACAGTTTCTTTGCAGAAGTTGGAGTCTGTCTGTAACAATACTGGTGGGATTTGCTCAAATTTATTTTTAGACATTCATGTTCAATCAGCTCAGTGTTTCCACTAGGAGAACACAAAGCAGTGTAAATCTGACTTTTTTTCTCTCTTTTGGCAATGGATCCATACACTCACTGTGATTTAGTAGGCAGAGCTTTTATTTCCCATATAGATGAATGGGCTACTCTTCCCTCCCTCTTTTCCAAATTCTGTGTTTGCTGTGATTTTTGCTAAGTAGTACAGCTCTTTGTGCTGAGAGGATAAAAGTAATTACTCAGTGAAGTGGGCAGCAGCAATATGGTTAGATACACCTTCCTTGAGGGTAAAAAATCCCTCTTGATCTGTCTGAGATACCAGAAGAACCAAGTGTCTTTAACAGTAAACGGTAAGGAAAGGTGATATATACATATAGTATGTGTATATACTTTATGTACACACTGTGCTATATTAAACGTGTGTATGTATATCTATATTAATTGAGGCAACTGAGCAAAGCCAGGACTCTAGGGTGGTTTCTGTCTTGCAAGAAGTTAACTATAACAGGACATCAATGCATGGCCCAGTGCCTTACAAAAGCTGGATCAGAAAAACCTCAACTAAATTTCTCTTTGTGAACGCTCTTGTGTAACTCTCTGAGAGGTACAAGAATACCTGGTGCCAGACTTGGATAAGGAGTTTGGTTGTCCCATCACAGCTGGCCATTTAATTGTGGTGCAAGAGAGAGTGAGACATGTATTTCTCCCAAACTAAAGACACATGATGTGTGGCTCAGCAGCATGCTCCAAAATTACCTGGATTTTATTTGAGAAGGGGTGTTTTGTGGATAAATGAAACTGCTGGTGTGGGGAATATAGCATCTTGTAAGGGGAGAAAAGGGAGCTTAATTATTGCTTAAGTAGCAGTGGTTTCAGGGTGCCTGGCCACCTCTGGAGAATAGGCTTCAGACCGAGCTTCAGAGATCATTGCAGATATAAACTTGCAAACAGAAAGCAGTGGGTAACCATAATGATGTTGCTGCTATCAATTCATGGATGGAATAACTTCCAGAACCAATGTTTGGAGTAGGCACTTTGGCCAGGAAGGGTTGCATGTCAGTTCTGGTCCTCTTGAAGGAGACCAGAATAGCTGGAGAAGTGGGGTATAAAACCTGGGAAGCTGTTGTCTCTTCATGACTGAGGCACAAAATACAACCTACTGCCAGTGCTCTCTCTGTCTGGGCCTTGGTTCTGCCTTCTCTCAGTCACTCTCAGGGCTGTATGTAGTTCTTGTAAGTCATCTTTGTCCTTCGTGTCTTAGAAATGTTGTTTTTATCATCTGGAAAGGCTCAATGCAAGATTTCTGGATGACACCTCCCTTGCAAGAATTATGTTTTATTTACAACCACTCCCAAAAGTGGGAAATAGTTTTAAACAGACTACCTATTCCACAACAAACATAATAAGCTTCTTGTGTTTTAATAGCAACAAATCAATGTCCTAAGAATAAGCTTTCAAGGAGTTCCTTGAAGAAGACATCAACAGCTGTCAGAAAGCAGTTTAACCTTTTGAAAGTTAAGATGCAGCTTAAAGCCAGTCAGAGAAAGGATTTGCTAAGCGAAAACACCAAATCACCACATGAAATGTTTTCCTGAATGAAGGCCTGGTTTTTGTGGACTCTGAGACCTCACAACATCATTGTGAAGGTCATACGATCTGAGCACTTATGTTTTTATGCTCAGTTCCCTCCACACATGCAGATGAGTTTGAGGGAAAGGGAAAGCTGACCAGATTAAGACCACAAGGCAGTAGGTTTCAACCAACAGGTTAAGGTTTCCACTTGCACCTTCCTTCCTGCACGTTTTATTAATTCAACACCAAGTGCTGTTTCTTCAGGATGCCTAAAGGACAGTACATTTGAACACATGATTAGAAGTTAAGGTGCCTCATATCACTGACATTCAGAAAATGAAAACTTGTGTCTAAAGGGATTAAAACTATTCCCACTGATTCTTTTCTGAGTTAACTTAGTTCTTTCTTCTGAGTGAAATATGTTCTTATAAGAGATTTGTCCCTGTGTGGGTCAGATCTTCCACGCTGGAAACGCTAACATAAATGGTAGAAGTGGTGTTCTTGCTCATTTTAACACTTTCCCCACAATCACTGATGCCATAGGGCTCCATAGTGCCCCTCTGTCCTGTGGTACTTCCTCTGTTTTTAAAGCCACATGACACTGCTTGTTGTGGGCTTTGCACACTGAGCAGCAGCAACGTTGATCTGATGGCATGACTGGCTTTAGTTTAGTCTCTTTGTGGTCCTGCTGTGTACATTCCTATTCATGTGCTCTTTCCCTGTCAGACTGTATTCTTCATGGTCATAGCCAAACCTCCAAGCAAGCAGATATTGCACAGGTCTGATTTCAGCAGCACAGGCTAAATAAGAATTTTCTTTTTTTTTCTTCAGTTGTCTGTCTCTTCATCAGCAGTAACAGCAGGCTATTCTTTTCTGATCCGTTGTTACATACCTGACAGGTTCTTTCCCCTTGATTAACTGGAGCAAATGTCTCAAGTTACTATGGAATAAACAGTTACCATTTGTCATCAGGGCTGTCTTAATGGGTCCTGTGTGTGATGATGACTTAAACTGATGCATTTTACCTTGCAACAGAGGCAGATTAACTGTATGGGCTGGACAACTTTGCCAAGTCTGTTGACTGATTAAACTCTGTCAAGCTTCTTTAAGTGAGATATAGCTCAGTCATGCGCCAGAGTATTCAACTCCAGCACGAGTGTCCAGAGATGTGTGGTTAGCAGCAGATAACTTTGTTCAGAGAAAGGATCTCTTTGTATATTTGTGTGGATGCTGTAGTTCTTCCCACAAAGTTAGCATAGAAAGAAGGGGGTTGAAATATTATTATTATTATTATTATTATTATTATTACTATTATTTTTAACCAGGCTGGGGAGAGGGTGAAGACTGACTGTAAGGAAGGAAAGTAACAAAAGTAGAAGCAGTAAAATAATTATACACCTGCCAATTCTTTTCTTTCTTGTTAAAGACTCACCCATCTTTTTTGTCTGTGATAAGTTCATTTAAATTTGTCTTTCCCATGCAATAGGAAAAAAACCAGTTCATTCAACAGTATAATACAAATCACAGAATGTTTTCAAATTTCCTTCTTTTGTGTGTTTTAAGATTGACAACTATGCAATTAAGCATAACAAAGAGAGAAAGGAGTTACAAGATTTAGCACAGCTTGGGCTACTTGGGGCAGCAGAGAGAAGGAAAGTCAAGGGCAGATGTTAAATGAATCTGTAGAGTCACTTATAAGTCACTCAGTTTGAAGCACTATTTTAAGAAAGGAAGTGATCACAGCCATATGAACAGCGCATGGCCAACAATCAGGTGCTGATGATAAGGTCCAAAAAGTGATAGTGATTGGACAAGTCAGCCTGGTGTACCCCATTTACAGAGGTGTGTGCAACCCCTCTTCCTGCAGTTGTAGCAGAAAGCTCCAAAGCACTGGTTCTTCCAGGGGCATTTTGGAAGTGGCTTCTCTGTCTTTGTCTTTCCTAATCCACAAGGTGTGTGGAGATACATTGAAAACATATTCTTCTCTATTACAGTCTGGCCTGTGTTCTATGCTTTGCTTTCCATGTTGGGTGTAGAGAGTTTACTCATCCCATTAGGTCATATCAAGGTCCAGATCTAGGTAAATCCAGTGGAAAACCTACTTTATCAACTTCCTTAGAGAAGAAAAGAAAAAGTCACTTGTCTTCTTGTGGCTGTTTCATTCCCTTCAGAGTCTGAAGCAGGTGATTAAACAAATCTGGGACATTTTCAGATGTTCTTCCATTTGTCTGAAAATAAAATGTGTAGGGATTTGTGGCTAAGAAAAATATATGCAAATAAGAATAAAATTTCCAATTATTAGAAAAGAAATTTCATGTTTTCTGAGTAGACTAAATATTCACTTCCAAAGGTGTTCTGTCTCTTCAGTATTTATTGAAATAGAAAAGGTGTGAACCCAAATAAAAGTGTCATTCTTGCTGCTTTGTGGGAACTTTCAAACTGTTATTTTGCTATCTGAAAGTCCCATTGAGTTAATATGTGTAGTTAAATCCTGTCTAGACAAACTTCTGTTGCTTTAAATTCCATTTGAGCTTAATTCAGTTTCTAATGATGTTGAAATACAATAGGAAAAGCACAGATGAAAATACATGGCATATCTCTACCTCTGTTAAAACATCTGAAGTATACAAGAAAGTGGAAATGCTGAGTTTTTATCTGGGTATCCATGGACATCGCCCAGAATAAGCAATTTTTGTTTATTTTATTATTTTCATTGTCAGACACTGATTCCAGCTTAGAGTAATTTCTTTTAAGTTCAGAGGGAAAGAGGACCTGAAGAGCTATGTGGAATTTTCCCTATTCCTTTCTCATTCCTTTCGCGTTGCTGCCCTCCTAACTTTAAACCATTATATTTTTGATGTCCTTCCTATGTACCTCAGAATCAGACACCTATTTAATCCTCCTTACAACTGCTGCTACAAAAATTCCTGTGTATGGAATGCACAGATGCCTGTGTACTTCCAGGGTGAATGAGTTGTAGACACAGAATTGTCATCCCATGTTGTCCATGAGAGTTTTGCATGAGGCATGACAGCATGGCTTCTTGCCAATGCTCAGCCAATGTTTATGAAGAAGGTTGCTCTTTCTCTCTTTAGGATGTTTTACTCTTGCCTCTTTTGCCATTCTTCCTGGGACTTAAATAATGATGGGAGAGATCTGCTGTCCCACGGTTACACTGCGCTGGGGCTGCAGCTGCTTTGGTCTCTGGTAAGAAAAAACAGCTGTGCCTGTGGCATTGCTTCATTCCTCACCTTCCAAAGGCACTGCATTGAAATGACTGGGGAAAAATTGGCTCCACTGGCTTTGTACCAGGAATGCTGAATCCAAGCAGCTGCAAATGGATTTGAGACCTTTTTCTACAATGACCCTGATACTGTGCCTGTTACATACAATTGATGCATGTAAGCAGACATCTCCAGGAGCTATTTGGCTTTATTATTTAACTTGATTATGACATTCTGAAACTAACATTCTACAACCATGCTTTATTAAGATCATTATATTCTTTTGAAGGCCAAATATTCCATAAAAATAAAAATCTTTTTCAAATGACCTAATGAATTCCTCAACATAATTAATGTTTCAGTTGCGGGTAGCCCAAAATATTTCCAATACTTAACATTTCCATATGTCAAAAAAAAAAAAAGAAAAAAGAAAAAGAAAAAAGAAAAAGAAAATAAAGACAGAAGAAAATTGATCCATGTAGCCACAGCTGCCAAACATGGGGCTAATCAACTCTATCTGTAAGGTTTTTAATTGAAGACACCATTTGGCCATGGTTTGTGACGAAATAGAGATTGGGAAACTTACAGAACTTCTTGTAGGAAAGCTTTGCTTATGGTGGCTAAATATCAGCCATGTTGCTTTCTTGCTAAGACTTTGGCTGCAAAGTCCCAGGCACATTTGATAAAGTTGTTATGACCTATCCTTTAGAACCCCAGAAACTATTTCTTTAGGAGGAAAAGAAGTGATACTGGAACACGATGTTGGTTACCTCTGATAAAGCTGAGGCCTTTGTATACTTTGAAATGCCAGACTTGCTCTAAATTAAACGTGTATTACTTTCTTGAGTTCCAGCTATGAGCTGTAGTCCAGCTGCTTGGGTAATCCAAAATATCATTATTTTATACACAGCTATATTGCTGCAAAGGAATGCACCACAGCTGCCAGGTCTGACTGCTGGTGATTATATCTGAAATGGTAGAATTGAGCCTCAGTCATAGCTGATATCACAGTCAGCTCCTTAATCAAACAGCATGTCTACACAAAATTGTTGTTGACCCTCAACGAATCCACATGATTCGCCTAAAATTCAAACAGTTCTCTATATCAGTCACTAGAATTACAGTTTTATCATCTTGGTGTGGAAAAGGGTAGCTATCTGTCTTTGGCAGAGCAGAGGAAACATAATCTGTGGGTTTACAGACTGTGCGTGTACCATATGCAGTAGCGTGTACATTTTGTAGAAAGTTCTAGAATCCAAGAATGACTCGTGAAGAGCACCAATGCAAACCTAATTAATGCAGAAGGAAGAATCTTCAGTCTCAGTAGAAGGTAGCATGTTCTTTGATGCCAGTAAGACTGTCTATTTTCTGCTGTATTTGAGCCTCAGCAGAAACTGTAGTCCTGAGAACAAGAAGTGGCCTCGTTCCTCGTGATTCTGAGAGGGCCTGGACAATGTCCTACAAATTGAAGAATGTCAAGGCTTGTCAAGAATACTGAAATATTAGGAGCTATTAAGCATACTGCCATCATGCCAGTAGTATTGTGGTGTATAATAAAAAGAAACACAGAAAAAACTAATCAAGCAAAGTACGAAAAATAAATTTTAGAACTCCATACTTGCACACACACAATGACCAGCATCAAAGCTGGTAAGCCAAACACTCCTCATGGCAAAACAGCCATTTTATTCTAACTAAATTTTCAAATTTTTTATTTTGTGGCCTGAAAAGTTCTATGTTCAGTGGATCCAAAAATCTATAATTATCACTTCTTATGATTATTTTTCTAATAGAATGCTCAGGTATTTCGTAGAACAGGGCAAGGTTAAAATCTGTTGTGCTGTCTGATTTGCCCATGTGTTCCTTTTAACAATTGTTATGGTATGGAGCAGAATTTTGAGTTAACCTGCCTTTCCACACCTCCATTTAAGGCCATCCTGAAACTAAATATGTCTTTGGAAATGTAGTGGCTATAACTGAGACTGGCTTTTCTGGGTACTGCAGTACCTTTCTAGGTACTGCAAATTCATACTGTTGAAGTTTTCCCCCACATTAATTATAGTCCAGCAATTAAGAGCTGTGGCTGACTGGCATTTCTTGTGACCATAGTGCTACAACATGCTAGAAATGCTGCAGTGGGCAGAAGGTGGGAGGTCTAGGAGGCAAGGGAAAGGTCTAGCAAGAACAACTACCTTTTGGATCTGTGGGATTTCAGTCTCCTGGGAGAAGAAATGGGCAGTTAGCCGAGACTAAAGGTGTCTGATAGGAGGTGCAGAAGGTCTGAGAGGGTCTTGCAGTGTGAGGTATGAAAAGTATTCAAAGAAGCAAATTGTGGAGAGGAGAAGACAGAAAATACCTTAATTCTGAGAGGAAGAAGAGTAGAGCTAGGACTGAAAAGGATAGGGCCTGTAGGGCTGGAAAAATTGTATAAAAAATGGGAGATTAAAAGGAAAGAAAAGCCACCTGGTGAGCAAGGACATGAGCCTGGGATGCCTGAAGAACAGAAAATTGTCTTGGCCAAGTCCAGACTAGTGGAAAAGAGAAGAGAAGGCAGAGTGTGGGAAAACCATTACAAAGACAGAGAGAGAGCAGGAAAGACTACTCTCTCCTGTGGGAGGGTAGAACTCTAACATCTGGGTAGGAACTGGTGGGGGCCAGAGAAGGAAAGGGCTGTCTGTGATGTTGTAACATTCTTTCCTTAACAGCCCATGAGGCTTGGAAGTAAATGCAGCACTTTTCTTTCAAAATGTAACTTTATTTTTTTCCCAGAGAGAAGTAGTGTATGTATACGTGTATGTGTATGTATATGTATATGTGTATGTGTATGTATATGTATATGTGTATGTATATGTTTATGTGTATGTGTATGTGTATGTATATGTATATGTATATGTATATGTACACATATTTGCCTTCCAGAGAATGGAATATCTGAAATGCTGTAGACATCTGGTGTTTCACCTGCTCACCTGGCAGGAAATTTGAATCTGGAATTTCCAAGATCAGCTTGACTCTGGCATTTCCCAAATTGCAGCCTGATGTACTTCAATGTTGTTTTTATGCAGGTATGCACATGTGTGTACATGTGTTTGTTTGTAGTTACCAGCCCAAATACATCTCAAGCCATTTGATACACCTCAGTTCCATAGTGCCATGCCTCAGCAAAATGATGCTGATTTTTATCCATATAGGAATTCTTTATGAATTTACATCAGAATTAATTAAAGTCCAGGATATTTTTTTTTATGTACATAATTTACAGGACACAAGATTTTTTGTAAAGAGTGGTAGGTTTGTCATGATACAGATACTATACTTAGTTCCTTATATTGTCATCTGTTTCTGAATTGCTAGGCTCCAGATAGACTGAACTATCTTTTCTTGGCAACCATCAGATTGTTTATAAGTCTGTAAAATATTATTTTAAATTGGGAAAGTCTTATAGTTTCATAAACTGAGAGATAGATTCTTGTGTTTGAGAAATCAATGGTTTAGCAGCAACTAATGGCCTTTTAAAATACATGTTTATACCACAGAAATTCTTATAACAACACAGAAACAAAAGGCTTTCTTTAGCCACTGTGGTTAATAAATTGCATGTGATTATGGGAAGGATGAGTTTTATTACTGTTTCTGCATCCAAAATCCTGATTAGAATTGTATCATCTAGGTTAATGCTTTCTGGATATTCCTGTAACTCTTTTACCCAGGATTGTGGCCAACATAGTAGGTTAGAAATTAGTCGTTCATTTTCCAGTATCCTTGGCCTCAGCAAATTTACTTTAGCAGGTTCTTCACTACCATTTTATTTCCAGCCTTGGAAACATTCACTTCCCAGAAAAAAACTTAACCACGCTGGATGGTGAAAAGATGAAATTCCAAAAGGAACTTTGTTGAGCAAGAATCCACGGGACAGGTGGTGGGATGAAGCTGGGTAATGAACTTGGACATTGCTAAACCTGAAACTGAATTAGATGGTCCTGCCTCAGGAAAAGGAAAGAATTTATTATATCTTAGCCTGGTAACAGCCTTATGAGCAACATTTAAACATAACATTTAAAGGAGGTGTATTGCCACTCTGCTAGAACAGCACTACCCATGTTCCCTGCCTTCCTAAGTCCTGCTTAACGCTGGTGCTTCAGCAGTGTATTATCTAACAGCCACGTGAAAGAGGGGGGGAGTAAACATTTAAGTGAGATTTGTTGCCACCCCATGGTTTGCTTGCTATATTGCTAGGCAGTGCAGATTGTGTTTGCAGTGCTGTTTTTGTGAGACTATTCCTGTAGAAGCTGAGCTAAATTCTTTCCGTAGATGCCTGTGAATTGCTGTCAAACATTGCATATTAGGGCCCATTTTTGAACAAGTGCATTGAAAGTAATAACTAAAATGTAATATAATGTCTGGTTAGCAATCATTCATCAGCTCTTAAATATATTTTGCATCTTCTGTTTTTACTAATAGTTTGTAAAAATAAATTTATTTCAAATAATTTCAGTAAGAACAGATATCTATGAATCACATTCTTTTTCTGAATATTTGAAGTTGAAATACTAATTCCCAGACTTAGTGATGAGTCAGTGTACAAGCTTGTTCCTGGACAGAATAAATGCATCCTATTCCTATATCCAAAGCATGTGGTACAAATTCTCATGTGAACAAATACAGAATTGGATTTCTTTGACCAATTTGCCAATACATGTTTAAAATGAATCATATCCATGAATTTGCCACAAAAGACATTCACTGTGGCGAGGGTGTATGGCCTGGGGTTGATCCATCTTCCCCCTTTACGGCATCAGGTTTTCTGTGTGCAGCAGATTGGGAATCATTGTGCTACAATATTAGTGGAAAATAAACACAAGCTAAGTGAATTCATTAGAAACACTAAACAAATATTTACACAAAATCTTCTGCAGTGTTTGCCTACCTCTTATTCAAATCACTGACCTAGAAGAAAATGCTCAAAGCCAAATGAGACTTGAAAACATTTGCATCATTGTTCCTGTACTAATAACATTGTAGATTTATTACTTTAGTAGCATTTTATTGTTTGCACACTACCTGGGTTTTTCAAACTTCTTAGGGTTGCTATTATTCTATATTCCCATATGAGAAAAATTCATCTGCTTTTCTGCTAATCTTGCAACATTTCTTATAATATTTCCTTATATCCTGTATTCCATAGTTTGTATTTGAAATGAATTATATAAATAATAAGAAGTAAACCTTATTGTCATTAATTTGTGCGAATAGGAACAATTCTGCATTTGGAAATGCACAAAAAAGTGCTAATAATCACTTATAGAAGCCAGACATTGGGTGCTGTTAGTCTCCTTTGTCAGAGAAGACACTCTCATTTGCATTTGTATCTTCCTTCTTTGCTGCCTGCACAAAGAGAAGTGCAGACCCTGTGATTACCACAACTTCCAGTCCTACTGGAGGCCTGGAGGCTTCTCAGAGCCCCTTGTGTCAAATGGTTTTGAAGCCAAAAGGGCATTCTGGGCTCACCAGGAGCAAATACCTTCTGGTTAGTGCAGGGCTCTTCAGTTTTGCCTTCTTTTCAGGCTGTGGTGCCATCCCCGGGCATGACACAAGCGTGATGCCAGCAGCTTGCAGAGCAAGACAGCTTAAGGAGAAGCATCTTAACTGGGAATTGCTGGGCTGCACTTCGGCCAACTCAAAACCATTACAGGGCCAGGCACCAAGCCCTCTATTGAGGCAGTCTGGCTGGCAGATCCACAGTTGGATGTTTTGGGACAGATCACGTATTTATGAGAGCAGAGATAATATAAAGGGGCAGATTTTACTGATTCCCTTATGCAAGAAATACTCCTGAACCAACCTTATTCTGTGAGGGTAGAGGAACCCATAACTGAAGTGTCAACTGAGACCCCACATGAGGGAACTGACATTTTACAAAGTCACTTAGCAGCAATTTATTTGGAGAAATAAACAATCTGCCTGACCATTCTATAGGTAGATATGAAAGTACAAAGAAAGGAGCAAGGAGGGAGAGCAAACTCTACTGTAGCAGAGCCTTTTGCACACTTTCAGCAGAGATATTATAGATATGGATTTTTTTTTTTGTTGTTTTTCCCCTCCATAGAAAATGTTAAAATACTGCTGAGAGAACTATTTTGTTTCTAGAAAACATTAATTAAAGGGCCACCTATTTTCTACAGATCTGCATAAAGCTTTCTATAATGGGTGGAAGTTGATACTCAGAATGGGACATGTTAGACACTTTCTGCTGGCTGATATTTGGCCCCATTTAGTAATTGAGAAAGCAATGGTATTTGCAGGAGGGAGAATTGAAAAGAGAATGTCTTTTACATCAGAAGGAAATTACTTTTCAGACAGATTCAGTTTTGGACATCCTGCCTCTGGCCTCAGACTGGAAATATTCTGCAATTGTTTCTTTTTCCTTAGCACAGGTTAGCTAACATAATTGGCTATAAAGCATGCTGGCTTTAGAGTTGAAGGATAGCTGGTAAAGATAGCCAAGCTGTTATGTGTCTTGCTAAAATCCAAGTATAGGACACCAACTTCCTTTGACTGCTACTTCAAGAGATGATGAAGAAAAAGTACTTATGGAATTTTGCTTGTACTCCAATAATCTTGGGGAATAAGAAGATGGCTTAGTACTGTTGTCCTTATTTCAAAGGACAGAATGTCACAGAAGAGCTGCAGAAGAAAAAGACCTCAGGATGTCATCCAGTCTGACCTTTCTGCACTCAGCAGGTCAAATACAGCAGGTTGCTCAGTGCAACATCATCTCAGACTTTGAATATCTCCAAGGATGAAGACTACCCAGCCTCTCTCTTCCAGTATTTGACCATCCTTACAGGAAAAAAAAAAAAGTTTTATTTTGCATTTAACTGGACTTCTTTGTGTTTCAGCTTGTGTACACCTGTCCTTGTCCCATAAATGGGCACTACTGAGGGTCTGATTCCATCTTCTTTACTGGCTATCCTCCCCTTCAGATATTTATACACTTTGATAAAATCACCTCTTGAGCTTTCTTTTCTCCAGGAGAAAAGAGTCCCAGCTCTCTCAGCCCCCTCTTGTTTGTGTAAAATGCTTCAATCCGTTAATTATATTTGTGTTTTTTTTGCTGGACCCACTCCATTATGTCCAGGTCTCTCTTCAAGCCTAGAACTAGACCTAGCACCACATGTATATCTCAGCAGGGCTGGACAGAGAGCAAGGATCTACTGCCTTGACCTACTGGTTATTCTTTTCCAAAAGCAGACCAGGTTGCTTTTGATGGTGAGTACTTAAAAGCTATGGAGATCAATGTACAATGCCCTCTCATCGATGCTATTTGATAACATTTGGGCACCAATCTCTGGGCTGTGCTTAATTCCGCTCATTCCTCCTTTTCCAGTACAGTCCCATAAGTACCATTGCTGTGATGGTAGTTAAACTCACGAAGGATGAAGAGTCTGTTGCTGGGAAATAACTGAACAAGTAGCTTATAGGCAGGAATGATGGAGCAGCTCAGGAGCTACAGTGTCCATGAGATACTTTGTGTAGACACTCTGGAATATGCTGCAGCACAGAGTACACAGTGCCATTGTCCATAGCAAGAGGAATCTCTGTCCATGTGTCTGCACACATGCTAGCACGCTGTGGGAAGGCTCAGTAATGACTCCATGAGGGAATTCTCCAGAAAGTTACTTTTCCGCTCATATCTGATGGTTTTTTCTCATATCTGATGGGATTTTTCTTGGTGTTTGTACTACAATGCTATTGTCTAGCAAAGCCTAAACTCTCATCAGCTGTCTCCATGACTCCAGGCCTGCATGCAGCCTGCGTGATCTCCTTAGCAAGGCACCCTGCTGCTTGTCAGGGCAAAACCCACTGCCAAAATTCCTTCCACCAAGTCTCATACCCTTCATCTCACTCTTTTTTTCCCTTTTGCTCCCTGTCCCAAAATCTGACTTACATTAACAATTGGAAGAGTTCATCTTCTAGAGCAGGATCTGTGTCTTTCCACCAACAGTTTAATTTGCTGTGCTGGCAAGCTGAGAGCACTTGCACACGAGGGCCTAGGAAGAACAGGCATATTATCCCACAGTCAGCCACAAATAATTCATAGAGCAGTAAACAAAGTAATGCAGCACAATGAACCATCAGCCAACCTGCTGAAATCCATACTGGTGCAGGACTAATCCAGCAGCAGGACTTTGCTCTAAGGCCTGCTTTACCTGCCCCAGATAAGTATCAATTCACTGTACAATTAAAATATACTTATGGGTAATGCTGTGGAGTCAGTCTTGGGGACTGGCATCTGCTCTGAGGACTTGGGTTGACTATGATCAAATATGTGACTTCAGCAAAATTCAACCTGTTCTTGCATCCTCCCTATCCTGCTTTTTCTGCCTGTCTCATGGATGAAATATCAGCAGTCTCTGCTGGGTTGTTCTGCTGTCATTCCTAGCAGGACTGTACCTTCATTGATGGGAGTAGCAAAGGGCAGTCAAAAAGCAAGAGTTTTCTGCCAGCCTCCTCATTGCTGGGTGGATGGCTTTAAGACTAAACTTGAATACAGCAGAAACCTTTAGCCTGCACTGCCAGTCTTGAAAGTAAATGAACAACAAAATATGTGCTGAGAGTGCTGTGATAAAATTATGTCTAGGAGAATTGTCCAAAAAGTGAATATTGTTCAGTTTTAGTCACGTTTGGATAATGCCAGCTTGTCTTCCCCTAATATAAAAAAGATGCAGTTTCTATTAACATATAGCATTAAAGTATATGGCTTTTGGGCCACAAGGCACAACCACACACCTGTATAGACTCAAAATATTTTTGCCTTTGTGGACCCTTATTAGCAGCTTCTCACATGGACTTACTTGCAAATATTGTGGTGAATGAAAATGAAGGACTAAAGTCAGTCCTCAGAGTACTGTGGCATCACTTATACACATTTATAAACCTGAAAGCAACAAATGTTCACAAATAGCTTTTTTGTTAGCCAGGATTGCTTCAGACAACCTGGACAGGTTTTAAAAGTCTCTTATTAGCAGATGTGCTGTGAATGAAGAGTGGACTAGCAGTGAAAGACCAACAAACTGCCTCTTTCAACAGCTATGGACTGGCAGGTCTTTGTGATCTTCTTAAATCCATTTGCAATTAAGCGATTTTTTTTTTTCCCCAGCAGGAAAAGCCCTTATTTTTTATCTGTCTGAAGATCAGGTTCAGCAAAGGGTAAGACTGATGATTACTCTGGGGCTGGCGATGGCCTGGACACGACCACCAGGAACATCTGAGCTGTGCTGGGACAACAGTGTCACTTCTGATCTCCTGTTTCCATTTATTGCCCGCCTGAGGTGGGTTGTGGGGCAGGTGGAATAGAATAAAGTTCCATTTAGGAGGGATTTTCAGCTGTAACTTTAAGCAAATCAGCCTTATCATGGCTGTGGATCAGTCCCAACCATTTTATCTCCTGGGTCAGCTGAGTAGAATGCAGTTTACAGGATGTGGCTTGTTTGAGATTTAAAATTGGACATCCTGTTTGCTTTGCATGGATGTCAGTCTGTGGTAGTACTTAAAAGCAGAGCTTTCACAAGGGTCCCTGGCCAAACTGTTGCCTTTCCCCCGTGCCAGTGCACTTTCTTTGCTTTGGGTGGCACAATGCCAGATTACATCAGCTGAGAATCAGGCCCAGGCTTTCCAGTGAGGAAAAAAGAAGTGAAAATGGCAGTCATTCCTGCTCAAGAGAAGTTAAATATAAATTCAGACTTTTTCTCTCTCGCATGCACACAAAAGCTGAAATTGCATACAAGAAGGTTTTTTATACCATCTGTTAGAGAATAAAAAACACCTGGCCCCATTCATTGTCCCTGTTAGATCTCCTTGCTTAGTTTAGCAGACCAAGCACACCTGTTTACCCCTCTGCCATGTGTGCCTAGCAAGCAAGTGTGACTGGAGACTTGCAGCACTGTGGTCCTCCTGTGTCACTGTTTTGTACCTGTCCCTTTACATGGTTCTTAAGTTTTGGGGGTAGTCATATGCTCTGGATGGCTGTGAGGTAACTTCTAACAAGCAGAAACATTAAAAAAGTGTGACCACACTTGGTTGGCATTATCCCTCAGTAACCAAAAAAAAAAAAAAAACCCACAAATATTTTCAAAATGCCAGTGACAGTGTCAGAAAACCTCTTTTTCAGTGATATCCTGAAAATCAGAATTGGAGGGAGTGTAAGGAGACTATTTTTATTTTTGTTTTTGTTTTTGAAAACCATTTAACAGAATGAAAAACTCACCTACAGAGGTACAGTATCATTGGTGGTATTTTCTGCAAACATGCTGGTGGCTCACACTAGCACTTACTGTTCATACTAGTTTGTCAGTAGGATCTGTGGCTCAGACAATAAAAGATCATTTAGCAGACTTGCTAGAAATCCATGAGGTATTTTGCATAGTACCATGTCTGTCTGCTGTCCAAAGGTTCTTACCAACTGTAGTGTCATTTCTGAGTGCTAAATGTCAGTAATACCATACACTTAGCTCTCACAGAAAGGCTTTCAAAACCCATGCTACAAAACTAGTGTCTGTTTCTTTCTTTTTGGCTCTCATCCATCCCCTGTTTTCTTCTTTTCCCCTTTCCCCCATATTTTCTTTTCTTTTTTCTGACCACTTATGCTTACCATTTGAACCACGTCTTCATGTTTCACTCTATCTTGTGCAGCAAAGTTTCTCTTTAGCCTCTGCACAGAGCTGGCAAGGGGACAGACTAATGCAATGAGCTGTCTTGGGTAGAAAATGTCTGTTTGCAAGGATCAAAGTTCTTCTTCAAAGAGACAGAAAGTCAATGTTGTGTAATGTCTGAGTTCCTGGTGATCTCCTTGGCAGAGATTTGGGAAGAAGGATGAGCTTGTGATTATGAAGCTATTCTGGGGATTTGGTGAGCTGGTTCAAGTGCCCTCTCCACTGCACACTTCCTCTCAACAAGTCCCTTATAACCTTCTGTGTTTTAGGACATGTATGCAGATGGGGGACTTTTCACAAGTGGATGATGAAATATAAAAATCTGACAAGGAATCATCTGCCTTGTTTAGAGATAAAATGCTCTTCAACTGGTGGACGTTTTATTCTCCTGGTGCCTCCATGCTTTTCTGAAAAACAGTGATTTCTTGCCTTGTAGATGAGACAAAAACACTGGTGTTGGAGCTGTGCAGACAGCGCTGCACTATATGGATGCCATAAGACGAGAGAATTTTTTGCTATATTTGGCTCGAGGGCATGGAGACACTCATGCATAACTTATTTAAGACCTAGTCTCATGAGCCCCCTCTGAAATAAATGAATGGCCCTTGTATGTGAAAAATTAGCATTATGTAGATTTGTTTAAAATGAATGGATTCTTTTTTGGTGATGAGAAAAGAATATATATTAAAATACCCAGGCACAAACACTTTTTAATATTTTTTTTGGCACCAGTGGGTTCTTTTTTTAGTTGATTTTGTCAGCCACATTTCCTTTCTGAACAGAGGTTACATTCAACAATTGGATGAACAATTGTTGAAAACTCTCAGGGGGGAGTTCTTGAAGACAAGCCTGCATGAGATCATGTTATGAGTGTGGCTTGGCTGTGCTTTTATTCAGTAGGTGATCTCATTCATTTAGAGCACTAATAATTTTAACAGGGAATAACTGCAGCTATCCAAAAGTATAGCAAAAAAGTGATGTTGCAAGATTTCCTGTGAGTCTTGCACAGAAATATCCATTTCTTTGCTAGTTGATTTGACACAAGCTGTATATCGCTGGTCAGATGACAAAAGTAAGTTTAATATGAGCAAATAAGATTTATGCACTACAGTGACAGCTTTACCAAGTTTATGTTTTTTCTCTAAATATGCTTTTTAAAGGCTTCTTTTAGATTGTTAGCTTTCAGGAAAGAGACCATGTAAACATCGGCATTTCTAAAATTTCTATCTCACTGGGGGTCCTGCTGGGGCCTCCAGATGCTATCATGATAAAAATATTAAATATAATCTAACGGATTAAGTATCCTGGGGCAGGTTAGCCTTTGATTACCTCTGAAATGCCTACAGAGCATTTTCTCCAGTGTTTCTCAATAATGAAGAAATCCCTGACTGGACCAATTATTTTCAAGTTCAAGAAGCAGTACAGACTCCTGGCTAGAAAACTTACTTGGGCACAATCAGTTAAAAACTTTGAACTCTCAGAGTAAAAAAAATAAAAACATTTACAGCCAGAAATAACAAGGCTGGGAAGTTAAATTAGAAGCAGGGACCAAGAAAGACTTTGGCTAATTCTGGTTTCAATCAGTGACTGCAGCAGTCATCAGGAGCAGGCACTGCTGTGGGTTTGAGAATAATGACTTTATTTTAAGTAGACAGAAGTTGTTGGCTTGACCCAATTGCTGACAACCAGTCTCCCCTAAACACCCTACATGGGGCCAGATCCTGAAGTCCTCCTGTGGTTTTTATCCAAGACCATTCTCACTGCAATCAAAACTTGAGTAGACACAGACTCAGTATTTGGCCTACGCCTATTGCAGACTCTTTTTTGGTCTCTTAAAACCACCATAGAAAAATAAATCCCAGTGCCCAATTTTCATTTTCAAGTCTCAAAACTCTTCTGCATTGTTGGCCTGTTTTTACTGCAGTGACTTGAGAGTGAGATATAAATTACAAGTCTCTCCACTGTTAGCTTCTTGTATCTTCTGTGCTCAAATTTCAACAAAATAATAGATTACCAGCCTTGACCTCAGGCAGCAGGAGCATCACACTGTATGTGGGTTGATCCTGCCAGGGGTGGAGCAGCTTGGGAATATGCAAGGTCTCCTTCACTGAAAGCTATGAAACTAGATGTTACTCAGCTTCTTGGAAGAGGAGACCATGCTGCCTTCCCTTGGGCAATCTTCCCAGTCTGGCTTTCCCAGTGCTTAGGACCAAGGCCTGCAGGCAACCAGCACAAGATTAACATTGAAACATATGATTTAAAAAGCCAACTGGGAGGTTAGCACCTGAAAGGAGAAGCGGCGTCAGAGGAGAGAGGCTAACAAATCCATGCACACACCCAAAGGAATGCAAAAGAAAGAAAAAAAAAAGAGAAAAGAAAAAAACCACAAAGAACGTTCAAAGTGCTGCTCGACATCAAGAGGAAAGGTTGTATAATCTGTGTGATTCATCCTGAGTTTCTAGCATGGAGGAGGGTCAATCTTGTGATTTGGGGCACTAGACTGGAATTTGGAAAGTTTGAGTTAATCAGCTTTTGTTTAATGGCTTTTTTGTCCTCTGTTAGGGCATCTCATCGCAAGGTGCCTCAAGTTCAGCTTTGTTTAGATACATCCAAAGGGAGACTATTTCCTGCAAGAGAGGCTGGCTCTTCTGGATGCTAGTGAAATGTGAATAATCTCTGTCGTGTGGTGTTTAATGTCTCCAAGTAACTCAGTGGAAATGAATGATCTTTTTTTTTCTTTGATAATGACTTCTCAGCAAACATAGAATTAATCTGAATTCTCAATTCCCACCTGATTGTTCTATGTTATTTCAATAATTTGCATCTAAGGTTCATTAGATATCACAGTGTGATATCTTTCCTAAACAGCAGTCAAAAAAATATTAGGTTTTTACAGTAAGTAGAAGCATTTCCAGAAAAACTTTAATTTGAACCAATTTGGCTTCTCTTTCCACTGGATTGAATTAGTTCATTTAGAGAAGTAATAATCTGCTGTTATGCACAGATCTATCCTTGTGAAACATTCTCACTGCTCTGAAAGTGACCTTCCACAATGGCAATACATCTGCCTGTCCAGATACAAGGAAAGTCTTTGTGAAATCTTGAAAACAATTTTCAGTGTTAAATCTTCTTCGCCTGAGTTCCCCCACAGATAATGTCAGCAACAAATTCAGCTGTATGCTTCCAAAATCCTTCCGTGGATTTAGGAGCCTGAGTGTAATGGAACTGTATTGGGCTGTAGGTGAAGGAGTTTAAAAGCAAAATAGACTGCGCTGCTGGAACAAGTACAAGGGGATCTTTTAAAGACAGAGGTCTTACTACCAGCTTGATTCCAAATTACTGCAGCATTAGTCCCTATGCACATTCCTTTTCAAAGGAATTATAATTAAAGCTGGTTTGGCTTGTTCACCCACCCCCATCTGTTTCTCTTGGTAAACAAAAATATCGTAGGGCAAATTTATTTGGTTTTCACAACAGTACCCAGAACAGCTTTTTTTCACATCCACCCCTCTCTTTGTACCCAAGTAACTTCCACCTGAGGCTGTGGTGGAAGTGCTCTGGCCCTGTTCAGTACACTTGGCATTCGTGATCACTGGCAGCATGAGAATGAGCTGCTGTTATCCCAGAGCTGCCGACAGCTCCAGGGCTCTGCAGGTGGCACCTCCACCTCCTCCCTGCCTTGCTCAGCTCCGGACCAGACATCCTTGGAAAGCCTTGGCTGTGCTCACAAGCTCCTACTTTGGCAGCAGGAGAAGTCAGAGTGCTGCCGTTCTGGCACAAGTGCTGGGTGCCTCCAAAAACATCCCAAATAGGAGAAAGTAGCTCCAAGAAAGGAGCTCTGCTGCTTTGAAATTTCAATTTGGAAATGTGACCCTGGGTAATTTCTGCCGCTGCCTCAGAGGATAATGTGTAATCTTTTCACCTCTATGCCACAAAATGAAAGACATCAATGGAGTTTGGCAATTGCATTTAAAACAGGTTGGTAAATCAAGGGAAATGGGCAAATAAAAGAAAAGTCTGAATGTTTTGAGTACTGTGCAGTGTGTGTTCATGCAGCTTCTCTGAATACCTTCTGATGTATTACTACCAAGGAAAAAAGAATAATTAAATAAGCTATTAATAACTCAGGGAGACTCCTTGTCTCAAATGTACTTTTATCTTATAAATGGAAGGTCAATTTTAAGAGCGAAAATACATTAAAAATTAATGCTACAGAGAACCCCTGTCCCTTGCCACTACTCCAGCTGTGTTTGAAAGGTAGCACTTATTTTCTTTTATAACAGAGCTTCAAAAGAAGCATAATTAAATGAAAAGCTATGGAAATACATGGAATATTAGGGTCTAGCTTGAACAATTACCATTACTTTCAGTGAGATTTTCATCATGCCAAAGGTGATTCTTGTAAAATAAACATTTGCATTATTTTAGAAAAAGAGAAAAATTCTGATTCCCCTAGCAGTGTCTTTAATCATCCACCTAATATTAAAAAAATATTATTTTTGAAATTTCAAATGTCTTTTTGAGGATTCATACAAAACAGGGAAGCAAAGAAACAAGAAATTATTTTCTCTGACCATTATGTTAAATGTTTTATCTCAAAGGAATTTTATAAATTATTCTTCTCCAGCCTTTTAAAACATTATTTTTATTTATTCCTCTCTGTGTCTTTGAAATGACCTTTGGAGACTAGAAAGAAAAGCTGACTGTTCTACTGATTTGTTGTCCTTGTACTTTTCATTCACAAGTCCTCTATTCATCTTCCAGCTTAGATAGAACTAGAATCAACTCAACCAACTCCAGGCATCTAATTAAGGCACCAAAATTCAGATTATGGCTTGTCCACTTGCCTTCTACTGCAAGTTGACACAGACAGACACTTTCTGAGGGTGATCTCGAGCTACTTTAATACTTAAATGTCCTCTGGAGGTATCCTGTCTCTCTGTCTTGACAACAGAGGGTACCCAAATTGACATTGTACATAAAGTGTGTCACATTTATCTACCTAAAATTAGCTAGAATTAATCCAGACCTAAGAGGCTTTAGAGTTTAATTTGCTATTCCATAGTGTATTGATTGTTGGCAAGGAAATAGATTCCTTTATTTTTTTAAAAAAATAACAAACAAATCAACAAAAAGAAAAAAAAAATAAAAAGGGAACAAAAAAATATATTTTTAAAATAATAAAAATCCCCAAAAGCATATGAGGTGTGAATATGTGTTTATATATCAAACGCACAGCTGCAGAAATAGAGTTGAAATGCAGAATGACTAGAGGGTCTGATGATATCCCCCTTGACAGTGTAGCCTGCTGTCTCCTTCCTCCACTAACATCTTTTTGCCCTATAGCGTCTTCTCACCTTCAGTCGCTTGTATTTTCAAGTGCAAAGGATTAAGCACCTGCCAACTACACAAATTACTATTACTATTATTATTATCATTATTATTGTTATTATTATTATTATTATTAATCTTAGTTCTCTTTTTTATTTCATTCTCTAATACAAAAATTGCTGAGAAAATCCCTTTAAATCCTAGACTGGAGAATTTTTGTAGCAGTTGTAGTAGCTTAAACTCCTGCAGGAGTTCATGTGCCAACATTCTCTCCATGGTTTTAAATCACTTACCAAGAAAAAATCAATTTATTGACTAACCTATATTCATTTCCATGCAGAGAAAGTATGGATTACCCACTCAAGTCTGCCTCTACACTCTCAGTGATATTGGCACAACTGCTTAAGAGATGTTTCTGTTAAGGCATCCCAACTCTGGGTAATTCACATCCCCTGTGGCCCTGGTTATGGCATAACACGCTTGCTCTTGCCATGAGACAGAGGGAGAAATGGACTTTGAAGAGGAAGGTGTTACCTAGATCACAATGCCAATGCCCTGTGACTCTGGAGTTCTACACCTTGGTTACATGCACTTCCACCTGGGTTGCTTTCTTCACCACCCAGATCACGAGGTCCTGGTGCAAAACCCAGATTCACTGATAGCAGCACAGACTCTGGTTGTGCTGAGCATCTGACCACAGAAATGACTGGGTCTGATAAAGGTGATCAAAGCCAGAGATGATGGGTGATTCTAGTGTTAGCTAGCATGAACAGAGTAACTGGTCACTTGAACAGCAATAAGAATGTCCTTGTATTTCCCCTGGCATTTTCCTAGGATTTAAATACAGCTGTTTCTATATGGAAAAGTTGGAGAACAATGCAATGATATATTGTCAAGAACTCTACCTAACACCCATATTACTGGATTCGTATTTTTTGTGGTGTACATCTTCTCTATAGCAAATATAAAACTTCTAGAAATAGGTTGTTTTTCCTTGGCTACTTCTTCTTAAGCCTTAGAAGTAGCCCCTCTAAAGGTAGAAAACAATTGGCCTAGGTACATGGAAAAATAAGTTTCTTAAAGCTTTACTTAAACCTTTTAATGTAGTGTAGTATATTATCATTGGGATGAAAACAGAACCAAAATCTAGATGGATTATTTTAGATAGCTAAGCAATTTTTAAATAATGATTTGGTTTATTTGATAATGAACAGTTAATAAATACTTTATACTGACCATAGAATTTTCAAATGTGATTATATAGTTTGGATTTCAAAATCATATGTTTAGACTTAGATTTGGCAGTTGGGAGTTTAAATGTTGTGGCATTTATTTCCCTTATGTCTGTGTCACTTTGCAATTTGAATGCATTCTATATATCTTACATCATCTTGGATTATTCCACTCTGTTTTAACCATAATGGGTCCAGAATTAGGATTTCAGAAACCAAATCTCTCCAGGGTTGGAAAACTTCATGATCTGAAAGGAAACAAGCTGTATAGTTCAGATTCCTTTCCAGCAGTGTCATGTGTACACCATTGTGGGGATTTTGTATAGCCTCATCACCAACTCTGCTCCTGCTGGCACATAATCCTTTCTCAGATAAATTTTCAGAATTCCCACTCTTAACTTGTCTTACCATGCATCCAAAATGCTGGGGAGGTCTCCTTTTGACACTATTTTAGTATTGTTTACATTCTGTAGGAATGGGTAGAAAAGTGTGCAAGTGTCCTCCAAAGTGATACACTCTGCTGCAGTCTGGTAGGGGAACCCTGGCACAATATATGTCAGGTACACAAATATATTTTAGCAGTGCTGCTTTGCTGGGGGCAAACCAGGGGCACCACCAGTGTTGACAATCTCTACCCAGCCCTCTGAGAGTGTTCCCACCCAGAACCCCATTCCAACCCTCTAGGTCCATCAGTCCCTGACAACGTGGTGCTGCAACAGCAACAACAGTTTTCATCTCCCCTCAGCCTTGCGTGGCCACAGGTGCCATTGACAGAGGCCCAGCCATGGGCTGATGTCCCACTCCATCCCCAGGGGGGTGACCCATGGTCTGGATTCTTGGCTGAACCTGACTGCAGTCTCTGGGTCTGTCCCTCTCCTTTGCTGGAGGACTGTGGGACTGGGCCCTTCCAATCAGGTTGGGAGGGCTTCCAAATTAGCAACAAACATTTAACTTTCCACACGCAGTACAGGCTCAGCATCTACATGTGATGCATCATCTGGTGTTTGCCTTCTGTATTTCTCTTCTGTTTTAAACAAAATGCTCACTGGCAAAGAAAGGTTTAACATTATCCATGATTCACTAGCTTGTTAAAGCTTAAGTTGTTTGGAGTAAGCTCTTTTCTGATTATTATTCTCTTCTTGAGACAGACGTAGCACAGCTCACAACATATTAGGGTATGGTTTTGGAAAAGTTAAATGACTAGCTAAACTGGAGTTGTTCTTATAGGCTGGATGAGAAGGTTAAGAAAATCCCTGGTGTGTTTGTTACCTTCTTTGCAGTAACATTAAAATGGAATTTGACCCATAGAGACAATTTTCTTGCATTTGCAGTAGCAATAATATCCTTTTAGTAAATCAATAATGAAAATATATGCTACTTACGCATGAGTTATCTCCATGGAGGCATTTGTCATGTAAGTCTTTACGTGAAGATGTCTTAGAAATGTAGTCCATATCAATAATTTATCATTCACTATATCAGCCAGGCCATCAGGCCATTTTATTCCAAAACATTATTGCATTATCAAAATACTCTATGAAAGTTGTCCTTGTTGACAGCTGAGACTATTCCCTGGCCTCCTCGTTGTATCAAGGCTTATCAGCACAGCATTGCCAAGAAGTATATTTTGACCCTAGTGCAAATCAGGGCTTCATTGCAGACAGAACTTCTCAGAAAGAGCTCCTAAAGCATGGAGTTTCTCTTTGTCAGACAGATTGATTGAACACAGAACTTAGTATGGGATGAATAAAGACACATTTTGAATTTTAAAGAATTTAAGGAGCTTTTACAGCATGGTGAAGAGTAGCTCTACTGGTGTTTGTAGGTATGTATGCCTTAGGTTACCAATAGATGCCAAAATCAGTAAGTATCAATACTGATAGCTACTGATACATATAGATATTGAAATCAGCATTCAAACCAGTAAGTATGGATGCCTAACAATGCCCACTGATATGGATAGGTGTCAATACCTATTGATATCTATGCCTATCATTAACTATTATTGATAGGTATCAAAACTGATAGGTGTTGATTTTCTGTTGATGACTATTGATAACAAAGTACATTTATATTGGCAGACATTGATGCTTATTTATATCAAAATCAATATCAAAAATTGTAGTTATTAGACAGTTATGCTTATCAATACAGGTAGGCACTGATGAATAAACTATCAATAATGGCTGTCATTGGTGACTATCAACAACTATTGATATTGACAGTAGTGAGTGACAGGTAGCCATACCCATTGGTACTGCTACCTATTGATAGATATCCAAATACATGGGCATTGATACTTAATCATTGTTTACCATACTGGAAGGTATCAATGAGTATCAGTGGCTACAAATACAAATAGATATTGTTACCCTGATATTGATAAACTTTAATTGATCACTGTTTTGAATCCTCTTGATAAACATTATCAAAGGGTATTGCTCTTGATATTTAATAGTGCATATTGAAACACAAATCAATATCCAAAACAATAGACATAGATACCCATCACTATAGATAGATATTAAATTGAATAGGTATTGATACCTATCAACAGGTATGCATATTTGTACATATCAATTTGTGTCAATACCTACTCATATGAGTACCCACCAATAGGTATCCAAACCAAGAGGTGATGAGGCCTATCATATTGATCTAAAAAGGATCTATGTTGGTAGGTATCAATGCCTATTGACAGAAAAATGTACCAAAGTTTATTGAGAGGTATTATCAGTGATTAGTGATAAATATTAATATCATAGATACAAATATTGACAGAAATCAGTGCCCATTAATACAGGTATTGTAAAGTATTGAGGCCTTGATATCACCAATAGGTATTGACATCAATAGGTAACAATACCTCTCAACAGATATTCAAATCCATAGGCAGTAGTAGTTATCAAGTCAATAGGCGTTCATGCCTGTGGATATCAATATGCAGGTCAAAAAGGATCAGCACCTATCGAGATCTGTTTATATGAATAGATACCAACATCTATGAATACACATTGGTAGTGATAGCTATTGTGAGCCCTTAGTATATAGCTACACATGCCTATTTATATTGATATGTAGTTGTATCTATAAATACATATATAAACACGTATCAATATCTATATCAACACCGATAGGTAGAGGTGTAGATCACTGTATAATTACATTGACATACAGATTATATAAATGCATATAAGACAGAGAAAACAGTGCTTCCTCTCAATAGCTTTAGTTAGAGTTGACACTGGGAAAAGGAGGAGGGGATTCCTCTTTGTAATAACCAGCATATGAGTTGCATAAAAAAAGCCATGTGTGGCCTTCAAACAAGTTTAAAAGATATTACTTTGTTTCAGCTTTTGTGGCATTAAATTCCTGATAGTATATCTAGTGCTTCACATCTGTGGGAAAAATCATAAGCATTTGTGTTTTTGAGAGCCATCTTAGATGGTGGGAAGAAATACAAAATCAAGGACATAAGACCAAATTTTTCTTTGTCCTTCCTCAGAAATATTATACAATGGAGACTTCATTGTCAAGTGATAAATCATTCTATATGACAAATGAAAACTCATTCAAGAACTTCCATGGTATCTAAGTTATAGGAAATATTTTACATTTGTAGTTTCAGGAGACAAGTAAGTTGACCAGATGATCAAAGCCACACAATTTCTAATTTTATAAAACAAACGAATGGCTAAAAAGTAAAGAATTTCTCTCACCCTGATATCTCAAGGAAATCAAATAGATCTGCAAGCACATGACACTCACATATATTAATTTTAAAAATAGACCTGAGAAACTTGTTATTTTGACATGAGTCTGGGGGTGGGAGGGGAGGGTAGGGTGTGGAGTGAAAGAGGGAAAAGTAATCTAGATAATTGTGTATGTATAAAAGGCCAAATCCTTAGGCCATAAACCCGGCACACACCCAATGATGTCAATGTGTTTGGCTTACAGGGGAAATAAAGCAACATTTTATTACATGCTAAGTGAGAATCTTTGCTTGACCAGAATGAGGGAAAAGTGCAAACAGGTGCTGGCTCAGCAGGAATGGAAACTCAAGAATAATAGTGGCTTTTCCTCAGGCTCATAAGCATCCTGAAAGACTGCATTTCTGTCAGTACCTTAATAAAGAATTATCTACTACCCAATCCACCTATGCCTGGGTTGGAGGCTATCTGCAGAGGTTTTTGATTGTGAAGCTGCTTAATATTATTTCTCTATCCCTGCCTTTGCTTGTGCACAAGCTGTTGCAAAAGCAACCCCCTTCAGTCAAGGAAGTTGGGGCCCCACTCTCCTCCAGCTTGTGGGGAAAGAAAGGAGTCATTATTGACACATGCAAGTGATTTGAGAAGAGACTGTCTACCCCCGATAGAAAAAGACTTAGTTGTCTGGTGAATCAGGAAATGTCAGACTTTCTGAAAGGTTAATGGGAGGCTTTCGAAACACATTAAATTTAATCTTACAGCATGAATGTTGATGACTTTATGCTGAGATCCTAGAAATAAGAAAGGGCAAGAAAGAATATTTTAGGTGAAAGTAAGTTTTGACTGAGGAGCCAGGAGAGAACTTTATTGCAACATATTGCTGAATTTCTCCTTCCATATAGGACTGGCAGTGTGCCTGGTACCATATGCTAAAAAAGATATAATATGAAGCCATTTAAACTGAAAGCAAATTTTTTTTATACTTGCTGAAGTTTAATTAAATGAATGACCTGGTCAACTCTAGAAGTGAAAGAAATTAATTTCTTTCAGGGTTATCTATTCTAAATGGGCTGCATAAAACTTCAGTCACTGTAGGGAGTTGTAGGGAACTGTATAATGCTGTTAGCATAACCTTCCCAGTTCAGTCAGAATCATCTGTGCCTCTTTCTTGTTTAGCTGAAGAATCATTAAATGTGGAATTTATAAATAAACACACTTTGCATGCAATTTTCCCCCCTACATTTTACAATCTCATATACATTAACAGAAGTAGTAGCACTGGACATGGGGAAACAAACAATAGATGCTCTTAGATGGGTTTAGTTGCATAATTCACACAGTTTTGTACCATTAGCTTTTTAAGCAATATTTTCTGTGGTGTCTTCAGGTTTGAATTTTACCTTTGGGTCATTAGTCTTTTGTTTGTGACTTTCTTTCAGACTGCTTTGGGGAGATTTGCCTTTGCTAGTCGTTAGCAGGTTTTTACAACGTGTGCACAATTGGTTAATCCCATAATAGAAACCTGCTGTGCAGAGAGTGCTATTTTTACTGTACATACCGTATCTCATAGCACAAGGCAGTTTTAGAAGGCCATACAGCTGCCATTAAATCTATACATCTCAAGGAGGGCTGTGAATAGCTGCTCCTTGTGTAAGGACGCGTCCTGCAGTTCTATTATCCCAGCTCAGGCTCTGAGTAACACTTTTCTTTAGCAAATCAATATCCTTACCTCTCCTTTTTTGAGTCTTTTCGCTTCTTTCACTACATCCATTGTTCCTGAAAAGAAATAGCGCCTGTGTCTCTGCTGACCTGTGGGTACATGTGCCAAGCTGAAATGCCAGCAGGAACACTGTGGGGCTCCCATCTTTCCAGGGAAGCCAGGATGCCAAGGGAAGAGGCAAAGTGCAGGGCAGTGGTCCATGCTGCTGCAAAGCTGGTGTCTGAACAACCTCCAGGTTAAAATTAGCCACTGTGAATTAGGGGTTTTACTGCTGTCAGAGTAAGCAGCCAGACACTCTAGATGAGTGTGCACATTATGGCTGAGCCTCATGCGGCACAGGTCACCCGGCAGGATGTCTGTGCTGTAAACTCTCTCTTCACAGCCCAGAAACAGATGTGTCCTGGTTCTCCCTCGTCCCTTTCCAGTAGCTCCTAACAAAAGGTACAAGTTCGGGAACGTGCCATGTGCACAAGAGTGCGTGAAGCGTGTGGGGTGGGGGGGGCAACAACACGTGCTCCTCAGGTTGCTCATTTGGTGCAATATCTGTCCATGTAGCTCTGCCAAATGCAAGGGTTTCTACCTCACCTTTTCAGAGCCACTCAGATCTTAGCACCACTGAGGTGCTAGGGTTTTGCTCCTACTGCTCTTCTCCCAACACAACATAATTTCCACCTTCAATCAGATTAAACAAAACATGAGAAAACATGCTTATGGACTATATTTACAAATGTCTGGTCTGTTCCCACATCAGTTTGACTGATACTGGGCTTTAGTCCATATGTTACTTTTAAGATTAAAGAGGCAAAAACATACAACAGTGGTCTTAAGCAAGAGCTACATTTGTTAATGTGTCCTGAAAAATATACTTTTTTAGAGACTGGACATCTATAGCAAAATACAATCTCTCGGCAGCAAACATCCAAGTATCATTCACCTACAAAAACATTGGCACCTCTGTGCATTTATCAAGTCATAAAAAATCCTTAAGAGGGCTGTCATGTTTCCCATGAATTATCCCAACCTGCATGCATTTCAGCCTGAACCCTCTGGGAGAAGGCTAAGGCAACTTCTGCTGATTTATGGAGGCAGACAGCTTGGAGTCCCTGCCAAGGAGTAAGTAAATCGTGGTGACTGTGTGATTAAAGGGATAAAGCGCAGTCATTTTCAAATTCTCATTCATGCTATTCTTCTAGAAGAGATCTGCAGAAAGTAATAAGGAGGTTTATATTCACTCATACTGACCTACACTTCTATTGGAAAAAGTTCCAAGGTTCCTAAGTATACAAAAACTGAAAACACCTTCAACTCCAGCTGAGTCATGAGTATGTGCCCAGATTTTTCCATGCTAGTGCCACAAGGAAGACCAAAAGATTTCTATACTCGCTGTCACACAGGTAGGAGTCACTCCATTAGGATTAAAAACTAGAAACCAGGAAAATTTAAATTAACACAAAACTAGTGGCAAAGGCTAAAAAGTGATTTCCCTTTTGAAGATTTGTCCCTGATGTTCTCCCCAGCTGCTGCATCCTTTGGTGGTGGGTTGCTGCTCCTAGGTGTGGTAAGGCAGCAATAATTAATGTAATATTAATACAAAATTAACATCCAGCTGTATCCACTGGGACCACTAGCAATTCTATGTTTCATGCATTACTGTCTCAATGTATGTCAGTACATTTTGTTCAGCATTCTCTGTATTAATATCATTATTTCTTCTTTTGAGTCAGGGTCATGGGATCATATTCAAAACTATCAACAGAAGAGATTGTAATTAAATTCAGAGATGTAATTGCGTCCAATGTGTTGTATGTTCACTAACTAATGCCACCACCTCCCCCCTCCAAGTATATACATGTAGGTATATTTATGCATGTGTGCCTCATGTACTTCTCTAGACATATGTATGTGTGTGTTTGCTTGCACATGGCAATTACTGTACATGCAATAAACCTTCTTTGGTAATTATAAGTCAGAGTTAAATATGATATCTATGATCATAAAACCTGCACTCAGTAGATAAAGTAATGAAAAATTTATAACAATGTCAACTTTCAAAAGATAGCCTGAGAAACTAGAAAAGTAGATGATGGTGAGCATGAAGATTCTCATTTGTACGGGGGACCCTCTATGTCTAATTTAAAGTCCATTTTGTCATAAAATCATAGTTTTGGTAAGGCTCTTTAAAATGAGATTCTTTAAAAACATTAATTATGCAATAAAAAACTGAGGAAGTTTTCAACACTAGAATTACGTCTGCATTTTTTATATTGATATATGTGGGGGTTTTCCCAGATAGAAATGTGTTTGACAGCTGAGTAGTCTCAAATCTCTCCATGTGTAACCAAAGGCCTTGAAATATTTTTGCAAGTAGATAAAGGGTAGAGAATATACTAATTTAAAAATATAAAAGTCAGTTAGCAAGCAGACCTGGGTGTTTTCCTGCTGTCTGAGCTAAGCCACTGTCACTGTACATTTTTCTCCATAGATTGCAAATCCTGTTTACAAACTGTCCTATCATTTAGTCATTATTCTCATGTTAAGGTCTATTAAGACAGTATCCCTACTTTAATTCTTAGTTAGTCATAAAGGAAGAAGAGATGACAGTATTTCACTGTGGATCAAGTTGTTTTTTTTTAATGTCATCAATGAATTTTTATTAACCTCCCCTAACATTAAAGCAAAGCTTTAGTTTCATATTGGAGGTATGTGAAGATACTCAGCAGAGTGGTGATATGTGTGAGCGGATTTTCCCTCCCCCTTTTTATTCTATTACTTTCCAGTATCTCCAGGCTGCACAATATTCCTTGAAAGCAAACACTTTATGCAAAGCAGCTGTCTAAGGAACTTACTTTTACTTTTCCTTGCAGGGTGGCCTGTTGAACATGATTAAGTTGACTCTGATGGAAAGAGAAAAATGACCTGGAAACATCTGGCAAATTGCAAAGCAATGCCTAACATTTTCTTCCCTGTAGGATTTAATTCAGAAACATTCTTAATGGATCTCCATTTACCTAAAGCACTAAAGGTTTTGATGCAGGGTTTTGGGGGATTTGAGTTTGGTTTCTCCCACCCACTAGCTGCATCTCTGTATTATTTTGTCTCATACACATGAATCCATTATGACTACAAGGTGGGCATGGTGCTGTAATGAAAAGATGTTTACTTTTCCAGGCTGGTTTGTTGTGCTTTGTATGCACGTTTGAGCCTTAAATATGTGAAAATTAATTTCCTGTGTTCCACGTGGCTAAAATGATGGTTGAAACATAATTTAGAGACTCTCATAAATAGAAATTATCAAATGAATTTTAAAAATTAAAGGAATGTTAGTAAAATTTTTAGAGGATTTCATTCAATTCACTGGGTAAAAAATAAAAAAAATTATGAAGTGTCATGCATAAAAAGTCATTCTTACTTTATTGTTTTAAATTTTTTTGAAATATTGTTAAAAAAAACAGAGAGAAAAGAATTGTGTCTGGTTTATATGTATTTTTTATTCAGACATTTTGTCACATAGTCCATGGAAAGAATGCGCTCTAAAGAATTAGGTATTTTGTATTCACTGTCTCTTACATTTAATTTCTCAAGTAGTGTTATTCTGTGGGAAAAGAACAGAGAAAATGGGAGGAATGTAAAACCACTGCAAACAAGTTTCAGATTTGTCTTTTTTCCCAGAGTCTTCTTCAAATTTTCATACAGGACCATAAAAAAGGTTTCTAAAAAGTCAAATAAAACTCTTTGTGAAAGACACAATTTTGTCAGTGGTCAAAAATTCAATGCCCCTAAATTATGTTGACCTGATGTGAAACATTTTTATTCTGGCTTATCTAATTTAGACTTTAAATTTTAGACTGCAATTTTTAGACTTTTGCAAAAAAGATTTTATATCCAAAATCTTAAACATTTTAAAATGAAAATTCACTGTGATCTGAATATCTAGTAACAAAACAGTTCACATTAACTAATTCCATCTCATCATACAATATCTGTTCTAATTTTAGCAAGCAGCAAAATAAGACCATGTGTGGATTTCTTTGGCAAAAAAAAATTGTGAAAACAAAGTTTTCAGATCTAATTCCATTAACAGTCCCTGAAAAAGAAGAAATGTGTAGATTTCTGATTTGCTGTGGTCTACACAGGTCCTACAGGCTACATGTTTTTAAGGCATATTTCTTCTCCTCTACCAACAGATTAAAGGTAACGCCCATAGACATGTGCATGGATCTGTGGCCTTTGTGATATGCACCATCCCCTCTTCTGCAGCTGGAGTGTTAAAATTGCCTGATGTTTTCATATTTTAGGCACAGAGCTCTTCTAGCATCTACAAAAAAAATTACCTCTGCATGTCTACTGGCTTTCCTCCAGGGGCTTTACTTGTGTTCTTCTGAGTGCCTTGTAGAACTAAAGGGTATGTCACCACTTCTTCAACAATATGTGCCACGACTCCAATTTGCAGTGCTGTGAGCCACTTGCAGGAAGTCCATTTTAACTCTCTCCCTCTCCATTTTCTGGCATTGCATGAATTATTAGCAAGATTACAGGGATATGATCTCCAGATGCACTTTGTGGTTGCTCACACTCTGTACAGAACAGAAGCCAGAATATCAGCAGCACAGAGCATTGGTGAATTTGTGCCAGCTTCTTCAGGCATCAGCCTGAAGTGAGGGTTGAACTGACAGTGCAGAGTCACTTCCACCATTTCATCTGAAGTGGCTGAATGATGACTTTCCCTTGGCGTCTAACCCAACAAAACTGTTGATTTCAAGCAACATTTTTTTCCTTTCTGATCTCACTTTTCATCTTGGTTGAAGTAACAAGTAGGCCTTTCCAGATCAAGGATCCTAATTGTAGCCTTCCTTCCCTAGGGGGTATATGCACTACTGATTTTATGGCTGCGTTGAATGAGAGGCCTTTCTGTCCACATCTGTGACTTCTTTCTTTTAACAACACCTTCTTTTGCATACTTTTCTTAGTTTTGCTTAGGATTTTTGGATTTTTGTTTGCTAATATCCTCATTTCATTATTTTATTTGTTCTCTTTCTGTCTCTCTCTCTCTTTTTTTTTTTTTTTTTTTTTTTTTGCTATTTTACAAGGAATCCAAACATTTGTAATGGCAGATGCTTTTTGGAGAATTTACATAAGTTGAGCAAATGCTCAACATGCTATCCTGTGCTCTTGAGTTCTCTGAATTTTATCTTAATTAAGCAGTATACTTACTTATACTTACTTATACTTACTTATACTTACTTATCTTACTTCAAGCAGTAAACTGCTCACCACCTTCTTAGAGATAAAAACATGATCCTTCCTATGTTCGTCAACTTGTGTCCATTATTAAATCATTATAGGTAGCTAGGCAAAGAAATTATGGAATCTGTGAATCATGGAACGTGTGAATTACATTTGAGAAAAGCTGTATGAGGAATTTCTGACGGGATACATTAGATAACAGTCCATTTTGAAATATTCAGGTCAAGTGACTGATGACTGCTAGGGATGTAGTTGGGATGGAAACATTTTAAGTCACAGTCTCTCTGCTGTTCAAGTGCTGACATCTAGCTTGGCGCTACACAAAAGGTCCTAGCCTCAAGCAACAGATGCCCTTGAATTAGGCCAAAAGTATTTACACAATTCATATCAAATTTCCAAGGGTGTCTCAGAGTATAGATCAGAAATGACTTTTATATATCACCATTTGTTTATATGTTTGTCTAGAGTAAGAAAATGGATACTGCAGCCAGCAGCCAGCAGTGGCCACGAGAACAGAGGTGTGGTAAAAATCTGTGTGAAGGAATACCTATGCCCTGGCTGAGTTTGACTCAGAGTTTAGGCAGGAGGCAAATTCGGTCCAGTGCCTGTGTCTACGCTGCACTAAGAATAGAGATCACATGCAGCATTACTGTAATAGAACCACATGAACCCTAGTACCATTTCCTTGATTTCCTAGATGCATAACCCAAACCTACCGGCACACCTTTGCCTTCCTGAGGTGTGGCTACAGATTTCAGCTTTGTTGCATGAACTGCTATGTAGTACTGAGTATGCTCACTTTTGCTCTTGAAATATACACGATAACATAAAATAAATTTTTTTGGGCTTTGAAGTAGTTTTAAGAATACAATTAAATGTTCGCAGCACTGAATTGATAGTCTTTTTAAACCCTCTGCTTATTTGAAATCTCTCCTAGTGTGCAAAGGGTAAGCAACACTTCTTTCCCAATGTTTTGCATGTCTCAGATGGCATTGCAATTTAGACAATAACATGTGCAGCACATGATTAATGAAGCCATGCATTGAGGACAGGACATCTGTGGGATCACAAAGAGCTGCTTTGTGTACATGTTACTTCATGTTCAAGAAAGTCCACAAATTGATAATTTGTTAAATTAATTGACTTTCTCTGTGTAATGTTAATGTAACCTTCAGTTTGAAAAGTGCACAGATTTGCTAGCAAGGAAAACAGGCAGGTAGTCAAATCCCTAGAGGGTTACTTAGGTTTGCAGATCACCACTTTGTCCTTTACCAAGGATATTAATATTTCTCAGGAGTTCTCAAATGAAACTAATCTTGGAAAAAAAAATCAAATTTTTAGGCCATTTGCAACTGAGTGTAATACAGAAAATGTCTGGAATAAGTGTTACACAGTAATAATGATATCTGTTCTGTAAGGAGATACACAGAAATTGGGAATGGTCCAGACAAGAGTGTTTTCTCTGATCCACTCACCGAGAAGCACAGAAAAAAAGTTAAAATCATTATCAATTCAGTGATTGCTAGAGAAAATTCAAATTTATCTTTGTTAGTATCTCTAAGCCATTGAACTAGATATAGAAAAGTTCTTGTAGACCTGAGCATACCTAAATTTTTACCCTTAGTATTAACTAAAAAGGGAGTGGAGGACCTGTCATAAAGGAAGGGTAAAGAACAAAATATAAGTCAAGTGAGACTAGGCTGACAAGTTGCTATGACTGCAGAGGTGCTACCCTTTTTACACCAAAGGGAAGGAACTGATTTGCAGGTGAGAAGATTCTCTCTAATAGAGGAAAACAGGGAGGCTATTATTGCAAGTTTAGACAGAAGGAAAGACAGTGCACCTGACTAGTGACCAACCTGGCTTAGTCCTGTCTTCCAAAACTCTAAAGGGTCAGAGCTCTTACCTTCTTATCACAACATCTAAATCAGAGCTTTAAGTTAGTACATATAAGTTGGGGCCTAAAGCCACACTAAATAGGAAAATGTGCTCTTCTGCTTGAATCAGAGGGAGAAATTATGGCATTCAGCAGTTCCAGTGACTGCTCATATTTGATAACTGAAACTCTGTATATACATATATATATCTATATATATAATATATATTTAATTCAAACAGGAGTGCATTTTTAATAAATTCCTGTAAGAAGAAAGTAACAGAGTGGAGGATTAGTGTAGACTGCACAAGGTTTCAAGCTTTCTTTGCTTGAGGCATGGGGAGGGAGTCAGAATTACAGCATTAGGCCTAGGACTTGTTTTGCTCTGAGTAACTTAGAGCACTTCTGTTACTGTATAATGATGGCTACTGAACTCTCTTTTTCACTCATTTGGTCGGGGAGATACATAATTGCACTTTAATGTTTTAGTTATCATAACTAATTAATGTAACAGTAGAATTTAGGAGAATGAGGATTATTATCTATTGCTTTTAAGGGATGATACATGCTAGTTACTTGCCAGGGGAAGAATCAATGAAGAACAATTTTCTTTGCAGTAGATGCAATCCTCTTTTTGCATGCACTCAAAATCCAAGGATTAACCCCTGCTTCAATCCATCAGTGCCTCAGGCTCTCTGTGAAACCAGTTATGGGTGTGGAGAATTTCCAGTGGGTAGAATATACTAATTTTGTATTTGCCTATTAAAAAAGTGTAAAATAAAAAGTGTGGCATCTTCTGTTTTATAGCCCTGGATGGGCTCCATTCGGGACGGATTTCTTCAAAACATGACCAAGTCTGGGTTTTAATGGATATCATCAACAGACTTGATCTTTTCAAACAGGGTGGATGCATGAAAATATTACAAGGCTTGGAGAACTGATGAAAAAATATTCAAGCCTCATTCCATCTCATCAAGGTCTGACTTCAGGGCCTGTAGTCAGTGTCATGTTTGACCTTGACACTTCATCTCTTCAATCACTGCTGGCCCACAGATCACAGGTCTATACAGAGCCATAGGAAGCCATCAGAAGATGCATCTGTTTTCCCTAAGAATATCAATATTTAGTGAGTACTTACACTGTGTACTGAAACATATGTATGATATACACAAATCTGTAAACTGCTCGAGTAGAAGAATCATAAGCCCACACTGTCACACTGCACACTGAATAAAAAAAGTATGTTACCTAATGAAAATGTGCACTTCACATAAAGACCAGCAGGATATACTGAAATACATATAAAGCTACCCCATATCTGGTGTATTATATTCTGGAATCCACTGTGTACATGACTGAGAAATGTCTTTGTCAAAACAGTTCAATATCCAAGGAATACGATGCAATGTAGCTGGCTTCCTTTACCGTGAGATGAAACTTATACATGGTGGATCTGTAACACTCAGCAGTCAATTATCATTCCAAATCTCTCTTCCACTTTTCCTTTTGTGCTGAGATATTGCAAGTTACTTGACAACTTTTCACAGCACTTCTGTTTTCCATCTAAGTCTGTGGGTAATACTTTAAGAATTAAAATTTACTGTAAATAAAAACAAATCATAGGTAATTAAACAAATCGTAGGTATTTCTTTGTTACTGTTGCACACTTATGAAAACATTTCCTTCACCTCTGAAAGAGTTTCATAGGTTTTAATCCACTGAAGACAAAGACTGAACATTCATTATAAACTAGAGACAAGTAAATGAAACTAAAGAAATAAAAATCCCATGAGGTCAGCAGTTTTTAAAATAACTGGGGTAATTTGACAGCTAAAGTAAGTTATGAAGTGGACTGGTGGCTAGATTGCATCCAAATTAGATCCTTTTAAATTGCCTCCTGGTGGGTAGCTAGGGTCAATAACCACTTCTGAACATCTTGGTCAAACATCTTGTGGGCAAATCAGAAAAGACTAGGACAAAACTGTGACTGTTCATGACTCAACTCACATAATGAGAAATTACTGAAGTTAGCGCATTTCACATTTTACTGATGTTGAAACAGTTTCTCAAATTGTTTTGGAAGGGGTAAACACATTTTTCAAAGTGATTTGATAACAGCTTTTGCACTAGCAATGTAATGATAGCAATTGCAGAAGAGAGAGGAAAAAAAAGAAACGTCCCTGAAAAATAAACACTTATTGAAAGTCTATCACGGCATCAATTCATGGAGACCTAATTCACTACCAAAGACAGAATTCAAGTGGAATGTGTATGTTCAGATAATATATGATACAATTCTGGGATTCCTGCATCACTCTTATTTTTCTCCTATAAAATTAATTAATTTTATAAAGATTTTTAGATAAGCTGAGAAGCTGTCTCTTTTCTCACTTAAACAAGGACTTCATATTATGCGTATTTTTATCTACAAAAGACCCACTTCTCTTTTTATTCAGTGAGATAACTAAGCATTTTTTTGCATAAATTAGAAAGAGGATTCTTTTCAGTTAGCTATAATGTGGTGGCTAAGAGCTATTTAAACATTTTGTCTTGGTTTGATATGCTTTCATTGTTAACTAGCACAATCAGGTTTTTTAGTGAACTGAATGGAAAAGAAAAGGAAAATCTTCATTGCTTGTCAGGAAAATTGAACAGCAAGCATTATTGTCAAAAGAAAAAGCACTTTTGGTAAGATTTGTTTGTGCATGGTACATTTCAGAGACAGACATAAAATGAACCTTGTTTCTTAGGGCTTTTCTTAGAGATCAGCACATGATTTGGGGCATCTGGGCAAAGTGCAGAAAAGCTGGGATGGGCTTGGGCACAAATGAGAATGACAGACCATGGATGACATAAGTAAGATGAGTGATACAGCACATTTTAGTGGAAGCCAGTAAACTTCCAGATGTAATGAGTGCATTTTAGTATGTCATATTCTACAGAATACAATACAGAGAGTTCAGGAAAATAGTATTAATATTTCAGTGTACATCTTTTTATATGAAATATACATCTTGTGTATGCAAAGTACATTTTCAGGGGCTTGCAGAATTCTAAGACTAAGATATAAGTGTCTCAGAATTAAGCTTGAATATTTCATTGCATCATAAATATAATATGTTTCAGTATATAATGGATGATAGATAACTAAATATTTGATTTTGTGCCAGTCTTAGCGAGCCTTCATACAAAGAGCTGTTCTCATCATCGTGACCCAATTACAAGTGCCATGAAAAATTCGACAATAATGTCAAGATTCAGTAAGAGGTATTCTTATCTTTTGGATATTCAAGATCCTTTTCCACTGAGTAGCTTTCCAGCCACTGTGCCCCCAGTCTGTAATACCTCTTGAGGTTGTCATGACCCCAGTGCAGGACACAGCACTTGGTCTTGTTGAACCTCATGCAACTGGCCTCAGTCCATTGATTCAGTCTGTCCACATTATTTCCTCCATCGGATCAACACCCCATCCCAGTCTGGTGTTGTCTTTGAACTGAGGGTGACCTTGATTCCCTCATCCAGGTCATCAATAAAGATCGTAAATAGGACTGGCTTCAGTACTGAGGCTTGGGAAACACCACTTGTGACCAGCCATCAGCTGGATTTAACTCCATTGCCCACTACTCCCTGGGCCTGGCCACCCAGCCATTTTTTCCACACAGTAAAGAGTACACCCATCCACACCATAGCAAGCCAGTTTCTCCAGCACAACACTGTGGGAGACAATGTCAAAAGCTTTACTGAATTCTAGGTAGACAATATCCACAGTCTTTTTCTCACCCTCTAAGACATAGAAGGAGATAAAGTCACAGAAGGGGATTAGGTGAGTGTTGTGGTTTAACCTCAGCCAGCAGTCAAGCCGCACACAGCTGCTCACTCACTCTCCCACCAGAGGGATCAGGTAGAAAATTGGAAGGGTAAAGGAAACTAGTGGGTTGAGAAAAAGACAGTTTAATAGGAAAAGCAAAACCCTCGCACAGCAGAAAAGAAAACCGAAGAATTAATTCACTGCTTCCCATGGGCAAGCAGGTGTTCAGCCATCCCCAGGAGAGCAGGGCACCATCACATGTAATGGTTACTTGGGTTGACAAATGCCATCACTCCAAGTATCCTCCCTTTCCTCTTTCTTCTTCCCACTTTACACACTGACCATGATGTCACATGATCTGGAACACCCCTTTGGTTAGTTGGGGTCACCTGTTCTGGCTGTGTCTCCTCGCAGCTTCCCAAGCACCCCCATGTTCCTTGCCAGTGTGGCAGTATGGAAAGCAGAAAAGGTCTTGCCTCTTTGTAAGCCTGCACAGCAATAACAAAACTATCTCTACATTATCAACAATCTCATCAATAAATTTGTTCAGCACAAACTCAAAACACAACCCCCCATATCAGCCACAGTGAAGAAAATTAACCTTAACCCAGCCAAAACCAGCATATCTGGCCAAGCAGAACCTGCCTCTCATCAACCCATGCTGGCTGGGACTGATTCCTTGGTTGTTGTGTAGGTGCTGTGTGGTGGCACTCCAGATGATCTGCTCTATGACTTTTCCTGGCATCAAAGTCAGGCTGACAGGGCTATAGCTCTCTAGATCCTCCTTAGGGGCCTTCCTCTAGGTAGCAGGTCTGCTGATACATGATGGAAAATGGCTCAGTGAGCATTTCCTTGAGTTCCCTCAGTACCCTGGGTTGAATCCCACCTGGCTGCATAGACTTGAATATGTCTAAGTGATGTAGCAGATCACTGAGAATTTACCATGGGATTTGGGGGCTTCTTTCTGCTCCCTCTTCCTGTCTTCCAGCTCAGGGGACTGATTACCCAGACAACAACTAGTATTTATTGGAGTCTGAGGCAAAGAAGGCATTGAGTTCCTTGGCCTTTTTCTCATCCCTATACTTTTCTCTGCATCCAATAAAGGAAGAAGATTCTCCTTTGCCCTTTTTTTGTTACTGAGGTATGTATAGAAATGTATTTTTTAGACAGTTGTAAGTTTAAGTTCTAGTTGGGCTTTGGTCCTTTTAATTTTCTCCCTTTATAACCTCACAACAACCTTGCAGTCCTCCTGAGTGTCCTGCCCCTTCTTCCAAAAGTCATAATTGTTTTCTTTTTTTTCTCCAGAGTTCTGGACAAAGCTCTCTGTTCAGTCAGGCTGGTCTTTTTCCCCTCTGGCTCAACTTTTGGCCTATGGGGATAGCCTGCTACTGTGCCTTTAGGATTTCCTTCTTGAAGAATGTCCAGACTTCCTGGACTCCTTTGCCCTGCAGGACTGCCTCACAAGGCACTGTCTCTACCAGTCTCCTAAACAGACCAAAGTTTGCCCTCTGGACATCAGAGAAGACTGCAGTTTTCAACCTTTATCCATTAACAAATCCACAGGCTTCAGCCTGGACTGGCACTTCTGTCCTCTGCAGGAACAGAGAAACACAGGCTCCGCTCCCTGGGACATGGGTCAATGCTGTCACAAAAAAGGATGAGCACGAGTTTCTCTCTTGTCCACATTTGGGCAGCTGACTATGGCCTGAAATGATGAGGTCGGGTTAAACAAGCAGAGCGAGCAGAGGCTTAGCACAATTTCCCAAAGCACTATATATTTATTTGTGCCTGAGTATGAATACACAAAGCTAACTTTAGTTCCTGTTTTTGAAAATGTTGGCCCTAATCTACATAGACCATCATTTATTCCCTGCCCGGCCCCCTCCACTCCCTCCCATTTTTTAACAGATGGAAATTTCATTTTCCAGAGCTAGTTTTTTTCCAGGTGGAATGCCTCCAAACTATAAAAGTGAATTTCTCACAATCATCCATGGACAGAATTAAAACCAGGACTTTAAATGAGCTGGATTTTGCCATCAGAAAATTCCAGTTAGGGGCATTTTGCTTTTTTGTTGTTGTTGTTATTCAGAAAGCTCAGCAGAAAAAAATTGGAGAAACAGTGGCCTCACTCCATCTTTGCCCCTTTTGCACAAGAAGTTAGTTCTTAATTATAGCATAAGGCAAAGGCTACACCTCCAAAAATTCCACTACCCATTCTAATAATTTTGAAGTTGAAACCACGTTCAGAAAAAAAGTTGCTTAGACACAGCCCTTTAATTCATTCTTCCAAGTACAGACACCTGCAGAGTCACCAGAAGATTACTCCTAATGCAAATAATCCAGCCTGTGGCATGGAGTACATCACTGAGATTTAGTTACCACCGTCAGTAGGGAAACCAGAGATCTGTGGCCAGAAATATCACACAGATGGGCCTGTTTGAAAATCCGCTGCATCCTGGGCTTTCAAACCTTAAAAACAGATGAAGTATTTCCAGCGTGACCCCTGCTGTGATATAATGGATCCTGTCTGTGCATGCAGTGTTTGTCATGATTTACCTCTTGCAATTCCTGGCTTGTGAAACAGACGGCAATTCTGAAAATGAATTACTATTGATTAGACATCCTGCACTATTGAGTTCTAGGCAATTTTATGAATTTATTTATTTGAATAAAAGCTTTTAATGACTCCACTAATTTCAAATGGCTTTAGCAAAACAGCAATTCTTCTTTCCTTTTTTCCTGTTGCCAATGGCAGATACATAGTTTTAGGCCCTGTTTATGCCAGCTATGACTTGTAACCTTCAGACAGACAGAACTACCTGATTAAAATGACAGCATGGGTTTCAGGGGAAGCAGGAGAAATCCTCTCCCGAGGACAAAGTCTGCACTCAGAGCGCAGGGGGAGCTCTTGCCCTTCTGTGGCAGATGGAAGTGGGGTCGAGCCCCAGTCTCAGAACATCCCTGGGGCAGAGCATCCCTCGGGCAGGGCATCCCTCCTTCTGCTGAGCACAGCAGCAGCAGGCTGCACATAAAGCACTACCGACAATACAGCTGGGGGCTGGGGCCCTTAATTACCCCTCACACCCTCCTGCCAAAAAGAATGTTCTGCTGAGAAAGGAGAGGATTAGGTGCTGCTCCACTAAAGATGGGATTGTAGGGAAACGGGTGAAGGTTCTAAATAGGCAGCCTAGGGTTTGGAACAGGCTGTGATTTAAAGTCTAAATCTTGCCAATGTCTTACTAGGCATATCTGCTTACCATAGAAATAAACTCTGTGGTAAGATATAATCTGGCACTGAGTTGTGCTTTGACGGAAACAAATGACAAAATACTCCGAGGCTCTCCATGCTTTCACTTTAAAAGCCTAAGAGACTTCTGCAAAGGTGTTTCCAGTGCATGTATATTAATGGTCTTTTAATAGGGATTTTTACTGAATAACCTAGTGCGTGTGAATAGCATGCACTTTCAAAAATCAACAGCCCACTTCCTCCCATCAGAGGAAATGGATTAAGCAGTATTTTTGCTAGTACAATGAAGGAATAACATAGTTTTGATATATGATAATTTCAGGAGACTGACACAAAAACAGGCCAAAGAAAGTCCTCAAAGGCACCTATGCAGAACTTTTCCAAGGCTTGGAAAGAGCTTGTATACAGAACATTCTCCTTTCATTCAGGTAAAAAGAATGTGCTTACATGGCAGAAAGGACAAGGAGTGGGAGTTACGCATGACTTCCCAAGATTATTTTCAACCCTAATCAATGCAGCACTAATGCAGCAAGGTATCAGTGCTGTAAACAGCCTTGAGTGTGCTGGCTATGGAATGATAAAATTTTTAAAAAGAGGGAGACAGAATGAGAGAGGCAGAAAAGGAAGAAATGAAGGAGCTCACGAAGGGCTGCTCTATAACAAGCAGAAAAACAGGTTCCTGTGAGATGGATCTGGGCTCAGGCAGGTATTTAAAGGCTTTAAACAAGCTCTACAGGGAATTAAATTCTCTACCTTACTCTAAAAACATGTAGCAATAAAACAGGCTGTTTATGACACAGAATGTCTACAATTTTAATTGAAATTTGTCAAAAATATTTATCACCATGAATGGATGCTGAATTTAACTGCTTCAAATGAAAAAAGAAAAAAAAAAGCAGGTTAGACAGTACAATGCCGTCAGTCATCCAGAAGTCTGTGAAAATGCAGATTTTTCATTTAATTGTTAGGTAAATATTTAATACCAAAAAGGCAGATAATTTCCAGAAGAATCAGAGTAAGTTTTGACTGTAAGAATGGATTTGAATATGGACTCCTGTAGTGCCTCCCTTAATTCCTGAATGAGCATAAACAAGGCAAATGAGAAACCAGTGGATTTCTGGTATCTTAGCAAGCTGTTTTCCCTCCATGATGGTGGGTGCTGTCACCACCACAAGGTGATGGTCCAGTCCCTCCTACTTACTTCCTTCCTTTCTCCACTGTCTTTCCCCCTCCTTTCCCCAGTATTCAGAGTCTGGCATTCAAATCAAAGGTTTGCTTTGAAGTTATAACCTAAAATGGGAAGCTGATAACTATTTTCCTCCCAGTGCTTTAGTGATGATGAATTGCTGATCATGGAAAGGAAATTACTTCTTTTTTTTTTTTCTCCTTCTTTTTTTCATTTACATTCAAGCAGTAAAAGTTAAGGCTAGGCACTGCAAATATGTGCAAATTCATCCACTGGCTGTGTGTGCTACAGCAAATCCTATGGAGATAAGGAGCTAAAGCAGCAGGGGTGCAGCAACATAAGCTTCAAAGCTAGACATGCAATTTACTAGGCAACAAACTTAACAAAGGGCAAAGGGATATTTAACAGGGAGGTGAAATATTCCAATCATTAAACACAGCAAATTGTAGTGACAGCCAGATAACATTGCACCTCAATATAGAATGTGTATATGGGAAGAAATATAGACCTTTACCCAGGAATTAGTTTAGCTAATGATTATTTTTTTTTTTCAAGCAAAGTGATATTCTGAGGGATTGAAAATATTCCTGTTGTTATTAACAGAATTAAGTAAAATAATGTTTGGAGGGGGCAGGGTGGGGTAAGAGAAGGTTTAGTAATTGGTGCTGAATGCTTAAGGTAGTCATCCTGTTCATCATAAATTATTGTGTTTAACCATATAGACCGTGCCAATCTTTTAGGAGGCAATTAAAGCAATAGATTTTCTGTGGCCTGTTTTCACACACATGGGGCCTGATCCAACTCCCATTACCTCTCCTGGGCACAAGCATATATCTTGTATTCAGTACAGCTTGGCTGAATTTTACCACTGTCAGTGGTAACTGGGTCAAGCCCATCTTACAGGGTAGAAATATTCTTCAAAAAATAAAAAACCCTTCAAACTCTCTTCTGAACAAGTATCAGTCCTTATTAAAAACAAACAAACAAACAAACAAAACCCACAAAAAACAAACAAAAACAAACAGAGAAAAAAACAGCTCTGGTAAAGAATTTATTCTGATCCAGATTCTTCACACTTAATGAAGGAAATTCTGGAAGGCATTTAGGTTTGCTGAGCACTTGCAGTAAGAGCAGTTGATTGGCCTTTTTTCTGCAACCACCTGGGTCTTCAGTTAGATATATTAAAGAACTGCATCTACATTGCAAACTGGCCTTTTTCCTTCATTTTCTGCAGTTCATTTGTGTCCAATCGGGTTGCATCAGGATTCATTGCATTTAATGGGAAATGCGCTCTTCTGGATCAGATACCTGTTTTCAATTTGGAAAGTATCTGATTCCAATGGCAGAGGTGACAGGAATAAAGAGGAAAGGAGAAGCAAGTGCCTATAGTATGGATTTCTGCCACACTAACAGAGCTGCCAGTTTCTGAATCACTGAGACCTTAGAATTTACTTATGTTTTTCTAAATTATAATTGTGAAACAAGTAAAAAATTAACTATGCCTTTATTTGAGCTTATTTGAATGTTAGGCATTGTCCTTCTCTAAGCATAACTGGGTTTTGACATAAAAGTGCCCTTATCACAGTGTTTCCCCAGAGCCACAGCTCTCTAGGGAGACTGCTACTCTGCAGTGATGATCTGCAGAGGTATTCCTGACATACTGCCTAAGTCAGCATCAGGCTCACTACTGGTTAGAGTAGGATGCAGTTTAGTCTCCCTGTAACCTGCTGTTATCTTTCAAGAGTCAGCTTGAGGGTTCAACAGGGAATGATGAAAAGTGTTGCTGTGTGGACTTTTTTTTAATTAAAAAACCTCTGCCTCAAAATTTTTTTTCCCAGAATCATGTCATGGAGACAACATATTTTCTGTACCAAGCTTTGATGTAATTCATATTAGAAAGAACACCAGGGATGATTTAGCTATGGCAGAAATGTCAGTGTACCTTTTTCCTAACAAGCAGAAGGAAAAATTGTGGCATCACAACATTAATACTGTAGGTCTGTGCTTCAGTTCAAAAATAGTCTGCTGAGATTTATTTGATCAACTTGAACTATGGAGAAGCTAGATGTGTGCACATTACTATTTTCAGCTTGCTTACAGGCATTTGGAAGATGTTCCTATATAGAAAAAAAACAATAATGAAAATTTGGGATCAGTTTTAGCTTGTTTAGCTCATCATTGCAGGCACCCCACCTTGAAGGTCTAACAGAAGTCACAGCTGGAGGAGAGAATGAGGAGGCCAGGAAGGAAAGTGTTAAGATGAATGTGAAAGAATAAGCCAAGAGAGGTTTCTTATTGACCTCTAAAGACAGCGTCAAATCATATCCCAGACTGCTGAACAACATGAAAAAAATATTTCATCAGACTTGGATGGCCATGGCATGTTAACCAAGCTGAATTCTAGATAAGGGCCACTTCTACTTTACCAATAAGATCCTGCATATTCAGGGAGATTTCCAAGTGGCATAGACCAGCTCCACCTTTCTACCCAGCAGTGAACAGCCCACCTATGTTGGCTGAATTCAGTATTTTCATTCAGCTCAGTTAGTAACAGACAGCCTCAAGGAGCCACAACTTGAGCCCCAATAAGTGGCCTATGCTCCTCCTCAGCCTGGAGACAAAACTGCTCAACAGCTGGTGCCACTCCTGGGAGCAGCTGCCTGTGCAACACTCAAACAGAGGGGCCTCCTCTTTCTGACCATCTGTTAGTCCAGTGCTGAGGAAATCTACATTGTAGACCTCATTTCTGGCCAGCTGGCATCCAGCCTTATAGCTCTCAAATTTATCCAGAAGCTAGCAAAAGCCAGCATCAGGCCTGATGTAGGTAGCATCACAGAAGTGGCTGGGCCGAAAAGAGAGGTGGATGGGTATTTTAAAAATAAAGCTATATTTCATTAGAGAACACCCTATAACTAAACATGATATATTCTATGAAAAGTGAACAAGCTTGGCCAAACTTTGTGTGAATGGTCAGTAAGCTTGAAAGGAGCTACTCTTGATGGGGTGCATTTGGTTCTAAAGAGCCCACAATTCCAGCCCTACCTAAATGTGTTTCCTAAACTCTGCCACCTAAAGGCCTGAGGCATGAGCCTGTAAGCCCTAAAGGGCTGTGGCTGCTCTTGAGGTACATGGCCCCACAGCCCTACATCCAACTGGGAGATGGTAGAGCAGTCACTCTTGATGTGCTAGAACCGCCTCGGTTTGCTTGGAGGACGGGCAAAGGCCGGAGCCAAAGTGGTTAGGGAGAAAGGCAGCGCTCGCCATTGCCTGGGCAGGGCTTCTGCCTGCAGCAAAGTGACTACAGCCGTGCTGCCCACTATGTCTGTGCCAGACCTGTGGGGAGTCAAAGCTGCTGCCAGAACGTGAGGTCAGTAATTGCTCTCTGTTCCCCTGACACCTTTCCCGGAGGAGACATGCCAGCCCTCTGAGGTCTCTCTTGGATCTTCTTTCGAACTCTGCCCTCCCTGCCTTCCCTTCCCATACCTGGAGCAACCCAGCTCTGACAACATCGCTGCAGGAGAGAAACACAAAATTTTGCATGTGCTGCCAAGAAGGTTTGAGTCAGCCCTGCCTATAGCAGTGTCCTTGGGAGATCAGATACTACCATAACCTCACCAGCATGGCTGGCAGGGCAAGGTGCATTTTCACCTCTACCTGTCTCCTCAGACACAAATACCTGGCAGCACACACGTTTGCGAAAATCATACTGAAACAACACTCCTTCCCTGGGGAGACAAGGAAGATACAAACAGCCTGTGACAGATGTTAGCTACGTTGCTCAAGGCTTTACTAAATGGCACTTGCAAAACAGGGGATGGTCACAGTACAAAACCTACACAGAAGAGAAGAATTAGCCACTTCACTAGAAAATGCAAACAACATCCCCTGCAAACAAACAAACAAACAAAATAACAAATAAAATAACAAATAAAGAGCAAAAGAGCAAAAACAATCTATCATTTCAACATGTCCAGTTTAGAGCATTTTTGAGCTAACATAGTTGAGACAAGTGAGGGAGAAAGGCCTTTTTGTTACGACACTGGAATCAGAGCCTAAGGAGATCTAGATCTGAAGAACAGCTTAAATGGGACTTCCTGACTGTGCCTCAAGTTTCTTACATTTCCTTAGGCAAGCATTTCATCTCTTTCTAGTGGATTCCACATTTGTAAAGTAAGGGTAATATTTCCTTCCTCCCTCTTATGTAATTAGTCAACGAGGGCCAAAGCCATCAAAGAAACTAGCTACCTGAAGTAAAATTTAAATGATGGAATTAAAATATAGGTCCTCAGCATGTTCTCACATCTGCTGTCTAGAGATGGAGACATCTGAAATCTGTATACAGTTAAGAAATGGAATGTACCCCCATGCTTGTAACTCCCACCTTGGCTGTAGCACACTGACTATTTGGGGCACCTGAATTTCCTTGTACATTGAGCCCTCACCCCTTTGAAGTTAATGTTTGAGGATTTATTATAGTGACCACCATAACTGTGATCATTTTGGAGACAAAGCTATCCAACTTCCAGAAAACATTCTGTGGAGTTGAAAACTTTTCTTTTTTTTGAGGAGCAATCATTACATCTGATAGAAAGAGATGTCAGAGAGGTAGGGTTTAGTGTAATTTAGTGTTGAATGAAAGATGCTGTATAACAAGGACTGTGTGATCACAAAGGCTTTGAAAGAGCAGGAGCATCCTTATCCTGTTTGACAGCATTACCCACAGTGTGTCATTATAGATATTGATGATTATATAGCCATAATTAAAGTGTTGTGCTTAAATAGCTAAATGTAGAAAGATGTGTCAGATCATTAACACAACTTTAGGTTTAATCATGTCTAGTTACAGAGGCGAGACAAATATTTAAGGTTCCTTGCTAAAAGAAGAGTTACTATGTCTAATCATCAAAGCAGAGCTGCTTGCCAAGAGCATAAAAACCTAATGCGTTTTGCAAGAAAATTATGTCACCTTCAAATTAACATTCATAATACAGATGGCATTTATAAAAGGTAAAGTCATTTATATTGACACAGTCCATCTCCAGTGACTGTGGATTATGAACCCTCTGTCCAGAAAGACATTTTGCCAAAGCAGGGTTTTGTTAGAATAAGACAGGCTGGAAAATCTGAATGACTTTATCTTCTTCCTGACAATTTCTTCATTTGACTTAAACAGTGGATGGATGGATGGATGGATGGATGGATGGATGGATGGATGGATGGATGGATGGATGTATAATGACTTGTTTTGTGCAAATAATCAGGATCATTCAGGTATCTACTGCTGACATACACATTATTTTTCTTGTGGTGCTCACTGGATTAGCACTGACTCTGTGCATGAAAGCAGGAACAGACTTCATGAAACTTGAAGGGGAAAACAGTTTTTTTCAACATAACATTTGCCATGAAGTATGACAAAAAGTCTGAAAACATCATTCCCACCAAGTTTGCAAGTCTAGACGACAGTATGGCTTAGCATAATAATAGAATTACCTAATAATTCTGCTACCTAAACATCAACTACTTTTGAAATAAACATGGGTTGGGACAACGTTCAAAAACCTTGAGCAGAATGGTACATATAACAATTATTAAAGAACAATAAAATTAAGAGAGAGGCTTGAATATTCTTCACATTTCTAAAAAAAAAGAAATTTAAAAAGAAAGATCATATTAACTATAGAACTTTCATTGCCTTATTTGGATGTGCTTACATTTGTCTGAATTCTTCACAATGTATTTCCTGAAATAGTTTTCTAAAACCTGAGATATTTTTACACAAGAAAGTGTAGCATATATTAAAAATTATAAAAGACAATGGTAAAGTGTAATGATTAATAATGAGGTAGGGAATTATTAACATCCTTCATTACACCACTGGACATAGAAAAAGACCCTGTCCATGAAAATTATGTGATGTGATTGCTATTACAAATATGCATTACATCATACTGGGAAATCTAGTGCAGAAAAAAAATGAGCATAAACTGTGATATTTTAGAAAGTATATGATCTGATGGACACTGGAAGATATAATTCCAAACACAGAAGAAAAGAGGACTGGGGACGGGTGCTGATGCCAGACAGTCATTGATGAGACTCTGCAGAGAAATTTGTGTGAGCTGACATGAGTTAAACAAAACCACCCTCAACAGTCAGTGTGCTGCAGAGGCAGGGGAAATATCTTATTCATCAAAGTTGTGTGAGAACTTTCATCTGGAATATTGGATTATATAGCAGGTATACTGTGTATGGGAAAGGTGCCCAGGGAGGATCATCATAATTTAGAAAGGGATTGAATTAACAAAAAAAGACCAAAAACATCCCCCCCCCCAAAAAAAAAAAAACAACTCCCCCCACAAACAAACAAACAAACAAACAAAAAAAAGCAAACAAAAAAAAGCAAACAGAAAAGGTAATAAAATAAAACCTGTTCTGGAAAAACAATGAAAGAATGGATATTGTGACATTCTACCAACATTTTAAAAGCAAATACTAGTTTTTTACTATAGTTAAAAATCTGTATACAACTAAGTAAATGGAAGGAAATTAAGAGTGAAATTTTAAGAGGAATTTCAAGAAAAACTTCTTGACAATGAAATACATTGGATTGTAGAGCAGTGTCCTCAGGGAAATAATGAAAGCACTGTCACTTGGGACTTTTAAAATTGCACAGAAAAAAACCACAATAGAGTATCTAGGAGGGAGAGCAGTTTTGAATTGGCCTCAGGGAGTCAAGCTGAATGACTTAATTGGTCTCCTCAGTCTCTAATCTCTTCAGGACAGACCATGTCCTATGTGTTTTCCACACAAGGGAAAAACAAGCTCAGGCAGTCCCCAGCCAGGGTATTGAGTTTCCCAATGCATGTGCTGAGGTGGAGAGGGGGCTGAGCTCCCCAGTGTGGCCCTGGTGGCTGGAATCCTCTCATTCACCCACTAAGCCCCCCATTACTTCCCTTGTCACATCCCCATAGCTCAGTGAGAAGCTACAGTGGGGCCCAGATTAATTAAATTTTGGTGCTGCAGTCTCTCATCTGGGGGTTTGGTTGCAGGTTTGTTTATTATATTTTTTTAAGAGACCTTTATGCCCCATGTACTTTATATTTAGAAGATTCTTCTGTATGCAGATATTTGCTATTGAGAAATAATAAACAAAAGCATCTGTGACTCTTGAGTCCTACCTTTCTGTCTAATCTTTTAGAACACTTTTCTCTTTGAGCCCAGCATCTGATTTTCTTCTCCCTGTCTCTTGGTGTGACTTTTCTCATCGTTTGATCATCTAGAGAAAGGGTCAGTTGATGTTTCAAGTTTCTGTATGCCTTTTTTATTTTCCTAACAGAAACAGCAAAAAGAAAAAAGGAAACAAGAAAAATAGCTTCTTAAGACAGTAAAGCTCTAACTGTGGAACTGTTTTTGTAGTGTAAAATCAGCAACCTCAATCCTCTACTGTTTTCTAAGATGTGCCAGCATGGTAAGGAGGTTCAGCTTGTGATTCGGGATTTGATGGAGAAGTGGAAGTGTGACTGGAGCACAAGATAGTCTTGATATATGTGTCAAATGCTTTGTTGAATTCAATCAATCTTATATTCATCAGCATAAATTCAAGCAAACTTAAATTACATTGGCTTTATACTAATGGGACAGAGAGCGTAGTGGAATGGCAGCCCCGGTAAAACTTCTGCTTCAGTTCATTTTGCATGCAATGGCAATCCAGCAAACTACTAAGAGATAGCAAATTTTAAGCATGTGAGCAACCAAAACAAAACCATTCTGCTTCAACAAGTGTTTAATTAGTCTTCATTTACAGAATGCACACAAGCAGATCAACATGATGTAGCCATTATGGAAAGTATTAGCATTTTTTTAAGTTAAAGCACTGTATGTTCCTCAGAGGGATTTGACTCCTTCTGACTCAGCACCATAAAATATAACCACATAGCAGACGCACAGCAATGAGCACACTGCTGTCCATCTGAGTTCCCCAATTTTAAACAAGAGGAACAGACTTTTCTGACAAGACAACACCCCTTCCCCCAGCTGAAAGTCAGGTTCTTTTCCTGCTTGGTGTTTCACAGCCTTTTTGCTGTCTTTTTTAAGTTTCTTCCTGCTCAGGTATTGCAGGTCTTATTCTGACTAATCCCATTTTCTTCTTTGACTTATGTAATACTAAAGTGCTTACCACCTTGGTCTGAATCCCTGAGGAGGAATGAGGTGTCAAGGTGCTGCAGGAATAACTCCTAAACTATCAAATCTGAACTTTGGGGAACATCTTCAAATAACAGTAAGGGTATGCTTGACACACACCCTAGGCTGGAAATTACCACTAACTTTGTGCATCTTGTAGCAGTTTGAACTGCACACCAACACTTTGTTATCTTGGTACAACAGGTTCTGCTGGTCTTGCCTAATGCTGTTTGAAATCACTGGAAGCCCTTTCCTTAGTTTTAGTCTCCCTTCAGTCTCTCCTCCTCTACATGTTAAGAGACATGCTAAAAATAAGGGATCAAAGTAGTGCTTCCAGACAGATCACCTGGATTTTTTTTTTTTTTTAGCATCAAATATGTTTTAAATGGCTTATTTATTCTGAGGATTTTTTTTTTCCCTTTCTACCCATTTCTCATGCTGAAGGACATCGATGGTGTAAAGTGCTCAAGCTTGCTGCTGAGTTTCTGGATGCAGGTAGTAATGTTACTTGGCTTTTATGGGCCCTTTTTAAAGTGCCTAACATTGTACAAAGGAGGAAAGTGCTGTTTGCCATATTTTGCGGGTGGCAAATTTTGGAGCTTGCACTGTAGAATGACTGAGCTGGGAAAAGTACTAAAGCCTCCGGCAGGTATATTGCATTTCCATTGACTTCTGTGAGCATATTCATGTGCTTGTAGTTAAGTAAAAGCTTTGCCACTTCCCCTGATCTGACACAATTTGCCCTCCTCCTTTCCTCCTCCTAAAGCCCAAATCAAAAATGCTTACCCCGAATTGTTTGCTGCAACTAGACTGATAAGAAAAAAAAAAATAATACAAAAGGGGCATGAATGAACATGTGAAACAGTCTGTGGAGTATTACAGAGCCTGTCTTTTTGGGCCTGAAAAGCCCATGATAATGAACTCCTCCACTGGGACTGGAGAGGAGCACACATGTGAAGGAGAGTCTTGGGCTTCGTGTTTCATTAAGGGAAGGTTCCACCCTTTTCTCTTGCCAAAAAAAACCCAAACAAACAAACAAAAACAAAACAAAACAAAACAAAACAAAAAACCAAACCAAACCAAAAAAAACAAACACCTCCCCCCCCCAAAAAAAACACCCACAAAAACCAAAACACATTTGAAAATGGAAAGCAAAGCAAACTGATCATTATGGTTGAAAGCGCCATCATTTAAAAATCTCTTGTCATTCACTGGCTCCTAACAGCTGGTGGCTGGGGCCTGAATAAATACAGCCAGCACCACGTGGATTTTGGGGAAGACGTTCCATATTCCCCTAGCTGCAGGGGGGCTGTGCCTCCAGGGCCACCTTGGCCCCCCAGGCCACCTTTCAGCTGGCCACCTCCGGGGGAAGCATCCCCTGCCCCCCATGGCCAGCGGGAACTCGCCTGGGGACAATGCCCTATTGAGGGGTTTAGGATGCCTTGAATAGCCACCAGCCTGCTTTGTCCTGCTCCCCTTCTCCGCCTCCTTCTCCCCTTTCTGCCCTCTCCCAGCCTGTCCCTTTTCTCTGACAGAGCATTTCCCAATCCAAAAGCCTTTTGCTTCAGCCGGCCCCCTTGTCCTGCCATCATGCCTGGCTGAGCCTGCTGTCCCAGCAGAAGCCTCGCCCCTTGGAGACTGAGGGGAGATGCTGAGCTGTATTCAGAGTGTGGTGTAAAATAAGCCACACGGGCAATAGCAGCACCCAAATGCTTAATAGGCTCTTAACGCAAGAATGGGGGCCCCTGTCCTGTTTGTGGAGTAGATTTCCAGACAGGGGCACCCACTTTTCCCTTCTGCATGTCCTTGGCTTTTCTTCAAAGGGATTTTAACTCTCCCATCAGCTGCGTAACCCTATCTGCTCTGTGTAGAGCCAGATTATGTGTCACTGTTATTCTAAGGCATCTGCAGACACTTAAATTGCCAACAAACTAAATATTGCAAATGCCTTGCACATAAGAAGGGAAAGGAAAAGAGAAAGAGAGGAAGGAATGAAAATGGTAGGGAAAACAGCACTGAAATGGATTTCCAAGCAGGTTTCTTGCTAGTAAACAGAGGCTGGAAGTCAGGAAGAAGAGGGAGAGATGGGGAGAAACAGAGTGGGGTGGGGAGGAAGCCAGACCTATAGTCAGGATTTTAAAAAATTTGTAAACAGACATCTGCTTTGAGATTTTAAAGGGAAGAAACAGGCTTTGTGCAGTTGAGAAAGGCATGACTTTTATATGTATTTAGTGTTTTATGCAAACTGGGTGTGGGAAAAGTTAATGAGAGCATTTAATGTCTTATGGAAACAGCAAAAGATGGGAGATGTAACTGCTGAGTTATTGTACTCTTAAAAAAACAAAACGAAAAACAAAGGAGAAAATCAAAGGCTTTGTTTTCTTTTAAAAATAAGTGTTTGCAGTTATTCAGAGGTAAATGCATACTTACCAGAGTTAGAAACAGATTTTTCTGTTTCTAAAATTCTGCATGGCAAGAGTCACTATCCAGTCGGTTTACTGCTACTGTGACATGACTGTTGGGATGACATACCAGTGACACTAATGTGACACCATTGTCATGCAGAGTAGAAACAGAGAGGCAGGTTTACACTGCAATGTTACAACCTCTACCTCTCATCAAAAAGCTGGAGATTAAGGCAGGGAAATGAGACCAAGAGCAGGTGCTGGGCACAAGCTGCATCACAAATTCTTTTCTCAAGCTGTTTTAATACTTTATAAAATTACAGCCTCTCTGAAATTATTCCTCTTCTTCCTTAATAATTGTATGGTGATTTAGAATTTCTCCAATTAATTTTCAGACTTCCTCACAGCACATTCTTAATTTTATAAGTTATTTCACATTTAGAATATTTTCTTTGATCTAAGAGAAACGAACTGTGATTAAAATGAAATATTTCATTATTTATTTAGCACTTTATAATGGCGGGAATCATGACCTCTCTTCCCAGTGTTGCCCTGAACTTCTTTCCCAGTTGCAGCCTCTGGGGAAACCCACAGTACTTTGCAATTTTCATCATGGGTGGATGCATGGAATAAAGGAGATGGATGCCAAGATAAATGTGTGCAGGATGGGTTTAAAATGATCAGCCATGCTGAGATGCAACTCTAGAGGTGAGATCTTGTATTCCCAAAATAGAGGAAGTTTAGCTAATGGCATCAGTGGAGCTTATTTGGAACCACTGCCTCCCAAACCCAACTCAGCTAATATTTGATCCATATCAAGTGCACTCTTGCTCAGACCAGGGTGTTTCTCAGGAGAGACATCTTTCTACAAGGAGAAATAAGTCGCCATTTATTTTTAAATATTAACAACCATTACCCTATTTTAAAGCATTTACACAGCTTGTTTATTACATGTATTTAAAGATACTTATATTGGAATAATAAACGGCAGAGTAATACTTTGATTGTTCTTAGATTCTGCAGAAACTTGTCTTCCTTACATGTGAAGTCTGACTCAACAGAAATTGTTTATAACAGGGTGCAATTCAAGTCACAACTTAGTGCCAGAAAAAAATTCAAAGAATCAGTTCTAAAATTTAATATTGGTCAATGGATCAAATTAATTCCTAAATATATGCATGACAGCTTTATACAGTAGGTCTGGGGACCACCTCAGCAATTTAGAGTAAGGAAAGGAAGAAGCACTTGTGATAATGCTAAGCTGTATTTTCCTACAAGCTTAGCATGTAAGTAACCATAACTGGTGTCACTACAGAACTGTCATGTAATTTGCTTTTTAGAAATCAGTGAAATATTCTGACGTACAGATAAGTCCCCTTATTCTGCCCAGAAGCAATGAGGGCAGAGCAAAAAAACACTCATCAGAGGGGAAAAGCTCAGCACCTGCCAAATACAGACCATATGTTCCAAAGTACAATGAGAACTATATTTAAGAAAAATGAAGAGAACAGTCTCCTCTTTAAAAAATGAAACCACACTGTTTTTTTTTAGTCTCACAATGAGCCATGGTCACATTTTGCATTCAGGTAGCAGTTTAGAGAGCTCTGGGGCTATGGGATCAATATCTGCTGATACATGAAAATGTAGAGCCCTAAAAAACGATGTCAGAAAAGTACATAACTGAAGAACTACCAGAGGCACATGACAGGGTGAGATTTCTAGCTAGTGATAAATCACGTCTGCTCTTAACATGATGACATCAGCTCATCCCCTGTGAAAATACTTCCAAATTTTGCCTCAGTAACACCCAATGTATAACCAGCTGTAGCTGTTCTCCAGTTACTGTGCCATAAGAACTCCACGACTACTTCATATTGTTCCTTTTTTGCTTGCCCACAGGTAATAACCAAGATGTAGGACTTCTCTTTTTTGTTGAATTTCCAGTTTTTATGGAGATCACTGAGGAATTCAAACTCCTTCCCAAGTCACTGGTTAGTCCTCAGTATTATCACTGCTACTAATAAAAAACAAGTAATGTTACAGCTTTAGAGGAAGGCCTAGTGAAGCCAAGTACAGACTAAAAATGATATTGACCTAGCTTTCAGATATCATGAAAAACCTGTGCTCTTCTCCTATGATGATGATGCTACCTCTGAGAATGCAGAATTTTTGGTGCTGAATGTCCATGAATGCCCATCCCACTGCTGTGTGGGAAGCCTGCTGTGGATGCATGGCTCTTCAGCTTCCCAGAGCTGAGTCTCTCTTACATGGATTTCACTATGGAAGGATTGTCTGCAATCCTCAAGCAGGAGACAAGGGAAATTAAAACTACTTGGGATCTGCTGGCTCCCATGGGCTGCTCAGTTGCTGCCTGCCTGGGGAAGCCCTATGCTCAGAGACTTGGAGTTGCATGGGGAGAACATTTGGCAGGGAAGTTTCCAGCATCTCCAGAAGTGCAAAATTATTTCTCAAAGACCACTCCTGCTGCTGAGTTTTGGTAAAACATTTGAAGCCTGGCAAGAATATTGTGTTATTAAAGTGTCACTATTGCAGTTTTTTTCTGCAGGAAAGTGACCACGGATGTTTGCTCTCTTCAGCAAACATGCAAAAGTTTGCTGGTGCCACTATCTCAGTCACAGGGCTGAGAAAACAGGAGGCACCACTGGATCTGTGCTGATGCCAGGCTCAGCTGCTCCAGAGTGGATGGCATAGCACTCAAGGGCAATGTTTTCAGAGGCACAGTGTTCACTGAAAGGGGAATGAGACTCCAAAGATATAAAAATAAAATAAAGTGCTAGGTGTCTGGGAATTCAGTGGCTCTCATAAAAAAACCCAAAAAAACAAACAAAAAAACCCACAAACTAAAACAAACCAAAACAAACAAACAAACAAACAAACAAACAAACACAAAAAAAACCCCACCTCAGACAAACAAAATTCTTGTCATTTCACTGAGGCTGCAGGGAAACAAACAATCACACACCCAACAATAAGCAGAAAAGGCAAAAATAAAGCCTCACTGGCAAACAGCCAATTTGTGACTACAGCAAAGTTGCTAATTTTTGATGCACTGCCCTTTGCTGATGTTGTACAACAATTATTCACACAGGTCTGGGGCTTGCCCTAGCTTATGACACATCTGTGTCTAATTATACCTAAGGTGGAGGGTTGCATTAATTTGGTAGACATAAACAAAGTAATTTTTGTTCCAGCTCTGCAGACCTGTGAGAACATGTGTGAGCCTGATGGATGGGATGGCAGTGGGAACGCATGCATGCACCTCGCAGCTGCCTGAAGATGGGGCTCTGGAATCTGGGCCAGGGCTTCTGTCCTGCCCATTTCTGTGATAAGTGTGCACAAGCTCCTCAGCTGATAATGTAGCAGAAGTACTGCTTGCTGCCCCTCGGAGCTCCTGCATGCCAGCCCTGCCAGCAGGCCATGCTGGGCGTCCTGCTGAGTCACCTAAACTTGCTCAGGACATCCTGCTGAAGGCAGGATGGGAAAAATGATAGCCAGTGACCACCAGTGTCCAGCCAACACAAAGGCACCTCTTTTTTCTGCCAGTACTGAAGGTACTTGGTGAACTTTAGCTTCTGTGTTTGTCAGAAGGAGGTGGTATGAGAAGCACCGTGAAGCTTAGTGAATGTTTGTAAAGTGCTCCATAGCATAGAGAAAAACTCTTCCATCTTAAACCCACTTGTCAAATGTCAGACTGTCAGTATCAGTCAAGCATGTGCCACCTTTTTCTGCTACTCAAATGCGTTACAGCCTCCTGTGCCTCATCTGACAGTGACAAGATGTTTCTCTGACTTCAGGTATAGTCTGGTTTGTGGGCAGCAAAGGAAGAGGCAGCCCTGACACTGGAGGGCACATGGCATGCATAAACTGTCTCACCCTGAGATGTGTCCTTCATGAAAGACCCTGTCTTTCCCTCCAGAATCAATTGTTTCCCAGATGGAGTGCGGGAATTCCCAACTTCGTGCCCTGAAATACTCAGGTTACTGGGAGGATTCCAATCACCAGCTGCCTTGCCATCCAGATAGGAGGCAGAGCTTCAAATCCTTACCACGGTATGGAGGCAGTTATGGGGGGATGTCATCTGCTTCATCTTGAAACAGCAGATAAGCTGCTCAGGGGCGCCTCTGAAAGTGGTTCCAGAAAGAGATTTCAAGTGCCAGGTATACATATCAGAGGTGAACAATCACAGGGCACATGTCACATCCATGCAGGCCATGCATAAAAAGTTTTCAAGGGAAGTAATTTGGAGGGTGTGTGATGTGTAGAGGTTGTGACTGACCAGAGATTGCACTAATATAATTTGTCAGAGAATCTTATAGCATCCTAGGCCATCTAGTAGAGCCCTGTCCTAAGGAAGGATTGATAGATCTCCTTTTATTCTTGATCAATGTTTGTCAAATGGATCCTAAAATTTTTCAAATGCTGACAATCCTCTGAGAGCAATCTAACCCACTGGTACTTTGTCCCTGATGTCAGAAAATATTTTTAACCTCTGCTTTAATTATTGTCCTGCTCCATCTCCTATCCTATCCCTCTTTGCTGGAATCTGCCTCCTGTCTGGAAACTGTTCTCACGCTATTTCGCCAGTTTTCTCTTAAGGCTTAATAGCTTCAACTTGAGCGATTTTATTCACAGTTCATGTTATCAAGACTAACAAATAATTTGGGTTCTGCTCAATTGACCACATCTTCCTTGAAGGAGCAGAGATCTCATCTGAGGCTGTCGGAGAACAGAGGAGAGCAAGAAGATAATTTCATGTGTTCCATAGGCAAGACTTCACTCCTTGCTTGGTCATGACTTTTTCATTTTCCACAACAACATCTCATCTCAGAATCATGGTCCAGGACACTTGCCAAAACAAAGGTGCTTGCACACTATATTCATATGTATATCATTATCTAAAATGTTTTTTTTCCACAGACATTTAATTCTCATCTCTGGGAATGACTCAAAGGCTAGGGTGGTTTTAGCTTGCGTGTCAAAGTGATCTTTTTCATCTGTTTTCTAGCAAGAGCTATCTTGAATGGCAATTTTGAGAGGGCTGGTTCTCTGTCAAGTTATCCTGAAGGTTATGCATTTCTTTTGTACTTGGATATGTTAATGAGACTGCATAGATTTAACCAGTAGTATCCCAGAAAATAGTCTGTGCATTCTGTCAAGAAGAAATTGTCAGTTTAGATAGTCAACTTCTTCTTGCAGTAAAATAAAGAAAATAAAGAAGTTCCTGAAACCTCTGTCAGTAAATTTTCTTTACTTAAAATCATCCTGCTGTGGATACACTGAATAACAAATTCCTGTTACTCTGGGTAGCACAACAGCATGCACAAGGTCCCTTTCAATAGGATCCTCCAGTTGTTAATATTTCTGAGTTTGGTGACTAAAGGAAGACAAAGAGATGATTTTGGAAAAGTTCCATTGCAGTGATATGATTCATCATTTGTACCTTTTGCTTTGAACAAAAAAATCGATTGCCTCAGGAGAATAGAAAGGTTGCTGATATAAAGGTTACTACAGAAGAAAAAAAAATGGAAAATAAAAGAATGAAAGGGATCTATCTCTTCTTTCTCTCTCTTTTTGTTGTCTGGAAAAGCTCTATTTTATCAGCAGAGGAGTAAAAAAAAAAAACAATAAGGTATCAGTGGCTTTTCATTCAGGTATTTCCTTACCATGCCTTTGATTATACTGGAACAGGATAATGGGAAACTCTAACCTTGACTGAGTGTCGGATTGTCATGAAGAGCATGAAAAACCAATATTAATATGACATATTGTCTCAACCTTTCATTCCTGAGAGAGATTTCCTCTCCTCCCTTCTCCATCTGGTCCAAAGCCATTCCCCAGAGCATCAAATGTAGCATGAAAAGCAGTAATGCCATCTTTGCCCCAGAAGAAGGAAGCCTCAGATGACACAGGCCATAACAAAGTCCTTGATGTAACATCTCTCTCTGCTGCATCTCAGGGTGGTCAAAGAGTGCAAAGGACAGGGGATACCTGAGTGCAAGTTCATGTTACTCTTTGTTCCTTGGGCAGGTAGCAAAAGGTAGGGATGCATCTCTCATGCTGTTGAGATGTATATCTCCAGCAGACAGGTCTCATTGTAGCTGTCAGAGACTTTCCACTCTTTCTACAAGTAGTGAGCTTATTTTTCTAAGTCCTTTTCTTTCTCACAGGCAGATAGGGTGGGGAGAGAGGGAACATTACTTCCTTCCTCTTCTTCTCATGTGGATTCTTTTTTTGTTGTTGTTCCATGAGTTGTACAAAATTTTTAGTTATTGCCCACATGAGTAATACCTGGATAAGTTATGGCTTACATAGGTTTGACACTTGAAATGAAAAGCAGATTGCCATGCAGATTTGAATTGTCCTTAAATATTTCATGATACACATTCCATCTTTGTGGGTTAGTATTGTTACATGTTTCACAGTTCTCATTTCCATGGCATCAAACTTCTCATTATCTGCCAGTGCTATCCACCTATAAATGCCAAAGCTCTCCAGCAGCCAGCGTGTACTTTTTCAGACTTATATTTCTGTGTTCTATGAATATTCAGCATTTAATGGCACTGAATGAAACAGAACTGCCATCATGCTCCCGCTGAAACCCCAGCCAGGCTATTGACAGTGCAAGTTTCATTTAATTCCTTGATACAACAGTCATTTCTAGATGTTTCCTGAACAATGCAATAAGCGCAGTAAAAATGCAGTACTCAAATTGAATATTTAAAAGTCAATCAGGCTTGAAATTTAATTTTATCTAATTGGTTTGCTACATTCACACAAAACTGAATGACATTTAGAAAAACCCAAACATCCTACATAATTTCATGTTTACTTCAGTCACAAGATGGATTTTTTTTAACTTCTTTCAATCTCATTTTAATGCTTTAACCAATTGACTATCTCTCTGCCACAGGTTTAATACATTCTTTTGGAATCCCTCTTTTTTCTACTAATACATGATGCTATCAAAGCAATTTCAAGTCTTATTTATCTTCCATTGCAGGATGCCTAAAGGAGACATACATACTTTTGGGGATCACATTTTACAAGCTGGGGAAGGAGGCTGGTAGTTCTGTGACATTTACAGGTAAGTGTTGTGTAAGGAATTACACACAAGGCAGTGTAGAGTTTACTGGCCCCGTAGAAAACCAGGGCCTGGTATTTGATATTCTGTAATTTCCTTTACAGTGTCCTTGTTAATGAATTTCATACACACACAAAAAAGCACATCAGTCCCATTTATAGTCAGTGGGTAGCATCATTGCAGATTTCCAATATTCACCTCTGAAAAAGGAGCTGGGACACAAGCTAGAGACAGTGGTGTAGCCTTGTGCAGAATAATGGGTGCAGTGTTTGTCACCCCAACACAAACATAAACTTTAGAAAGGTTTCTGAGAAGCACAAGGAAAATTACAAAGGGGTGGCAGATAACATGTATGGTAAGTGTGCAAAGAAAATTCTCTTGGCCCTAAACAAGGTCGCTGTGGTAAACTGAATGACATAGATCTTTCTATGTCTAATGACAGAGAACTGAATGGCATGCATTTTTCATAACCGCAAATTCCAGAGGACCTTCAAGGATGGAAACTTAATATCCCTGGAAGATGTCTCACAACTCATGGCTGCAAGAGCCTCACCTACAAGGCACACCTCAGGGCCCCAGGGGAGCAGCTCCACGAGAGTGCCTCCTCCCGGGCCAGGTCAGTGGTCAGACACTGTGTTTTGCTCTCCTCCTAATGCACAGCTACATTAGTTAAAGCTTTTAAAAGGTGCTTCTGAAGATAGATAAAAAGTAAGGGTATGGTGTCTTTCTCTAACTGCTGGAGAAGACATTTGTTTGGAGAAGACATTTACAGGGCCACATCTGCCTGATGGAAAAGGCTGATCCAGAGGTTACTTGCCCATAACAACAAAGGTCAGTCATTTCTGCACCAGGATACTGGACAGTTTGGATCCCATACTTCATTGTTTTGTCCTTTAATAAAAGGACAAAATGTTACCATTCTCTGTGGACATTTGACATAACATCATTCTAATTTCAGGCAAGATCCCCCCTCACTGGGTACCTGCCTTTTATTTCATATAAGAAAACATGAGGACCCAGCAGCATGGAATTATTTTATTTGTATTTGGGAATTATTTTTCTTGATTCCCCTTTTCTTCATGCTAATAGCTACACAAAAGAGATGACTGTCTCCTGAAAATATACCTAGGACAGAAATGTTCCTGTGCATAAATATTATTTTGGCATACAACATCAGAGCAGGTATTTAGTTTATCCTTAAACTTAGTATAAGCTATTATCTCACCTTGATGTGTGAAACTTTATGCATTTAATTCACAATATAATCAGGTGAAAATAGAGCCCCCTCTGTTTCTGGAAGCTTTGCAAATTTGTCATATTATACAAAGATGGATGTTGCCTCTTTCTTTAAGAAATAACCTCGGTATTTGATGGAGGTAGCAGACAGTCGGGAGCAATACTTTCTAGAGAAGTGTTAACAACTTCATTTTTCTCAGAAGAGCATTGGCTCTGACACCTAATGATGACAATTTAAATATAATTATTAACTCTTCCAGACGAAGTAATTTGAACAGAAGCATCCAACTTTGCCTTTAAGCAAGTGTTGATGGCTGTAATAAAGATTAGGAATGACAAATACCTAGTGCATCATCATTTCCATATCCTGAAAGGCCAGCCTAGGTGGCTTGCACTTCAAATATTGCCACATGGAGTTTTAATTCAAAGGCTTCTCTTCCATAGGTTCTCCCACCAGCACAACCTCTGAAAAAAGCCCTGCTAAATCTGCTGGAGATTTTCAAGGTTGTGCTGGGAATGCAAGAGCCCTTTGAGTTTGACAGGTGCAGACTGCACCTCCCCCTTTTGGGACAGTGTAGCCCACCCAGGATGGGGCTTTGAGACTAGAGAGGCTGTGGTTAAGTAAATAAAGAGGAAGAGTGTGATCCTAAACACAGATGGTTCTTGTCTCTTGATTACCCCAAGCATCAGTAGCATGGAGGAAAAGTTCAGCGAGGCTCCCACAGCAGAGATGTGCAGCAAGTGCTTCCCCACCTCCCCTGGCTGCTGCAGCATGGTCCTGCCTCTTTGCAGCACCACACTGATCAAATATCCAGCTAAGGTACAGCAGCATTTGATGTACTCTGAAATGTAGTCCAGAGTAAGTCTCTCAGAAACATGATATGCTTTTAAACTCTTTGGGCCTCCCATTAGTAAACTCAAGAGATATAAGTAATGACTTTCCTTAATCAATTAGCTTGTCTGGAGAATGTTTAAGTCCACACCTGCACTATGTGTTGAACCCATGATCCACTGGCTTGTTTAAAACTGCTTTTTAGTTGTTTAAGAAAAAAATACCTTTGGTATTCAGTGTTCAGCTGCCAGATCCATGGGGTAAAATGGTTTTCTTCACGCTGCTTCTGTATTGTCTCACATCTGTGTATCTGGCTCTTTAACACCTAATAAAGTAAAAACCTTGCCTCAGCTCCTCATGTGTAATTCCAAATGTCAGTCCATTATGGCTCTGGCTGTTTCAGCACGTGGGTGGATGGGTGGATATAGCTCTTTGGCTTACTGACCCCATACCTTGAATCTAGCCTGAATGAACAGAAGCACAGTTTTCAGACAGTGAAATTTTCTGAAGCTTCTGAGAAATAAGGACACAAATTTTATGTGGACATGGAAAATTTAGAAGGAACGGCAATCCTGAGAAAGTGTAAGAGCAGATTATGCCTCCAGTCAACCTTTCCTAGAGCTAGCTATGTGTTTATGAGTATTCTTTCCCTTCTGCTTGTCAGTAAAAACTCCAGATTCTGAAGTATAATTGTCATGAAAGACATTAATATTTATTTGTTCATTAGATTAGGAATTTCTTCTACAAATTTTTGTGGGTGGTCTTTGTGCTCTTTGGCTGACCTGGCAAAAATAAAAGCTGTTCAGTGGCAGAAATTTCTACTGTGTTCTTAGGCTGAAAAGGGCTCTCCAAAGGCAGCATAAATGGGGAACTCTTCCAGACAAAGCAAGGAGAATGCCCAGGGAAAATAGCTCCCACCTCCTGACATCACCAACACAATGCAGGACCATGAAGCTACTTCTTTTGGGAACCACAATGTCAGGAGCAACCTGACCATTCTGCAGCATGACACAAGACACTATGTGGACTGAAAACTCTAGCAAAGCCTCCACCATATGGTTTGAGAAAATTAGTTATGGGTCTTACACAGAAGTGAAGCAGAAGATCAAATATTTTTATTACAATTTCTCTTATGTTGTAAGGGTGAAAGCCTTTATTTCTTATTTATTTGAAGAACATTAGTATATCTGTCTATAGCAAAAGTCAACAGAGGACTGATGCCCTTAGTAGTGGGACTAACCACAACTATCTTTTATTTTCATTGGCTTAATTTCACTGTGTTAGTTTTGTTTAAGAGTGTCTAGATAAATAAAAGGGAAGACTGATGTAATAATCAGGAAATGACTGAGAAAAATAAGAATAAACTAAGAATAACTAATAAGAGATCACAAGATACCAGGGTTGAAATTGAAGGTGCTGTGAGCCCTTAAATTGCTATTGCTTTTCTCAGCTGAGTCAAAAAACATGTATTATCTGCTTGAGTGATTTAATCTGACTAGTTCTAGTATGAGAATGGACATTTAGATCCTATGAGCATTTCCATCCTATAGATACGAATGCCCTTCATCAGAGAGATCAATCAACTGTAACGATGACTCTGCAGTGCTGGAGAGCCTTCCATGGCTTTTAACCAGACTCCCCTCTACAGTTTATCCTGTACAAAGTGAAAACACAATTATTTCTCTTAGACACAACCTCTTAATGGGACCTAATTACCTATCATATTAATCTGAAAATAGATCCCGTTTGCTCAAAGATTTGAGTTAAGAGCTAAGATTAGGAAATTTGTGATACAAACAGCAATGTATTTGCTATATATATGCACACACCAGCTTACTTTTAAAATTAAAATCCACAAAAGTACACTGAATAGGTTTATTTCATTAAGAAGCAGCATGGCTCATGAACTTTGAAGGCACAAATATCCTTAGGTTAGCAATCTTCAAGGTATTGGATTTTGCTTCCAAATTAATATGAAGGACCTTCACAGAATGTTAAAGTCATTCATGACACAGCTATCACTCAGCCATTTGATGAGTTCTGGATTTGGGAAACTAATTTAGTGTGTTGTGACAGAATCTTCAAGGTTTTTTTTTCCTCCTTAATACAAGGAAATCAGAAGCACTCAGAATTGTTTGATTTTAAATGCAAACTATCAAGAGAAAAGCATTGTTGAGAAAATGAAAAAAAAAAATGAGAAAAAATCATGGATCTGAGTTTAAAATGGATGCAGACCTCAAAGATCAAACTATTAATAAATATATTTCTCCATAGAGAAAGGGTTAAGAAGACTGTTGGTGCACAGTCTAGGGTGTCCTGAAAGCTATTTGGAATAATTATATAGATGTTTCAGAGCACCTAAGATTTACAGTGAACCCTAAGATGCACTCCTGAGTGACCTGCACCTAGCATTGCTCCTATCTGGCATGTCACAAGTCTGCCAACATACGTTTCATGATTGTGGAATGGCACTCTCTCTTAGCCTCCAAATACACACGATAGAATGAAAATTTTCCAGTAAGAGCAACCTTGTAACCTCCACAGCGAATGTCGAATGGGCTGATAGTGTAGGTGAATGTGTTGTGCATCCTAAATGCCAT